>NC_056695.1:56091782-56708925 GCF_018350215.1 Panthera leo | reverse complement strand
AGAGGAAACCTGGCTGAGCCAGGATAAAGATCTGGTTTCAGCATTCGGGCACTAACATTCTACTGTGTGCAAGGCATGATGGAAAGAGACACTACCCACTTGGTATCCCTTGTTCCTGGCATACAAAACCATTCCATATATGCTAAATGATTAAGAAATTTCCTTTGCTATCTAGGGGATTATGTATTATTTGAGGAGGGAGCCTGTTTTCGTTGAGGTTGTTGAGAGTATGTCTACGTGTAATTTGCTACCACACTCCCACTGTTTGCTTTTGGTACTATGTTTCCTTCCGACTCCCTTGAGGGAGGCAGGGCAGCAGAATACCAAGAGAGGCACTGCAGAACTCTAGGAATGGCCTGGGTGAGTGGGACGGGGACAGTTGACCTAGGCCTTACAGGGACCTGCAGTGGCAAAAGAGAAGAGCGGTAACTAGTGCCAGAAAAAAGGATCCTAGGCAAGTCATAGAGACCTGGAAGCTACAGCAGAGATTATGGAATCCAAGGAAACATCTTGTTTTCGGTAAATGGAGATATCTTCAGTGGGCACTTGATACCAGCTCTGAGAGCCCTTACCCATTTCCTGGCACAATGGGGTCAGATGTATGCACTCTCTATCACACCAGAAGGATTGTGCTAATGTGTCACTCTTGTGAACATCATATTCATTAAAATAATGAACAACTAGGAGCACCTGGGTGGTTCAGTTAAGCATCCGACTCTTGGTTTCAACTCAGGTCATCTTTTGCAATTTGGAGTTTGAGCCCTGCATTGGGCTCTGCGCTGACAGCATGGAGCCCACTTGGGATTCTGGGTCTCCCTCCCTTTCTCTGCCCCTCTCCCAGTCTCTCTCTATCTCTCTCTCTCTCAAAAAAAAAAAAAAAAAAGATGAACAACTATACTATTCTACCACATTTCTCTTGCTCTACACCTGTCTCTTTGTCAATAGAGTGAGTCCCTCAAGAGCAGGGACCATCCTGTATCACCGATTGCCCTCTTCACTCTCCCCCTGTCATGCTTAGTAACAGGTATGTTTTAATATTTAATACATGTTTGTTTCATAAATAAATACATTGAGAACAATTTACAACCTAACTCCTTAAAAGGTGACTGAAATTGGACCTCAGTAGATGGCCTGGATTTCAGCTATAACATGAAGTGATATTTACAGATGGCGATGACTTCAGATTCCAAAACACTGTGGTCTGTGAGGTAGTTTTGATAGGTGATAGGTTTCTTATCCAGGAGACATTTAAACAGAGAGCAGGGAGGTAGGAGTTGGGGCAAAATGGGTGAAAGGGAAAGGGAAATACATGCTTCTAGTTATGGGATGAATAAGTCATGGGATAAAAGGCACAACATAAGGAATATAGTCAGTGATATTACAATAGCAATGTAACCACACAGATGGTAGCTATGCTTGTGGTGAGCATAGCATAATGTATAAACTTGTCAAATTACTAAGCTCTACCCGTGAAGCTAGTGTACTATTGCATGTCAACTATATTCAAATAAAAAATAAAAATAGTTAATAACTTCAACCATTCCAAATTTCTCCTTGTGTTACTATACCACTTTGTTCAGATCATAATAGAACACAAACTCTTAATTGTACGGTAGTCCATGTTTTACGCTAGCCTGAGAGTATTTTAAAAGCAGAAACTCTTTCTTATGTTTTACTGAATTTCTACCAAATAAGTTGTCTCGACCAATGGGAGGACAGTCAACAAATGTGAGCTCGGTTCTCTGAGATGAATCCCTTGTTGTTATCAATGTTGTTACTGATATCAGAAAATCTTTGCTATCAGAACCATTTAGAATTGGCCATGGAGCTTTGGCCCCAATGCTTGTCATATAACAAAATGTATGGATTTTTCACATTGTTAGGCACAGAGACAGGCAGTGTGACACAACACACTGTACAACATTTGTTAAGGCAAATATATCTTGCAATGTAAATAGATAGGTTTCTCACATAACATTCAATTGTGGACTGAATAGATGTCCAATACGGAGCTCTTTCTCCCCAGACATGCTTCACCTCTTCTATTTCCCCTTCTGGATTAGGGCTATAAATCTCGAAGGCAGGAGCTAGAATCCTTCTTTCCCCCAACCCTCACATGGAAAAATCACTAAACACATTGTTCTCCATAGTTAATATTTCTAAAAATCTTTTGTCTTTCCACCTTCTCTCATTGTTTGGACTTCAGCATAGCTACTTGCTTCTCAGTGAAGTCTTACTGACTTATTCCTCCATACTGGGTCAAGTCCAATGTATATATGTGCATAAGACTCAGTGTATCTATACTTTATGGACTGTATTAAAACTACTTTATTTTTTACCTCTTGAACTAGCTCATTTTTGTTGAGGGCTAGCCTTAGTTTATTTATGATCCCCACTGCCTACTCTACTGATGGACTGCAGTAGAAAGCCATCAATCCACTGTCTCCTCCAAATAAATCTAGAGATGACTCTTAAACCTCGTTTCTTTTCATATAAAATATTACTCTTAAGTAACTTAAAATGATAATGGCAGCAAATTTAACTATCCTTAGTATGCATATATATATTTGTGGATCGAACTATTCAACAGTAATGTTAATATTCTAATAATATTTTTGTGGAGTCTGTATCTATCCCTGTAATTGTGCTAAAGTCAGAATTGGAAATGGTGTTGTCATGTAGATTTGATATGTCCTAAACAGTTTTCAAATAGGCGTGGATCATGGAACGCTGTCTTTCCAATTGATATCTAAATAATATGATTTGAGTTTTTGGTTCATTTGCTTCATGTCCACATTCATTCACTTGATTCAGTTAGCAGACATTTACTGAACAGCTGATTGACATATGAAAATTGCAGAACTTCAGTGTTTATAAAGAGGAATGAATTCACTCTCTGAACAGGCTTACAATCTGGTAAGAAAAAGACATGGATACAAATAGAAGAAAAGTGTTCTTGTGGTTAAGATATAAATGCTTAGATTTTAGTGTAGCCAAGCAAAAGAGGGAGGTTAGTTTTAGGAAAAGGAAGGACAAAAGCATGTATGATAAATAAAGCTCTACTTGGAGACAGAATTAGATCAGAGATGATACCCTTTAGGGACATACACTAGTAAAAATAACCTAGGGTTCTTACTGATCTCATTAATAGTACATATTTATATGGTTTTTAATGCATAGCATCCTTGCTGATGTCTGCCCTTTTTCTATTCTGTTCACCTGGATTTATTTATTCTGGTATTGAGGAGTAAATGGGAATATATTTGGCCATTGCCTCAAGGAGAACCTTATCAGTAATTTCATGAGACTAAATTAATCTGATATATCAGCCTTCAACATTTCAGAAGGCTAATGATGTAGGCAGAATAATGGCCCTCCCACAATGTCTACAACCTAATCCCTGGAACCTGTGAGTGTCTTAGGTTACATGGCAAAGGGAAATGAAGGTTGCAGATGAAATTGATGTTGTCAGTGAGCAGACTTTACAATTGGGAGTAATCTGGATTATGGGGGTGGAGTGTCCAATGTAATCATAAGTGTATTTAAAAGTAAAAGAAGGAATCATAAGATCTAGAGAGATGGGAGCATGAGAAGGACTCAATCCAGGGTTACTGAGCTTTGAAGACTGAAGAAGGAATCCCAAGCAAGGATGGCCTTCAGGAGCAGGAAAAAGACAGGAGATAAATTCTCCCCTGGAGCTTCCATAAAAGAAGGAAATCCTGCCTACTTTTTGGTTTTTGGTCTTTGAGACTCATGTCAGATTTCTGACCCACAGAACTGTAAAAGAATGAATATGTGTTGTTTTAAGCCTCTGACTTTTAAATAATTTGTCAAAGCAGCCATAGAAAACAAATATAATTATCTTCAATAGTCTTCTCTCATTTAGGAACTTGAAGTATTTTTTTCATTAATTTGTCCTGGTTCCCAACCCCTAAATAAACTATAAATTGCAGGCCTATCTGGTTCAAATCTAGCTTCAATTTAATCACAAGTATGTCTGAGGCATTTGCTATGGACTAACAATTTCTTTTCACATAAAACTCAAAGTCTGATGAGAGTAGGGTAAAAAGTAGAACAATGACTTTTTGATACTTCGTTAAGTGCAACACATGGAAAGCCCCACGTGCAACATTCAAAACCAGAATACCTAAACTAGTTTGAAAAACTAATATTTAAGTAGTGACCTAGTGAAGACTAGAAGTCATCCATAAGTAAGGACTGGGTTATAGAATCTGGGGATCAGGAACTGGGTATATTCCTTCAAATAGGAAAAAGGTCACAAATTTCTCTTTAAGGAGGTGGGGGAAAACAACAATAACAACAACATGTTCTCTCCTTTGATAAAACCCTTTGATGAGCCTTCCCCCATATGCTCCACTGATCAGTGTTTTCCACCACAATCTGCTTAGAATGCCTCTTTCCATTTGTAGTAATACATCCATAGTTTACCTACTTAAGATGTATAAAAAAACATCTTCTTTCACATCTCATTGCTGGAAAGGATCTTTTTGCCTACTTCTTTAGCACTTTATCTGCTCCTCTCCAATGGCATTTATCACTCTCTCCTTTGTGGTACAGTTATTTTTGAGCATTTCTTACTTCCCAGACTAGACTATAGATTTTAGCTTTTCGTGTTCTTGGAAAGTGTGAAAGGGCAGAAAGCAGCATATGGCGTGATAGCACTGGGTGTGATGTAGAGATTGAATCTGAAAATAAGTTGGAAAACTGAAAAGCCTGAACATGCTGAACAGGGATTAAGAGCTGAATGGAGGCCCTGGTAGCATTTTAGCCTTTTCAATTTCTCACAAGCCCTGTAGCCACATATGGATAATCGTTTCTCAGTTAAACAATTGTTATGACTGCTATTTCCAGTTCTCTGCCAATTACTTTAATCTGGAGATAAACTACAGTGTTCTATTTAAGCAAATGCATCTGAAGGATTTCAACTTTCTGCCACCAAGGGAGCTGGAACATTCTAGTGATAAGCATATACCTAATGTGAGAACATATGGAAGGAAAGTAAAATAGAAAGAGTTAACGGAGTTTTCCCTACTTAGCACAGAATATCTGAATATTTGAAAACACTCCCATATTGCATATATATATTTTAGTGATGAGCAAATTCTGAAAGTTGTAGTTTTAAAACCCTTCTGTAAGACACTGTCCAATATCTCACTACATGTGTCAGGATATGTTAAATTGTATTGTAATAAAACTAAAAAACTCAGTGTTTTAAAGCAATTAAAAAAAAAGACTTCTCAGTCTTTCTGCAAATAATTCGAAAGTTGCATGGGGTGTACTACTCATAATCCTCATCCAGGGAACAGGAGATGAATCCCTACCATCTAGAGAGTATTTGCTACGGCTGTGGGAAAAGAGAACATGAAGAATTGAGTTTGCAGTTACCCTCAGCTGCATATTATTAACGTAATCATCTTACGTGATGAGATCATCCCGTACTTCAAGGGCCTGAGGACATGAAATCTTCTCACTGACTCAGAAGAGGGATAGCAGAAATATCGGTGAGTAATAATGCTTACTATGTGTATTTATCAATGTGCACTACTTAAAAATAGTATTTCAAATAAATATGTGAAGAGCCAAACCGCAAAACAAGACCAAACAGAAACTTCATTAGTCACCAGTGAAACTGATTGTTAAACAAATAACTACTTCTGAAAAATGGTGATTAAAAAATTAAGCACACCTAACTTTTAATGGGAGTTATATAGGATAACCAAAAGTCCATGAGTTGATAATGGAAGGTGCTTATTTACAGAAAAATGACAACTAGTAATTATAGGAGAAATATCATTGAGTTACTGGGAGTTTTCAACGCTAAAGAAACAACTGACTCAGGAAGAAAGGTCAGTGGGGGCTAAAATCAGTATGAAAGGCTGAATAAACCTGGATATTTCCATGCAATCAGATTTTAACCACCCAGTTTACTTGCTGCTCATGGCGGGGGCGGGGGGGGGGGGCGGTTGCGGAATGTGGCTTCATAATGGAGAGATCTAGCTGTATCTCCAACTTAAACCTGCCAATAATCTTATCTGTACTAATGGGGCTGGGGGAACAAACAGATTTGTGTCTTCATTACACAGTGTCAGCTGTGAATTTTTCTTGCCAAATATGTTTACCCTGTGTCTACTACCTTCTTATCTAGCTTTGTATGATATTTAGCAAATAAGAGATAGGAGTTACATGGCAAACACATACCTACACACACTAAATTTATTTATTCAGATAATTTCAGAAGATGAGACATTCTACAGGATAACTGACCCAGCTTCAACAAATTCATGTCACAAGGAAACAAAAGGTAGGCAAGGGGGGATTATTCTAGGTGAAAAGAGACTCAACCGATAAAGTATCCGAATGCAAACTATGTGGTCTTTGATTAGATCCTGATTTAAACAAACCGGTTTTTGAAAATTGAGGAAATTTTAATACACCAGATGCAGTAATTGTTGCCAGTTTTTATGTATGGTAATGATTAGTGGTAATGTAGTAGAACAGATTTGTTTTATATAATTAAGATCCCTAAGACATCTAGGGATAAAATACAATGGTGTATTTAATCTATTTAAAAATATTTCAGTAAAAATTAAGCAAATGTTGCAAATATCTTTTGTTGTTACATGTTAGTTCCTCTTGTTGGTTCTCAATACTCTCTGGAGCTTCCTGGGTATAATCTGAAACCAGCCCCTGTACCATCCAGGGTACAGTGAGGGACTGAAGAAAGAGGCAGGCCACCCCAGTTTGGTAGGTGGCAGTTTGAATAAGCAAAGGAAACTTATATATGAGGCTAATCTTGGGCAGCAGCAAAACAAATGGATCCCCACACCAGAATCCCAAATCTTAAGTTTATAAAGAGGCCTTAACAGGGTTTAGTTACATGTACCATATAGGTATTTTCAATATCGCATCACCATCTCAAGGCTACGTCCTTAGAGCAGCCTCTGGGAGTGTGAAAGGCAAGTGGAACCCACATTCCAAGGGCAGAGGAGGGAGCAAGGAGCCTCAGAGTGCCTGGGTCTACTTCACACATCAACCAGGCTTTTCAGTGACCTCCCGCAAAACCTCTATAGCGTTGTATGTGAGTAGAAAGTCAGTCTTAGTCACCTTCGTAATTTCAGCATCTAACATGCGAGTAGTATGCAGTGGTATCCAACGCTGTATATTAAAGTGATTAGTATTTGAATTCAATGAGTGGATAGTTGTTGGATTCAGGATGAATAAATGAGATAATTCAAATGAATATTTAACTTTTACAGTGACCTTTTTTTGTCATAATAAATTCATATGCTCCTACAAAAATGTTACAGGTTTCTTTAGTAGATTCAGCAATATTGTTTTTACTACAGTAAAAGATGGAACTGAATAATATTTGGTGCAAGCTATAAGATATTTCCGTACTAAGCCATTTAAATACATGTATCAAACACATACAACTGGATGAACTTCATTTGCTTGACACTTTGAATGCTTTTAATCACATGATGGTTTTTTCTTCAAGACAAGAATTAATAGCCTCTGATCTCATTCAATGTTTAAAAAATCTGAAGAAAAATAGTTTCTTTATTTTCATTCTTCACACAGTAGCAAAGCATTACAACAACTAATTATTCCCATGGATAAACTAGAACTGTCCTTGTCTTCATGTCTATCTTAATATTCTCCTAAGATGTTTACTTCTCTCTACCAAGCTATATTATTTAGCATGTTAATTCATGAATTAATCTCCAAATTGCACTTATTCTGTCATACCACAACAACTTTGATTTTGAATGTATTCCATGGCATGCTTTTGAATTTATATTGCTCTAATATTTGATCTGAAGTTTTTAAGTGAATGTGCACACCCATGACCATATCAGAACTTTTCTGACAATATCAGATAAGCTGGCCTAAATTGGATAAAATGTGTATTGCTGGAAATAAATCATATCTTTTAGTTAGGTTCCTATTTAGTTCTTTTCTACCTCAGCAACTGTGCTAAATAAAATATTACTGATTGACAGGTTTATTCAGTGCCAAGTAATCTCATGCGGTACTCATGAAACGCTGAAAGAGAAACACTACAGTATCTTCCAGATACAGAAACTTCTATAACTTCACTCAGAGTCACTCAGCTGGTACGTGATAGGTGGATGAATGCCTTTCTGTGTGGCCTGTATAACTTGGGCTTTCCTGAGAGGCAAGCGTGCAGGCGTCGCTCTCACAAGTGACTGCGTTGTTTTGGCAGTGGAAGCACCTGGCAAAATTGACAAGGGATCGTGAGGGAGATGAGGAAGCTGGGAGAATAGCGAGGGCTGCTCAGCTGCCCTTCGGGTTTCCCCTCGGATGCACAAGGAGATGAAGTAGCCCAGCAGGGCAAGAGTGATAGCAGCCGAACCCCTATTGTCCAACTTGCTAGTGACCACAGGGGGACATTCTCGAGTCTCTAGATATACTTGGCAGACAGTTTACTGATGAATGTAGTCGTGGCGTACAGGCACGGTAAACACAAAGCCAATCTTACAATCTTTTGATTGTACGATTTTGATTTTATACAGTCCTTCAAGCTAGTAAAAGGATTCTGATTTCATACTTGTTTTTGTACTATCAGTGAAAAATCTTACGATCCCATTACTACTGCCTCACCTGAATGCATAGGGCAGATGTACCAGTTACTCTTGGTTTATTTTTTACCTGGATATGCTATATATTAGTCAAAAATAAGGATTTCTTAATTTCTGTTTTGGCCAGTAAAATCCATTCACCTGTAGAATTCTAAAAACATAAGACTCTCTCACACTTTCCTTTTGGAGTTGATGAATGGAAAGACTATTAAGGAGAAATGAATGCGAGAAGTAAGGAAAGTATTGGAGACCATGTAAAAGAAGTATTTAAAATAGAACATTAAGCAAATAACCAAAAAATCCTGAAATTAAATAGTTTTCTTACATTAGGTAATTTAACTTTGCCCAAGCATCTTAAATCTCATATGTGATTATGATAAATCCATACCTACCTGCGAAATTATTCTCTCTCCGTTAAAATCCTACATTTATGTGCACGTATTCTGGTAACAAATGAGCTAGATTATTTCCTAATTACTTATATAAAATAAGCACATCCGTCCTTCAAGCAAGAGACTGTAGTCTCTACTTAGGACTAGACCAAAGTCTAGATCTAGAATTCTAGCTAGGTTTTGGCCCTACTAACACAAACACTTACGGATAATTAAGTCTTCTAGGTTCAAATCTAACTTATTTCTGTAGTTTTAAGGGTCTTGTCAATCAATTCATGCAGAATTCCTAAGAAAAAATATGAAATATACAAAATCTTCATGCTATAAACGATAAACTATCATAATGATTATATGTACTTTAAATGTATAATTATGTACTCAGTATAGAAGACAATTACATTGGATTATTAATATTTGTGTAACTGGAAGTTTGTATAAAATAACAGAAATAGTGTCAAGATTAACCCTTGAAAGTGTATAGACCAGGGCAAAATAAACACATGAAAATTCTCTGGAATATACTTTATATCAGCCATAAATAACCTTTTTTGATATGCTACATTGAGACTTACATAATTGATATATCCCTGGGGAAGAGGCTGTATATAATTTGTTCAGTGAAAACCTTAAATGCCTCACTGAATGAGTCTCAACTGAATGTTTTCTTGTTTCATAAATGTTCAATATACTTTACAATCAGTCTTCGATTATATTCCTTGTAGAACGCCTTCAAGAAGTATATGAGATTGGTGCGAGTATGTGTGTTTATAACATTTTCACATACACTGGAGATTTCTGCAAATTCTGAAATTGTCTGGCTTTGTCACTGCATGCGGGTCAAACCATTTTGCCAAACGAGATTCCATTTGCAAACATTATGATTACTTCTCCTCTGAAAAGTCATCACAAACGTATAAAGCATCTGTTGTAAATGTCTATTATAAATAGAAAATAAGAATTTTGGTTACATTTTGGGTTGTCAAAACTCAACAAGTATTAGAAATTGTTGACAAAATTTCTAAAGGTGCAGTTGGGCAATTTTATCATTTTCATGAAGCTTCCGAGATCATCAGTGCATTGTATAAATCAATTGTGCTTAACTTACCAAATCATGATGAACAACTCAAAACAGCAACAACTGATCATAGAGAAAAATTATCAATACAACAAAAGACTCTTTAACTCAACTTTCTCCAATATATGTTTTTTGAAACTGATGTTAGAACTTTGATTTCATACTTGTTTTTACACTATCACTAAATAATCATTTTCGGGCAACTTAATAACATAAAATACAAAAAATTTAAGAAAAAATAAGAATTTTTGCAAGTCCTCCATTTAGCAACATGCATAAAATTATATGTAAATTACAAAGTGATAACATATTTCTTACAATAAAGCTTTCCTAAGTCAGATATTTCTTTTAAATTATTCATTCAAGTTATTCTTCCTAGGAATTAGGATATATTAAAACCTTTGTTATATTTTGTTTTTCTAATATATTTCATGAAGAAACTATATAAAAATATTTAACTATTTTTAGTGAATATGGTGGAGTTAAAAGCATAAATGAATTTTGGGAACAAAATTTCATGAAATTGTCTACCTGTCTCTGAGTCTTTATATTTTTAAAAATTAAAAATATATATATATATTTAATTCCAGTATAGTTACGGTGTCATGTTAGTTTTAGGTGCACAATATAGTGATTCAATAATTCTATACATTACTTCGTGCTGATCATGATAAAGTGTACTCTTAATCCCCTTCAGCATTTTACCCATCCCCTGACCCACCTCCCCTCTGGTAATCACCAGTTTGAGTGAAGAATCTGGTTTTTTTTGTTTTGTTTTTTTCCTCTTTTTTAGTTTGTTGGTTTCATTTCTTAAATTCCACATATGTGTGCAATCATACAGTATACGTCTTTCTCTGACCGACTTATTTCACTTAGCAATATGCCCTCTAGATCCATCTATGTTTTTGGAAATGGCAAGATTCCATGCTTTTATGACTAAGGAATATTCAGTCGTGTATATGTGAACCTTACACATATTATGGGCTGCTTCCATAATTCGGCTTATTGTAGATAAAGCTGCAATAAACATAGGGATGCATATATCTTTTTGTTGCAGTGTATTTGTATTCTTTGGGTAAATATCTAGTAGTGGCAGTACTAGATCATATGGTAATTCTGTTTCTAATTTTTTGAGAAAGCTCCATACTGTCTTCCACAGTGGCTGAAGCAGTTTGCATTCTCACTGACAGTGCATGAGGATTCCTTTTCCTCTGCATACTTGCCAACGCTTGTTTCTGTGTGCTTGAGTTTGGCCCTTCTGATAGATGTGAGGTGATATCTCACTGTAGCTTTAATTTGCATTTCCCTGATGATGAGTGATGTTGAGCATCTTTTCATGTGTCTGTTGGCCATCTTTAAGTCTTCTTTGGAAAAATGTCTGTTTATGTATCATGCCCATTTTTTTTTTTTGAAAAATTTTTTAAGTTTATTTATTTATTTTGAGACAGAGAGAGAGTGAGCAGGGAAGGGGCAGAGAGAGAGGGAGAGAGAGACAGAATCCCAAGCAGGCTCTGTACTGTCACCATGGCGCCCAATGTGGGGCTTGAACTCACAAACCATGAGATCATGACCTGAGCTGAAACCAAGAGTTAGACACTCAACCAACTGACACACCGAGACCCCATGTCTTCTCTCCATTTTTAATTGGATCATTTGTTTTTTTGGTGTTGTGTGAGTTCTTTATATATTTTGGATATTAACCCCTTATTGAATATATCACTTGCAAATATCTCCTAACATTCAATAGGTTGCCTTTTAATTTTGCTGATGGTTTCATCTGCTGTGCAGAAGCTTTTTATCTTGATGTAGTCTCAAAAGTTTATTTTTGCTTTTGTTTCGCTTGCCTCCAGAGACATATCTAGATTGCTGCCTGTGCTCTCTTCTAGGAATTTTATGGATTCAAGTCTCATATTTAGGTCTTCCATCCATTTTGAGTTTATTCTTGTGTATGGTGTCAGAAAGTGGTCCAGATTCATTCTTTTGCATGTAGCTGTCCAGTTTTCCCAGCATCATTTATTGAAGAGACTTTTTCCTATTGCATATTCTTGCCTCCTTTGTTATACATTAATTGACCACATAATTGTGGGTTTATTTCTCAGCTCTTTGTTGTGTTCTACTGATCTGTGTCTATCTTTGTGCCGTTGCCACATTGTTTTGATTACTATAGCTTTGTAGTATAATTTAAATCTGAAATTATAATACCTCCAGTTTTGATCTTCTTTTTCAAGATTGCTTTGGCTAATCAGGGTCTTTGGTGGTTCCATAAAAATTTTAGTGGAAAATGTTGTTGCTATTTTGATAGGGATTGCATTGAATCTGTAGATTGCTTTGGGTAGTATGGACATTTTAAAAAAATTTATTTTTCTAATCCATGAGAATGCAGTATCTTTCAATTTGTGTCATCTTCAATTTCTTTTATTAATGTCTTATAGTTTTCAGTATAGATCATTTACCTCCTTGGTTAAGTTTATTCCTAGGTACTTTATGATTTTTGTGCAACTGTAAAAGGGATTGTCTTCTCAATTTCTCATTCTCCTACTTCATTATTAGTGTATAATAGTGCCACACATATCTGCATTTTGATTTTGTATCCTATGACCTTACTGAATTCATTTATCAGTTCTAGTAGTTTTTGGTGACATCTTTAGGGTTTTCTATATATATTATGTCATCTGCAAATAGTGAAAGTTTCACTTACTCCTTACCAATTTGAATGTCTTTTATTTCTTTTACTTGTCTGATTGGCGTGGCTAGGACTTCCAGTACTGTGTTTAATAAAAGTGATGAGAGTGGACATCCTTGTCTTATTCCTGATATTAGGTCAAAAGCTGTCAGTTTTTCATCATGGAGTATGATATAAGCTGTGGGTTTTTCATATATGACCTTTGTTATGTTGAGGTATGTTCCCTCTAAATCTACTTTTGTTGAGAGGTTTTAAAATGAATGGATGTTATACTTTTTTAAATGCTTTTTTTTTCATGTATTGAAATGATCATATGGTTTTTATCCTTTCTCTTGTTGATTTGATGTATCATGTTGATTGATATGTGAATATTGAACCACATTTGCATCCCAGAAATGAATCCCATTTTATCATGGTGATTGATTTTTTTTTAATGTATTGTTGGGTTTGTTTCACTAATATTTTGTTGAGGATTTTTACATTTATGTTCATCAGAGATATTGGCCTGTAATTCTGTTTATTTGTAGTTCTTTCTCTGGTTTTGTTATCAGGGTAACGCTAGCCTCATAGAATAAATTTGGAAGCTTCCCTTCCTCTTTTACTTTTTACGGGTGTTTGAGAAGAATAGGTATTAATTCATATTTAAATGTTTGGTAGAAAATGCCTGTGAAGCCATTGGGTCCTGGACTCTTGTTTGTTGGGAGTTTTTGATCAGTGATTCAATTTCATTGCTGGTAATCAGTATGTTCAAATTTTTTATTTCTTTCTGATTTGGTTTTGGGGTGTTATGTGTTTCTAGGAATTCATCCATTTCTTCAATGTTGACCAATTTTTTAGCATATGATTTTTCATAATACTCTCTTAGTACGCTCCTTTGTATTTCTGTGGTGTTGGTTGTTATTTCTCCTCTTTCATTTCTGATTTTGTTTGAGTTCCCTCTCTCCCTCTCCTCCACCTCTCTCTCCCTCTCTCTCTCTCTCTCTCTCTCTCTCTCTCTAATGAGTCTGGCTAAAGGTTTATCAATTTTATTGATCTTTTCAAAGAATCAGCTCCTGGCTTCATTTCTAGTTTCATAGCATTGCATTGGAAAAGATGCATGATTGAAAAAAATTCAATTTTTTTGAATTTGCTAAAACTTGTTTTGTACTCTAATATGTGATCTGTTCAAGAGAATGTTCCATGTTCATCTGAAAACAGTGTTTATTCTGCTGCTTTAGAATGGAATGTTCTGAATATATCTGTTAGATCCATCTGGTCCAATGTGTCATTCAAAGTCACTGTTTCCTTGTTGATTTTTTGTTTGGATAGTCTATCTCTATTGTTATAAGTGGGGTATAAATATCCCTTAGTATTATTGTATTACTATCAATTACTTCCTTTATGTTTGTTAATAGCTGCTTTATGTATTTTGGTGTTCTCGCTTGGGTTCATAAATATTTACAATTGTTATATCTTCTTATTGGATTGTCTCCTTTATGATTATGCAGTGTCTTTCTTTGTCTTGTTACAGTCTTTGTTTTAAAGTCTATTTTGTCCAATGTAAGTATCGCTACCACAGCTTACTTTTCACTTCCATTAGCATGATAAATGCTTTCCATCCTTTCACTTTGAATCTGCACGTGTTTGGGTCTGAAATGAATCTCTTGTAGGCAGCATCTAGATGGGTCTTATTCTTTTAACCATTCTATCAAACTGTGTCATTTTCTTTGGAGGATTTAGTCCATTTACATCAAGTGATTATTGATAGAGAGTATATACTTATTGCCATTTTGTTACTCATTTTATGGTTGTTTTTGTAGTTCTTTCCTGTTCCTTTCTTCTCTTATTCTCTTGCCTCATGATTTGCTGGCCTTCTTTAGTGATATCCTTGGATTCCTTTCTCTTTATTTTTTGCATATCTATTACTGGCTTTTGATTTGTGGTTACCATTAGGTTTACATATAGCATCTTATGCATATAGCAATCTATATTAAGTTGATGGTCGCTTAAGTTTGACCTATTCTAAAACCACAAAATTTTCAATCCTCCACCCCACCCAAGGTTTAGTTATGTCTTGTCATACTTTACATCCTTTTATTATGTAAATCCCTTGATTGATTTTTATAGATAAACTTAATTTTACTGCTCTTATGCTTCCTACTTTTCTAACTCTTGCTTTTGGTCTTTTCTGCTCAAATAATCCCCTTTAACATTTCTTGTAGGTCTGGTTTAGTGGTCATGAATTCCTTTAACTTTAGTTTGTCTAGGAAACTCTTTCTCCTACTCAGATTGATAGTCTTGGGGACAGAATATTCTTGGTTGGAGGTTTTTCTTTTCTTTTGGCACTTTGAATATATCATGCCACTCCTCTCTGGCTTGCAAAGCTTCTGCTGAAAAATCAGCTGATAGCCTAAGGGGTTTCCTTTGTATTTAATTGTCTTCTTTTCTCTTGCTGCTTTTAAAATTCTCTCTTTATCACTACTTTTTGCTGTTTTAATTACTACATGTCTTGGTGTAGACCTCCTTGGGTTGATGTTTTTCAGGGACTCTCTGTGTCCCCTGGATCTGGATTTCTGTTTCTTTCTCCAGATTCAGGAAATTTTCAGCTATTATTTCTTCATAAAATAAGCTGACGGTTTCACTGAGTTCCCTTAATCTATTCTTATTTTTTTATTCATTTTCTTATCTCCTTTTCAGCTTGATTGCTTTCCTTTACTCTGTCACCTTGGTCACTGATTCATTCTTCTGCTTCTTCTAGTCAACTATTTATTTCCTCTAATGTATATTTAATTTCAGTTATTAAGTTCTTCATCTCTGATTGGTTCCTTTTTTATGTTTTCTATTTCCTTGTTGAGGGTCTCACTGAGCTCTTCTACTCTTTTATCCAGTTTAGTGAGTCTTTTTATGACCATCACTTTAAATTCTCTATCAGGCATATTACTTATCTTCATTTAGTTTAGCTGCCTTGCCCTGATTTTGGCCTGTTCTTCCATTTGGGACATCTACTGTCTCTTGATTTTATCTAACTCTCTGTGTCTGTTTTTCTGTGTTAGGAAGGTCAGCTATATCTTCTGCTCTTGAAAACAGTGGCCTTATGAAGAAGAGGTCTTGTAGTGTCTGCAGTGCAGTGTCCCCTGTTCACCAGAACCTGGCATATCAGGGGTACCTCCTACATGTGTTTCATGCACCCTACTCTTGTGGCTGAGCCACATTTGCCTTCAACCCACTCATCTGCAATGGCTCTCTTTGCCTGTTGTGGGCAGGGTTTGGTCCCTGTGCACTAGTATGGGCTTGAGTTGGGGAAGACCAGGTGCTCGTTAGAGCTGAGGTCACACCAAACTGCAGCGCACTCTCCCTGTGTTGTCCCTGAGAAGCTTTCATTGGTGGGTACAGCCTGCGGTTAAAGCAGATGTCTGCCTCCAGCCTACTTTTGGACCGCTGGAGTCAAATTGTCATTTGTGGTTATCTTTCCCTCTCCCTGGGAAAACAGTCACTTTGTAGTGGTGCTGACTTCTGTTAGGACTGATTGCACAATGCATGCTTGTGGCACCACTTTGGATTGACTCCTGCTGAGGCCAATTTGGAGGGAGCCAGTTCACAGGAGAATGCAGTAGTGGAGCACAATGTTAGCAAGCTAGGTGGAGAGTGTTCATGCTGAGTTGGTTCCTGCAGATGTCTGTGTATCTAGGTTGGGAGGCAGGGTGGGAAATGGTGCCTGCCAGCTCTTTTTTTTTTTCCTGGAGAACTCTCCCAAAGATCCCCACCCCTCTGGCTCATGCTCTGATGATTAGTAAACAAATCTCC
Source organism: Panthera leo (assembly GCF_018350215.1). Lineage (NCBI taxonomy): Eukaryota > Metazoa > Chordata > Mammalia > Carnivora > Felidae > Panthera > Panthera leo. The sequence continues at coordinate 56,692,368 of NC_056695.1, read as the reverse complement.
CCCCTGTATATCCCATTCTTTTATGCTGTATCTCAGTGGAGCTGTTTGTTATGCTACCTCTTTAAGACCGGGGACTCAGGGTCCAACTGGGCTCCTGTTCCTGCAGAGCTAAGCCTGCCGATTTTTAAAGTTCCAAATGTTAAACTCCACTGATTGTAAGAATGCATGAAGTTAAGCCAAATGTGATGGGAATTTGTCTTCCCAGTGTGGGAAGACACTTCCTCCCACGGACAGTATCATGGGTCAGCTTGGTTCTTGACTGAGTCTCTGCCCTCCCTCCCCTGTGGCATTTTCTCTACATTTAGCTTAGGAGAATGTATTCTGCCAGGCTTCAGGTCATTTTCTGGGTTATTTAAATGGACATGCGTGTTATTTGAGTGCATTTGTGGGACTGAGTGAGTTTAAGATCTTCCTATTCTGCTATCTTCCCCAGTTCTTCTCTGAATCTTTAAATGCTACAGTTTCCCATAACTCTAATTTATTTATTTACTCCAGCAATATTTATGAAATGGTTACTGTATGCCAGACACTATTTAGATCCTAGAAAATAAACAGTGAATCCAACCAAGTCCCTGCCCTCATACAGTGTATTTTATACTGGAAAATCCAGATAAGTAACAAATACAATATGCTTTGCAGAAGAATAAAGCAAATGAATAGATACAATGATGCATTCATGGAACTTAATCTAAATTTGAGTTGCCAGAGAAGCCTTTTTAGGAGGTGTTATTGAGCAGAAACCCAAAATAAGTGAGGAAATATAAAGAGTTTGGAGAGTAATATTTCTGGTAAAGGAAACAGCCAAGTACAGGAAACCTGATTCAGGAATCTGGCTAATTAGAGGAATCACAAGAAGATCAAATTATCCAGAGTGCAATGAATGAGGGAAGAAAGAGAGAGGGTAGGGCCATATTACTGTAGTACTTGGTAGGTCAGGATGAAAATTGGATTTTATTCTGAGTTTGATAGGAATCCATTACAGAGTACTGATGAGAATGACTTGATATGATTTACATTTTCAAAAGATCATTCTGGCTATATGATTGATACTTACCAGTGGGATAGGAGAAAATATTTGTAAATGATATGCTGGATAAGGAATTAATATCCAAAATACATAAGGAACTCCTACAACTTACTAACAAATAAACAAATAACCTAATTTAAAAATGGGCAAACGATTTGAATAGACATTTGCCAAAACATGACATACAAATGGCTAACAGTTACTTGAAAATGTGCTTAACATTACTAATTATCAGGGAAATGCAAATCAAAATCACAGTATCACCTCACACCTGTTAGAACATTTATTATCAAAAAAAGTCAAAGGATAGCAAATGTTGGCAAGTGTGTAGAGACAAGTAACCCTTTGTAGACTATTGATAGGAATGTAAGTTGGTGCCACCGTTATGGACAACAATATATACATTCCTCAAAAAATTAAAAATAGAACTGCCTGTGATCCAGAAATCCTACTTCTAGGTATACATACAAAGAAAGAAAGCCTTCATCTCACAGAAAATTCTGCACACCGGTGCTTACTGAAGCATTATTCACAATAGTCAATGTTTGGAAACAGCCTGTCTTTCAATTGTTGAAAGAATAAAGAAAATATGATGCACATAGATAATAGAATAGTATTCAGCCTTAAAAAAGGAAGGCAATCCTGCCATTTGTGACAACATAAAATTCTGTAGGATATTATGCCAAGTCATCATGTTGTACTTTTTAAGTATATACTTTTTTATGTGTAATTTTACCTCTGTAAAGCTTTGGTGGGAAAAAAAAAAATTACAGGAGGAAAGTATGAGTGGAATCAGCAAGACCCAGGCATTCAACCAGTAGTTTGCATGTAGAGAGTGACTACAGTGATTTGCATTAGTGTAGTAATAAGAAAAGAGAGAAGGCAAAAGACACTAAAGATTTGAGAATTGACTAAAATTGAATATAGCTGCTATTAACTGAGTTTGGGAGAATCTGGAGGAGGTAATTAGTGATGAATAAGAATTATTTTCGGGAGGCGCCTGGGTGGCTCAGTCAGTTAAGCGGCCGACTTCGGCTCAGGTCATGATCTCACAGTCCGTGAGTTCGAGCCCCGCATCGGGCTCTGTGCTGACAGCTCAGAGCCTGGAGCCTGTTTCAGATTCTGTGTCTCCCTCTCTCTGACCCTCCCCTGTTCATGCTCTGTCTCTCCCCGTCTCAAAAATAAATAAAACGTTAAAAAAAAATTAAAAAAAAAAAAAAAAGAATTCTTTTCGGACATGTTAAATCCAAAACAGCAATCCAAATGGAAATGTTAAATAGGTTGTTGGATATATATGTCTGGTATTCAGGTGGGCAGAATTAGATACACATATTGCACTAATCAACATATATGTGGCTATCTGTGCAATCCTTTTAGAAGGCCAATTTACATCTTTTTTATATTGTGTTTTGTTGTTTATTTCAACATTTACTCAATATCTACAGAGCTTGCAGGATCAGATAAAATCTCTTCTTTTTACCAACTCAAATCCTGCATCACTCCCAACTATCGGAAAATTCTGAGCCCTCTGCCTCATAAACCTTTTCTATCTTTCATTCAAATAACAGGATTTAAAGACAACTAAAGTAAAAAAAAAAAAAACAGATACAATAATAATCTAAGAAATAGTTGGTAAATAATTTAATAGTCCATTGCTTAATTAATGAAAAACATCCCCAAACCACGAAATATTAATGTCCTTTTTTCTTTTTAAATACATTACTATAAAAATATAGCCAATTGTATTTTTGAAGTTCTCAACTTGTAAATTCACATTTGGAAGCTACATTAAATCATTTATGTTTAAGAATGGACTTTGTCAGATTAATGAGAACTAATTAATCGTAATTATCTACATTCTTTCCCCAAACTCCTCTTGCGACCATTGGCACATATTCATAAATTGATGTCTGCCACTAGGGATACAAACTTTAGTTACAAACAAGATAAAGTATTTGTTTATTAAAGATTTAGTTTTGAATTCCTTGGTTCAATTATACCTATTATAAATAAATGTAGCAGAAAATTCAATGGGTATTGTATAAACTGTTATCCACATTGTCATCTGTAGGAACTGACAAGAAACTATATTGTTTTTACTAGCACTGATTATATGAAAGTCAATGTGTATTTATTTAATGGTCAACAAATGTTTCTTGAACACCTATTCTAGGTAAAATACTGTTTTTGGTTTTTGAAATACATTGGAAAGAAATCAGATTCAAAATCAATATATTTTCCATGTTACTAGCACACTTAGCATTCTAACAATCCTGTGTGATGTATAAGTTAGTCATTTTAACAAAAATACTAAGTAACCAACATAAAAGCCCATGGCTTAAAGCAAATAAACACTGTTGTAGTTTCAAAAGTCTACAAATCAATTGTGGATATGATGATGTGGGTGGGTTGGACTCAGCTGGATGGCTCTGCTTCAGTATACAGGTTGATTGGACATGGCTTTTGGCCATGGTTTGGGCTCAGTGTTTCTATGTGGTTTTGTTCTTGAGTTCAAGCTGAAAGGAAATCAATACACAAAAGTCCTCCTCTTCTCATGGCAAATTACGAGTGTGCAGAACACATTTTATGAACTTTCCATGTCACATCTACAATATCCTGTTAGCCAAAGCAAACCATGAAGACAAGTTTAAAGTCAATAAGTACAAAACCATGGCAAAAATCTTGATATATGATAGGGAAGAGAAGATTTGGGAAAGAGAAACAATTCTACCAGAATAGTAGGTATAAATATTATTATCATTATAAGGTAATGTGTAGAGAAACTATTGCCTGTTCCAAGGTCACACTGCTAAAAAGTGTGGCATAGGAGAAATCCAGCATTATCTGATTCCAGGGACTAATTTTAACTAACAATTGGCTATGTTTCTGGTTCCTTATTTATAGAATGACATTTATTATAAATTTATTGTTAAATTAATTGCTAAGTCATTTGTTATATTCACAAGTGTAGTCCAGTTAGACTGCTCTGTTTCCTCTGTATCTCTCTCTGTCTCTCTGTCTCTGTCTCTCTCCCATTCTGTTTGTGTATGTGTGTATAAAATTTTCTGACACAAGATATAGAATCTAAAAATGTTATTAAAAATAAGTAAGCCTGCTATTATAGAAAGCATGGAAATTTGAAACAAAATCAAAGATGGGTTTGTACCCTGGCTTGGCTACTGCACAGCCATATGATCTTCAGCAATTTGTCCCTCTGAATATTGGCTTTATTTATTATTAGCTGAGGCAATGTTACCTATATGAAATGTTTAATGCTAAACAAAAATGTTATTCAATGTCCCAGGTTTATACTTAAGAGTTTATAGTGTCTGGTTCATAGTTTCCACCGTCTCTCCACTTCCAGGTATTTAATTATGTTGGTCTGTTATGCACATTTCATCTGAGGGAGAAACATTATTACAATTTAGAGGAATTATAGATATATAGAGATATATTAAATATAAGACCTGTGATATCAACAAATTGCTCTTATAGGTCAAACATAATTTTATGTCACTTAAAGATTTAGTTACCATTTTTCATTTTATGAAACTATTTAAACAACAAAATGTTTTGTTTATATTTCCTCTCCAATACATCTGCAAATGAAATGAAATATTGCCTAATTTTGGCATTTAGAAAATAAGCTCTGCATGCTGATGACTAGCAAATTTGAAAATCATATTAGTGGTTTTCCATACAAATTTCACTTATGGATCATCTCATGAATTCCTTAAACCTAAATTATCAGAGTTGAATTACTAAAAAATTAAATGCACACCTATAGACAAAATCATATAAATACTTAAGTCCATATTACCATGATAATAACCTACCATTTACTTTTCCCATTTGTGTGAAAAATAACTTGTAAGATGCATGATTTAAAAAAAAAAAAGACAAAAATGTGGAATTTTTACAAGGACAAAGGTGACTGGTGAGTTAGTACTTTGCTTTATTAATTGAAGTAAATATTGATAAGAGTTTCTATATCAGGAAACCCCTTGCATACTTAAATGATGTCTACAGGATATGGACATTTTTTGAGAATATAATTTAATTTCTTCATATATATTCAGATGATAGTGCATGTTAAATATTTCTGTGATGTTAAATATTTCCTGTCAGTTAAGGTAGCAAAAAGAAGGCTAATTCTGATGAACTTTGTTGTCTATCCTATATTCAGTGATACATTGGGGAGGATTAAATTTGTGTGTGTGTGTGTGCACATGTAAATATATTATGTCTAAATAGGGTTTATTTCTGAAATAGAAAGGTGATTTAATGTTAGAAAATAGAATTTGTTATGTAATTGAATTATATATAAATTATTAATAAATGAAAAGGAAAATCATATACTTTTTGGAATAGATACAGAAAGTGTACTTTGACAGAGACTAAAAAGAAATGTCTTTAACCTAATAGAGGACTACAAAATCTATGCATGTAGGATGTCTTTCAATTTATTTGTACTTTTAATTTAATTCATCAATGTTTTATATATTTCAATGTATAAATCTTTCATCTCCATAGCTAAATTTATTTTTAAATATTTATTTTTGATGCTATTATAAGTGAAATTGTTTTCTTAATTTCCTTTCCAGGTAGTTTGGTCTCATTGTACAGAAATACAACTGACCTGTATATTGATATTTTATCCTGCAACTTTACTGAATTTATTCTAACACTTCGTGTGTGTGTGCATGCATGTGAAGGGAGTTAGTCTTTGGTATTATCTACATATAAAACTATACCATCTGCAAATAGTTAATTTTACTCCTTCCTTTCCGACTTAGATGCCTTTTATTTCTTTTAATTGCCTAATTTATCTGGCTATCACTAGTAGTATGATGAGTAGGAGTGGTGAGAGTGGAATGATTTTGTTTCTGATACCAGTGGAAAAGCTCCCAGTTTTTTTTTTTACCATTAATCATGATGTCCATTGTGGGCTTCTCCTATATGGCCTTTATTATGTTGATGTAAAATATTTCTATAATATGTTGAGGGTTATTGTCATGAAAAGATGCTGAATTTTCTCAAAAGTTTTACATCTATTAAGATGATAATGGGATATTTATCCTTTGGTCTGTTAATGGGGTATATAACATTACTCAATTTTCATATGTTGAACCACCTTTTAATCCTAGCAAAAATTCCCACTCGATCGTGATGCATGATCCATTTAATGTGCTATTGAATTCAGTTTGCTAGTATTGTGTTGAGGATTTTTGCATCTATATTCATCAGAAATATGGGTCTGTATGTAGTTATCTTGTGATACTTTCTTTTTTCTCATGACATTTTTTCTGGTTTTGGTATCAGGATAATGCTGGACTCATGAATAAGTTAAGTGTTTTTTCTTCAACATTTTGGAAGAGTCTAAGAAGGAATGTTATTAATTCTTCTTTAAATGTTTGGCAGGATTCACTAATGAAGCCATCTGTTCCTGGGCTTTTCTTTGCTGGGAGGTTTTTGATTACTGATTGAGTCTTATTACTCATGATTGGTCTGTTCAGATTTTCTGTTTTTCCATGATTTAGTCTTAGTAGGTTGTGTGTTTCCAGGAGCTCTTAATATTGTGAAAATGTCCATAGTACCCAAAGTGATTTAGAGATTTAGTGTTATCCCCATCAAAATCTCAATGGCATTTTTATTACAGAATTAGAAAAAATTCTAAAATCAAACCCTGGTATCTAAAATAGTCAAACCCATAGAAACAGAGAGTAGAAAGGTTGGTTGCCAGAGATTGGGAGAAGCAGGAAATAAGTAGGTATTGTTCAATAGATATAAAGTTTCAGTTCCACAATATGAATGCATTCTCGAGATATACTGTATAATATATTGCCTGTAGTAAACACAATATTGTGCACTTAAGAACTTAAAAAGGTAGATCTCATATTATAAGTGTTCCTATCGCCCTAACAAAGGAAAAAGAAAAGGATGAAACCTTGTTTGTGGTGTATGCATGTATTCAGACTCATCAAGTTGCACACATTAAATATATGCAATTTTGTGTTTGTCAATTATACCTCAATATAACAATTTTAATGTACTATTTGAAACAATAGCAAATATAAGTGGCAAATAATTATATGCAATCCATTTCAAACCAGTTATGCACAAGATACATGAGGATAGCAATATAGAAGGAACGCAGGTGGAATTCTAGCTCTACGTTAGGTGGAATTCTAAGCATTTATTTATTTATTTATTTCAATGTTTATTTATTTTTGAGAGACAGCATGAGCAAGTGGGGAAAGGGTAGAGAGAAAGGGAGAGCAGAGGATATGAAACAGGCTTCATGCTGACAGCAGAGAGCCCCATGTGGTGCTTGAACTCGTGAACCATGAGATCATGACCTGAGCCAAAGTCAGATGCTTAATTGACTGAGCCGCAGAGGCACCCTGAGGCATTTAGTAGCTGTCAAGCCTTCAATGGTTACTTATCTTCTTTTTACCTCATTTTATTCCTCTATATAATTTAAATAATTATATTGTCTACCTCATCTAGAGTGTTGTGAGTTTTAAATAAGCTATTACATGTACCTTAGATGAAACCTAGGACATGATAAACTGTCAACAGAAGGTTGCCCATTATTATTATCTTTTATTCAGGACTGTATTAAAGGTCCTACCTAGTACAATAAGAAAAAAAAAAAACATAAATTACAGAAATAGGATTCAAAAAAAAACCTGTCATGAACATTTCAAGAAAATATAGAAAATTTTAATAAGAAAAACTTATGTTTCTAATGGTAACAAATGTATATAGTATCTAGGAATATATCCAACAAATTATGTGCAAGACATTTATGAATGTTGTAAAAGAGAATGAAATAGGATAAAGGAAAAACTAAATACATGGTAGAGATATACCATGTTAAAGGATGTGATGATTTAATTTGTTAAAAAAGATAATCCTATTTTAAAAATAACTTGTTATAATAGAAATAGAGAATGTGTTTTTACACATATGTAACTTGAAAAACTCATTCTCATAATTACATAGGAGGTACACAAAAAAGAATTTAGGCAACTTTGAATATTATATATCTTGATACATAATTTACTCTTCCAGATACCAAAATTATAGGAATTCCGTAGTTTTAAAATAGTGTGGTTTTTATGTGAGATTATAAAGACTTTTCTGTTAAAGTTTATTCATTTATTTTGAGAGGGGGCGAGGGACAGAGAGAAAGGGAGAAAGAGAATCCCAAGCTGACTCAGGGCTGTCAGCACAGAACACGCGGTGTTCAATCTCATGAACCGTGAGGTCCTAACCTGAGCCCAGATCAAGAGTCGGATGTTTAACTGACTGAGCTACCCAGGTGCCCCTTTATGTGAAATTAAAAAGGGAAACCAATGGAAAAGAACAGAAAAAACAGAAGTAGTCCCACAGACATAGGTTCTTGATAGATCCAAATGACTCAGGAAGAGGGAAGAATGGACTATTTGATCAATCATGTTGATATAATTAACTTTCTTTCTGGCAGTACAATAAATGAGGCACTCTATTTCATACTATAAACAAAGATAAATTCCATATTGATTAATGACCTACATGTGAAAAGCACTTCTTTGACACATTTCTTCTCAAAGCATAAAATGCAATCATCTCAAAGAAATTTAGTCTTCTCTAAAATTAAAACTTATGTACCACAAAACATCAGTAATAATGTTTTTTAAAAGCCACAAAAACAAAGCAACAACAAAAACACAAACAAAAACAAGTCATGTTTGGATAGAAGATATTTGTAATGTATTTATGAAGGTCAATGGACTCAGTATAATACAAGTCAATAAGAAAAGCAGCCCTATGGCCATTACAAAAATTGTAAATATATAAAAGGGCAGTTCACAGAAAAGGAAATAGGGCAAAAGAAAAATGACAATTTTGCTAATATGTATGAAGGGCTAATTTAAATAATGATACAGCACTTTACAATTAACATATTGACACAGTTTGACAGTGCTAATATAAAATGCTGGAAAGGATGAAGAGAAATAAGAATGCAAATCCATTACATGGACATTACTGGTTCATGGAGCGCCTCCTGCAGGAGAGGAAATGTTTCAGGTGTTCGTCTACAAGATTTTGCCACTTTTTATTAATTATGTGAGTAACATCTTCCGGCAAAAAAAGTTCAAAACCAAAGCAATAATTTTTCTGTTGATAGTATTTCCTGTCATATAAGTTTAAAGCAAAGGTTTACTTTTCTGGAATTATAATACTTCAAGAACCAGAAAAAAAAAACCAAGCAGAGCATTTCTAAGTGAAGTGGGAATGATGAATTAAAAATGACCAACCACTCTTCTGATTTAGATTCTATGTACAACATAATCACTTCACATCTGATGTCTTGTAATCCTTATTTTTTTTTTAATATGCAATTCCTTGTTTCAAGATTAAAATTCAGAAATTAGTGGTCCCATATTGAGCACTGCATTGAGCCCCACATCGGGCTCCATACTAACAGTGTGGAGCCCACTTGGGCTTCTCTCTTTCCCTGTCTCTCTCTGCTCCTCCCTGACTTGTTCATGCTCTATCTCTCTCTCAAAAGAAGTAAATAAACTAAAAAAAAAAGGCCAACTGATAAACTTAGTGATAGTTGACTCATAGTTGCTTATGTTACTTATAATTTTCTCATGTTAATTAAATTTGCAGGAATATGAAAATTCGATTTTATGACTTTTTACATGAAATTAGCAAACATGGTTAAACGTTTGTTAATATATTTTAATTATATATAAGGCAGAAAAGAAGAAATTTTGGCTTTCTGAACAAAAGCATACAAATCATAAGAGCAACAACAGATTTTAGAGTAAAAAAAAATTGATTAAATTCTGGCTCCATGACTTAACAGTAATACCTTACTTAAGTTACTTTTATTTGCTTATTTTCTGTTAGTTCATTTTAAAAATGGGGATATTACTGCCTCTCTTTCAATCTTGTTTGGGTCCTGTGTAAAGCAACATTCCAAAACTTAAGGGTGTAGGTACTGAGAAAGATTTGGCAACTTCTCCTTTGGCCTTTTGGAATTCCTGAACTGCAAAGAAATCTGGTTACCCTACCGGAAAGAACATTTGGAGAGACCAAATGGAGAAGGATGGTCTTAGAGAATGCACGAACGGGAAAGAAGTCTGGCCATCCAATATTACATTAGAGGATCCAATATTACATTGGAGGATTCAAATCACTCCAGCCGCAAAAAAAGAATCTAGGTGAGAAGAGCAGAACTTCTCAGTTGTACCAAATCAACCCACAGACCCATGACGTATACTGAATGGTTACAGTTTTAAGCCCTTCAATTTGGCACAGTTTGTTAAGCAGCGACAAACAACAACGATAACAAACCTGAATTATGTCAAATATCTTACAGAGCCATCATTTATTAAAATAAATGTTGTGGCGGAGAAACTGAGTGGCTCAGTCGATGAAGCTTCCGACTCTTGATTTTGCTCAGGTCATGATCTCACGGTTGGTGTCACTGAGCCTCGTGTTGTGTCGAGCTCCCTGCTGACCATGCAGAGCCTACTTTGGATTCTCTCTCTCCCTCAGTTTCTGCCCCTCTCCTGTTCTCTCTCTCTTTGTCTCTCTCTCTCTGTCTCTCTCTTTCCCAAAATAAATGTTAAAACAAATACAATAAAATAAATATAGTGCAGCTTCTATTATATGCTAGGCCTTGAACTGAGGACCCAATGGTGTCAATTTAAAGTTCCCGCCCACATGAAATTAGTTTATTAGAGTATAGACATGAAGTCAAATGATTAAAATAAGGTGTTGTGAGAGAACATTACAAATGCTGTGAGGAAATACAATGCACTTGCGACCATTATGGAAAACCATGGGGAGGTAAATTTGAATGGAAATGAGGATACATAGGCATTAAACTACGTAAAGTGACAGTGGGAGACACACTTTCAGGAAAAAGAGACAGCTGTGCAAATGTTTTTTAACAAGAGCAAAACATTCAAGGGGCTCAGAGGTAACTACTGGGGCTGGAACACTGGGAATAAAGGAGAGAGGACAAGGGGCGCCTGGGTGGCTCAGTCGGTTGAGGGTCCGACTTCGGCTCACATCATGATCACAGTCCGTGAGTTCGAGCCCCGCGTCGGGCTCTGTGCTGACAGCTCAGAACCTGGAGCCTGTTTTGGATTCTGTGTCTCCCTCTCTCTGTCCCTTCCCCGCTCATGCTCTGTCTCTCACTGTATCTCAAAAATGAATAAATGTTAAAAAAAATTAAAAAAAAAAGGACAAGAGGCAGTTGCTTTTAACTATATTCTATTGGTATAATCATATGCCACCAAAGTATCCTGAAATTATATGCCTGCTAATTTGGAAGTAGTATACATTTTTATAAATTCTATGTTTCACATTTTCTGTAAGTTAAGTGTGAGAATACCATGTGCCAATTTTGTCCCTTGAAATATTTTATCATTAAAATTATATATTGAAGTATTTCCATATCTAAGAGGGATAAACCTGAGGAGACAGATGGCTAAATGCTGGGCAGATAAATAAAAATGATGAACAATCAAGAAAGGTTACTAACAGTCCATTTGTCCACCACATTAGTTCAATCTGCTTCTGTCTAGACTACAACTTGAATATTGGCTAAATTTTTAATGGGGAAAATAATTTTTATGCTTCATTTTTCTGATGAAGCTTTTGTTTATGTGTTAGTGTCAACCATATATCTTTGTACTTACATTTTATTCTTAAAGTGTTGCATGTATTTTGTATTCTATCACTCTTAGAACAGATATTAATATTATATGTTTTTGGCAACAACCGTTATTGAAATTTTTAACTTGTCTTTTCAAAACTTCTTAAATTTTTGTCAAGATTGTGGCATTTTAATATCTCAAGAGTGACTTATTTAATAATTAAAACTTATCTGAATGAATAAATGTTAAATATATTGAATAAAAATAGTCAGAAAAAGAGTTTACAGTTAGAATTTAATGCATATATAATTAGTTGAAGGGTTATTTCAACTTATTTTTCTCTGCCTAATCTCTTAGATAAGGAGCTGAGGGTCTGACAGAAAATAGCATTAATAACCCAAGAAAAAATTGACCCGAATAAAAAAACGTTAGAAGTTCAAAAAAGTTCAAAAATAAATATTTGAAGATCTATAGTTCAACTTGATAGCTTAAACACAAGAGTTTAGGATCAGTACTTCTTAAAATCCCAGTAGATTACAATGAATACATTAAAAAAAGTCATAAACCTCCAGGTAAAAATGCAAGAAAGGAGATAACACCAAAGAACAGATGTCAAAAAATTTTGCAGAAAAGAAAGTGAATTCACGTATCAGGAATGAATTGGTAAAATGCAGAAAGCTGAAAACTTACAAACCGCAGAGGAAAGAACATGAGCCAACAAGTTAAGGGGAAAACTGGAGGCATTAGTTAACCGTGAAGATAGGTAGAGAGCGGATAGTTTGAGAAGTACTTCCACACTCAGGGTGTCACTCCCAATCTGCTACAGCAGGTGAGTATCACTCTCCTATTCTGGCTGAAGAAAGGAGGCATACTGGTTACCCAGTTCGAACCAGACAGGCTCTGGTCTCGTGCCTCCCGGCCCTCCAGGGGTTGCTTTTCTACTGAAAACTGAAAACTTCTACCTTCTTCCCTTAACTGGCAGTGAGAACTCTGGCAGCCAAGTTTATTACTACTGCCCCCCGCCTCCCCGACCCGCTCTCCTCGAAAGCATATGCGCGCACACACCCTTGTGAGCTGGGTCACATCAGCAGAATATTGGTGAGACCCAGAAAGAGCTGTGTAATGGCTGATTATCACCCCCCCCCCCCCCCCCACACACACACTTGACTTATCCCACTCTAAAACCCAAGATAACAAAGTACGCCCCTTAAAGAGCTCTGTAATAGTTTGCTAAATCGGCTGGAAGGAATTACCACGACTTTGGTGGTTTACAACCACAGTAATTTTTTCTCTCACAGTTTCGGAGGCTTTAAGTCTGAAATCCAGATGTCGTCAAGGTTGTGCTATCTCTGAAGGTCTTAAGGCCGAATCTTTCCTTGCCTTTTTCTAGCTTCTGGTACTTGCCGGCAATCCTTAATTTCTTTGGCCTGTATTTTTATCACCAGCCTCTGCCAATATCACCTGTGTCTCTGTGTCTGAATTGCCCTTACCTCTTATTCAGACACAAGTCTTTGGATTTAGGGCCCACCCTAATCCAGCAGCATCTCATTTTGTAAAATTCTAAGTTTCCACTATCAACCCAGTACATTTTTAATGTGAATTTTACATTTTTAATACAAATAGATACCAAGGATTACTAGACATTTGAGAAAAGCATAGGAGAAAGATAGACTTGGAAGACCAAATGTAAAAAAAAAAAAAAAAGGATTTGAGAAATAAACAAACCAAAATCAGTATTTTTAGAGATCCAAATGAAAGTATTATACTCATGAAATAAGAATTCAATGCTATTTAAAAAAAGGAAACAGAGAATAAGATATCTTAAAATTATAAATATGATAGTAAAAAAAACTTTAAAAAATAGTTAGCATTTGGAAAATAAAGTTGAGAAAATTTCCAGGAAAGTACAATAAAAATAAGAAAAAAATAGTAGCAAAAAGATGACAAATTTAGAGGCTCAATCCAGGCATTTTAGCATCTGATTAATAAGATTTCCAAAAGAGACAACAGGAAAAATAAATAGCAGGGACACTGGCTTTTCAGAAAAAAAAATTAAAAACCTTGTAAGTGCCCGTACTGGTGGGAATGAAAACTGGTGCAGCCACTCTGGAAAATAGTATGGAGGTTCTTCAAAAAATTAAAAATAGAACTACCCTACGACCCAGCAATTGCACTACTGGGTATTTATCCAAGGGATACCCTTATGCTGTTTCAAAGGGGCACATGCACCCCAATGTGTATAGCAACACTATCAACAATAGCCAAAGTATGAAAGAGCCCAAATGTCCATCGATGGATGAATGGATAAAGAAGTGGTGTATGTGTGTGTATATATGTGTGTGTGTGTGTGTGTGTGTGTGCGCACACACACACACTAGAGTATTACTCAGCAATCAAAAAGAATACACACACAATACACACACAATAGAGTATTACTCAGCAATCAAAAAGAATGAAATCTTGCCACTTGCAACTATGTGGATGGAACTAGAGGGTATTATGCTAAGTGAAATTAGAGAAAGACGAATATCATATGACTTCACTCATGAGGACTTTAAGATACAAAACAGATGAACGTAAGGGAAGGGAAAGCAAAAATAATATAAAAACAGGGAGGGAGACAAAAATATAAGAGATTCTTAAATGTCGAGAACAAACAGAGGGTTACTGGAGGGGTTGTGGGAGGGGGGATGGGCTGTAGGGGTACAGGTAATATGATATAGTAGCAAACTGATTCAGAACAACTTTAGAAGTTGAAAGACATTAAATGAACACCTAAACTTTTGAGTAAAAATAAGTTCAGATCTATAATTCTGGACTACCATGCCATTAATCAAGTGTGAGGGCTTGAACATATATGTAAATAGATACAGATACAGGTATACAACTATCTTAATATGTATGATTTCAAAAGTATATTTCTTGATGCATGCTTTCTCACGAAACTTCTAAAGCTGTTTTCTACCAGAATATAACACACATATTATTCATGAGCAATTTGATTAGATGTGAAAGGAAACAGATTCATTATTGCTTAAACAAAATGAAATTTTGAGGTAGAAATTCCAGCACAGCTGGATCCAACCTCTAGATTTTAATAAGATCCTTGCCTGGCAGTAGCTTTGTCTGTTAACAACTGCTTCCTTCATCTGGCTTCATTCCCAGGCACACTCTCCTCCTTTACTCAGAAGGACCCTCCCTCAGTGTCCTCTAGAAAAATACATTGTTTCTCTTGAAGCTACATTTCTCGCTGAATCTCAACATTCCCCACCCCAACCCCAAAATCACTGGCATAAAGATGCTAGTTTCTGTTTGTCCAACCTGTATCTTCTTTTAATAGAGGCACGGGATCATGTGATTGACAGATGGAAGCAGATCCAAAATAGAGAAGAAGGAATTTTAGCCAATACTAAAGACTAGATGCACAAATACATGTGACAAATGTGACTGGTATTTACTGAGTTTTGTGCCTATCAAAAATGTGTGGTTCCGTCTTCTATTTGAGAAGTACAATCTAATGTAGATGGTGATTTAAAATTACAGTGAAATGTACTCAAAACACATGACTTCAGCCACTTAAAAACACCTTCCTCAGCTGTAATATAAAGATATGTTCTTTATTTCTGTGTATAATTTAGATATAATAATTAACCTTTCAAAAAGTCTGTTTTTTCCAAGATCTCAGATTGAAAATAGGACAAACCTATCATTTAATGTTTATTTGCACAAAAAAACTTATTTTTCTCAGGAAAATATTAAACAAGCAAAAAAGCAAACACAAAAGCCATGCATCTGCAGGTCGCTTTGTATGTTTTATTTTTGAAAAGAATGAAAACAATTGTACAGGTTTTATCTTCCCTTTCCATTATCTCCTAGAAATCCTGAAACCCAAATGCACAGTTCAAATTTCTGACAACATCTATTCCCTTCTGGTTGTTTTCAATAAAGGTTCTGTGTTTTATATTTCAAGGTATTGTTCTGCTAGAACGAATTCATGATATTATAATGGTTAAGAAAATAGAGTTTTGGGGGCACCTGGGTGGCTCAGGCAGTTAAGCATTCAACTCATGATCTCAGCTCAGGTCATGATCTTAGAGTTCATGAGATCAAGCCACAGTTCATCTGACAGTGCAGAGCCTGCTCAGGATTCTCTCTCTCCCTCTCTCTCTGCCCCTCCCTCCCTCTCTCAAAATAAATAAATAAACTTAAAATAATAGAGTTTTAATGTAACACTGGCTTTTAATATATGTGTAATCTAATGGGCTACTTAATCCTAAAATTCAGTCTTTTCATTTGAACACAGGGGTAATAATGTCTACCTTATCAGAATATTGGGAGAATTAAGTGAGATAACACTTAATAGTTATAAAATTTAGCACCTGTCCATTCATGTATTATTCATACTAATGTTATAAACAGTAAACATATGTTACATACCAGTTATTACTTGTACATACAAAGTTAGTGAACAGATATATATTATGACCTCATGAAGTTTAGGTCATTAAATTCTTAATAAATGGGGGCTATAATTACTAAAACTGTAACAAGATAAAGCTACTGTTATTTATGTATTTATTTATGTATTTATTTATTTATTTGGAGCCAGAGAGCATGAGAGGGGGAGGGACAGAGAGAGGGAGAGACAGAATCCTAATCAGGCTCTGTGCCATCAGAGCAGATTCTGATGTGAGGCTGGAACCCACAAACTGAGATCATGACCTGAACTGAGATCAAGAGTCAGATGCTTAACAGACTAAGCCACCCAGGAACCCCTAAAGCTACTTTAAAAGGGCTAACACTGATGGGGCATCCGGCTTCTCAGTCACTGGAGCATATAATTCTTGGGTCCTGAGTTGAAGGCCCATATTGGGCATAGAGTCTACGTAAGGAAAGGACCCACATGGAACAACAGTAATTATAAAATCATGAAACTAAATTTCATTTACCTCAGATTAACCTGATTATTTTTATTGACATATGTATACTCGATCGTTCATGTCTCCAACTAACATGTGATTTGTAATGTCTTATCTACATACATTCATCTTTGAAATCTTGACACAATCTATAAAATTACTCTGTTATCAAGATGAGTGACAAAATGGTACAATAGATGAAAATCCTTCCTACTCTAACTTTAATGTGGTTTAACTAAACTGAGACATCCCTGTCTCCCATCACGGCAACTAAATTGTGAGTCATTAGAGAAAAGATTTCATGTCTAACACTGGGATGAGCACGGTTTTTCATATTCCAAATAAGTCATTTGGAAATTGACATGAACTCTATAGATTTGGTGTTGAGTCACCTCTGTCATCCCAAGTGAGCAAGTTCAAGTTTTGTGCTCACAAAAAAGAAGAGTTAAACAAGGTGATCATTCCCTTCTCCGTCCTATCCATAACTGTACCTTATATTTATTTCTATCAGTGTCCTCATTATACACAGTCATGATTTTTCTATTATATAGTAAAAACAGTAATATTTCATTTGTAGTACTTACTTGATACATTCAGACACTCAGTAAATATTTGTTAAATAAATAAATGACCTGTAGACTTAAAGGATGTATTCTTATTATGTTTGTAATACACATTATAGTAATTTAGTGTGTTAATAACATCATACCTTATTTTAATTATTGAATTGTACTTATTTTCTCCTAAAACATTTGGGGATGCATAATGAGCAATTAGGGAAATGTAATATTTTTATGAGAGTTGTTAGATGAATTATTAAGAAAGGATTTCCAGCACACCTGCACAAACACATTTGAAAGCAGAAGATACAGAGTTGTTTGCATTGCAGAAAAATGCCATGGTGATAAAACAGAAAGATCTGAATTATAATTCATTTCCAAATGGCACACTATTACAAAAGTTGAGTCCCATTAAATTACAGTGGAAATGCATGTTCTTTAAAAATAGATTTTCATAAAAAACTTCTAAAATTCAAGGGGCTGAGTTTGCACTATTCATGATGTATAAATTGCACAACTAACAGTGAAATTCCAATTAAATATCAGTCATCTGTTTTCCTTCGGTCACGAAGACAATTAGGTGAGCTTCATTTCAAAAAAGTGACTTGTCTAGAATATCATAGGCTTTAATTTTAAGTTGAAATGGTTAAACTGTTTAACAAAAAGAAATGTCTTTGAGCATGTGGTGAAGTTTATAGATTAAAACAATATCATCACTTTAAAGAATTACTGAAAAACATTTACATAGATATCCAAAAAATGTAGGAAGGTAAAAACTACTTTTCTAAAGGAAAGAAGTATAGTTTGGTTTTTTTCTTCTTTCCTTTTTCTTTGTCACAGTGCTATTTGACCACCATTGGGTAGTGTGTTGGGGTTCTAACTGCTGACAAAAATAAACCTGAAAATTCTCTGAGTTTAGCCAACAGATTACTTTTTGATTATGTACTAGTCTAATATGGAAGCTCCTAGCTCATGAGTAGTGTTCCACCTCAGGGCTTGTTAGGGACACAGGGACCTTCTATTGTATGGTTTTGTAATCCCCTAGGCCTTCAGAGTCTTCTATCTCAGGTGACAGGGAAGTAGGAGAGCGATAATATACATCTATGGTCCCATATAGACACAAGGCACCTGTCATCCCTGGAAAGACAGCTACTTCTTAGTGATATCACCGTACTGGAGAAAGGGCAACACGCATTTATGGTAAAGAGGTAATCATCTCCTCTGCATGCTTTCCAGGTCACTCTCACATAGAAAATTAACTTTAATATTCTGGCTTGGAGCTCTGTAAGAGTTTAATTTGGGTGTTTTCTTCTTTAATTTGGTAATGGATGGCTTGGTAAGAATGATAAGTGATCAAATAGGCAACAGATAAAAATATTTATATGAATAAGTTGGGATTAGAAACTTCTGATACACATACGCTTTTATAGCACCATTTTCACAGAGTTTTTTGCTAATATCTGTAGCATACAGAGTGGTGTTCAGTTGATATTTTCAGTTTTTTAATAAAACATACTCCCTTGAATTAATTTACTTGATTCCTCCCTTGTGACCACCTTTAAGAATATGGGTAAGAGGTGGCAGCCTTTGAACAATCATTTTTTTAAAACAAGGAAGAGCTATAAATACCCTCAATGAAGCCAAAATTGCAGTTTAAGTCATTGTGGTGCTCTTTCCTAATTTGATGTTCAAGCAAAGATTTATTGAAATCTTTAATTAATATAGATGAAAATAGAATGAATTTTCTATTTTAATGAATGAATGAATATAGAACTTTGTTTTAACAATTGGGTTATATCTTCTAAAATATTTTGTTCTTTACATAAGGAAATTTTTTTGAAATAGAATTCCAATTTTTTCTTTTTTGATCTTACGAGCTCTCTGAACAGAGGCTCACATTGTTAATAAAATAAATACCAGGGGAGACAGAGAAAACAGAAAGTGTTGAACATTCTGTAAACGAAAATATCTTCTCTTGGATAATCAGTCAGTGTAGGAGTTTCCAGTTTTATTAAAATTTAAATAAAAATATAACATGTACAAAGTATTGTAGAATATAAGAAATATTACATGATGCTGCTTGTGAGTAAAATTTGGAATTCTCCTGTTGTTAAGAGGTTTATTAAAAAGTTACCTTTTTCTTTCCTTTTTTTTAAATACATTTATTTATTTTGAGAGAGAGAGAGAGAGAACACACATGGACGTGTAGGGGAGGAGTGGAGAGAGATCAGGAAAGAGAATCCCAAGAAGGCACCACACCCAGCATGGAGCCTACATGGGGCTAGACTTCACAATTGTGAAATCATGACCTGAACCTAAAGCAAGAGTCAGTTGCTTAACTGACTGAGCCACCCAGGAGCCCCTCCTTTCCTTTCAAAAGAATTATGTGCTTTGTTGCAATGAACTAATTAGAATGAATATGTGTGTTTAATATATGCCTCCTCCACTAGATTGCTATTTGATGAAACTGAAGATCATAGCTGTTCTTTCACCACTATAATCCCAGTGCCCAGTACAGTTATGCACCCATAATTATGGTGACCACATGCTTCAGATTTTCCAGGCTTTTCTAGGTTTAAGCCTGTAGTCACAGCATTATTTTAATAGCATGTTGTTTTATTCCCAAAACTTAAAGTTTAGACAATAAAATATATGGTCACCTTCCCATTATAATTGAACTGGAAGTATTTATTAAATGTTGACTGAACTGATTGCTTTATTTTTTGAGCCACTTAAAAAATATTTATTGATCCAATATTGTGTGTTACACACTCCTTTGCCTTGAGATACAGCAGTGAGAAAGACATATATGGCCTGTATGATCACAAGCTAGTTTATTCAATGGCTGAAAGCATACTCTGGTGGGTCTTTATGTGTGTGTGTGTGTGTGTGTGTGTACACACATGTATAGATAGATACGTAGTTATACACAAATATATATTTATACGTGTATATATTCACGTATAATGTTTTTATAACCTTTGTCCTGATTTCTTTTTGTCCTGATTTTCTTTTTGTCCTGATTTTCTTTTCAGAATCTAGAATCTCTATCACTGTTTTTTTCTTTACATTTATTCTTTTATTTTGCATTATCAAACTATTAAATTTCTTCTTAAAAATTTAAATTATGTTAAAATATACACAACATAAGATTTACCATCTTAATCACTTGGAAGGGGTGAGTTTAGTCCTGTTAATATATTCAATTTGTTCTACAACAAATGTCCAAAATTTTTTCATCTTGCAAAACAGAAACGATATATCAAACAACCATTCTCTATTTCCTCCTCCCACGCAGACCCTGGCTACCCCCATTCTACCTTCTGTTTCTATGAATTTCACTACTCTTGATACCTCATATAAGTGGAAGCACACTGTACTTGTCTTTTGTGACTAGCTTATTTTATTTAGCATAATGTTGTCAAAGCTCATCCATATTGTGGTATGTACTGGAAATACCCCTCTTTGTAAGGCTGAATAATATTCCACTCTATGTGTATACCAGATATTGTTCATTCATTTATCTGGCAATGACTACTTGAGTTGCTTCTATTTCTTGGCTATCGTGAATAATGCTGCTATGAACATGAGTGTAAAAATATCTCTCTGTGTCTCCACTTTCAATGTTGCGGGGGGGGCAGGTATATACCCAGAAGTGGAATTGCTGGATCATATGGTATATCTCTTTTTAATTTTTTGAGGAACTATTCCATTGTTTCATAGCAACTCTACTCTTTTACATCCCTACCAATAGGACACAAGTGTTCCAATTTCCCTACATTCTTACCAACACTTCTTTTCTTCTTCTTTTTTTTTTTTTTTTGAATGTATTGACCTAAAGGTTTTCATGCAATTTAGTTATTGTTTTAATATCTGTAGAATCTATAGTGATATTTTCTGTTTAATTTCTTGGTAATATGTATTTCACTTTTTATTTTCTTGGTTATATATCCATGTATACAAGTATTATAGAAGACTGTTGGTCAACTTTTCACTTCTTTGGGCATTTATAAATGTCCCAATTTTATTGATTTCTTATTTATTGTATATGATCAGAGGACATACTCTGTTGGCTTCATTTTTTTTTTTTTACACATTTATTGATACTTATGTACTAAGAAGCCCAGGGCATATCTAGGTGAGTGACCATATGCTCTTAAAAAATATTTAGGGATGCCTCGGCAGCCCAGTTCACTGAGTGATTATTGATTTCGGCTCTGGTCATGATTCCAGGATCATGGGATGAGCCCCACATCAGTCCCACGCTAAGTACGAAGCCTGCTTAAGATTCTCTTTCTCTCTCCTTTTGCCCCTTTCCCCACTCACATTCTCTCTTTCTCAAAAAAAATTTAAAAACTATTTAAATTTTGTAGAGAACACTATTATGTAAATATGAATTAGTTTAATGTGGTCAATAATATTGTTCAGGTCTTATAGCCCTATTGATTTTTTGGCTAGATGTTCTATAAATTAGTAAGAAATGATGTCTTCCAGATTTGGTTATAGATTTGTCTATTTTTCCATTTAGTTTTATAAGGTTTTGCTTTTTATATTTTGGAGATCAGTTATTAGATGTATACACATTTATGGCTATTATGTCTTTCTAATGAATTGACTTTTTCATTATTGTGCAATGTCCATCTTTATATGTCAAAATACATATTTCCTTGATGTCTATTGTTGTTTAATATTAATATAGTCACTCTAGCTTTCTTCTTCTTCCTGTTTGAATGATATGTCATTTTCCAAATTTAAAATATTTCATTCAATCTGTGTCTTTCATATTTAATTTGTCCTTTGCAGACAATGCATATTAAGGTCCTGGTTTTTGAATATCTGAAAATATGCATCATTTTTCTTTATTATTTAGTTTATTTACATTTAATGCAATTGTTAGCATATATAGATTCAGGACTCCCATCTTGCTCTTTGTCCCACTTGTTTTTTGTGTTTATTTCTCCTTTTGAATATTCATTTGGTTAATCAATTACCTTCTGAATTCATCCTACTTCATCTATTGGCTTTTGTTGGTCTTATATATGGATAACTTTTATTTATTTTGTATTGAAACATATTTGAAATATGACAATTTCAAGTATAAGTTTAAGGTAGTAAACCTTAGTATATAGCATATAGCATATAATGTTTGGTTTTCTATGTATAAATAATATTCAACGACAAAAAAGAACTAATATTCAAAATACTTGACAACTGATATGAAAATACTATATTCTTTTCTTTTTTAGATGTTCTAAAGTGTTTGTATTCTAAAACTACTTAGCAAGTGATAAAAGTTGATAGTCACATCATTCTATAAATTTCCAAATCTTTTTATAAGAAGCTTGTTAGATGCAGATTTTACCAGCTAAAGAGAACTCTGAGTCCAGAACTAAACCAGAGTCTTCCATTATGTAGTGAGCTGTCTAATAAGGAGATAATTTTCCTTAAAAAAATACTGTTTATGATACTACAGTATATCTGATTCTGTTGAGAAATACCAATTACCTATACATCATATTTCTATTTTGGATCATATGCATCTACTTTTTATTGGGTCAAAAGCTACGAATAGAATTGCTGGGTCATAGAGGATGGGTATGTATACTCTTGTCAGCACTGTATGTTAGTTTGATTGTTTCATATTTCCATCAGAACTTGTGCCATTAAACAAAATGTATGATACTATCAGTTTACCCATAACTTTTTCCTGTGCCATTAGGCAAAGCATGTGTAACTTCCAACAACTTTCATCCCCCAAATCTAGAATTTTCTTTCTTGTATTTGGAGTAGATTTCTTTAAGTGCTTTGCAGCTTTGCATTGGTTTATGTTTTATTATATTTTTCTGTCAATATTGGTATTGGGTTTTAAAGAAAATGCCTTAATAGACATGTGAATGGGAAGTCATGAGAGTGTCCATAAGAAGATTTTGATCAAGCATGATTTAAAATAGGAATTCCATCTCATTTTATTGAAACATTCCATTTTATTGCCATCTGACAAATTATTTTCTCCTATTTACATCTCTGTTAATCTTCCTTTGGTGACATCGGTATCAGTCGAGGTTAAATCAGGAAAAAAAAAGCCATTTAATAATTTGAATAAGAAAAGTATAAAGATTTGGTGGCTATAATAGGTTAATAAACTAATAGGATTGGCTAGTAAGCAGTAAAGAAACCTTTAAAGAATTTAGGAATATCAAATATATAAAATAATAATGGACAATATAATATGACTTAATAGTCACTACCCTAAGGCTGAGACAGTGCTCTTAAGGAAGAGTTCCCTCCACTCCAAAAAGGAGATCCAGGCCTTGGTTGGACAGAGTCTAACTATGACTCACTGAATGGCAGAGAAATGGCTTTTGTGCCAGACAAACTTATAAGAAATATCTTCTATAGGATTCCAGGAAAAGCTTTTCATAGGGAGATGTTTCATTACGGGTATTCACTACAAAATTATGTGGTGGAGTTGCTGGCAGAAGATGCTGGCTTTGGGTGATGCTGGGGGCTAAACTGAAGGAAGCAGAGACTGAGGAACCCATGTGCACTGCAGGAAACGGATGCTGGGAAAGCTGCTAGTGCTGCAGGAGGCTGCCAAAGATGCACACCCAAACTGGGAAGCAAAACCATTTCCTCCTGCAGTGTCTCTCCATGGCCCATGACTGGCAAAACTGGGCTCATGGCAGCCAATAAAGAGAAAAATATATTTAAAGGGCTGTGGTTTATCTTCACAGAGCAGGCAAAAAGGGTGAATTTGGAGTAGAGAGGCAATAAGTCAATAACTTGGTAATGCCACTTTCTGGCTCTTATGCCTTTGTCCAGGCATACACAGGACAAAAGTTTCCTCTCTATCCTTTCAATTTTTGGCTACCATTTCTTATCACTGAAAATAAGGAAAATTACTGTTTTTGTCCCATTGTACCTTAATTTGCAAAACATCTGGACTATAGAAAGAACTTAATGAAGAGTTTTGAGTTTGTGAGGGTATACTGAATAAGGTAATACCCAAATTTACATCTCAGCATCATGCTTTTCTGTAAGCTACTGACCACATTCAGCATTTACTACAGTGTAAACTCATTATTGTTCAGATCTGCTCCTCTTTTTATTGTCACTGTATCGGTAAATGGCACCATTTCTTGACCAGTAACCCAACTTAGAAATCTGGAACTCCCCCTTCTCTTTTCCCCCCATTCTACATATTTAATCAATTAGAATTTAAGGACATTATTACTCATTTGTTGACTATATTCCCTACTGTTATTTTCTTGATTCTGGTCCTTGCCATAGGTCTTCTAGATTATTGTGATGTTCTCCCTGCTGGCCTTCCTGCCTTCAGTTTTACAAGCCTCTGATTTATACTTTATACTATTTATAAATTATATACTGTTGCCTCAGTTATCTAGTAAAATTAATATCTTATCATGTGGCTACCTTGCTTAAATCCTTTCAGAGGTTTTCTGTTTCTTAAAGCAATGTTTTTCAACTGTGCTCTTAGGAATCCCCAGGTAAATGCAGTGACCTTCAAGTGTATGAAGAGGAAAAGGAACGGAGACAGGGCAGGATTCTGGAATGTACATTCTTTCTTCCTACTAAGCAGCTTAATTTGATCTCTTTTACATATTTTTTGTAAGATTTTTTTTTTTACTATGGTGTTTCACTATAAACAACTATAGCAAAATTTCAACTAAACAATTTTAAAAACAACTAAACTAAAGGATAAATTCCAAGTCTTTGATATGGCATTCACAATCATCTATAATCTGGCTTTTGAGTAATTTTTAGCCTGATATTTAATCCTTCCTACCCTGCCAAGAGAACAAAAATCAACTGCGCCTGTACTCAATTATTCAAAGTTCTCGATGCAACATTTTAAAACTTACTTGTTATTTCAAGAAACAAGTTTTGAGTACTAACTATGTGCCAGCTACTGTACCAAGTGCTGCAGCATAGTAGTGATCCAAACAGAAAAACAATAAATAAATAAACTAACAAGGAAACCTATACTATAAGTACATGAAAAATGCTATAAAATTACACAATAGTAAATTGAGATAGAAAGTTTGTGGGATATAGTTTTATTTATAAACATAGTGGCCGGAGAGAATCTGATGATATGGTAGCATATGAGTAAAGCCTCAAAGTTGATGAGTGAAGTAAGCATTCTAAACATCTGAGGCAAGAACATTCTAAGCAGAGAACAGAAAATGTCAATTCCCTCAGGCAAGAGTATGTCTAGAATAGTGGAAGAACACCAAAAAAGCCAATGTGGCTGGAGTAGAGGGAACAAGGAGAAAAAAAAATAGTGGGAGATGAGATTAGAGGCAAGATGGGAACCAAGCTGTTAAGAATTAAGTAGGTCATTACAATACTTTTGGCTTTTATTCAGAACAATATGCTTTATTAGTTTCCTGGGGTTGCCATAACAAAGTACCACAAGATGGGTAGATTAAAACAACAGAAATTTATCCTGTCACAATTCAGGAGACCAGAAGTTCAAAATCAAGGTGTCAACAGGGCCATGTTCCCTTGCAGGAGCTAGGGGAGGATTCTTCTTAGGCTCTTTCTAACTTCTGATAGTGACCATCAATCCTGGCTGTTCATTGCCTGGCATCTAACTCACTTCAGTCACTGCCTCTGTCATTAATGGCATTCTCCCTGTGTGTCTCCCTCTCCTCTTCTTATAAGGACACTAGTCATATTGGTCATACTCCAGTATGACCCCATATTACCTAATTACATCTGCAATGGTGTATTTCCATGTAAGGTTACTTTCTGAGTATGGGGGCTTAGGACTTAAACATTATCTTTCTGGGGACACAACTCAGCTCTAAACACATGGGCAGCCAGAGTTTTTATACATAAGTTATAGGATCAGACTTAGATTTCTAAAGTATCTTTCTGGCTGGTATATTTAAAGACTAGAGAGACCAACTTGGAGGCAAGGAAATGAATGAGTAGGTGATGATAGATGATTGGATTAGTAGAGGTGGTGAGAAGTAGTGGAATTTAGATACATTTCAAAGGCAGAACTGACAGGATTTACTAATAGTTTTATTGTAAATATGAAGGAGAAAAGTATAGTTAATTCCAACATTTTTGACTTAGGCACGTAGAATTATTGACAGAGGAGAAAATGTAAAAATCGATTATAGAAATATAACACGAGGCATTCAACTGAACATAATAAATTTGAGAACTGCTTTAAACGTGTCTATATCCTGTACAGTTCAGCATTTCTCCTGATATTTTATCTTTTAACAAAACATGCTGATTAATACTGTGTTTGCTGTGGCTGCTGTAACCAATTACCAGAAACCGAGTGGCTTAAACCAACAGAAATTTATTTTACCAAAGTTCTGGAGGCCAGGGTTGCTTCCTTCTGAAAGTTCTGAGGAAGAATTCCTTCTCTCCCTCTCTTCTAGATTCTGGTGGTGACCAGCAGTCCTTGATGTGTCTCAGCTTTACACATTCATCATGCCAATCTTCAGATCGCCACCTTCTCTGTGCACCTTTCCCCTTCTCTTTTAAGAACACTATATAGATTTAGAGCGCAGCTTAATTCAATATCTCATCTTAAGATCCTTCGTTACCCCTACACAGACCCTTTTTCTGAGTAAGTTTACACTCACAGGTTCTGAATGTACATATTTTCTTGTAGAGGAGGGTCATCATTCAGCTCACTACAAGTAGTTACCTTAAAAAAAAAAAAAAAAAAAAAAACATTGGCTTTGGTAGACTTCTACTTTGTGCTTGCAAGTTCCATTACAGTCGTCTTCTCTAGTAGTGTTGGAGACATGAAGAATGGATAAAATTCTCACTTTAATATGTGGTTAAATTTGAGAGAAGACCAGAAATAACTTGTCATTCTTTTTGACCTTTCCAGTTACACATGACTGACACTTCCCTTTCAAGGACTGTACGTAGGACACTTAATGAAAAAATGAAATTTACCCAGATGGCAGCAACTAACTTCCTCTGGCCTGATGGTAGTAGGAGAGGTGTTTAATACTGGATGTACTACGATCTGCTTATGCCTGCAAGATGCACAAAATCCCAAGCCTATGGTGAACCCAGTTAGGAGAAACTGTAGGCAAATGTAAGCTAGGTGTAAGTGAAATACGTACAGGAAATCACTGAGAAGTCCTTTTGGAGAGTACAGAGCCAGTAATCTGAATGCCCTTGTGATAGTTTTATTATATAATATGTGTTGTAGCTATAGAATATATTTATTCATTTTATTGTTTGGTAATGCAATAAGCCCTTTTTAAAAATATTTTTGAGAGAGCATGAGCCAGGGAGGTGCAGAAAGAGAGGAGGACAAAGGATTTGAAGCAGGGTCCTCACTGAAAACAGACAGCCAGATGTGGGGCTCAAACTCACAAACCCGTGAGATCATGACCTTGAGCCGAAGTTGGACGCTCAACCGACTGAGCCACCCAGCCACCCCAGTAATGCAATAAGCCCTTTAACACCAAGAAGCTCAAGTAATGAAAGTGATTATGTAATTAAACATTTAATACTGAATTGGTTTTTAAGAAAGTTGATAATCAACATGTGCTTGCCCAGTATGTAAAGGCTTTTCTCATCCACAATATGGGTGCTATAGTGTAAACTGTCCTTCCCAAATTTTCTGTTAAAACTCTACCCCCTAGGGGCGCCTGGGTGGCTCAGTCGGTTAAACGTCCTACTTCAGCTCAGGTCACGATCTCGCGGTCCGTGAGTTCAAGCCCCGCGTCGGGCTCTGGGCTGATGGCTCAGAGCCTGGAGCTTGCTTCCGATTCTGTCTCCCTCTCTCTCTGCCCCCCCCCCCCCCCCCCCGTTCATGCTGTGTCTCTCTCTGCCTCAAAAATAAATAAACGTTAAAAAAAAAAAAAAAAAAAAAAAAACACGCTACCCCCTAATATGACTGCCTTTGGATATAGAGCCTTCAGGGAGGTGAATGAGGTTAAATGAGGTCATAAAGGTGGGGTCTTCATCCTATAGAACTGGTGACTTTATAAGAAGAAGAAGAGAGAGAGATAGAGATTTCTTTCTCCATGTGGGCATACAGAGAAAAGACCACATGAAGGCACAGCAAGAAGGGGCCATCTATAAGCCAGGAAAAGAGTCCTTACCAGAAGTCAACAATGCTGGCACTCTGATCTTGGACTTCCCAGCTTCCAGAACTGTGAAAACTAAATTTCTGTTTAAGCCATGCATTCTGTAGTACTTTGTTATGGCAAAGACAGTGGGCCAAAGTGACTACATAAAAATCAGAAGGCAAAAATTCAGTTCAAACAATTATAGTTATTTAGCAAAATTTCACATGGTATTGATTTAATCTGTGCAACTGAAGAAGGTGTGTTTAATTAATTACTTTCTGAAGTTTGGCTTTTCATTTAAATAAAATTTCTTCTAGGGTTGCCTGAATGACTCAGTTAAGCATCCGACTTCGGCTCACGTCATGATCTCATGGTTCATGAGTTCGAGCCCTGCGTTGGGCTCTGTGCTGACAGCTCAGAGACTAGAGCCTGCTTAGGATGATGTGTCTCCCTCTCTTTCTGTCCCTCCCCTGCTCACACGCTCTCTCTCTCTCTCAAAAATAAATAAGCATTTAAAAAAACAAACAAATAAATAAATAAAAATAAAATTTCTTCTAAAATAATTTTGCTCATTTGGGATTTTGCATTTTCCTGTGCTCATATGAAAAACGAAGTCATAGCTCCATCAACAGAAGTACTTCACGGTTATATGATGCCAGTTTTACGTCAAAACCGTTAAATGCTTCAAATAAAACAAAAACAATTCCAATGATGGCTTAATATTTTTTATTCAAATCCATGAAATAACAGTAAGTATTTTGAACATTTATAGTGATCAGGTGAAATATCTGACAAAACTGCGATTGTTTATTAGAAATTCAGCAAAAGTTTCAGTATTTAAGGTGATACGAAGTGATGTTTGAAAAATAAATTTTGTTGCAGAAAAGTTTTGAGGTAAAAACTGAAAAGCTATCCAAAAATTGGAATTGGATGCATATACATATACATGCTATACATTACATAGTAAGAATGAAGTTCAGGGTCTTTTTGGTAACAAACTCTTGTTAAGTACAAAAATATTTTCAAGTATAGAAATGCTTTCCTTTTTGCTGCCCATGTAGAAATATTTGAGCCTTTAAAGAATTACTTTGTAAGTGAACCTGTACTTTAATAGTATTGAAAGATTTTGTAAAGGAGTTCTGTAAATTTTTGTGTATATTTTACGCCCTGATTTTCAGCACTCTTTTATTTTCAAAAGTCCCGATTCTGATAACTTACATGAACGCGAATTGTTGACGTCTAATTGCACATTTCAAGAAAGCAGTTGGATGGGTGTGTAGGGAAGGCAGAAAGGGTCTAGACCAGATTTGCAATTTGGAAGTCACCAGTATATAGATGGAAATGTAAGCCATACAACAGAGTTTGTCTTTCACTCTGAAAAGAAAAACAAATAAGAAATCTTTTAAAAGTAAAATCATAATCATCATTTTAAGTGTGTATTAAAAATTAGCCTTCAAACTAAGTGTCATAACACTTACTGCTTTTAGGACTGTTGTGTTGTATCACAGAGTCTTGTTTTTCATAGAATATTACCTAACTTAGATTAATAGTTTTGTGAACACAGACACAAATATCTGGCACAATACAATTTCATAACTCATTCATTTTGTAGTTTTCAATATTTAATGGGAATTACTATTAAGAGTAGCAATTCCTACATTTTTTTAATGACTGCGTTCTCCAAGTCATTTAAAATAACTGCTAATAGTATTAACTAAAATTCTGTATCTTACTGCAAGAAAAATGCTGAACAAAAAAAGAAATGTATACTTATGTTTTTTCCCCACTTGGGGTGGGTGGGGAAGGTACCTCTCTAATCTGGTTGTTCTACCAGAAACTCAACCAAATGTACAAAAAGCTAAGCACAGATTCCTATCCCTTGTAATTATTCCCGGAATCTTCAATTTTCTGTTTCTACTTTGGAGTCACCAGTTAGTTTACTTAGCTTTAAATTTTAAATTCACTTCAGATTCTCTTCATTTTGTTTTCTAAATGACCAGCTCTCCAGCTCTACTGACTGTAGCCTCTGCAATGTTCTCACAACCAAACCTCTACTCTGTGCTTAGCATATTATGATATCCATTTAATTTACTGAATGTTTAAAATATTTTCCTCACTATTATCTCTGCTCCTAGCCTTTCCTATCTCTAAAACCTCCTTACACAATGTTATCAATTTAATCTTTCTTTTTTTTTTTTATTTTTTTTTTTTTAATTTTTTTTTTTTAACGTTTTTTTTTTTATTTATTTTTGAGACAGAGAGAGACAGAGCATGAACGGGGGAGGGGCAGAGAGAGAGGGAGACACAGAATCGGAAGCAGGCTCCAGGCTCTGAGCCATCAGCCCAGAGCCTGACGCGGGGCTCGAACTCACGGACCGCGAGATCGTGACCTGAGCTGAAGTCGGACGCTTAACCGACTGAGCCACCCAGGCGCCCCATCAATTTAATCTTTCTAAAGAAGGTCTGTAAGCCCTTCACCCCCTGCCTAATAGCATTTACAACCTTTCATATGGTTATTGGAAAAATTCATATTACTTAAACCAGCAAGTAAATCCCTTCCTACTTTCTAAACTTACCTTCCGCTTTTCTATTTTACATGGTATGGTCTAACCAAACTGAACCACGCACTTTTTGCCTACATATAATATGCATTTTCTGTCTTCAATTCCATTCCAGAAATTGTTTCTTCTGCCCAATTCTTCCTTCTTTCACTTCTGCATAGCAAAATATATGCAATTAAATGCCACCTGGCCTCATCAGCCTGTGTGTAAAATTGAGCTGCTGAACTGTTTTTGTACTTAATTTTTTATTATAAAAGCAATATATGTACATGGTTATAAAAATTCAATCACTATTCCATCTCCCAGAGACATTGTTTTCCTATTTATGTTTATTTTGGTGGTTATTTCCATAGCTCCAAAGAATGCAAATTGGTTTTACATCAATTTTTAAAATCTAGATTAAAATGAAAATGAAAGCCTTTACCTTTCAAAATTTACAAGTTAGACAAATTTTTTTGGTTGTCATTTGCCTTACCAAAAATTAGTCTCTGGACATTGGATTTCCAGTCTACCTACAGGTTACTGAATGCTTTATTTCAGACCAACTTCAGTACAACCTACCCACCTTTCCTCTATTTACTTTCCTTCCAGTACTTCATTCCAAGATTGAGGAGAGACCCTTCCCTAGATCCCCTGAAATAAAAGTCAATAAAAGTGAAAGTTTTAATAAGATCAGAGGTAGCTAATTGACTTTCCAATGCAGAAAATAAGATTGAACTGCTTCTAATTCTGGTTACTTTCAGATCCATTCCCACATTTCAAAATGTTCAGGAAATGGTCCTCCCATTTCAGCTGTTGGTCTGCCTCTATGGGTAAAATTAGCTTATCTTTTCTTAGTAGGAATGCCCTTAGACACGTCTACACTGCTCAAAGTGGAGTTGCAAAAATCTTGCAGGACAGAGAAAGGTGTGGTGTGCCTCTCCTCTAAGTTGAAATATATCTCCTACAGCCTTGTTTTTTGTCTTCAGATCTCTCTTAAAACAAATGAAAAATCAGAATATCTGCTTCTTTTAAGAGAGGTCTGCAGGGTGGTCTTACCTAACAGCCTTTAAAGTTGTAACCTCCCAAATTTACATTTCTTCCTATTGTTGCAAAAATTAGATTGTGGAAGCATGTAAAAAATATCATGTAGGATAACAGTGTTATAGTCTAAACAGAGCTTTTGCAATTATCGTAGTCTTCCATTTATTAACCATACATAAATAAGATTTGAGCATTTTGTTAATTCTTTCTGCATTCTTCCAGTTCTGTAGTCTCATCAGATGCTCTAGACACACACACAGATATACAAACTTTTCACACAATCAGGTAATAAAAAATAAGTAATAAGAGAGATTAAATTCACACTTAAAAAGGACAGTTTTCATTAGGAGTAACATGATCTTTAGTAATGAATTTTTTCTTATAACAAAAGTGGTCTCTTAAATGATCACAAAGAAAATCCAAGATGTTGGCTATTTTGTAAATCTATTTCTATGGTGATAAGGTCCTTAGAACAAAAACTTAGAAATTCCAGTTTAAAGGACCAAGTCTTTCCTCAACTGTTTAAAAACTTTGCAGAAGGGAAGATTTCCTATTCTTGTGGCTGAGAAAGGCAGCCTATTTTGAGTATCATATGGAGATATCTTTAGTTACATGTGTAGAGGTTGATGCCAGGTGAATGAGGCCACAAGACAGTGAAAGAACTACTACTTTTTTTTTCCTTTTTCTATGACGAGATGCTAAAATTTTAAAATGAGACATGACATGCCATAGGTAGGTGAAACTCACTTCAAAATGCATAATTTATTAAGGAAATGAATAATAACATATTCAATGACAGTTGGACCTCTCAGTTAGAACAAGGTTATTTTTAAAAAATAGCGAGGATATGTACTTTGAAGAAATGATTTAGTCAAAATATTTTTTAGTCAAATTATTTTAAGAGAAAATGTAGTATATGGTATTTCTAAAGTTGGCTGCAATTAAGACCCCCCCCCCCTTCCCAAATGCACGTTAAGTACAGTGACACTTTCCATCTAGAGGTAAAGTCTAATTGTTTCTTTGAATCTGGGTAGTACTGTGACTCAATTGTAACCAATAGAAAGAGGCAAAAGTGACGATAAATGTTTGGTGTCTCTGCCATAAAAGATAATGAAGCTTCTTTTACCTGGGATACTCATTTTGGAACCTAAACCACAATGTGTAAGACGCAAATACCCTGAGGACACCAGAAAGGCCAAATTAGGTTTCTGTCTAAAAGCTTCAGCTATGGTCCTAATTGGTAGCCCATATCAACTTCTAGATGATTCCACGTGCTAATGATCAAGTCACCTCCCGACTTCACGGGTTCCCAGGATAGGCTTCTGATATCACAGAACAAGAAAGGCCATGCCCATTGTGCTATGTCAGAATTCCTAACCCAGAGAAACTTTGAGCACAATAAAATTAATTTTTATACCAAGTTTTAAAATGGTTTATTACACAGCAATAGCAACTGGTACAGAGCCCTACACTGTGAGTATAAATGAGAGAGAGGTGCAGAGTCCCTGAAGAGACACCTGAGACCTGAAGTTTTCCTGAAACCCTGTATACACTCTTTGTAGTTGAGGAACCCCAGGACTGACACTTAATGCAGTCAAAGTGGTCACGGCAGACTAGAAGGGAGAAACCAGAAGGCTTCCCACTGATGACAAGGAATATATGACCATTTCCTATGAGCCAGAAGTAGGCAAAGTGGAAGAGACATCTGACATAGGAGCTTTTCCATGTCCTATCAAAGAAGACTGTCCGGGAGAATGAGGGAACTCTATAGGTAATGCCTGGGTGTGGAGCTGAGATAGAAGTGTCTAGCTGAAGGAAAGACAACTGGAGGGATCTTTGGTTAGGAGAGCCCAGCAAGAGATTTTGGAAGAAACTTGAAAATTGTCCAGGATAAAAGGAGTTTTAAGTATCTTCAAGGCTTGAATAGATAAAAGCCAGTTTACAATAGCACAAGCCAAGAAATTTCCTTTTCTCTCTTTCCTTGATTTTCTTCCAAAATTGCAGTTATAGTTATGGGAGAGATTAGAAGAAAACGTAAAAAATGAAAAAACAAAAGCAAAAGCAAGAAAACACACACACACACAGACCTGTTGTAGAAAAAGAGAATGTGATTTAGTAGTGTCTGTTCATTTAACTCCTAGTAACTGGCTGGAAGGCAAAGAATATGGCCCCAGACACAGATGAGCAGATGTGGCTGTCAGTTAGTGGAAGTCCTCTTTTGATTTCCCCCCTATTTTCTGAGTTAAATATTTACTGGAAACATCACCAGAGTGGATCTGGAAGAGAATATACATGTTTGAGGAAAAAGGAAAAGTTATAAAATAATCATCAGAAAGAGTGATAGAACCAGTAACTGTTTAGCGACCAGAATTAATAATGCAGCTGAGGTTGGTGTCACGAATTTAAAGTGATTAAGACTCAGTGTAGTTAACTATTACTCAACAGCCACATTTGGCTGTTGGATAGGCACATGGAGTAGTTCAGTAGTTGGGTTTAACCAGCCTTGAGGTTTTGCCAGATGAGGGTGTTGAGTAGTAATGAAAAAAGGAGTGATATTAATCAGTACTTTGAAATTGAAGCAGGGTAAGCAGAAAAGTGAGGTATTGGTGAAGAAAAGTAGAAGGTTAGTAGGATCAAAGTTGGAGGTTCTGAGTGGTTGGAGTAGGGAGAGAGAGGAGATGAGAAAGAGAGCAGATAGACGTTATCTTACATTGGCCCATTATCAGAATAAGTTTGTATTTATAGAATTATATATTATTTATGCTAGAGAAATAACTAGGATATTAAACAAATTAGAAAGGCCAAGGATACAGCATGAGTTCTTTATATGCCATATGTCACATATCTCAATTATCCTAATTATGGAGGCGTTCAGAAGAAAATATAACAACTAAAATACTTTACAAATGTTTACTACATTCAAAAGATACTTTTACCATTTTTCTGTTTTTAGTGAAGTTTATTGAAGTCAACCTACCCATATTAATATAGAAATTTTAAATGAGCAAAGACAATATCTGCTTTGAATGTCAAACTATTCTGACAGGCATTGGGAGGGTTAGTAATTATAATATTTTGGAATTTTTAAAAAATCCATTTTGTTATTTAATTGTAATGAAATCATATCTTTTTTCCCAACACACACATATATTCTGACACATTCATTAACATTTAAAAAAGATGAAATGCAATCAGATAGGAAATGAATGTGCAGAATTGCATTCCCTTCTCTCAGTATGAATTACAATCTAATTTTTAAACAATATATACATGACATTTAGTATTCTATATATTCTTTTCCACTTTTCCTTTTTAAAGGACTTAATTTATTCACCAAAGGCTGCAATTTTCAGATTATTTATAGATACAGAGGCCATTAAGCCTTGCTTCATAAATGGTAAATAATGACACCATGAAAATAATCTTTTAATATTACTTTATGAATATGTATGGCATTATTGTAATATTCATTTTGAAAACTTCCTTATAAACAGGATACGTGCAAATAAAACAAGCAGTCGGTATTCCAGTCATATTGGTTCAGTTCATAAATTTTATATGAATAATTTATATAAAAATCCTAAAAAATCTTCAAATTATCCAGATTAGCACTTACTTTTAAAATTTTAAAAAGTTCCCTTTGCTTCTAAGTAATAGAAAAACAGAAGAAAACATATTGTAGCATAGGTGAAAGATGCCAACTAAAAACTTCTTTGTATACAGTTTTCAGGAATACTGGTTGAAAAATTAAAAACAAAACAAAAAAAATAACAAGCTAAATCCACTGCTTGCTGAATTTTATACCTCAAATTTGCTTGATTAAGTAAGCATTTTATTTTCATCTTTGTCTTCATTATTAGCTTTGAACCACAATTAAATTAAGAGCTTTAAAAATGTTTTTATTGTCAAAGATATTACAATATGAAAAAGCTGAATGAATCATGTAAGCTGAATTGCTATAATTTTCATTTATATTTTTTTCTCAAAAGCAGTTCATAATTATAATTATTAGATACGGATTGTAAATGTGCTACACATCAATAATGATGATATGATTTTAAATTTGCCCCAAAGCATGGTATGTGATTTAATTGCCCAACTCCAGTAGGAACTCTTTAATAGGAGACAATTCCCACACATTTCTAGCTATCTACCTTTTGTGGTTTACACAGATTAAAGTACATTTATTCTGGTAGCAATCGATGGTTAAATCTGGTGACCAACTAATGGGGTATCTTCCAAGAAAGGGTCTTATACTCCATTTTAGTTAGTAATACAAAGAGCTACAACAACAAAGAAAATAGCGGGATAGGTTTTAAAATTATTACTTTATATAAGGAAAAGCCTCTTCACAAAACAATTGATACTGCCTTTTTTGAAAATAAGGGAATACTAGATTTCTTCTTTTTAGGAATACTAGGTGTTTTTAAAAATATGCACCTTTGTATTTTTTTCTCAGGACAATTCTATGTTTTAATATCTGCTTCAAAGGAATATATTTAATTTTTGGATTTTCAGACCCAGGGGAAGGATTAAAAGCAACAACAACAATAGCAGCAAAGCTGTTAAAAAGACACATTTGAGTAAATGGTAAATGTAGTGAGAGAAGAGTGCTAACTCAGGCAAATCTAATTTTAATCTTACACTTCAGCATGTATTTGCATTGTAAATTTGAAAAATGTTTTACCATTTATGGCTCTGAAATTTCTGATTTGTAAAGTGGAGAACATATTACCTAACTGAACAGTTATTTTGGAAACTAGGAGAAAACTACAAAGAGGGTATGGCAGAGTCCTAACATATAGAATACACTCAATGGATACTAGTGGTTTCTATTTGCAGTGTTCCCAAAGTCCTTGCATAGATGGAGCTTCCTGTTTACTGTTTCACATCTTGACTTCATACTAAAGAGTAGGACAGATCTTGCTTTAAAGGCTGAGAAGCAGCCAGATGTTTTCTCCCTTTTAAAGAAAGGTGGTGGCAATCTGGCTGCATGTTATCCCATTTAGGTATCATTGTAACAAAGGCGTTTGGGCTCTCATAACTGCAATTTAGGGAATGTAGATTTGGCCAGCAACCCACACACAAATCCAGGTAACAAAAGCCAAAGGTTTTTAAATATTAAAAAAATGTACATAATATATACATACATATGTATATAATTTTATACACTCACATACATATATAGTTTACAAAGAATTCTGATTGGCATTAGAGGCAGAAAATTAATCTTAGCTGAATATAATTTGTTACCAAGCCTCTCACTAAGCAAACTTTTTATGGTAGCAAGTTGTATGTTTTCAGGCTGAGTCCTTAGAATATTTGTGATTTGGCCCAGTCCAAAAGTTCATGGTTCTTTGTGGTGAAGACATGCATAGGCCCATCTTCTTAATGGCCTCCCAGCTCCATTTTAAAATAAATGG
Organism: Panthera leo; assembly: GCF_018350215.1. NCBI lineage: Eukaryota > Metazoa > Chordata > Mammalia > Carnivora > Felidae > Panthera > Panthera leo. The sequence goes on along the minus strand of NC_056695.1, from coordinate 56,655,104 downwards.
ACCAACAACGAAGCAACAGAGAAATGAAGGAATCGATCCCATTTACAATTGCACCAAAAACCATAAAATACATAGAAATAAATCTAACCAAAGAGGTGAAAAATCTATACACTGAAAACTATATAAAGCTTAAGAAAGAAATTGAAGAAGACACAAACAAATGGAAAAAGATTCCATGCTCCTGGATAAGAAGAACAAATATTGTTAAAATGTCGCTACTACCCAAAGCAATCTACATATTCAACGCAATCCCTATTAAAATAACACCAGCATTCTTCACAGAGCTAGAACAAACAGTCCTAAAATTTGTATGGAACCAGAAAAGACCCCGAATAGCCAAAGCAATCTCGAAAAAGAAAAACAAAGCAGGAGGCATCACAATCCTGGATGTCAAGCTATACTACAAAGCTGTAATCATCAAGATGGTATGGTACTGGCACAAGAACAGACACTCTGATCAATGGCACAGAACAGAGAACCCAGAAATGGACCCACAAACATATGGCCAACTAATCTTTGACAAAGCAGGAAAGAATATCCAATGGAATAAAGACAGTCTCTTCAGCAATTGGTGCTGGGAAAACTGGGAGACATGCAGAAGAATGAATCTGGACTACTTTCTTACACCAGACACAAAAATAAACTCAAAGTGGATAAAAGACCTAAATGTAAGACAGGAAGCCATCAAAATCCTCAAGGAGAAAGCAGGCAGAAATCTCTTTGATCTTTGCTGCAGCAACTTCTTACTCAACACGTCTGCAGAGGCAAAGGAAACAAAAGCAAAAATGAACTACTGAGACCTCATCAAAATAAAAAGCTTCTGCACAGCAAAGGAAACAATCAGCAAAACTAAAAGGCAACTGACAGAATTGGAAAAGATATTTGCAAATGACATATCAGATAAAGGGTTAGAATCCAAAATCTGTAAAGAACTTATCAAACTCAACACCCAAAAAACAAACAATCCAGTGAAGAAATGGGCAAAAGACATGAACAGACATTTCTCCAAAGAAGACATCCAGATAGCCAACTGACACATGAAAAAATGTTCAACATCACTCATCATCAGGGAAATAAAATCAAAACCACAATGAGATACCACCTCAGACCTGTCAGAATGTCTAACATTAACAACTCAGGCAACAACAGATGTGGGTGAGGATGTGGAGAAAAAGGATCTTTTTTGCATTTTTGGTGGGAATGCAAGCTGGTGCAGCCACTCTGGAAAACAGTATGAAGGTTCCTCAAATTACTAAAAATAGAACTACCCTATGACCCAGCAGTTGTACTACTAGGTGTTTATCTAAGGGATACATGTGTGCTATTTTGAAGGGACATATGCACCCCAATGTTTATAACAACACTATCAACAATAGCCAAAGTATGGTAAGAGTCCAAATGTCTATTGATGGATGAATGGATAAGGAAGATGTGGTATATATATATATACAATGGAGTATTATTCGGTAATCAAAAACAATGAAATCTTGCCATTTGCAACTACATGGGTGGAGCTGGAGGGTATTATGCTAAGCGAAATTAGTCAGAGGAAGACAAATATGACTTCACTCGTATGAGGACTTTAAGAGACAAAACAGATGAACATAAGGGAAGGGAAACAAAAATAATATAAAAACAAGGAAGGGGACAAAACAGAAGAGACTCTTAAATATGGAGAACAAACAGAGGGTTACTGGAGGGGTGGTGGGAGGGGGGATGGGCTCAATGGGTAAGGGGCATTAAGGAATCTACTTCTGGAATCATTGTTGCACTATATGCTAACTAATTTGGATGTAAATTTAAAAAATAAAATTAATAATAAAAAATAAAAATAAAAAATTAAGGAGTAAAAAAAAACAAAAATAAATAAATAAATAAATAAATAAATAAATAAATAAATAAATAAAAGTAAATGGAGACTGAGCCCTTTACTTGTGGGATCTGATGCTATCACCAGGTAGCTAGTGTCAGAGTTGAGTTGAGTTGAGTGAAATTCTCAGACACCCTGCTGGCATCTGAGAATTGCTTGGTGTTCTATGGTAAGCATCTCCCTACACACACACACACACACACACACACACACACACACACTCTGGAATTGGGTCTGGGAACCTAAAAGACTATGTGAAAATAAGGTGAACTCTTTATCTCTCTGCATTACAAAATGAATTCTAGATGGAAAAAAGACTTAGATATGAAAACTAAGCTTTAATGTTTTAAATATTTATTAGGTAGCTTTTACAAAGCATACACACACACAAATCCCCACAAACCATAAAAAACATAAATTTGTCTACATTAAAATAAAAACACACAAAAGTTATGTGTGAGAAAGGTTGATAAAAAGTAAAGCATCTGCAACAAATTGGTAGAAGAATTTTAAACATAAAACCAAATAAACGTATTACTCATAACACAAAAATAATTATTAAAATGGTAATATAATACCTCACCCCCAACATATACACAAAGGTCCAAAGAATATTATTGAAATATTAAAAATCCAAACTATGGGAAATCAGATCTGCAAAGACTCAATGTATCACTTGTAATCAGAAAAATGAAAATATTTCCAAAACTATGAGATATCATTTCACACTTAACAGATTGGAGGAAAACTTCTAGAACCAAATGCTATCTAAAATGTGGGAAATAGAAACAATCATGTGCTCATAATAGATTATATAATGGTATAATAATTTTGTATAGCACTTTGTCAGTAGCCAGTAGAACTGCTTATGTGCTTTTCCAACACTCCAGCAAAACAACTTCTATGAATATATGCTGGAAGAGATCTCAAATAATGCACAAAAAACTTGCTCAGAGATGTTAATTCCATCTTTTGCAATTAAAACAAATTAGAAACCATGTAAATGAGTGAACTAGAACTACAGGCATTGAGGTGGACAAATTTTTGAAGCATATTTAGTGAATATCAAGAATTCATTTTGTAATACAGAGAGAACATATTAGTAAACATATTGCTAAATGACATAAATGATGTACTATTATTTATGTAAAAGTTAACACATAAACCTTAACACAATATTATGTGTTGCTTAGGGTTGCATAAATATGTAGTAGAATATAAAAACATGCAGGGAAAGGATGCCCACCTCCTTCAGGATGATGGTTATCCTTGAGGACTTTGGTTTGTGTGGAAGGGGTTACTATATCTTTATTTCATGTCTTCAAGAAATCTAAAACACATGTGGTAAACAGTAACATTTGTTATGCATAGGCTGGGAGTGCATATACTAGCGTAACAGTGTATATTAAAATACTGTTTTTATTTTCTTTATGTTTAAAATATTGTATTCATTGCTTTCCTATTGGTGCTGTTCCAAATTACCACAAATTGGTAGATTAAAAGCACAGATATTTATTACCTTGCATTTTGGAGGCCAGAATTCCAATAGTTTCATTAGGGCAAAATCCAAGTGTTGACATGACCACACTTCTTCTGAAGGTTCTAGGGGAGAATCCATCCATTGCTTGTTCGGCTTATGTTGGCTGCTGGTGTTCTCGGCTTTTAGTCCATCACTTCCTTCTCTGCCTCAGTTTTTACATCACCTCTTCTCTGTATGTCTAATCTCCCTCTACATCTCCAAAGAGGCCACTTGTATGGTATTTGGGGCCCACATAGATAATTCAGGATAATTCTGCCAAAAATTCATCATCTACGATAACATGCACAAGTTTCAGGAACTAGAAACCTGAGATCTTTGGGGGCTACCAATTAGCCCACTGCATTTTATAACAAATTAAAGAGAACAATCAAAGAAAAGAATCAAACTGAAGAACAGTATTTATTTCCTTTCTTCATTGTGTGTGTGTGTGTGTGTGTGTGTGTGTGTGTGTGTGTTTTCTGTTTTCAAGAAATATTTGCAGAGGACCTATTATATACCAGGTATACCTTAAGCTTTGAGGATACAGTAGTGAATAAGATAAACAAGGTACCTGACTGAAGGAAACTTATATTGGAGTAAAAGAGGCATAGTCAATAATTATGTAAATAAACACTGTGAAGTATGATACATGTTATACAGGAAATTTATAATGCGTGATCAAAAATATAGAGGAATGCAAGAGAACTACTTGTGTTACTTTTCTAGGGAAGGCCTTTCTGTTTGGGGACCATTCAACTTAGCACTAGGAGGTTAAGAGTTGGTAATACAAAGAACCAAGGAAAGAGCTGGTGAAAGTATAATACCTATAAAACCTGCAAAGCCGTATATGTATAATTATTTCTAATAAGTTTAGACAACTTGCTATGTTGTCTTTGAAAAACAACATGCATGATTCAAACTAGATCTTTTGCATAGTGAATTTTTTTATTCACATGCAATGGAAGAAACTTCTTCCATCTGCTACATTCAGTTAACTAATATAATGCATTTAACTGCTATGTGGTAGCATTTGGCCAAACTGCATAAATGCAATAAGAAGAGATGGGTTTATTTGCATGCTAAAAGGAGTCACACATTATTGCTAAGGAAAGAAGAAAAATTCTTACTGCAAAACATTAAATTATGGGAATAAAAATACTTGAGAGTCTTACCCTATGAACTATATATATATATATATATATATATATATATATATATATACACATACCCATGGAGATGATGAAAATCTTTATGCCTGCAAGAAATGATAGCAAGGCAACTTCTTGAACAGAAATAATTTTGGGGTGAGGAAAGGTCAATTTCACTAGGGGATACTGAATAGAAAGAAAACAAATCAGGAAACAACCAATAGAAAGGGGGCAGAAGGTCATTAACTACGGGCAGTGCTAATTTTTGTGTGAATTTAAAATGAAGACTATGTAAAGATGTTTTGGAAAGTTCATGCTTTATGGGGCACCTGGGTGGCTTAGTCGGTTGAATGTCCAACTCTTGATTTTGGCTCAGGTCATGATCGCAGGGTCATGGGATTCAGCCCTGTGTCAGGCTCTGTGCTAAGCCTGGAGCCTGCTTAAAATTTTCTCTCTCTTCCTCTTTCTCTCTCTCTCCCCTCTGCCCCTCTACCTTGAGCATGTGTTTTTCTCTCTAAAATAAAAATATTGATAAAAAATAAAATAAATAAAAGCATATGCCTTCTAAGTCTAATGTCATGGAAATTAAAATGTTGCAAGAAACTATTCAGAAACAGTGAGGGTACAATTTACAATTGAGTCCCTTTGCCTAGAAATATCTCAATAATTTACTCTGAAGTTCAGATTTTAAGAGTTTTCTTGATCTTGCTCAGGCATATGAGAGTGTGGCAGCAGCAACAAAACTTATTTTCAAAAAAGAAGCCTAAAGAAGTAATTCCAGCCTGAACTCCCAATGTTCCCAGTTGTGTATTATCTCTGAACAACAGGGTAGCATGTGATTCTTGGAAGCAAATGCTCTTGTCATCAGGTCCTATACTGACCACAGTACACCAAGAAAGGATTTTAGCATTTGATGTGGGAAAAGATTCTATCATCGTAGCAGGCAAGGTTTATTTTATGGAATTTGAATGTACAAAGCAGTTGTGTATAACTAACTGAAACTAAAAAGAGATACATGTCATTTCTCAGTTGGAAAACACATATTTTTTCCTTCAGAGATCTTATTTTTTAGAGCAGTTTTAGGAACACAGCAAAATTGAGCAGAATGTATTGAAAGTCCCTGTATATCTCATACCCACAAATATGCATAGCCTTCCTCATTACTAACATCCCCCACAATAGTGGTATATTTGCTACAAATGATGAACCTATACTGACACATAACACCCCAAATGCATAATTTACATTAGAGTTTACTCTTGGTGTTGTACATTCAAAGATTTGGGCAAATATATAAAGATGCATATCAACCATTATGGTATCTTACATTATAGTATCTTCCACTGACCTAAAAATCGTCTGTGCTCTGCCTATTCATCCCTCTCTCCTTATAAGCCCTGGAAATCACTGATTTTTCACTGTCTCCATATTTTTGCCTTTTCCAGAATGTGTATAGATGAAATCATACAATATGTAGTCTTTTTAGACTGGCTTCTTTTACTTAGTAGTATATTTTAATTTCTTCCATGTTTTTGCATGGCTTGATAGATCATTTCTTTTTACTTCTGTGTAATATTCCGATGTCTAGATGTACCATAGTTTGTTTATGTATCCATCTACTGAAGGACATCTTGCTCACTTCTACGCATTGGCAATTATAAAGAAACCTGACATGAATATCTGTGCAGGTTTTTGTGTAGATGTGAGTTTTCATCTCCTTTGGTTAAATACCAAGGAGCGTGATTGATGTATCATATACTAAGAGTATGTCTAGTTTTTTAAGAAACTCCCCAATTGTCTTTGAAAGTATCTGTACCATTTTGTATTCCCACCAACAGTGAATGTGAGTTTCTATTGCTTCACATCTGTGCCAGCATTTAGTGTCATCAGTGTTCTGGATTTTGGCCATTCTAGTAGGTGTGTTTTGGTATCTTTTTTGTGTTGATTTGCATTTCCCGACTGACAAATTATGTGGAGCATCTTTTTATTTGCTTATTTGCTCTCTGTATATCTTTTTTTGTGAAAAGTCTATTAAAGTCTTTGACCCATTTTTCAATAAGTTGTTTTCTTATTATTGAATTTTAAGAGTTCTTTGTATATTTTAGGCAACAGTTCTTTATAAGATGTGTCTTTTGCAAATATTTTATCTCACTTTCTCATTTTATTCTTTGGAGTAGATTTCACAGAGCATAAATATTTACTTTCAATAAAATCCAGCTTATCTATTAATTCTTTCATGGATTGTGCCTTAGGTCTTAAAAATCTCTGTACTCAAGATCATTTAGATTTTTGCCTATGTTCTATAAGTTATAAAGGTTTGTGTTTTACATTTATTTTATTTATTTATTATTTATTTATTTTTAATGTTTATTTCCTTTGAGAGAGAAAGTGTGTGTGTATGCACGAGTGAGGGAAGGACATAGAGGGAGAAAGAGAGAATCCCAAGAGGCTCCACACTGACAGTGCAGAGCCCAAGACGGTCTCAATCTCATAAACTGTGAGACCATGACCCGAGCTGAAATCAAGAACCAGACACTTAACCGACTGAGTCATTCAGGTGCCCCTTACATTTACATTTATTGATTTTTAAAAAAAATTTTTTAATGTTTATTTATTTTTGAGAGAGACAGAGACAGAGCTTGAGCAGGGGAGGGGCAGAGAGAGAGGGAGACACATAATCCGAAAGAGGCTCCAGCCTCTGAGCTGTCAGCACAGAGCCCGTCGCAGGGCTCGAACCCATGGACTGTGAGATCATGACCTGAGCCGAAGTTGGACGCCCAACTGACTGAGCCGCCGAGGGTCCCCCCTTACATTTACATTTAATTCTGTGATATTTTGATTTAATTTTTGCTGCATGTAGATGTTCAGTTGTTCCAACATCATTTGTTGAAAAAACTATCATTACTCCATTGCATTACATTTACTCCATTGTCGAAGATCAGTTGACTCTAATTACGTCCATTTTTGCAGGCTTTCTGTTCTCTTCCATTGATCTATTTGTGTATTCTTTCACCAGTACCACAGTGTCACTTTCAATATGACATTTATTGATTTCATTGTAGCTTTACAGTAAGACCTAGAGTTGAATAGTGGCAGTCCTCCAGTATTGTTCTTTTCCTTCAATGTTAAATAGGCTATCCTGATTCATTTATCTTTCCATATAAACTTTAGAATCAGTTGTTGATATCCAAAGTAACATGCTGAGATTTTGACTGGGATTGCATTGAATCTATAGATCAAGTTGTGTAAAACTCACACGTTGATAATTTTGAATAGGCCTATTTAAATAGTTTATTTCTTCTGTGTCAGTTTTGACAGATTGTGGCTTTCAAGGAATTGATCCATTTTATCTAAGTTATCAAATTTGTGGGCATTGAGTTCATATTTTTCCCTTTATTATTCTTTTAATGTACACGGTGTCTATAGTGATGTCCTTACTTTCAGTTTTGACATTAGTAATTTCTGTGATCTTTTTATGTTAGTTTGGTTAGAGGGTTTTGATTTTGTTGATGTTTTCAAAGAGCCAGCTCTTTTTTTATTTTTTAAGTGATTTTCTCTACGATGACCTGTTTTCAATTTTATTATTTTTTTCTTCTGTTTACTGTGGATTAAATTTGCTCTACTTTTTCTAGTTTGCAAAGAAGGAAGCTAACATTTATGATTTTAGATTTTCTCCTTTTCTAACATATACATCAACCACTATGAATTTTCCTGTAAGCACTGCTTTTGCTGCATCCCACAAATTTTGATAGGGTGTGGACACTATCTTTTGAATACATTGCTTAAAAAATAAGCATAATTCAAATGCAGTAGTCAATACTTTTTTTTACTTTTAAAGATATGTGTAATTGTGTGTGTTTAGTGTTTTTAGATTATAACTATTATTATTTTGTGGGGAAATTAATTTTTAAAATATAGAGTACTAATTGCATGGGTAAGAGTGAACTCAGGAATTCGCACTCTAACCTTGATATTTTCCTCTTCTGGCATCAGAATCATACCTTCTCTTTTGAGATCATTGAGATTTACTGTCGTTTGACTACTGTTTCACTCAATTCCTCAGTTAAAAGAAAAACAAAAGGTTCACTGATGAAGCATCCTACCTTTTATAGGTATCTATAAAAAGTATCAATAGGAATGTCCTAGAGACAGTGAGAACTGGATCTTCCAGAACCAGCAGCGTGAAATTTTCTCTTTTTATTCAAAATATACTGGTACATTAAATACACTGGTAAAAATTATTTTTTCCCCATAAGTCAAATTGTCAGACTATTTATTACAATTTAGAAACAAGCCTTATCCCTATGCCCAGGTTTGATCAGAGTCAGGTAGGGAACCTCTCATTGTGGAGAATAGTCATTTCTCCAACATGTGCTTATTGACTTATCAGCCTGCTCTTTTTTGAAATATCATAACTTGCATATTATATCCGAATTGTATCTTGACGATAATCTTTTGGGGAAATTGTGTCTGTGAAGGGTGACGTTCTTCAAAACCCTGCTACTTATTTTAAACATTTATATTAACTTAATTTTGTAAGAAAATTTACCTCTTGTACTGAACACATTAAAAAAAAAAAAAAACTTCCTTCATTGCTGCAAACATCAACAATTGTTTTGGAAATTGTGAAGAGAATGTATCAGTAACTCAACTTGTGTATACCTGAGAAGTGTTAAATTATGTGGTGATATATAGTCATGCCTTGTTTTATTGTACCTCACTTTGTTGTGTTCACAGATACTGTGACTTGCACAAATTGAAGTTTTGTGGCAATCCTGAATTGAACAAGTCTATCAACACCATTTTCCAACAACATTTACTCTCTTCCCTTCTCTGTGACACATTTTGTAATTTTCATAGTATTTTTAACTTTTTCATTATCATTATTGGAGTTGCCACAATTTCATGATAAAACTTTTTAATAAATGAGAAGTCGCCTCTTATGGGTGAGTAAAGAAAATGGTTTCTTAAGTTAATATCTATTCCTGGTGAAGATGCTGTGAGGATTGTTGACATAACACAGGATTTAGATTATAAAAACTTGGTTGATCAGCAAGGTTTGAGAAGATTGACTCAAATTTTGAAAGAAAGTCTACTGTGGGTAAAATGCTGTAACAGGTTACATGCCACGGAGAAATCTTTCATGAAAGGAATGTGGCAATCCAAGTGGCAAACGTTATTATTTTGGTTTAAGAAATTGCCATAGCCACCCCAGGCTTCAGCAACCACCTCCTGATCAGTCAACAGCACGAACAGCGACAGCAACATCAAGATCCTCCCACCAGCAAAAATATTACAACTTGTTAAAAGCTAGATAATGTTGAGCGTTTTTTTAGTGATAACATATTTCTTTTTTTTAATTTTTTTTAACATTTATTCATTCTTGAGAGACAGAGAGACAGAGCATGAGTGGGGGAGGGGAAGAGAGAGTGGGAGATACAGAATCCAAAGCAGGCTTCAGGCTCTGAGCTGTCAACACAGAGCCCGACGTGGGGCTTGAGCCACAAACTGTGAGGTCATGACACGAGCTGAAGTCTGACGATTAACTGACTGAGCCACCCAGGCGCCCCAGTGATAACATATTTCTAACTTAAGGTATGGACGTTGTTTTTTTAAGACATGTTATTTCACACTTAATAGACTACAGTATAGTGTAAACATAACTTATTTGTATTGAGAAACAAAACAAATTCAATTGACTCACTTGATTGCAATATTTGCTTTATTGCAATGGTCTAGAACCAAACCTGCAATATCTCCAAGATATGCTTATATAGCATGTTTTCATCCTATTAAAACAATCTTTAACTAGGTTGGTTTTTTCCTGACAAATTATTTCCATGTAGATAGAGCTTAAATCAGACTTTGTGGCTATAGTTATTAATCATGTATTTGCTACTTTCCTTGGTTGTTAGCTTCTTATAAACATAGTATCTTACATTAATTGATATATTAATATATTACATTTATATATTCATGCCTCACATATGAATAATGAATAAATGTATATATAGTATATCACTGAATATATAGTAACTAAAAAGTTGATGTTCAATCAATCATTAGTAGATATGAGAAGAGTTTAACATTATTTGAAATTTTGTATCTTTCTTTTTAGCATTGTATTGACATAAACAGCTACTGATCCCTAGCAGACAAAAGTGCTGATGACAATCTAGGGTAGCTTAATGTCTAGTTATCTATGTGTTTTTCAGGACAGCACTTGCTCTGGACATCATATAAACATTTTGCTAATTATACATCCAAATGGGATTTGATGAATAGCTAAGTCTCACTGCTATATAATACATAGGGGAAATCATGTGTTTTATTTAAGGGAATGTATAAGTTTAAGTAGGAGAGTTTGAATGGCATATTTACTTCCGACTACCAAAGTCCCACCTCTCACAAGAGAAGCTGGAGACAAACCAGAGCTGTCCTTGTTCCTGTTCCCTTTCATAGAACATAAACGAGTTTTGATCATAGCTAATGGGACCTAAAAAGAAGTACACACTGGAGCTAATGGAGGAAAATTCATTGAAGGAGAAGCATAGAAGAAGTAAAAGATAATTCCTTCCTCCATCTTCTGTAAATTGGGACATATACATAAGATGTATGGATCCATATCAGCTATCTATGATTATGATGGAAAAAGCCTAAGAATGAAGCCAATAATTTTGACAATTATAGATATAAAAAAACCAGAACAATCCTGGTCCTTAATTATATATTACCAGTTTGGAAATGTCTCCCTCCGTATTTATTTTTATATGAGATTCTTTAAGCCTCTTTCAATTAAATATTTTTTCCTTGCATTCAATATAACTGATACATATACTTCATCCAATCCATCTATATTTTCTTTCAAATTTCCTGGGAAAACATGTTTCAAATTGATTTCTCAATTTTTTCTAACTCCACCGGCTATGTTACCACCAGCTCTCCTTGGAATACCCCATTAGCCTCCTAAATGTTTTCCTTGCTTCCACTTTAGTTGCCATTTAAATCACTGTGCAACTAGAATTGTCTTTTAAAAAATATTCATTATTGTTTCACCTTCCTGATTAAACTTCTCCAGAGATTTCCCATTGCAGTTAGGGGAAAAAATTAACTTCATGTTCTGGATGTGGCCTTGTGTCATTTGCTATTGTCTGCTTTTCCATCCTTGTTTCATACCATTCTCCAACTCATTCACTATTGCTGTAGCCACATCAGAAACGTTGTGTTTTACAAACGTGTCAAGATGTTTCTATCTTAGAGCTTTTCCATAAACATTTCTGCTGCCTCTACTGCTTGTCCTACAGGCTTCATAACAACCGAATCCTTTTTGACACTCACACCTCAACTCAAAATGGCATCTCCTCAAGGAAACTTTCCATGGCGACCTACTTTGAATTGGCCATCTGATGACTTCCTTTCACCAAATATTTGATGAACTTTATTCAAATAGTATTTCTTGCTATGTTTTCTTTTGCCTTGTATCAACTAAACATTTTTTGTTTGACCTCTCAGTAGGACAGAAGTTTCCTGTAAGAAGAAACCTTGGGTATCTTGATTTCATGTTGTACACAGCTAGAGCACCACTGCATTCAGAATAAGCCTTCTATTTACATTTGTTACTTATGAAAAACCTCTCAGTCCCTTGTCATTCCTCCAATATTTTTATGCTGGCATTTTCATGTTTTTTGTTGTTTTTTTTTTTTCCTCCCTGCCTTTTTGTGCTTAGTTAGTATAAATCCAATCCAGAGGACTTCATCACATTTGGATATATCAGCAAAATTCTATTTTCAAGCCTGGAAAATTACAGAATTTCTAGAATATAGCAAAAAACATTTTATGGCTTTTATAGTAGTATATCTAAATATTCAGCCCAACTTTTTTTTTTCAAGGAGATCCCTATATGTTTGTCCTGAAGGTCCTGAGATTGCATCTTGGAGTTTTTTCCAATATGCGTTTTTTGCTCCCAACTCCTTCTCCATCAAAGTAGTGAAAATAACTATATTGTGTGTCTGAAACTAACATTACACGGAATATTAACTAACTGCAATTTTAATAAAATTTATTTAAAAAATCAGGAACAAAAAGCAAGGAAAAAGAGAATGCCTGATGGTTCCAAATTATTGCCTATAAGATTCTTTTTCCCCTTTCTGGATTTTTTTGGGGAATTATTAAATAAAAATTAAAGTAATTTTTTAAAAGAAGATTTTATGCTGTTTCATTTTCACATTTTAAACCTTTAAATAAAGACACTAAATCACAATGAACATATTGAAAGAATGTGTTTAATTGATCTGTAGATGGAATATGGTTTTAATAAGGTGCTGTGGACTTAAATGAGGAAAAGCCTCTAAAATCATAATTTGATTTTAATATTACTAATAAAACATTACTGTAGGTTCTTAAAAATTAGAACATGATTTTAGTGTGTTACCACTTAATTCAAGACTTTTTTAGAGTATAGGCCATTCTTATAACTCCAGTGCATTGCAAAGTGTCTGACACCTAAGAGGTATGCAAAACTTTTTATTAAACTGGTCAACAGTCCTCATTCATGATCTTTGCAGTGATAAATTTAAAAATAAAACAAGGACAGACAAGAAAAAGTCTTCCATGCTATTGTTGAGGGGAAAAAAATAAATAAAAGCAAAGCTTTTATGTAGTTCCATAAACCTTGAAACTGATATTTTTTAAAAAAAATTTTTTAATGTTTATTCATTTTTGACAGAAGGAGAGAGACAGAGCTTTAGTGGGGGAGGAGCAGAGAGAGAGGGAGACACAGAATCTGAAGCAGGCTCCAGGCTCCGAGCGGTTAGCACAGAGCCCAACATAGGACTCAAACTCACCAACCGTGAGATCATGACCTGAGCCAAAGTCGGACGCCCAACTGACTGAGCCACCAAGGTGCCCCGAAACTGACATTTTGAGTAGAGATCTTGATCCTGTTAAGCACAGCTGATGCTGCGTGATTCATAGCATTCATGTGTGTCATCCCATTATCATCCCTACCTCATCTCACACCAAATTACCCATGCTTGTATTTCCATGTTCCCTGGTCTTTGATTTTACCTTTGATTTCCTGGCCTTTAAATTTTATTTCCCCTTTGTATGAATCTCTACTCAACTGACACAGACCTCGTGCATTGGCTAATTCAACCCCAACCACGTTGACCCTCTTCCTTATGGCCTTTCACTCCGGAGACTAGAAAATCTAGACATTTCCCTCTCAAATATCTTTTCAGCTCAAGATGGGCATGGGGCAAAATTCTCACAACTGGGACATAAAAATCATCTTATGGGGGGAAAATATTGCTTTGTTTACCAAAGAAACAGAATTTACTAGAGTTTTCCATCTAGTTCTTTCCTGAATCTGGACATATTACTGGAACTGCGGTATCAATTTTTTAAAGGATAAAAAAGGTCAGTTGAATCAAACAGATGCTGGACCTCATTTTACTCAACAACTGTGGCTCACCAACAATGCTGGCACTCTCCTACCTCTACATTTTTCATCATTAAGAGAAAAATATCTCTATTTATATATTCTAGTGAAGGCCAAGTTCTGTATTACCAAATAATAGACATCATCTGTTCAGATGCAGCCAAAATATTACCTCTTCTAAGATGAATTCAGCAACCCTTCTGGGCAGAGACAATGATGCCCTTACCTGGCATCCCACTATTCTTTGTTTATAGTGCTTCTTTAACCTCAGTGTCCCTATTATTTAATGGTCTGCCCACTATGGTATTTTTCTCACTTGCTAGACTGTGTGTGATCTTCTTGAGGTCATGAGTTGTATTTTATTTACTTTTAAAGCCACCAAATCTAGACTGTGTCTTGGAGAGTATAGCCTTACAACAAATGCATGTTAGATTGAAAATATTTTAATTGGAGCTGGGATGGGGTAAAACAATTACACTGTATTAGATATTAAGAGATCATTGCTAATTTTATTAAGTGTGAAAATGCTATTATGTTTATATAAGAAAATGTCAGTTTTTGGAGTTGTATTTTGAAGTATTTAAGTACTGTTAAAAAAATTCAAATGAGTAATCTTGAAAATCTAATTGGCTTTATCAAATGATTCATGAATAGCTAGTAGAAAGCTCCAAGGAGCTGTACAAAATAGAAGATTTTTAAAGATAGAGGGTGGAAAAAATGAATTGGTAAGCAAGGAATGTATTGTTTTAAGCAAATTCGCCCTCCTAAGGATGATGGAAGGAGTCTATAAGTGAATTACCTCTTGATATTGACCAGGAAATTTTAGTTTGTCTGGTTAAAGGTTACATTTCTGGTGGGGTTGAAACTTTAGTTAGGTTAGGTATTAAGTTGATTTATTGACTTAGGGCTTTAACATTACGTGACACCTTTTTGGGCCCGTGGTTTTTTTTTTAAACAGTACAAATTATATTATGTCTTAAGATACTTTATGAAACCAAATGAGGTGAAGAGTGATAAAAATAAGTATGCAAAGTGTAGATAATTTTTGATATGTTCATAGACAATTTGTTTCACTCTACGTTTGTGCATGTTTGGAAATTTTCTTGGCAAATTTCATAGCTGGGCCAACGTCTATAATTCAGTTCCAAACACATATTCTTTTGGAATTGAATTGAAACTTTCCAGTATATTTATAATTATAACTTTAATCTTAAGGAAATCTTCCTAACAAATAACTTGTGTGTGAAAAAAATAAGCACTTCTAAGTACAAATTATGATTCACTTCTTTCTACTAGCACAGTTCTTCTTCTTCTTTATTTACTTTTTTACTTTTAAATTTATTTTGAGAGAGAGAGAGAGACCAGGGAGGGGCGGGGGGGGGGGGGGGGGGAGAGACTCCCAGCTGGCTCCACACTGTCAGCACAGAGTCCAACACAGGACTCAGTGTCACAAACCATGAGATCATGACCTGAGCTGAAATTAAGAGTCTGATGCTTAACCAACTGAGCCACCCAGGTGCCCCTAGTTCTTATTTTAAAAGTATATAAAATTCATATAAGATGCTACTATTGAACTTTTATTTTGCAATCAAGCTGTTATTTTTATATTAGAACACAAAAAGTCATTTTTTATAAGGAAATATGAAAATGAATTAAAGAAATATTGACTCCTAACCCTTATTAACATAGGATTAACTTTCAAAGAATAGGATTGATTTAGCAAACATTGATTCATTTTAACTCAAGACAAAATTACCCTGTAAAATAATAATGCATCAAATGCTGAAAAAATACATACTGAGACTTGGCCACATTCTGAGAAATGGATACATTCCATGCACATAAAATATGTAAAATTAAATTCATGAAAAAGAGTAATTTAAATGCAGTCAAAGGGGAGTTTGAGTGGTTCAGATAGAAAAAGTTCTTTCAGTCAGTTCCTCCATTTATTTTTATGTACTTATAAAAATGTAACTTCTTCCCCATTTACTTACATGAACCTTTACATTTCCAAATTTCAGAAAACAGAAGCTTTAAGTTCTAGAAAATGTTGGCATCCCCTACCTTAGATAACACTAATGTCCCTGAGGTAGTCCTCCTCCTTAAATACTTATGTTAATTGAACCAGAAATTCACTCTGATAGCCTAGGGTTGTTAAAAGGTGATCCTGCCGGGCGCCTGGGTGGCTCAGTCGGTTAAGCGTCCGACTTCAGCTCAGGTCACCATCTCGCGGTCCGAGAGTTTGAGCCCCTGAGCCCCGCGTGGGGCTCTGGGCTGATGGCTCAGAGCCTGGAGCCTGCTTCCGATTCTGTGTCTCCCTCTCTCTCTGACCCTCCCCCATTCATGCTCTGTCTCAAAAATAAATAAAACGTTAAAAGAAAAAAATTAAAAAAAAAAAAAGGTTATCCTGTGATCTTTCCTCTTTGCCTCTTTAAATTGTTCAGGATTCTCCATAGCAAATATCCCTAAATCACTTCATCAAACCAGGTGACCTCTTCCTATTTCTCAAGATATTTTTCACTGGCACACAATATACTATACTGTATCCATGATTGTACTGAATATGGGTCAAAGGGGTAGAAAAATCATATTACATACCAAAAGATTTATGCCATAGGAATCATTCTCATTTTCCCTGACTTCATTCTATATATTTATATAAGGAAGAAAAAACATTTTCCTTCTGAATCTTTCTGATTTCTTAGCTGAGACCCACTGTAATAAAAGATTAACAAGAAAAAAAAGTTTATTCACATGTCTACCTCATGTACCCACGGGAGATACCCAGGAACAAATAAGTAATTCCCCAGAGGTGGCTTAAAATCCAGGATTAAATACTATCTAAATAGGGGAAAAGGAGGAGAGATACAGGCCACTTAATGGGAGAATAAATGATATTTAGGAATGATGAACTGGCTCTTAGGAAAATAGATGGGAGGGAAGATAGTTTTTGACAAATTGCCTGGGTGTGGTTTTTGACTTTTAGTTTCCTTTACTGTGATGAGTCCATTACCCTTGGTTAATAAACTCCTGAGGAGAAAATGTATGACAATTGAGTTCCTTTTTGAGGATCTGTTGTTAGTCAGAAAAGGGGAGTTCAGAGAAAGCCTCTTTTTGCATTTGTTCTTTTTCAAGTGCCTACAGCTCAAAGTAATCAGGACATCAAAGTGGAAAATTTTAAGGTGGCATACCTTCAACTCCTATGGTCATATTTTGAGGTGGCATACTTTACTACCCTTCACTTACTGTTGCGACCGGTGCAACAAACACCAAGATCAGGGTCCTGAGGGTAGGGGAATGTAAGAAAAAAAGAGAGAAGAGAAGAAATTTGGGAACAGGGGGGTCCCCTTGGCTGATGGCCCAAGTGACGGCTTTATTGTTGCTGTACACAATCTTTTATAATATAAGACTCTTATGGATCAGGTCATTCTAAGAATAAACAGGTTTCACATGATCACTGCCAGCCAAAACTTTTAGTTCTGTGTACCTTGTGAACTTTCTAAACGGGTCACAACAAGACCTTGTTGATAGATTGCTAGCAAAACACAGTTCCCATGTTTGTTTCTATTTGACCCGGGGTAGAAAAGGGGGGTAACATTACTGCCAACACCCACAGACCACAGGCTTCAGGAATTAACTTTCTCAGCCTTGACAAGGCTTTCGTATGCCTTTGCAAGTGGGGGAATGGGAGGGGGAACCACTGGGTTGGCTGAGTCAACAGGGAGCCATTACTCGACCCGGTCTCAGCCTGGCACCGGGCCCGGCCTCCCACAACTCACAAAGCCTATTATCTCAGCATTTGCCTTCCTTTTCTGTGTGTAACGCCCTGGAAGTGGAGTTCTGTCTTTTGCTCTTGCTGCTTTTCATTCAGAATGTGATATTCTATAGGCTTGATAAATGCACTTGTGTATTTATGTTGTGTGTGCATTTTGTTTTGGACTGCAAGAGCAGATGGGAGATAAATTCATTCTACTCTTCACATTTTAGGACCCTGTTATTATCAGCATGTGTAAGACACTCCTCTGGTTAACTTTTGCTATGACGTGGCATAGTGTGTTTACTTTGTTTTATCTGGACCTATCAAACTCCGTTCTTTTGCTTTCAATTTTCTCTTCTTTTTCTCCCCTTTTGTAAGAACCGACTCTAACATGTTCAGACTATGCCCTTGGATGTGACAGATCTTTGAAGAAATATATTGGGTATTATGAATCTACATATCTGATTTAAGTAACTTGTATCATGGTGTAAATATTCTCCTGTTTCCTGCTTTAAAAAGATATGACAGAACTCTTATGATCTATCCAAATTGCTGTAGCTTCTCTATCACAGTTAACTTAATTGTGGCATTGATTTCAAAGGATGTCTTGCCACATTTTCATAATCATTTCTTTTTTTTAAAGTTTATTTGTATTTATTTTGAGAGAGAGATAGCAAGTGGGGGTGAAGAAGAGAGGGAGACAGAATCCCTGCACTGTCACCACAGAGCCCTATACAGGCCTCAAACTCATGAACCATGGGATCATGACCTGAGCCGAAGTCAAGCAAGGCTCTATGCTTAACCAACTGAGCTACCCAGGCACCTCTTAATCATTTTTTTCTGATGCATATTAACTGCCTGTATTTCCCTGCCACCCCGCCCTACCCAAATAGTGCTAGAACCTACATAGTTCAGAGAGATTTCTCTGAGGTCTGTATCCAGAAGTCAGAATATTTGTTTTTCCTAGAGTTTGTGTTTACTTATTTTCCAAATACTATCAAATTGCTTCCAAATGGCAATAACTGGTTACACTCCCACCAGAAAAGAATGCGAGCGCCTGTTACCACATCTTAGACGGCAAATATATCATCTTTTCCTACTCATTTTGCTTAATCTGAGGGTATAAAGTGGTATCATATTATTGTTGAAATTTACATTTTCTGACTACCAAAAATGGTTGAGCTTACTTTCATCCATTCTATGAATTACCTATGAAAATTATTTTAATAATTTTTTCTTGAATCCCTATATTTTCTTGTTTATTTGGGAATTAATTACACATTAAAATATTAATATTCATCAGGGTTAGCTGCTGAAATATTTCCTCCCAGTGTGCTAACATCTATCAAATTTGTCTATGGTTTCCACACCTGAGAAGAAATACTGTTTTATTTCTGATGTTTATTTTAACTTTTAAATGTGTGAAAAATCTTATATGGCTGAATAAATTGCTTCATAGTGAAAGAGAAAGTAATGATGTTTTTTTTTCTTTTCTTTTCTTTCCTTTTTTTTTCTTTGTGGGAGAGGGAAAATCCTCAAAAGATTCAAAGGAAAGAAAAATCTTTGCATTAAACACACTTCTTATACCATTCAACTTTTTTTTATTAACTTTTAATATTTATTTATCTTAGAGAGAGAGCACTCCTGCATGAGTGGGGGAGGGGCAGAGAGAGATGGAGACACAGAATCTGAAGCAGGCTCCAGACTCTGAGCTGTCTGCCTGCCACAGGGCTTGAAGCATGAAATCATGACCTGAGCTGAAGTCAGATGCTTAACCGACTGAGCCACCCAGGCACCCCTATACCATTCACCTTTGTAATTAATGACTTATTGTCCTGGATATTTCTGACAAAGCATTAAAAAATTTTTTTTGCAATAAATTGTTAGCAGTAATGAACTCAATAAAATAAAAGTACATGTTTAATGAGAAATTACATACCACCTTTAAATTTTTCAAAAAAGTTCATAACCATACTAACCCCAAATATTTGATAACATTTCTCATCACCCTCAGGACTGTGCTGATATCACTCGCTGCATAAAAGTCAGATGACACACATTTACTGAGAAAGCATCATATCTACTTCACAAGTTAACCAGTATTTAAAACACCGTGTCTGGGGCGCCTGGGTGGCTCAGTAGGTTAAGCAGCCGACTTCAGCTCAGGTCATGATCTAGTGGTCCGTGAGTTCGACCCCATGTCAGGCTCTGTGCTGACAACTCAGAGCCTGGAGCCTGTTTCAAATTCTGTGTCTCCCTCTCTCTGACCCTCCCCCATTCATGCAGTTTTATATCCCTATTCTGCTAAATAAATTTCTCATTTTTGTTATCGTGTGTGTGTGTGTGTGTGTCTGTGTGTGTGTGTTTGTAATGATGAAAAGTATGATGAGAGTTATTGATGTGTTAGAGCCATTAGAAGAAGAGCTTTGCAAACTCACACTGTACCAGTAAACCAATGTCATCAGAAACCCAATGGGAAGTCAGTTAATTCCAATAACGTCATTTGTTCATCTAGCTTGTGCATTAAAGAAAAAAGTGTGGAAGTTCATTCTGTCAGAAACGTCTGACATTTTTGTGAATGGTATTTTAAAGTCAATTAGGAGGCTCAATGTTAAATATGAAATTGCATTTGCCATGAAAATATAAATACAAATTTGGGGAGCAAAATGTAGTGGTATAACCATTGTTATTATTAATTTAAGAAGCTTCTGAGCAGAAATAGCTTGGAACTTTTGGAATTTATGTATTTTTTGAAATTCTTAGAATTTACAATCATCTTTGAACAAGTGAAAATGGTCTATCAAAGTAGAAGTGGTATTAGTACAAAATAGTAACTAATTTTACATACGCAGAATGTTTTTAAGAAGATAGTATCTATTTTTAAAAGTCATCATTGCATAAATGTATTGTAAAGGAGATTTTCATAACATTTAAATTTTTAAAGAATTATGGATAAACGAAATTTTCTAGAATAATATTAAACTATTTGTAAATGTTGGATGCATTTTATTCAAACTCAGCTGGAAACTTTTAATTAAAGTACTCATAACCAAAGATTGGGGCAAATTCAACTTTAACGCTTTCTATAAGTTTTAATTATTGAAATTAAACTTCTAAAAAAGGGAAAACAATGAACTGCATTTCTCCATAACCAAGGTAATAAATAAATGATATGATAAAAATTCAAATGATGTGTAATATTTAATTTTGAAATTTGATCTTTGTTCTTTACAGTGTATCAAATATAGGATGAGTTGTTAATGCTCTTTTATGTTTTAAATAGGTTTATATTCTAGTGGAATATAATGAAATTAAGGCCTATATTTTGTAGTATCTAAATGTAGCTAAATATTCAGTAGTCAAAATTAGAGAAAACTGTTCAGTTATTTTTTATCCTGTAAAAATACTTTTTGAAAAATAATCTGAGTGAAGGCCAAAATATGGTGTTTGTAAAAATATTTTGGCTGATTTATTTATACATTTCAATGTGAAAAGAAAAATAATATCAAGCAGCATATTTATTTTTGAGTCTTCCAGGTACCTCAGCATCTGGGAAGAAAATGTTTTTTTAATTAAAAATTATGATCTACTGAGATAACGCAGTTGAATTTTTTAATGATTTTATTTTATTTTTTTTTTCAATGTTTTTTTTTTTTTATTTTTTTATTTATTTTTGGGACAGAGAGAGACAGAGCATGAACGGGGGAGGGGCAGAGAGAGAGGGAGACACAGAATCGGAAACAGGCTCCAGGCTCCGAGCCATCAGCCCAGAGCCTGACGCGGGGCTCGAACTCACGGACCGCGAGATCGTGACCTGGCTGAAGTCGGACGCTTAACCGACTGCGCCACCCAGGCGCCCCATTGATTTTAAATTCAATAGTATAAAATACCATTTTGGAGAAAATTACAGAGAATTTTATTTAAAATTAATGATAATGAGAATGCATTCCTGGAACTCTTGTTGACACTTAAGGCTTTTAGGAGGTGTCTGAAGATATTTGTGTACGACTAAAAGTTATTAGGATATAGGCTGTGGATCATGCTTTATTAATGAATTTTATAGCTTCTTACACTATTTAAAAATTATATCTGCATAGTATTTGGGATATTCTCAAAAAAGAGCACTCATACACATTATAAACTTAAGCAACATATCTTTTCAAATAAGTACGGCATGTGGATCTCTAAGGTGTGGTGTCATGATTCAGAAGGGCTCTTTTTTGAGAAAAAGAGAGAGAGAGAGACAGAGTGTGAGCAGGGGAGGGGCAGAGAGAGAGGGAGACACAGAATCTGAAGCGGGCTCCAGGGTCTGAGCTGTCAGCACAGAGCTCAATGTGGGGCTTGAACTCACAAGCTGTGAGATCATGACCTAAGTCGAAGTCAGAAGCTTAACCAACTGAGCCCCCCGGGCTCCCCAAGGATTCAATACTGATAAGAGATTTTATTTGTCTGTTTAGTTGGGCATTTTTTGGATTTGTTTCTGGTAGTTTTTGATAATCATACCTTATTCATTTGAGTTGTATAATAGGAACACTCTGGTTTAACTATGCCATATGCTTAGGAGACTATGAAACTTATTTAGTTCACACCGATAAATGTGAGATGGTGTCTTGCCTAGGAAATGCACATATTGAAATGTTCTAATGAAGTTTAGGATTTCTTGCAAAGGCAAAGTAATGAAGTAGTCACACATATGCCAAGTAAGTAACAATTTTTTAAATACAATAAGTAAAGAACTATTTAAAGATAGAAACTTAAGGAACATTTTACCTCAAAAATTGTAGCCAAAGAGAGTAAAAATGACAAATTTGTTATTTACTGGATCAAATGACACTGAACCTGCTTTGGATTTGAGTACAAAAAATAGATACAAATCAATGAGATATCAGGAGAATTATCACTTATAGGTGTCAGAGATTACAGTATAGAGCTAGAAAAACAGCTGGAAATTTGAAGGGAAAAATCAGAATCCTGAAAGTCATTAGAGTGCCTTCTAAATATAGAATATAGATTACACAAGCATGACTGACGGCTAAACTATGTGAGAGAGAGACCCTGTGGGCAAAGTAGAAAGACAGGCAGAGAGAAGAAAAAACAATCTATTCCTGAAAGATAAATCAATGAACTAAAGGCAAATAAATAAAATTATTCAATTTTAGGAACAGAAAAGTTTTTCTAAAATAACTGATAATAAACAGAACCTCATAGTCCCATGGGCAACATAAGCCAGTCTGACATATGGTCAAAGATTTATAGTAAATGAGTACAGAAAGAAAGGGAGGGAAAAAATATTGAAGAAACAGTGGTGCAAAACTTTTCAAATTTAAGGAAAGCATTAATTTAAAGATTCAAGAAGCTCACCAAACTTCAGTTAAGATAAATACAAATAACGCTCTTCTAGATGTATCAGGGTCAAATTGTTGAAAGAGAAAGAGGAAATCTTGAAAGCAAGCAAAGAAGAATGGCATGATACAAACAGGAACAAATGGATGACTTTTCATCAGAAACTATTAAAGCTAGAAACATTGGAATGACTTATTCCTAGTACAAAAGAACAAAACCCTATAAGTATTTATATCCCCCCAAGTTGTCCTTTAAAAGTGAAGGCCAATAAATCCATTTTTTGAATAAAAAGTGAGAATGTTTTGTGTTGTCCCTAGATTGCCACTATAAAAAATGCTAAAGAAACTCCTTCCATCTGAAAGGAAATGCCACTTGATGAAAACTCAGATCTGCAAGTTGTGGAAGGGAATTTGGGGGGAAGAAATATTTTTAGACTAAGAGATACATTCCATGTTCACATTGTGGTAATTAAATAAATGTATTTGTCAAAATTTATCAAACTGCATATTTATGTTGTTGTATGTAAATTATACCTCAATAAAATAAGGGTTTCAATGGAAAAGCCCTCAGATTGGTGCAGTAGGGTGAAGTTTCTGATTTGGTTCTTACTGTGAAGAAAATAATTTCACATTACTGTCTACATCATTACACTTCTAATAACTCCTGACAGAACCTGGAAGAAAAAATGCCAATAATGAGAGTTCAGCATAATTGTAAACAGGATAGTTACAAGTACTGGGATAATTGACATTTCTTTAGGGCAAGATTCTTCCAATTTAAAGTGCTTTCAAGTGGATAATTTGACTTACATAAGTTGTTAATGTTTGTTTTTTTAATTTCTTATTTATTTTTGAGAATGAGAGCAAGCAAGCATGAGTGGGAGAGGGGCAGAGATAGAGGGCGACATAGAATTCAAAGCAGGCTCCAGGCTGTAAGCTGTCAGCACAGAACCCGACGCAGGGTTTGAACCCACAGAGTGGGTGTTCATGACCTGAGCCGAAGTCAGGTGCTTAACCAACTGAGCCAACCAGGCGCCCCAATTGTTAATCTTTTAAAGGCAGCGGAAGTACAATTTGTCAGTTCTATAACTGGAATGATTTAAAACATACAGTTCTCTTTTTGGCTTTAAAATAGCTAAAACTTTTAGCTTTAAAACTTTGGAAAATGAGTAAGATTTCTAATAAGATAAAAAGAATTGAATAAATTAAATCCTAAAACTTATATGTAGGATAGAGTGGGAAAGAAAACAAGAATTTCTCTAGTCTTTAATGAAATTAATTTTCTCAGTAGGTGAAAATGATATTATAAAGAAAAATATGGAAAAATAAAGAAGAAATGTAAAATTGCTATTAACATTTTGTAGCCTATTATAATTGTTTGTTGCCTGTATTTAAAAATGGTCAAAACACTTAAAAGAACCTTATATATTATACATTAGCAAGTTTAAAACATTTATTTTGTAATCAATATTTATGAATTTGGAAACCTAATTTGTTGAAATTATACTTTTTTTTTATTAGCTCTATTCATGTACCAATTTAGGAAAAAAATATTTTTTGGATATCAACAAATTTAGTCAGTGGATAAAGAATTAACAATAATCCCATAAGAGACTCTTAAAAACTGAGAACAATCTGAGGGTTGACGGGGGGTGGGAGGAATGGGAGGGTGGGTGAGGGGTATTGTGGAGGGCAACTGTTGGGATGAGCGCTGGGTGTTGTATGGAAACCAATTTGACAATAAATTTCATATTAAAAAAAACTAACAATAATGATAGAACACATACTGAAAGAAATAATAGCCACTCTTCTTGCACGTAAGTCTTTGAGGGGAAAAAATCAAAATATACAGCAGATAAAAAGATATCTTTCCTGGGGCACCTGGGTGGCTCAGTCAGTTAATCATCTGACTCTTCAGCTCAGGTCATGATCTTACAGTCGTGGGATGGAGGACCATATTGGGCTTTGCATGCTGAGCTTGGAGCCTGCTTGGGATTCCCTCTCTCCCTCTCTCCACCTTCCCCCGTGTGCACACTCTCTCTCTTTCTCTCAAAATGAATAAGCAAACATAAAAAGAAAAGAGTTCTTTCCTTGCAAAAAAGAGTCACCTTAGCAGTTTTTTCTTTCTTTCTTTCTTTCTTTCTTTCTTTCTTTCTTTCTTTCTTTCTTGTAAAAAATTGTTAAATGTTTTTATTTGTTTTTGAGAGAGACAGAGACAGAACAAGCAGGGGAGGAGCAGAGAGGGAGAGGGAGACACAGAAGCTGAAGCAGGCTCTGGGCTCTGAGCGGTTAGCACGGAGCCCAATGCAGAGCTCAAACTCACCAACCATGAGATCCTGACCTGAGCCAAAGTCAGATGCTCAACTGACTGAGACACCCAGGCTCCCCATTTCTTCCATTTCTTTCTTTAGTTCTCCTGGACCATGCCAATTTTTTTGGTTTTGTCATATTTCAGGAAATAAGAGGCACCTATCAAAAGGTTTTATCATATTTCAGGAAATACGAGGCACCTATCAAAAGACAATAATATTCTAGAAGTGTGATACCATTAACACAGTATGATAAATGAGGCTCCTTATGAAGCCCACTCTTAACTCTATGACCCTTTCCAAACCCCTATCATAAATTCATGTACTACTTGTTTGTTTGTTTGTTTATTTAAAAATTTAAGATCCTTCCCTGGAAAGGCAGAAGGGGAAATGTCTGATCAAAACTTTCAAAATTCAGGGGCGCCTGGGTGGCTCAGTCGGTTGAGCGTCCGACTTCGGCTCAGGTCATGATCTCACAGTTCGTGAGTTCGAGCCCCGCGTCGGGCTGTGTGCTGACAGCTCAGAGCCTGGAGCCTGTTTCGGATTCTGTGTCTCCCTCTCTCTCTCTGACCCTCCCCGGTTCATGCTCTGTCTCTCTCTGTCTCAAAAGTAAATAAACGTTAAAAAGAAAAAAAAAAATTAAAACTTTCAAAATTCCCCCCTGACTTTTATCAAATGTTGAGGGCAAAAATTATATTGTCCCTAAAATTTACCCCTTTTTACAAAAATCAGCAAGCCAGTGAACAAAAACCAGCAGGGAAAGATATAGAAACAAACAATATGCAAGGATAAATCAATAAGCATTGAATTATAATTCATTAGTTCTGACATAAAAAACTTAAAAAAAAATCCTACACTCATGTCAAAAGTAGTATAGACAGCAGGGAACACGTGGACTCTCTCAATACTAATAATGGTAATAGTTGGGGTTTTTGTTTGTTTGGTTTTGGTTTTTCTTTTGTAACAGGCAGTGTTCAAGGTCATCTGCACATATTAAGTTCTTCAGTCTTCAGATCTGACCTGTGACTATTTTTGCAAATGTAGAACCAGGGCACATAGAGGTTAGGTGGTACACTCCAGTGACATAGTTATTTCATTAGACCAAATTGTATCAGGGTGAAGGTTGAGATAAATGGCCTAAGAATCATAGCTTATTAATTAAAAAAAAGACATTTAAATACTACTACTATAATAGACTTGTCCTATGCACCAGCAATGTTGCTAAAAAAATTAATAAAATAATTCAGTCTCTCTACATTAAAATGTTAAAGAAGTAATGCATAATTTTAATATAAAGACTCTAAAAGAAAGGTAAGTATGAGAAAAATTACAATGTAATGGCCACATTAGTTCCTTTTTCTCACATTTACTGTAGTACTCTGCTTTAGAGTATGTTCTAAATCTTTCTCCTTTACTGAATTGAGCTCTGGCCATGAAAATCTGTGTTCAAAGAAGCAAATAATTGGATTCAAAGAAAAAAAAATGTTTAGAGACTGAAACTAAGAATGATTATTTACT
Source organism: Panthera leo (assembly GCF_018350215.1). Lineage (NCBI taxonomy): Eukaryota > Metazoa > Chordata > Mammalia > Carnivora > Felidae > Panthera > Panthera leo. The sequence goes on along the minus strand of NC_056695.1, from coordinate 56,628,202 downwards.
CCAACTGGATGGCTTCCAAGTTGAAAATCAAAAGTACTTCATTAAGCCTTGAAATTTCTGTTGATATTGTATAAAAAAGCAATTTCTCTTGTTTTAAGATAAATATGTTTTCCTGTCCTGGCAACAAAATAAGCACAGGTGAACATGTTTTTGATTAAATGTATATACAAATTTATTGAAGTAAGGTTAAAATATATGGGAGCAGGCAATCCAAATGTAGAATAACTAATTTTTCTCTCTCAGGCCTGATGGTGTTTTGGCATGAGTCTTCCCAAGCTGTGATATGAACAAAATGTGAGTGTATGCTTGGGCCTTGCCCACTTGGCAAGTTATGGAACAGGAAAGAAAAAAATGAGGATTTTGAGTGGGGAAAGTAGATGGGTTGGTCAAATTCCCTTCCTTTAGTGAAATGTATATTTGTGTATGGGAAAAATGGAAAGAGGGAGAAACCAGTAATGGACCATTTTAAACAGTGGGAAAGTCTAGAAGTAAAGTCAGTTAACAAAGGAGCAAAATATCCTGAATCAAGAGTCGAGGAAAGAAATAAGTATTTGGTGCATGCACGGGTTAGGGTCTGGTGGGAAGAAGCAGCACTTTGCCTAAAACAGGCTAATGTCTGGCAGCATACCTGTGCAGAGCTTGGACTTAGCCAAGTTAAAATAGACAATGAGTGATAGATTTTAAGTCAGTTCTGGTGAAGTAAAAGTTGAGCCTCCCTGCTTCTTACTGAATAAGGGAGAATATGAGGAGAGAGGGACTCAGATGAGAAAGTGAACAAAATGAAGAACCTTAAAAGGAAGCAGTTCTTTCCAGAGGCATCATGAAGGTGGAGGCAAGGTATCATGGGCTCTTCCCTTTAGGAAACAAGTGAGCTTTCCAGAACATGGCAGCTAAAGGGCCCAAGGGTGGGACTACAAGGATGTAAGTGGAGAAGTCGCATGTCTCTGATTGAATACAGGTACTAAATGGACATGAACAATTAAAACATCTTTTATCATTGTCAACAATTTAAAACTGTTAAAACTCTGAGAGTTTTATGGGCAAGAACCACCCCCATAAAACCCAGTCTGTTAAAAATAGATTACTGGACCCACTCAGATAAGTGCCAAAACCAAATCAAATGTTAGATAATAAATAAATAACAACTGCAATGACTGACAAACTCAGTTTGAGGTACTTAAACTGATCAATAAAATACAATTCACAGCAAGTCCAACACTTCCAGCCTACTTCTAAGGAGTAGAGAGTACAAGCAGATTTTGAAAACCTGATTAGCTAAACTATGACTGTGTACACATAAACCAATTTAAAGCCTTATCATAAGCTCTTAACAAGTATAAAGTCTATGCCAGTCATAAAACTAGGATTAACTCTGATAAAATTACTGCAGGAAAGCTTATATGGATACTTACATCTGCACCATGACCATATCCAACTTGTATTCATAGATATCCAGTTAAAAAGAACCTCATACTGTCAGGATTATCATTTTTAAAAGTCAAGGCCAGCTTCTCATATCTTACTTGTCTGTCCACTAAGCAAATTCTGGCCATAAAAAGTCACATTGGATCTCTGTTGGATTAAACAATGTCAGATGTTCTCAATAGTTTACAATGTCATTAAGTACCAGTAATAGAAAATTTAGACTCCTTTGTCCCATTGGAAGTAAGCACTTTCCCAGTGGAATATTAATATTTCACTGATTATGAAATAACATAATAACACCACTGTTAAAGCATGATGCTTTAGGCTTCCCTCTGGTTGGACAACTTAAGACTACACCATGAAAGTTTGCTTTTCTAGACATGTTTCCCAACTCTTTTGGAGAAACAAGTATTTGAAAAATATACTCCATAATTTCTGCTCCTAGTAGATAATAAATATATTTTGAGACTGAAGTAGATCTTGAGGTCTGTGCTTTAAATTAAGTAAAGACTTGATGATGAAATTCTGAAAAACTTCATTAGGAAACCATCCAAACATATGCTATTTGGGATAGCATGAGAGAGAGTTGAGGCAATCTTATTTTTAGAACTTCTAATCATCATTATATTTATCTTTTGTTGGCTTACAAAGTCTTTGATTCCTTGATTGATTCCACCTGCTCTAGAAGTTCACTATGAGACTCCAGATGAGGGATATACCTCTGATTTAGGGAGCCTTACCTTTTAGATAGTACTTGTCCAGTGCCAGTTGTCCATACTAATTATTTCTATATTCGTTGTTTTGCATAACTGATGATTCTGGAGCATTTTCCTGCTCATTCTTTAATAGAAACTTTAGTATACTTCATGATTTCTCACTTGAGTGAATTCTCCAAAATTCACACGATACATCATTTTTTGTAAATGTTTATTTTTGAGAGAGAGAGAGCGAGTGTGGGGGGCAGACAGAGGGGGGTTGAGGATCCAAAGAAGGCTCTTTGCTGATAGCAGAGAGTCTGATATGGGGCTTAAACTCAACAACCGTGAGATCATGACCTGAGCCAAAGTCAGATGCTTAACCAATTGACCCACTCACATGATACATCTCTTAAAAAGAAAGCAGTTCTAGGGTCACTCTTCCTCTCTTCATGAGTAAACATCTTGCTACTCTAACTTGGTACATTTAAAACTTTATTGATCAACCAGGCCAGAGCAGGGGGCAGGGAGACGGGAGAAACAAGGTTAAACAAAAAATTTAAAGTAAAACAGGAAGCCTCCAGGAATTGACATGCTTTTCTTAATCCTGTTTAAAGTATAAGGAAGATGAGAGCATAATCTGTTTTTTACCTTCGCATAAACCATTTCTACTTTATGAAACCACTCCAGTTGTCAGATTTGTGCTTCTCTTTTGCAGATCATAATTTAACTCTTGTTATCATTCCCATCGGGCTGTTCTTCTAAAACAAAATTCATTTTAGTAGTACTCAAATATATTGTTTTGAACTAACTACATCAGCCACATAAGTAGCACAATGTGACCATTAACAGATGTAAAGTTCGTCATTGCATTGATGTTCAATAGTTGTGCATATCCACGATGGAGACTTGGATTTCAAATGCACTGTTACAATATGTATCATGCATTACTCAAGTACAAGTCTGGCCATTTATTTTGGATAAAAGGCTCTTTCAGTTTCTGAGTTCTAATTTTCCTTACTCATCAGTTTTTCTAATTAAGCACCTTCAAGAACAGACACTGTTGTAGGTGCTGAGGTTTAGCAGTGTGCAGAACAGATTATATTTCTGTCATCTTGAAGACTATGATTTAGTGGGAAGGAAATAGTATGATGAAGAGTGTATTGAAGAAAAACAAAGGGCAAAAAGGGACAAAGAGTGGTGGAAATACTATTTTATGTAGAGAAATCAGAGATGAGGCAAATAATAACATTTAATGTTTGGTAATGAGATTTTCAGAGTATAACAACAGATATTTCTCAGAGCTACTGATAAAGCTAACCTATCAACAGCCTTTTAGTGACAACAAAAATCATAGTTTTTTTAGGAAGCATTTTCTCTTTCTCTTTCCCTAAATATGAAGTATCCTTATTTATTGTTCAGAATGAAATTCACCATAATAATGGTAATGTTTTTTTTAAACTGAGTCCCTAATAATTAAAGAACAATTAAAATTGTGTATATAGAATAATTTTGCTTCTATTGTCAATGGAATTAAAGGAAAGGAGTAATGATGGTGTTACAAGTGAATTTTAATCACTTATATGCGTGATTATATAATCACTTATATAACGTCCGACTTTGGCTCAGGTCATGATCTCACTGTCTATGAGTTTGAGCCCTACGTTGGGCTCTGTGCTGATAGCTTAGAGCCTGGAGCCTGCTTTGGATTCTGTGTCTCCCTCTCTCTCTGCCCCTCCCCGCTCATGCTCTGTCTCTCTGTCAAAAATAAATAAACATTAAAAAAATTTTTTAATTGAGGCTATCTTATCAATGTACCCAATGCTACAACTACAACATCAGGCACTGGCACTGTGAATTATGGTACAAATTTTGACCCATTGAGGTGCCTCTGCTTGTAAATCACATCTCTTCCTACTTGTTTGTTTTTTAAATGGTATAGATTTTTAGATTTTATTCAAAGCGTAGGACATTTTCTGGCCATCTAAATAAATCCAAAATGTAATGAACTAATCTGAAAGCACTCTCTCTGTGGCATGTGAAACACTTTAAAACTGGCAAACTCCACTATGAATATTTTCTATCTTGTTCTGATTTTACTTGGTATCAGATATTAACTTGCCTAGACCTAGCATTGTGAGAATATATAAAATATTTTAATGTAAATATTTTAAAGCAAGAAGTCTGCTTAATTTACCGCAGTGTCTTGGAATGTCTTAACTGCATACCCCATGAAACTGATTTTGCCTTGGATATTAGTTTCTTTGGATATGACTTTGAAATATTAGGAATTTTATAGGTTGAATGCTAATGCTACATCTTTCAAACTCTTCTATAGCAATCTTTATCTCAATCATTTGGCATGTAGAACAATTGTGATGTTAATTTACATTTTTATTATGAACAGCCAATTAACATGGGCTGTTGCTGAAACCCTCCTCTGAATATAATGCTGAAGATACTACAGAAACATGAGTGAATTTGACAGATCCTGGAACCTAACAGAAGAACTGAATGGAGATAAATTTGTAGAGGCCAAAGATATTTGATTTCAGCATAAGAAGGAAATGAAAAGAACTGAATTTCTAAGAAAAGGAAGAGGGAAGAATGCTTTTGCTCTTTTGCTCACTTCCTCAGGACAAACTCAGTGACAGTCCCAATTTTGTAGGTATACGTCAACAGCACAGTCCCTGGCAGAGGGCTCAGCAACCGAGTATTCCCTTCTTCTCTTTACTTCGCTCCAAAGATTATATGATTAAAATACAGAAGGGCAACCTTTGGAGGAGACCCAGAGGAAAAAAAAAAGAGTTTGAGGTGAATTACGAACAAGAATGCTACCTAGCAGGAGAGGATGGAAATAGAGGAAGGCTAGCCTATAGCTAACACCAGAGACTGCCCTGAGGCTTACCTTTTCCTCCATAAATTTATGTGAAATGAAGCAAAATTAATGGATCTCAGAAAATAATAATTTTAAATAAGCATAATAAATACCTTTGAAGACATAAAAAGGATAATGGAAAGATAAAGCAGGACCAAGTGGTCGTTCAAATAACTACAGATACTGCATACGAAATTTTGAACTAGGCTAACAGATGGTATAGATCAACAGGAAAATAAATTAGCGAGTCAAAAATCAGATTGAGGAACTCTTCAGGGGGCATTAGAAGGAGATGACCAAATAGAAAACTTAAAGAAAATAAAAGTTTAAAAAATCAGAAGTTAAAAATATGAGTGTCAACAAGCTATACAGGTAGGGACAAGAAAAATACATAGAGGGGAGGAAATATTACATGAAACAGTTCTTTAAAATTTCCCTAAATTAATGAAATATATAAGATGAGAAGTTTTAAATAAAACTTACACTAAACAAATCAAAATAGTCACATCTAAATCTATCACGTATAAACTTCAAAGCTAAGGAATTATTATTTTTTTTATTTTTATTTTTATTTTTTAATATATGAAATTTACTGTCAAATTGGTTTCCATACAACACCCAGTGCTCATCCCAAAAGGTGCCCTCCTCAATACCCATCACCCACCCTCCCCTCCCTCCCACCCTGCCCTCCCTCCCACCCCCCATCAACCCTCAGTTTGTTCTCAGTTTTTAACAGTCTCTTATGCTTTGGCTCTCTCCCACTCTAACCTCTTTTTTTTTTTTTTCCTTCCCCTCCCCCATGGGTTTCTGTTATGTTTCTCAGGATCCACATAAGAGTGAAACCATATGGTATCTGTCTTTCTCTGTATGGCTTATTTCACTTAGCATCACACTCTCCAGTTCCATCCATGTTGCTACAAAAGGCCATATTTCATTTTTTCTCATTGCCACGTAGTATTCCATTGTGTATATAAACCACAATTTCTTTATCCATTCATCAGTTGATGGACATTTAGGCTCTTTCCATAATTTGGCTATTGTTGAGAGTGCCGCTATAAACATTGGGGTACAGGTGCCCCTATGCATCAGTACTCCTGTATCCCTTGGATAAATTCCTAGCAGTGCTATTGCTGGGTCATAGGGTAGGTCTATTTTTAATTTTCTGAGGAACCTCCACACTGCTTTCCAGAGCGGCTCACCAATTTGCATTCCCACCAACAGTGCAAGAGGGTTCCTGTTTCTCCACATCCTCTCCAGCATCTATAGTCTCCTGATTTCTTCATTTTGGCCACTCTGACTGGCATGAGGTGATATCTGAGTGTGGTTTTGATTTGTATTTCCCTGATAAGGAGCGACGTTGAACATCTTTTCATGTGCCTGTTGGCCATCCGGATGTCTTCTTTAGAGAAGTGTCTATTCATGTTTTCTGCCCATTTCTTCACTGGGTTATTTGTTTTTCGGGTGTGGAGTTTGATGAGCTCTTTATAGATTTTGGATACTAGCCCTTTGTCCGATGTGTCATTTGCAAATATCTTTTCCCATTCCGTTGGTTGCCTTTTAGTTTTGTTGGTTGTTTCCTTTGCTGTGCAGAAGCTTTTTATCTTCATAAGGTCCCAGTAATTCACTTTTGTCAAAGCTAAGGAATTATAATAAAGGTCCCAAGAAAGAAAGTACATACACACACACACACACACACACACCCCACATTGACTTAGATTTCCCACCAGTATTACTGAATGTAAGAAGAAAATAGGGTAACCTTTTCAAAGATTTAAAAGAAAAATTTCAAACTTGCAATTTCATATATATTCCCTGGAATAGCATTAAATGCAACCAAAATAAAGATCCTTATTTATTATTTTTTTAATTTTTTTTAATGTTTATTTATTTTTGAGAGAGGCAGAGACAGAGTGCGAGTGGGTTGGGACAGAGAGAGAGGGAGACACAGAATCTGAAACAGGCTCCAATTCTGAGCTGTCAGCACAGAGCCCAATGCGGGGCTCTAACTCACAAGCTGCAGGATCATAACCTGAGCTGAAGTCGGACGCTCAACCGACTGAGCCACCCAGGCGCCCCAAGATCCTTATTTATAAAAGTATAGTTCACCCTTGAACAACACAGGTTTGAACTGCATGGGTCCACTTATATGTGGTTTTTTTTTCAATAAATATAAATACGGTAATATAAATGTATTTTATCTTCCTTATGGTTTTCCATTTTCTTTTCTCTAGCTTATTTATTGTAAGATAATGGTATGTAATATATATAGTATACAAAACAAGGATTATTCGACTATGCTATCAGTAAGGCTTCCAGTCAACAGTAGGCTGTTAGTGTTAAGTTTTAGGGGACTCAAAGGCTATACTTGCATAAGTGTTGATGCCTCTAACTCTACATTGTTGAAGGGCAAATATAGATGTTTTATCACACACATAAACCCCTAAACTTTGAAATATTTATGAAAGAAATACTCATACAACAACAACAACAAAAGAAATAAATACAGGAGAATATAACTAGTTATTATAAGGAAAAGTAAGTTAGTAACCTAGCAAATTTTACTGTTTTCACCTATGAAATAACCATCTCTCTTCCTCTGACTCAATCCCCAAACCACATAAATGGTAAAAACCCAGAATGAAAACTCTAGAGTGATAGCAGTGTGTGTCGGGTGTGGGGAAATAGAAAACCAGAGGGAGGTGGTTGTTTGTTATGATTCCTATGGTCTGGTAGAGAAATTAGGTAAAAATAAGAGTAAAACTTAAGCAGAAAAAATAAGAAATATCAGTCTCCAATAGCTACGTGTAACCACTAGAGAAACAAACATTTGTATGTATACTTCCAGTTAAAAATTGTGGGCTGATTAAAATGTTTGCCTTCCACTCCCTCCTAATTTTGTACTAAAATAATCCTTAATGAATAACAATGCTAGGCATGCATAGCAACAAAGAGAATGGAAAGAAAAGACAGCACTGGATTAAAGGTGTCAACATAATTTTGGAAGATAAAAGTCAATAGAAAAGTGGCCACTTCTGAAAGCTGAGAATGCTAAGGCCTAAGTGTGGCAAAGAAAGCCAATAGGAAGAAAGATTCATTACTTCTCCCATCCACATTGATCAGGATTTTAGGCCCTGGATACTTCTAGGTAGTGGGCTCTAATATAAGATGGAGCTTAAAATATTGAAGGCATTACTGAAAATTCTAGATTGCCTCCTCCATCGCAAATAATCAAGTGACCATTCTCCCTCCATGAGAAAGCAAGGAAGGATGATATCCTGGGGACATCAAGGAGATTCTGTACTCAAATTTGACAAAGGGCAATTTGATGAGGCACCTTATTGAAAATGGACAAATTCAATAAATATCACCATCCATAGTAAATAAGAAGACTTTGGACTCCCTTCTATTCATCATCCAGGATCTATCAACCAGACTTAAGACTGTAAGCAAGAAAATGAAAGGTGCCTCTGTGGAAAATTAAACATTCCAAAGAATGGAATGGAATCAAGGTAATGGAATTAGTTGTTTCTCCCCAAACTAGCAAGGCACATTGTTCTGTCATTCTTTGTCGAAGTGCATCCACTACCACTCCCAGTTAGAAAAACCATACCATTCACTCAAGATTTTCAGTTTTAAATATACACGAATAGCCGTGGACCTGGAGATATTTCAGACAAATTTTTATATCAGAGGAAAAGAACACAGCTAGCTAGAAAAATTAAGAAAGAAAACAAAACTTCCAAAAATGATAACATCTTCAGAGATACAAGAGGAGATACTGTTTTTATGAGTAAAAATAGAATGGTGTAGAAGGGAACACTCAAAAGAACAAGAAAGTTTTTGGAATGAAAAATATGAGAACAGAAGAAAAAAGTAGAAAGTGTGGGAAAAAGATGAAGAACTCCAAGAAGTAGGCTAAAAAAACCCAAAAAGATGAAAAAAGGGTAATGAAAAGACAAGAACTCTGAAAATCAATCTAGGCAATTTGTGTATCTGGCAAATTATCCAGACCAATAAATAAATAAATAAATGAGAAAATGGAAAGAAAATAATCAAACACATGCTAGTCTCCCATTTCCAACAATATGTAGGATTGGATATCCTGCAAGTGTTCCTGTTACAAAACAAATTAAAATGCTAGATGATATGTAAATTATATCTCAATAAAGCTGTTATGCTTTTTTTAATCCTAGATGAAATGTTTGACAACATCTTTTTAAAATACAGTGCTGAATTGAGAAACTAAGCAAGCTCCCCAGAGTACAAGAATGAGCCAGAAGCATGAATCCAGTTTAGTAAAAGTATATTGAATCCATGGCTGCCCTAAGGGCACCTGCTTCAAGAACTTTTAGTGGTTGCAATGCGGATAAGAACTAAGACCTAATGCTATGCAAGGTAGAGAATCAGAATAATAACCCCACACAAACTATGTGAGTGTCATAGAAACTAAAAATAACCCATTCTGTAAAGGGAGATGTTCCGCAAATTTATCACAGCTTCGCCACTTGTTTTTAGGATGAAAGTCACTCCTGAGAATTCTTGACTATAAGCTGTTCTTCCAACTTTAAACTGGAGTTTAAATTCCTAAGACATAGTGGTATCAAAAACATCCAACCTGGGGAATTAATTGGAAGGGACCTCAAGTTAGGAGCTCCTTGAATAATCACAAATCCTTTATAGTGCATTGTACCTTTACACCAGGGATCATAAAATGTTCTCAGATGTACTGCACATGTACTCACAATTTAAAAAAAAAATTACCAAATACTAGAGTAAAACAGTGGTCTATCTTCCTTATCCTCAGAGATAATCACTTTCAAGTCTTTAGTTGTTTCTTTCGTTATTTACTTTCATCTTTATAAAGAATATAAATAAGTAGTATATTTATTCTCCACTTTATTTTTTGTAGATTAGACTTTTTCCTGTTGCTATGTAAGAAGAATCTTTTAGTTTTTGTCTACCTTCCTTCCCATGAGCATTTGTTCATGCTCAGGGAGGGGGAAATATATTGTTTCTAGCCTCAGCCTCATAATATAGTAAATGTTTTAAAATCAGTTTTAGAGTTCTAGAGTTTTGATTGTTATGCCTCTGTCATATTTACATTTGAGTGCATTGATTTTATTTGTAATCAGAGTATAGCTTTTTCTCCACTATAATGCATTCATTCATTCATTCGAGGTAAAATAGACATGAAATGTTATGCTAGTTTCAGGTGTAAAACATAATGATTCAATATCGATTTATATATTGCAAAATGATCATTACAGTAACTCTTGTTAACATATCTCACTAACCATAGTTGCAGAATGTTTTGTGTGTGTGGTAAGATCTTTTAAGAACTTTTAAGATCAATTCTCCCAACAACTTTCAAATATGAGATACAGTATTATTAACTAAAGTTGCAATGCTGTACATTACATCCCTGTACTTATTTACTTTATAACTGGAAGTTTGTATCTTTTGACTCCCTTCACCCATTTTGTCCACTTCTCATTCCCCACTTCTGGTACTCCTGTTCTCAGGGTCTATGAGCTTGTTAGTTTTTTTTGTTTGTTTTTAAAGATTCCACACATAAGTGAGAATATGCCATATTTGTCTCTCTCTGCTTATTTCACTTAGCGTAATGCCCTCAAAGTCTCCCCTTGTTGTCACAGATGACAAGCCATTTTTTATGACTGAATAATATTCTATTGGGTATATATACTACAATTTCTGTATTTTTTCATCTAGTGATGGACATTTAGGTTGTTACCATATCTTGTCCATTGTAAATCATGCTAAAATGAACACGGGGGTGCATATATCTTTCTGAATTGGTGTTTTCATTTTATTTGGATAAATACATAGAAGTGCAATTGCTAGATCATATGGTAGCACTATTTTTTAGTTTTTGGAGGAACCCTCCATACTGTTTTTCATAGTAGTTGCACCAATTTATATTCCCTCCAACAGTGCACAAGTTTCTCCACATCCTTGCCAGCACTTGTTACATCTTGTATTTTTGATGACTGCCATTCTAATAGATCTGAAGTGACATCTCAATGCTGTTTTGGTTTGCATTTCCCTAATGATTAGTAATGAGCATCTTTTCATGTACCTGTTGGTTATCTCTATGTCTTTGTTTGCAAAAATGTCTACTCAGATCTGCCCATTTTTTTGCAAAAATGTCTACTCAGATCTGGTTTCTTTGCTATTTATATCAGATATATGATTTGCAAATATTTTCTCCCATTCAATAGGTTGCCTTTTCATTTTATTGACAGTGTCCTTTGCTGTGCAGAAGGTTTGATATGGTCCTACTTGTTTATTTTTGCTTTTGTTGACTTTGCTGTTGGTGTCAAATCCAAAAAATCACTCCCAAGACTGATATCAGGGAAATTACTACTTATATTTTCTTCTAGACTTTTATGGTTTCAGGTTTTACATTCAAGTCTTTAATCCATTTGAGTTAATTTTTGTGTATGGTGTAACATAGTGGCCCAATGTTATATTTAGCATGTGACTGTCCAGTTTTTCCAGTACCATTGGTTAAAGAGACTGTCCTTTCCCCATAATAGGCTTTTCCCATTATTATATTCTAGGCTCCTTTGTGGTAAATTAATTGACCCTGTATCTGTGGGGTTATTTCTTGGCTCTCTGTTCTATTGATCTCTGTTTCTGCTTTTATATCAATATCATACCATTTTGATTACTATGGATTTGTTATATAGTTTGAAATCAGGAAGTAAATGCCTCCAGCTTTGTTTCTCTTTCTCAAGATTTCGTTGGCTATTTGGGGTCGTTTGTAGTTCCATACAAATTTTAGGACTATTTGTTCAATTTTTGTGAAAAAATGCCATTGGAATTTTGATAAGAATTGCACTGAGCCTGTGGATTGCTTTGGGTAATAGGGACATTTAAACAATATTGATTCTTCTAGTGCATGAGCATGGAATATCTTGTCACTTATTGGCATCTTCTTCAATTTTGAAATAATTATCTCTTTTCATTAACTCTTTCCCCCCTATGAATCTGTCATTAATGTACTCCCAGAGGTACAAAACTCTCCTTAGTACTGAAGTTCGTCAGGTCACATATCCACCTGTTTCTTTCTTTACTTGCTTTCTTTTTTATTTTTTAATGTGAGCTAGCTAACATACAGTGCAATATTGGCTTCAGCAGTAGAATTCAGTGGTTCATCACTTACACACAACACCCTGTGCTCATGACCATTGCCTCCTTAGAGCCCATCCCCCATCCAGCTCCACCTGTGTTTCTATGGAGACTATCCTCTGAGCATTTTCTGTCTCCCTCTCCAGATTTGTTTCTAGTACTGCTGCCCACTTACTGGTTTGCTTCTTACTCGAGCAACACACTGAGCATCTTATCTGACACTCTTCTAAGATCACATGATCCTTAGGTTACTGTATTTCTGTTATTATTTTAATTATTTATTTATTCATTCATTTTGTACATGTCTATCCTTCAGCTGCATACTAAGGTGGTGTGCAATGGATTTAATTTTTATAATGTTTGCATGTCAGAAAATGACTTTATTCTAAGCAATTTATCAAAAGGGACTACTGAAATGAATAATATAAATAAGAAGATGTTTTCAGCCTCATCAGAAATTCAGAGAATCATGTTGTAGTAACAAATGTGAGAAATACTATGGCCCAGGAACAAGGATATTTCGGGATAGTGGGTGGTTTGGGGGGTGTCAGGAATGTATATCAATAACTTATCTAGTTTCATTGATATTATGTTCTAATGTGTGTTAGTGCTACATACAATTGATAAAATATTTGAAACACTTTCTTTCAAGCATGGTCAGTTACAGAGTATTATGCTACCCAGTAAGATATGATTTCCCACGTGTTAAGTAAAGAATGATACTCTCCTCCTCTTCCTACCACCCCAGGATGAGAAATGTAGACACTCCAGATTAGTGAAAAGCAATGCAACTGGTTTTATTTAAAAAAAAAGAATTTCAATTAGGGAAAAATACAAATAAATAACTCAGCTTGTATTGGATCCATATTTACAAATAAGGGTCAGGGTGGTATGACAATTAAAAAAACATATTTGAAGTGTTTAATGTATTAAAAAATTAAGGAAGCCTCATTATTTTATATGTGTCAGTATAAAGATGCAACAGGAAATATCCCCAGCTTCAAGGATTTTAAAAATCATAATGAATAAAAGATTTATTCACAAATAGTTCTAAAAGAAGGTAAAAGGTGATCAGGACCATAATAAAGAAACACAATGATATTTGATATTTGGGGTATTATTTTTAAGTGAAAGGTTTCATGGTTAGGACCTTGATGAATGAGTAAAATACTAACGTGACCAGATTACGGTATGAATATCTGAAGTGTAGTTAAGTGTTTACAAAGATTCACCATTTTTCGAAACCGTAGAGAACATTTGACAGTTTGAAATAGCTGAAATATACCAAGCAGGGTCCAACTTTATCACATATTGGTTATTCTTATGGTTTCTGATACTGACTGGCTTTGCTGATGATCTTCTGAATAAGTAACAATTTATAAGATTCAACTCTTTATATATTTTTCATGTTTACAGTAGTTGAACTGACATAGAACAATATAATCACAAGCAAATTTTATATTAATTATACTTGTATGGAATTGTAGAGTAATAAGCTGCAAACTTTAAACATTTTTAATTTTACTAAGAAAATAAAATTATTTTTTTATTTTATCAGAAAATATGTTATATATAAATACATTTGATGTATTGCATATTTACAAAAGTGAATAGCTTAATTTTAATCCCTACTAGTGTTTTATTTTTATTTTTATTTTTTTTTAAGTTTATTTATTTTTGAGACAGAGACAGCATGAAGGGGAGAGGGTCAGAGAGAGGGAGACACAGAATCTGAAACAGGCTCCAGGCTCTGAGCTGTCAGCACAGAGCCCGACGCGGGGCTCGAACTCACAGACCGCGAGATCATGACCTGAGTCGAAGTCGGCCGCTTAACCGACTGAGCCACCCAGGCGCCCCTAGTGTTTTATTTTTATTAAATCATTTTGTTTAATACCACAATGCCAATGAGCATACCAGTGAATTATGGGTGATTTTGGAACTATTTTATAAGGTTAAAATGTATTACTCTTTACAGTCTATTTCTATTTTGTCATCTTGAAAATTTTGTAAATCAAACAGTAATAGTAATTCTCAAGATGAAATGTGTCTTTCAAAGACCACAGTCATCCATGTGAGACATCTGTGAAAAAATCACTTGAGTATTTGAGCTGATTGCATTTTAAATGAGAAAAGGAGGAAGATTATGAGGGAGGGTACTTCTTGGTGCTTAGGCTTTCTAACTCACAACTTTCATTTTCAAGTGATATTTCACAGGTCATTGGGCTCTCATTTAGAATGATTTTATAGTTGTGGGAATTTTAAAGTTCTGATTATGGAGAAAAACATGCTTATGGCATCTATACAAATATTCTCCCTGGTCCAATGACAAATTTGTAGTGATGTAATCCATTTCTATTCTTTAAGAAAAATGTGTTTGTTTTTTTTTTTTAAATCATTTCTTCTCTTTCTCTCTTTTCTGTATCACTGGTCACTGGATTTCTCTATGTGATTATATTTTATTGTTATTAAGTTGACCTGGATTTAATCTAGGAATGAAAAAAAAAAAATAGCAGGCTCTCTGAATTCAGTGGGATGTGGGTTCAAATCCGAGAACTGCTATGTATCAGCTGTGTCTCTAAGCAATTTATCATGTGAGCTTCACTTTTCTGAAAAATTGGGAAAAGATATCACAGGGTTTACTAACAATCAGATGCCTCAAAGTGTTCAACACAGAGTCAGGCTCCCTAAGAGGTGTTTAATAATGTTTTCCTCTTCCTTGAAGAAAGATACCATTTCAACATTTCAGCATATGTGCTCAGTACTTTGCAATAAACTGCATCACTGTTGGTGACATACTAAATCCTTTTTAACTAGTCAACTCCATTAAAAATGTGTGAGGTTACATTTGATTGGATGTGAGTAATAATAAAATTTCTGTAATGTTTGGACTTACCATAAACATTCAACGTCTCCTTTCATTGTCATTCTCTACCTTTGCTTGATACTTAAATTATTGAAATCATTAATTTAGCTCACCGCTGCACTTTCCATAGATTAGGCCACATTAGTTCTTAATTACACAACATAATTCTTATGCTAAAATGAGCATGAACTATTAGGTTGAACCATAAGAAATTTCCACAAGAAATTGCCATCATTCCTCTGTATTTGATCTACAAAAATGGTGACTTAATACAGTCCACACTAAAAAAAAAAAAAAGAAATTAAAATAACATTACCATTTGAAAAATACTAATAAGTACGGATTTTCTATTTTAATGAGCTTTACATTAGTTGTTTATTCCTATGCACAACATTCACATATATAGGAGAGAAGCTGAGAGGTGATTGATGACTGGGGGTTCCATAAGAGAAAATGAATAGTGCAGAAAGGGATTATACAAGTAAAACTGGGAGGGGGGAGTGAAGTATATTGTTAAAAGTAAGAGGTAAATTTTGATTTGTAACTAGTTTCTCTAATTTAAGTAATTAACTTGAGATGCCTCTCCTTGAATAAATGTCATAGAGTAATAGATTTTTAAGGCAGTATTTATGATATAAATATAGGCTTTAATAATATGCTTGCTTCCTTAATAGCCACGGCATTCACAGAGAACTTGAGATTCTAATATAATTCTGACAAACCTGAACAATTTTCAGGTCCATAAATAGAGGCATGGAGGGAGTTCATCAATGCATTGTGCATCTTCACTTCAGCTAAGAAAATCATCATTCCATATAAAAATAATTCTCTTAAAACGTCTCCACACATTTTCAACAGTCATTCGGCAAATGATGATTTCAGTTCTTTACATAAAATGATAATGCCACCGGCTAAGATAATGACAGTCAATTTGCCACTTAAAATTTTTTTTAATTGTATTCATTTTTCTTATAATGTCTAATCCTACTCGGTGTGAAATATGCAAGAAAATCCCTGGATTAATGTCTTAATTATAGTGTTGGTTAACGTTGCTAGGTAGATGATTCTTCAATTTTGAATATTTTTAAAAGTAGGCACTTTTTTTCAACTCTCTGAAAAGATAGGCTATCTGTAAATGATTGATGTAGTTTTTGTGCCCCTAATTCTGGCAGATGAGCTATTTAGGTGACAAGGATGGACAGATGTTATGCATGAACTCACCAAAGTGACTACAGTGCTAAGCTGTGTTGATTTACCCTCCTGCCAACAATACAGGCCAGTGCTGAGACCCTCATGTAACACCATTTCCTGGGGGGCTCACATTGATTTCATTTGACCTTTTCCATCAAGAAGAGGATTTTGCCTGTAGGTTTGCCTTCCTGCGCACAAGCTTTCTTCTAGTATTTACTGGTGGACTTTCAGAATGCCTTTATTGGTACTGTGAGCAGGGGAAATGGTCTGTATCTGCAGGCAGCCTGACCTAAAATGAAGCAAAGCATTCCTAAGCTTACTCTTGTGTGGAAAAGCAAAGGACTGTCCATATGTGCTTGAAGTAACAGAAATACACTAGTGCCAGTCGTGGACACCTTCCAACATTCTGAAACATCACTGATATCTGCCAAACATTGCAGCCTGAGACCAAGCATTCAAGCATGGGAGATGATCACCCACAATCCTGAAGAGAATAAGAGAGAGAAGAACCATTGGCTCAATTGTGATCAAGTGCCATTTGGCATCAGGTATTACTCGTATTGCAAGACATCGCTCATTTATCAAGTTAAAATTTGTTGGAAATGATTGCTCATCTTGTGGAACACTCGCAGAGCAAGTTACTCACAATCCAAGGTTTTTCTATACTTATTATGAGTTATATTGATATAAAGGGTATAAAAGATATATTGTACAAATAACATAATATGTTAAACTCCTTTTTGTAAATTTCATGGAAGTAATTGATTCTCACAGAATGAGTTTGACAATTTATGAACTCTTCTATTCATAGCCAACCTATACATACAGCTTATGGATGAATGATATTCAAACATGAATGGTGATTGCCATTTTCCTAACTTTGATAAGACAAAAGGAAAATTACAAAGATATAGGTAGGAATTTCATTCATTGGTTCTGATCTAGCTGACATTGGTTCTGATAGTATCCATGGAATTTCCTCATATTTCCTCTTTGTTAAATTGCAAAACTGTTTTTGAACACTGGAAGGATATTTTCTTTTTCTCTCTTTTCACTATTTGCAATGTCACAGGTGCAGTCATGACACACTTTCAAGTTCAGTATCCATTATCACTACTTTCTCAAATGTAGACAATCAACAAAACAATAAACAAAGTTATGCTTTGTAATGTTTGCCAATAAATATTTCCACTATGGCCAATGTGACATCTGCTAAGCTTGAACTTGGAAAAAGATTCTCAGTAGGACAGTTATATAGTATTTCTATCATCTAAAATAGATGGACATAATTCAAGTACATAGAAAATGGTAAAATGTAGAACAATAATTAGGAAGTGGTGAGATTTGTACATGTACTGCCTTTTTTAGTACATTTTATTTAATTGTCAGTATTGGATTTTGATATTCATCTTTATTAATTTTACCTTTAATGCTCACACATGAAATGTTCTAGATCAGAGACAGGTATCTTAATATGTTATAATAAGTAAAAAATCTCATTGGATGTCCTCTCCTTTGCCCCAGGCTTTACCCCTGGGGTGACATAATGAGAGATCAGATATCCTACCCTAGTAGCTGGCTACTACATAGGCAAATAATAGAGAACAATAAATTTTCTCCATTTTTCTACTGGAGAAAGACAGTCATGTCTCTTTCCCCAAAGAAGGGAGAGAGAATGGACAGCAAAGCAAAACAACAAATGTTTGTTGTTGTTGTTCCTGTGAGACAGATGGAAAGGATTCTGGATGCTCATATCCTGTGTTCTTACTCTAACCTTTTGGAATATAAATATATCTTTCAGGGGCCAGATAAATCCCAGGTGACTGTCTTTTATGACCTAGAGATTTCTGCAAAGTCTTGGCTTCAAACATAGGGAGGAAGCACCCCAGTATTCCTGGCATTTTGGGAGCTTAACCTAAGGACCCTGTCTGGGCTGTAACTATTTGACTCTCTTAGAAAACTTTTATAACCTTTCTGGATCAGAGAAATTAACTAAACAGATAGCAATAAATACAATTCTCCAGGTAAATACAATTCTCCAGGTATGAGAATGATCTTAGGAAGCTAGGGAATTTTACAGTAACATTAAAAAACTCTGGAAACTTTTATTTTCCCACAGTAAGTTTAAATAATTTAATTTTTAATAATTGGCTTAATTCAAAAAATTCCTGAAAATTTAACAATTGATTTCATGAGCCAGTATGATCAGTCTAGGACACCACTGAACTATTCATCAACATGTTTCACATATTATACATGTATTTCTGCTAGGCAAGGAACTCATTTTAAGGCAAAAGATGTATAGTAATGGGCTTTCACCCATGGCATTTCTTCTTATTATCATAGACCTAGTCATGCTGAAACAGCTTCCAGTAGATTCAATCAGAATTTCATCTGATGGTTACACTTTATCATGTTGCATTATTATTCTTTAGGACACTATTTACTCCTTAAAACAGAGGTTGATATATATTCTTGCTTACTCCACTGAAAAAATATGAGTTCAGAAACAAAGGAGTATATGTTGAGGAGACCTCTTTCATATTAGATTTAATATTATTCACTTGTGAAATATTTCCTTGCCTTGCGCATAGCTCTGGATTCAATAGATTTAGAGGTCCTGGTGCCCAAGACTATGTTAAACTGGAAAGTAAGACGGCACTTTGCCCAATAGTTTTTGTCTCCTCATACTAATGGGTTGACAGGCAGAAAAGAGGTTTGCTCCACAGTCTGGGATGTTTGATTCAAATGCCAAAAAGAAACAATGGAATTGTTGCTACACAGTGAAGAAAAGGACTGTAGTAGGATGAATAATGGTGCCCCAAAGATCTCCCTATTCATTGGAATGTGTGAGCTATGTTATGATACAATGCAAAAAGAACTTTGTAGATGTAATTAAATCAAAGATATTGAGATGGGACGACTAATTTGAATTATCTAGTTGGGCCTAATGATGTAATCACAAGGATCCTTACAAAGACAGAAGGCAGAAACAGAGGAACAAAAGGGAAAAATTTGAAGGCGCCACACTGCTGGTTTTGAAAGGGAGGAAAAGGTGAGCCAAATAATGTAATAGCTTGTGGAAGCTGGAAAGGCTAAGAAAACAGATTCTCTCATGGAGCTTACAGAAGGAATGAACTCCTGTGAATCTATTTTAGACTTCTGACCTCCAGAACTATGCTAAATATGTGTTGTTCTAAGTCATTATGTCTGTGATAGTTGGTTACACTTTCCCCAGTAGGAAACTACTATAAAGGCTACATCTAGATATCTGAAGATTCACTAGGGAGGCTCCTAGTGTCCCATGACCAATAACAGAAGTCAGTGGAAAACTGTGACAACCTGATAAATACAGGATAACTTGGAACCTGTGACTTTTATATTGGAGATTTCCTGCATGGCTTAAAAACTCCTGGCTGTCTGAGGCCAGCAGTGGGTAATGGGAAGAGACCAACAGAATTAGGGGTAGAAGCAAGAAACTACGATTTTCAACAAAAAGGAGATTAAAGTGACTATAGTATATAGGGTACATACCGTATTATGAGGACAGTTAGTCATGATACTGGCATGTTCTCAGTTTTTTTGCACAATGAATGATATCCAGGAGGAATGATAGAGAGGATGCAAATTTCCTGTTGCATGTAATAAATTGAAGCTGACTGATTCACTTGTTTTAATGAGTATCAGACTAATATTTATTGTATCAGCAGATATCCATTTCTATTTCTTAGTTTTTAATTTCTGTTTTGGTTCCAAATCTTTCAGATGCCAGGGGAAAAAGAAATACTCATTTCCTCTGCCAAACTATGACCTTTTAAAGTAGAATATCCCATGAGTATGCCTATTTTCATAATGTTCACTTTGGCTTCTTTACAATGGAGTTATAAAATAGAAATGCTGAAATCTGCCCCTGAATCTGTGCATTCATACATATGCCAAGTTAGTAGATGGGATATTTAAAGTTCCTTCTAGTATAACAAGTAAATAGACTTCTCTCATTTATCAAGTATGGCATATTTTATTAGTACCTAACTGGTTAGGGGAATAGAAGTTTTCATCTTAGGAAGAATGAGGTGTAATTATAGGTTATCATGGAGTAACTCATCTTCTGAGTGACTGTAATCAAACAAATAATACACTGAGATTTTCTTGGGGCTGTTCAGCCAAAAACAGTCCTTGTGATAAGCTCTTGCCCTAATTGTGAAGTACTGAGTCGATCACTTTACTTAACTGTTCTAGGACATATCTTCCACACACTAGTTCATACAAATGTTACTCCTGGAAATTACACTACAACCCAACCCATTGGTTACTGGCTTTCTTTCCATTGGACTTAAGTTCCCACATCTTTAGCCTCTTCATGGAATTTACCACGGCTCTCATGGACTTAGTTCTTCATGAATTGGAAAAGCTCATTTTAATGTATTGCAGAAATGAGAAAACTTAAGAATTAGAAAGATCTAAGATTTTAAAATATAAACTTGTTTGGGGAAGTTATAAACGGATAACATGATATGAATTCCCTTTATCCTTCTTACCACTTACTTCAAAGGTAGAACATATCTTTTATAGAAAGCTAATGTTCTGTGGATGGAAAACAGAAATAGCATATGTGATAGTAGTAAGGTTTTCCAAATTAATCCTGTAGAGTTTTTTATTAGCAGTTTCCTGGTCACTCAAGAAAAGTGAAAAGAACATTGTCAGATTGGATTTGCTACTGTTGCTCAGAAAAGGGAATAATGCCTATTACAATTTTGCCAGCTGAATTTGCAGAGAGAGTTTATACCTTTGCGTGTCAGTTTCTCAAAATTGAGATGAAATAAATTCATTGAGACTTTCCTTTTCATTTCTGGGTGTTTTCTTGAGCTAATTCCATAGATTTTTCTTATTACATTCATGTATTAATTAGCAATCATAGTTTCTGGTTTTAGAAATACCAGATGAGTGAAATATCAAAATACTTAAATATGATACAATTTAAGGCATTTCCCTCCACAGCTCAGGCCTTATCCAGGCTTTTAAGACTATGACAGAAAAGAGAAACATACTTTATTTCTTCTCTTTTCCTCTGTCAATTCTCTGACTCAATAGTTTCTATTCTTGGCCCTTCTAGAATCTGGTATAGAAGAAAGGAGGAGTTAGAAGACCTGGCAGTCTTATGTGACTCATGTTATTATATCTGTTGTTGTATCCTTCTGTGGAACAGAAGCTTAAAATCACGTTTGTGTGTTTTGTTTTGTTTGTTTTGATTTGTTTTATTTTGGAATCCATCACTCTATTGAGATCTCCCCCTATGTCTTTTTCTTATATGATCATATCCCAAGCTTTATCCCCTTAAATAACTCACCTCTCAGCTCTTCTTTCTTGACACTGTATCCCATGTAGATTCTTTCTAGTTGCATCACATCACCCTGATAGGCATACCTCTTTGGTGAGGTCCTATCACCCCCCTCTCTTACCATGTTGAAGCCAAAAGACATGGTAGGGGAGGCAGGTGAATGAATGCAGGGAAATAAACACTCTGACAAGTGTCAATGACAATTATTGCTCAGTCTCTCAATGAATTCTTCCACAGTTTTGAAGACACACTAGAGATGAGGTGACAGTTACAAAATAGTTTTTGATGCACTCTCTTACCCACATTCTTGTTGGTCAAGTACATCATTTGGGAACTCATGGCACCTGCCACCTCTTGTTTTCATTAGGTAACAGATAAAGACAAAACGAAAAATAATCTCTTTAATGGGTAACTATGTGTATTATGAATCTAGTCTCTTTACCTTGTTTATAGAATTTAACAGTATTTGGCTTTTGCCTAATCCTCCTACCACATCTTATAGCACTCTCTCCCTCCTACCCATGAGGGAACAGCCCTGGCTTTGTTTCAGAGCTTTAAACAGATGCTTGTTCTTGCCTTAAAATGTTTTGTTTGCTATTCTTTCTTCCTGGAATCATCTTTCTCCTGATATTTGCATGGCTTACCCCTTTTTGCTTAGTACTTTTGGTTAAATGCTTCCTTCTCAGAGAAGCCTACACTGACCTTCCTACTGTAGTCGCAATGAAGTCATTCTTACCACAGACTTACTACACATTTCTGTAGAAGATTCCCTCCCTACTCTTTCAACGATTTCATTCTTTCTCTTCTCTCCACAAACAGCCAACATTTCTCTTTTTCCCTTATTTTATGGCTTCATTTATTTCTCTGAGAAACCAGAAGCAATGGTAAGGAAACTACATTTTCCTATCACAAAATCTTTCATCTTATTTGTTTCTGCACTCATACTCTGCATTTTTCTTACTATGGGTGTACTCTCTTTACTCACATCCAAGTCCAACCTTGTCAGTGTGAGATGGCTCTCATCCCAAACAGTTCAAGGACACTGTTCAATCACTTCTCATGCCTTACCTTCACTCAGTTGCACCATCCCAATCCGCAAATAAATATGCTGCAGTATCCCCTATCATAAATAAAACCTTCTTGTAGTTCCTCATTCCTCTTTAGATACCATTCCACTTTCATCTGTGGCAAGAACCCTTGAAACACTTATTTAATGTAACTGTCTCCATTTTTCTTTATCAAACAGTATTTTTTTGTTTTTTTTTTTACCTCCATTAAATTTCATTCCTATCTTCCAACTGAAGCCATTCTTATGAATGTTACCAATGATTTTAACTATGGCCAAAGCAATGATCAATTCTCATTCTACCTTATTGTGCTTAGTGTTTTTCAGTACCATTTACAAACTTAAAACTGCAAAATTGAGATATCAATTTATGAATTTATCCCAGAAGTTACTCATTCCATTCTTTACCAATCTTTTACATTTTGTGTTTCACTTATGAGTACATACCAATCTTCATCTTTCCCAGGGCTTCTGCAAATCATCAGTGAGGAGTTTCATGCACTAGTACATTCATGCACGTGCATGTGCACACACACACACACACACACACACACACACACACACAATTGATAAACAAATGCAGCCTTCATCTAGTTTTCTCCATATATTCACTGATTATGTTAGTGACTCTTATTGGTTTTTATCTGAAGTATATCTGAAATCTTTTTTCCACTTCCAATACCACCACTCAAATCTATAGCACTTACTACTAGTTACCTGATAATCTTCCTTTCATTCCTTCATTCTTTCCTTTTTTATCCCCCTACTTGCTTCTTATCAATAATGTGTAAGCCCCATGGAGCATAGACCTAGCCTGATTTATTCACTATTAAATTCCAAATTCTTATAATATTGTTTGTCATGCAGTAGGTTCTGAATAACTATGAATTAAATAAATAATTGATCATCTCCTTGCTCAGAATGACTATAGAAAATACAGTAATTATTGCTATTGATGAGTTCCATTGTTAACTCTTATTAAAACTCATTGACTTTTGGGAAATACTTTGTTCTTGATATAGGTTTAGTAAATCCCCTTATTATTCCTCATGCTTATCCTCAAGATAACTTCTTTACACAAGACATTGTCAACCTATAATTTTGTCAAGCACACAATCTTTGTAATGTCTTTGTTCTTTGTATACTATTCACCTGATAAAGATCCCTAGCTTTTATTATATTTGCCTAGCATAAGACCTTTAAACATATTACACTGACAAAAGTCATTCCCTGGAGTGAAAATACATTAAATAATATTTTATAATACTATTCAGTTCACTCTTATGTTTGAGACAAAGTAATAATTATGGTTAATAAAAGACATCAAAAAAGAACAAAAATAATATGTCTGGAAAAAGAATTTTATGACTAATTTATACCATGAGTCATCTTGCCTATTTAAACTAATGATTTATATTTCATATGCTCCCAGCCACTTGAATTCTCATATCCAGGGCTTTATGATGAACTCTAAGTGCTCCAAAAAACAATTATAAAAATGAGTGTAATAAGTTTAGTAACTTTTTTGAGAATCTGAATTCTTTTACAAGGGATCATGTGGGTGCCTACTCTAAAGTCCCCTTTGAGGAAAGATGGATGACCTATAAATATACGCTATCAAGTGGTTATCTACCAACATTACCCATGAATAGGAAATTTAAACTCCTAAGACCACAGTTAGAACAGGGAATATAAGCAGTATGCCATGAGATTGTTATGTGTGCAGAAGTCTTTTCTTTTTCCTTTTTTTTTTTAAGTTTATTTTTTTTGAGAGAGGGAAGAGAAGCAGAGAGACCACGAACAGGTAAGGGAGAGAGAGCGAGAGAGAGAGAGAGAGAGAGAGAGAGAGAGAGAGAGAGAGATGATTCCAAGAAGGCTCTGTGCTGTCAGAGCAAAGGCTGATGTGAGCTTGATTTCACAAATGGTGAGATCATGAACTGAGCTGAAATCAAGAATTGGACCTTAACCGACTGTGCCACCCAGGTGTTCCACATGTGCAGAGGTCTTAATGAGACTATTGCAAACTGCAAATATGAAGGAATAGAGACAATGAGTAAATTATTCCTTTATATCTGCCCCAAACTGGAGTCTGCTATCTGGAGATACATCCCTCTTGTTGACTCTTTATTTTTGTAATCAAATATAAAATTGGGTGTGTATTTTCCACCGTTTTGTTCTATCCATGTGAAAAGGACTTCCTCCCTTGATGGTCTTATGTAATGCTGATTTTTTATTTAATCTGATCACGGATACTACATATTTTAGATTGTGCTTTCTTAGGGCAAAGGCGATGTGTTATTGTGCCAACTATCAATTTCTTCCTAGCTCCAAATTTGCCTTTGACTATGTAGTCTCCAATAATAAATGGAATCCCTTTAAGCATTCTGCTTTAACATGAGTATGTCAGATTTTCTCAGAAGGGAGTAGTGGAGGGACACAACAGATGGGAAGTTCTCTTCTGTAGTTTTTGGCTGTTGTGACTGGGTCAGCACAATGGGAATAAATAAATCTTGTGAAGCTCTGCCTGAGTTATGCTCACAAAATGTGTGACCCTCTATAACATTGTACCCTCAGCTCCCGTACCACCCGCCTGCAAGAAAGCTCCAAGTGCATGCAACCTGCTGCATGTTACATGCTGTTGCTGATCTATCAGCCATCTGCACTCTAGAGAGTTGCTTCCTGTTGGTCCAATAACCATGGCACGTGGCCTGGGGAAACTAGTCAAATTCTCTGCTATTCTGTGGGCTGAACTATACCTTCTTGAAGGAGGTCTGAACTGCAGCCTTTGGGAGGAGACCCTTTGAACAATTTCTCCTTCCTTAGATTGTCTCCATTATATCTAGGTTACCATATAGAGTTTAGCTCTATCTTATAACTACACTCTTATCATAGTTAAATAATTGTTTAGAATAAGCTATGTAGTTTTTAACTTCTAATTGGACCTTAGCATCTACCACCCTTAATAGTACTTAATGTGCCAAATTTATTTATTAAATGGATAATCAATAACATTCTGTATTCCGACTCAGTTTTCTTCTTATCATTCACTACTAGGTTACTCTCATGAACTCCTTTCTGATTAGTAGGAATATTTGCTTTCTGGGTTTCAATAGCATTTTTTAACAGTTTCCCAATTAATCAGACTTATGTTCCAACTAAATCTCTTTAACAACTCATTTCTCTCTCATATTTAAATTAATGAAACTTAGGAAAACCCTGTTTTTTATTTGATGTTTGATGCCTAACAGCTATGTGATCTCAGTATTGCTTGACAAGGAATGAATATCAAGACATAAATCCCTTCTCTGATTTCTACCAAATCTAACAGACATTTAGACTATGCAGTAAATGGATTTTACCCCTTGGCCTTAAGGTTATTTAAAAAGGAAATTTAAAGGTTATTAAACAGAAATCAGTTATATTGGTACTCAAGTTATTTTGCACTTATGACCAAATTTGTAACATCTGTCATTTTTTAATCAAGTAGGTGATCCAGCTTTGTACATTGGTTGAGACTGCACAGTACACATATTTTGAGGTCACTCTATGAGTGTGGAGAGTTTTACTGGAAAGTAGGCATGTCTTTTTATCTTCCATGTTTCTTCCAAGTTTCAAGAAATACTTTAAAAATATTTTCAGTTCTAGGCAATTTGAGTAGAAGAGAGTAGTAAAAGTATGTTGCTTTACCACTTTAAAAAATGAAATTATTTACATTATCTGAAATCCAGAAATATTTTTAGAATGAGGTTTTGATCTCCAATGCCATCAGCACATTTATTTTCAAACTTTTCAGAAAGCCTCTCTTCTACCTAAAGCACTATCCTTTTGGTGTTCTAAACACAAAAGGTGAACAGGATAAAATTCCATCTTCAACAACCTAGTGGGAAAGAGAAAATAATACAAAAATATTACAAATTATTATATCACAAGGGTCTAGGAAATGTTCGGTATAAGCTAAGTATAAAAATTAAACAAAAAAACTCCTGGTACGAATAGTGATTTTAGCAAGGTTGCAGGATACAAGGTTAATATACAAAAGTCATACACACACACACACACACACACACACACACACACACACACACACACACCAGCAAAGAACAAGTGGAAGATGGAGTTAAAAACACAATGTTTTATATTACCCCCCCCCAATAAAATACTTGGGTATAAATCTAACAATATGTAAAGACATATACAAGGAAATCTATGATGTTCTGTTGAAAGTTATAAAAAGACTAAATAGTCTGAACTAAATAGAAGTAGTTTATGTTTATGAATAGAAAGACTCAATATCTTCAAGGTGCCATTAGTTTGCAGCTTGATGTGTAGATTCAATGCAATCCCAATCAAAATCCCAGCAAGTTATTTAGTGGGTGTCAACAAATTGATTCTAAAGCTTATAGAGAGACAAAAAACACAGAACAACCAACATAATATTGAAAAAGAAGAGCAAAATTGGAGCCTGACTCTACCTGACTTCAAGTACTACTATGAAAATATCATAACCAAGAAAGTGTGGTATCAGTGAAAGAATAGATCAATAGATCAAGAGAACAGAGTAGAGAGCCCCAAAATAGACCCACAGAAGTGTAGTCAACTGACCTTTGACAAAGGAGCAAAGGCAAAACAATGGAGCCAAGGTAGTCTTTTCAGCAAATGGTGCTGGGACAACTGAACATCCACATGGAAAAAAGTGAATCGAGACACAAACCTTATTGCCGTCACAAAAATTACCTCAAAAATGGATCATTGACCTAAAGGTAAAATGCAAAACTTTAAAAATCCTAGAAGATAACATAGGTGAAAACCTATACGACCTAGCAACCTAGAGTTTGTTGATGACTTTTTTGATATATTGCCAAAGGCACCACCCATGAAAGAAGGAACTGACGAACTGGACTCTATTAAAATTAAAAGTATTTGCTCTGCAAAAGACAGTCAGTGGAACAAAATGAGTGGCCACAGACTGGAAGAAAATATTTGTGAAAGCTATGTCTGATAAAGGACTATTATCCAAAATATATTATTAAACTATTAAAACTCAATAAGGAAGCAAACCATCCAATTTAAAAATGGGCCAAAAATGTGTACATCTCACCAAGGAGGATATACGATTGACACATATATGATTTGTATGAAAAGATGCTCCACATCATGTATCATCAGGGAAATACAAATTAAAACAACATTGAGATACCACTATATGCCTTTTAGAGTGGCCAGCATCCAGTACACTGACAACAATAAATGCTGGCAAGGATGTGGAGCAAGAGGAAGGTGTATTTATCGCAATTGAGAATGCAAAATTCAACAGTCACTTTGGAAGACAGTTTGATGATTTCTTTAAAAACTGAACATACTAGTGCATAAGATCCAGCGGTTGTACTCCTTGGTATTTACCCAAAGAAGTTGAAAACTTATGTAGAGACAAAAGCCTGCACATGGATGTTTATATCAGCTTTCTTCATAATTGCCAAAACCCAGAAGTAACCAAGATATCCTTCAGCAAGTGAATAAATACGCTGTAGTACATCTAGACACCAGAACATTATTCAGCACTAAAAACAAATGCACTCTCAAGCCGTGAAAAGACATAGAGGAAACTTAAATGCATATAATAAGTGAAAGTACCCTGAAAAGGCTACATACTATATGATTTCAACAATATACATTCTAGAAAAGCAAAACTATGGAAACAGTAAAAAATCAGTGGTGGCTAAGATTGGGAATTGAATTGAGGGAGCACAGAGGATTTTTG
This sequence comes from Panthera leo, assembly GCF_018350215.1. NCBI lineage: Eukaryota > Metazoa > Chordata > Mammalia > Carnivora > Felidae > Panthera > Panthera leo. The sequence goes on along the minus strand of NC_056695.1, from coordinate 56,599,836 downwards.
GAGTGTGAAATTTCTCTCTATGATACCATATGTTGGATAGATGTCATTATACATTTGTCCAAACCCATAGAAAGTACAACACCAAGTGTGAACCCTACTGTAAACTATGAACCTTGGGTGATAATGTGTCAATATAGGTCTAACAGTTATAACAAATGTAACACTGTTGTGGGGGATCTCGATAACGAGGGAGCTATGCATGCATGAGGGCAGAAGTTATATGGGAAATCTCTGTACCTTCTGCTCAATTTTGCTATAACCCTAAAACTGCTCCTCAGAAAAAAGTCTGCTAAAAAACAAAACAAAAAAAACTTGTTTAAGTTTCGAGTTGAAATTCTTATGATGTGAGATAATTTAGAAAACTTTGGGAGGAATTAAGTGGCATGGGCCAACTAAAGTTTTCCAGTAAAGGTTTTCATTCTTTCTTTTCAATATAAAATAAATGCATGCTGATTGTTAGCAAATGTACACTTTATTTAAAAATATAAAGAACAAACTATAGAAGCTGTTCTTAACCATTTTCTTCATTTTCCCATCTCAGTCTTGGACTAAGTGTGCATTGTTTAAGATTTTGGTGGGCCTTTTCCAACAGCATTTTGTATTCACTTATAAACATTGTGTTATTTTCCATTATAATATATAATAAAAAATTGAGGGGGAGCCTGGATGGCTCATTCAGTTAAGCGTCCAGTTCTTGATTTCAGCTCAGGTCACGATCTCATGGTTCATGAGATAGAGCCCCACATTGGGCTCCATGCTGCTGTGTGTGGAACCTGCTTAAGATATTCTCTCTCTCTCTCTCTCTCTCTCTCTCTCTCTCTCTCTCTCAAAACAAACAAAACCTATGTTTATTTTATATACCACTTTATATTCCCTGCACAGAGCACTTCTTAGCATATGATTCCTCAAGGAATGTTTGTTGAATTATAAATGAATGTATGTTTGGACATATATGTGGTATGAGTATAAACAGAAAAATATAATCCCAGTCAATATATTGTTCTATAATGTGCTTGCTATCATCAAACAATACATTTGAAATCTTTTTTCATATAAATATAATTAAACTACCTTCATTAATTTAAATAGCTCCATGGTATCTAATTATACCATAATGTATTAGGCCAGTCTCCAAAAGATGAGGCTTGGGGTTGTCTATAATTATTCACTAACATGCACAATCGAATATTCTCCCATGTATATTTTTCATGGTTTTAGAATTGCTAGGTCAAAGTGTACATGGGTTTTACATTTGGTGAGTTATGGACAAGTTCTATGCCAAAAGTTTGAAGCAATTTATATTCCTGCAAATGCTGTGGAAATATTAGTGACTACATCAAACTTAGATTAAAAAGTTGGGTCTTTGTCAGATAATTGAGATAATCTCTAAAATTCAGCATTTGGATTCTTTTTTACTTAATGTCAAGTTCAATCTCTTTAATGATGATTTAGTAAACAGGAAATCACTTTTGGAAGTCTAACTAAAATGAGTTACATGGCCCCCTCATTGGGGGCCATAGCATCTGCTTGGTGTCTAAAAATGACAGAATATGATATTTCTTATCCGAAAAGCTAAGAACACCTGCATCCGGTCTGCACTTTTTCCATTAACACACTTCTTTATTAATCCATCCACTTGATAAGGTAACAATAGTTTATTGAGCACCTCTTGTTTTCTGATCACTTATTTAGGCATAGGTGATCAGGACAGTCTCTGAACTTAGAGAGTTAATGGTCTCGTGTGAAGATAATATAAATAGCATATAAATTTGTAACAGTTGCTGCATTTTGATAAGTGAAGGGTACACAATGAGAACACATACTGACCACCTAATTACACTTTGAGTGACAAGGTAGCAGTCAGACATGGCCTTGAAGAGAAAGCAACATGCAAGCTGACATCTGAAGGAAAAGTGGGACCTGGCAAGGTAGAGATTAGAGAGAATAGTGATCCAACAAAAGAAGAATAGTGTATAAAATTCCTGGAGAATTTCTCTAAGACCTAAAAAAAAACAAAAAAAAAAAAAAAAAAAAAAAAAAAACTTGGTGAATCTACAGCATTGAACAAAATGGTGTTATTTTCCCCATCTCTTTTTTCTACAGCATATTACAAGTTTAAGCTTATGATTTTTTTAAAAAAATAAGGCATTCTCCTGCTATGTTCTTAGTATATTCCAGTTTTTACTGTAAAGTAAATTATTAATAGTTTTTTTCCAATATAGGGGTTTACGGAAAATTTTCTCTTAGTGGGGCTTAAATTTCAAAGCTACAAATGCTTAAAACTTCTCTAGCAACGGTAGCTTGAAACATTTTCTCCAGCTGCATTGCTAGGTTTGAAATCAATTAACACTGGTTTATAATTTGTAAGTTATGAACATATAACCTTACCCTTTAGTGAGATCCACAAGATTATAAAACAGCTGATAAAAATGTAGGAAACACATAATGATTGTTATTTAAACTTTTAGACTGTCAAACTTATATGGCTTTCAAAAATGGCATTAGCTCTCATAAATTATACTTGAAGTAAAATGTCATTGTGTATTTGAAAACTCTCCATTTAATAAATCATTATATGCCAGAGATGAATTCATACTGTAAGAATATCAAGTATTAATGTGATAGAATTTAAATTTCTCTTATTCCAAGTGGAATCTTTTTGTGAGACATCTGAATTAGCCAATAAAGAATACATAAAGGAATTTACATTTCTTTCCTCAGTGTCAAACAGAATTAAATTCTCTGAAATTTGCAGCCAGACTCTTCAATCTTCTAACACATAATCCTGGCAGCTTTCTGTAACTCTCATTTTAGTCAGACTTCCAAAAGTGATTTCTATTTGGCTCACGTACAAGTTTTTTGTTCCTAAGTTAGTGATCTTCCCACAGAATGCATAGAATTTCTAGCTTGAAAATCTTTTATAATTAAACTTTCAGGCTTCAGTGAGTAACCTAGTACCTGACCATGCCAATTATATCAGCTGAACATGTGATCTGATTTGATTTAAAATGATAGGTATTGGTGGGCCCTCATTATTTCTTAAAAGATGCATACAGGCAAAAAAAAAAATTGAAATCATAAATAAGAGCAAAATCTATAGCAGTCTCACTGCTTTTCAAAAGTCTGAATGTGATGGAATAACCAGAAAAAGACACCGTACACAGTAATTTGTACTCCTGTGGAATATCCAGGCAGAGTTTTCACATGCTGTCTGGCTATATAGCCCATAATTTTTCTCCAGTTTTGCTTTCACATAATTTAGTTTGAAGCCTTGTGACTTCTTTTCCGTAGTCGTTTCTATGCAGAATTGTAGTTGCACTATCTCATGTCTAAAAAATACTTCATTTCATCTTGTGTTTATGGATTTTTCTCCCTAGTAATCATTCAATTAATGTAAATCACAGCGCGACAACAAACTTGGTGTTCAAATCATGCAAAGGAGAGTGTCCTTTGAGAGCCAAACTTTCTGAAGTCATTATTTTGTCAAAAATTATCCGTGACCACAAAAGAAAAAAAAACATAAAAATCATGCAACACTTTGATACGATATGAAAATAATTCTGAATTCATCAAATGATTGAAAATCTTTTAAATACCTCACAACTAGAACTAAGAAGGTCACATGCAAGGCACAAATCTCGACCTAATCCTTACTCTTTACAGAGATAAACCTTTCTTTTCACTATGAATAGGGTTTCTCTCTGAAAGGATTTCTAAGCTCTTGGTCCCTAAATTGAAGTAATCCTTACCATTCCTGTCAATCGGAATTGAAACAAAAGTTGTAAACTGCTAGGCCATTGTCAGTATAAACCTATTTCCACACGGATGATATGTGCATATTTGCAATCTTCCTGAGATAACATTTATGCTCTTTAGAGATAAAAGAAGTTGCACAGACCCAAAAATCACAATAGAAAAAGTAATCTTATAAATCCCAAATAAATATATTTACCTAAGGTGCCTGTGTAGGGTAAGATAATCATAGTGAGGGAAATCCTGGAAATAGGATCAAATTTATAATTTAATTCACAAGTTATATGGGGCACTTGAGTATAAGGAATGGGAATGAAGTATCCTCACCACTCTCTATGGCCAACTCCTATGGTTTCCAAGTTTAGAATACCTGAAGAATGATCGGCACAGAATTTTGAAAATAGTTGCAAACGGTGGAGTACAGTAGACCCCCTTATTTATGTATTACATTTCTGTGTTTCAGTTACCCATGGTCACCTGTGGTCTGGAAGCAAATGATTCTCCTTGTGATAAATCATCAGAGAGTCAGTAGTAGCCTAACACTATGTCACAATGCTGGTGACATTCACTTCATTTCTTCTCATCACATAGACATTTATTATCTCACATCATCACAAGGATAAGTACAGTATAAGATATTTTGAAAGAGAGACCATATTCATATAACTTTTTATTGCAATAATTGTTAAAATGTTCTATTTTATTGTTAATCTCTTAGTATGCCTGATACATAAACTTTACCCTATATATATTTATTTATGTACATATGAAAAACATAGTATATAGAGTCTGGTACTATCTGTAGTTTCAGGTGTCCTCTGAGAGTCTTGGAATGTATTCTCCATGGATAAGCGGGGGACTACTGAATATTAATTTGTAAGAAACCCAAAGTGTGTGTGTGTGTGTGTGTGTGTGTGTGTGTGTATTAAAAGCCTTTGAAATTTTATTTTATTTTTTATTTTTCATTTTTTAAAAATTTACATCCAAATTAGTTAGCATATAATGCAACGATGATTTCAGGAGTAGATTCCTTAGTGCCCCTTACCCATTTAGCCCATCCCCCCTCGCATAACACCTCCAGTAACCCTCAGTTTGTTCTCCATATTTATGAGTCTCCTATGTTTTGTCCCCTCCATGTTTTATTATTTTTGTTTCCCTTCCCTTATGTTCATTTATTTTGTCTCTTAAAGTCCTCATGTGAGTGAAGTCATATGATTTTTGTCTTTCTCTGACTGACTAATTTCACTTAGCATAATACCCTCCAGTTCCATCCATGTAGTTGGAAATGGCAAGATTTCTTTCTTTTTGATTGCCGAGTAATACTTCATTGTGTATATATACCACATCTTCTTTATCCATTCATCCATCAATGGACATTTGGGCTCTTTCCATACTTTGGCTATTGTTGATAGTGCTGCTATAAACATTGGGGTGCATGTGTCCCTTCGAAACAGCACACCTGTATCCCTCGGATAAATGCCTAGTAGTGCAATTGCTGGGTCATAGAGTAGTTCTATTTTTAGTATTTTGAGGAACTTCCATACTGTTTTCCAGAGTGGCTTTACCAGCTTGCATTCCCACCAACAATGCAAAAGAGATCCTCATTCTCCGTATCCTGGCCAACATCTGTTGTTGCCTGAGTTGTTAATGTTAGCCATTCTGACAGGTCTGAGGTGGTATCTCATTGTGGTTTTGATTTATATTTCCCTGATGATGAGTGAAGTCGAGCATTTTTTCATGTGTCGGTTGGCCATCTGGATGTCTTCTTTGGAGAAGTGTCTATTCATGTCTTTTGCCCATTTCTTCACTGGATTATTTGTTTTTTGGGTGTTGAGTTTGATAAGTTCTTTATAGATTTTGGATTCCAACCCTTTATCTGATATGTCATTTGCAAATATCTTCTCCCATTCTGCCGGTTGGCTTTTAGTTTTGCTGATTGTTTTCTTTGCTGTGCAGAAGTTTTTATTTTGATGAGGTCCCAGTAGTTCATTTTTGCTTTCGTTTCCCTTGCCTCCGGAGACATGTTGAGTAAGAAGTTGCTGCATGAAAGATCAAAGGGGTTTTTGCCTGCTTTCCCCTTGAGGATTTTGATGTCTTCTTGTCTTACATTAAAGTCTTTCATCCATTTTGAGTTTATTTTTGTGTATGGTGTAAGAAAGTGGTACAGGTTCATTCTTCTGCATGTTGCTGTCCAGTTTTCCCAGCACCACTTGCTGAAGAGACTGTCTTTATTCCATTGGATATTCTTTCCTGCTTTGTCAAAGATTACTTAGTCATACATTTGTGGGTCCAATTCTGGGTTTTCTATTCTGTTCCATTGATCAGCATGTATGTTCTTGTGCCAGGACCATACTGTCTTGATGATTACAGCTTTGTAATATAGCTTGAAGTCCGGGATTGCGATGCCTCCTGCTTTGGTTTTCTTTTTCAAGATTCCTTTGACTATTCGGGGTCTTTTCTGGTTCCATACAAATTTTAGGATTGTTTGTTCTAGCTCTGTGAAGAATGCTGGTGTTATTTTGATAGGGATTGCATTGAATATGCAGATTGCTTTGGGAAGTATCAACATTTTAACAATATTTGCTCTTCCTATCCAGTAGTATGGAATCTTTTTCCATTTTTTTGTGTATCTTCTTCAATTTCTTTCATAAGCTTTCTACAGTTTTCAGTGTATAGATTTTTCACCTCTTTGGTTAGATTTATTCCTAGGTATTTTATGGTTTTTGGTGCAACTGTAAATAGGGTCAATTCCTTGATTTCTCTCTCTGTCACTTCATTGTTGGTGTATAGGAATGCAACTGATTTCTATGTGTTGATTTTATATCCTGCAACTTTGCTGAATTCATCAATCAATTCTAGTAGTTTTTTGGTGAAATCTTTAGGGTTTTCCATACAGAGTATCATGTCATCTGTGAAGAGTGAAAGTTTGACCTCCTCCTGGCTGATTTGGATGCCTTTTATTTCTTTGTGTTGTCTGATTGCAGAGGCTAAGACTTCCAATACTATGTTGAATAACAGTTGCAAGAGTGGACATCCCTGTCTTGTTCCTGACCTTAGGGGGAAAGCTCTCAATTTTTCCCCATTGAAGATGATATTAGCATTGGGTCATTCATATATGGCTTTAATGATCTCGAGGTATGCTCCTTCTATCCCAACTTTCTTGAGGGTTTTTATCAAGAAAGGATACTGGATTTTGTCAAATGCTTTCTCTGCATCTATTGAGAGAATCATATGGTTCTTGTCCTTTCTTTTATTGATGTGTTGAATCATGTTAATTGTTTTATGGATATTGAACGAGCTCTGCATCCCAGGTATAAATCCCACTTTGTCGTGGTGAATAATTTTTTAATGTATTGTTGAAGCGGGTTGGCTAGTATCTTGTTGAGGATTTTTGCATCCATGTTAATCAGGGAAATTGGTCTATATTTCTCCTTTTTAGTGGGGTCTCTGTCTGGTTTTGGAATCAAGATAATGCTGGCTTCATAGAAAGAGTTTGGAAGTTTTCCTTCCATTTCTGTTTTTTGGAACACCTTCAAGAGAATAGGTATTAACTCTTCCTTAAATGTTTGGTAGAATTCCCCTGGAAAGCCATCTGGTCCTGGACTTTTTTTTTGGCAGATTTTTGATTACTAATTTGATTTCCTTCCTGGTTATGGGTCTGTTAAAATTTTCTATTTCTTCCTGTTTCAGTTTTGGTAGTGTATATGTTTCCAGGAATTTGTCCATTTCTTTCAGATTGCCCATTTCATTGGGATATAATTGCTCATAATATTCTCTTATTATTGTTTTTATTTCTGTTGTGTTGGTTGTGATCTCTCCTCTTTCATTCTCAATTTTATTTATTTGGGTCCTTTCCTTTTTCTTTTTGATCAAACTGGCTATGGGGTTATCAATTTTGTTAATTCTTTCAGAGAACCAACTTCTGGTTTCATTGATCTGTTCTACTGTTTTTTGTTTGTTTGTTTGTTTTGGTTTTGGTTTTGGTTTCAATCTTTAATTTCTGCTCTAATCTTTAATATTTCCTGTCTTCTGCTGGTTTGGGGTTTTATTTGCTGTTCTTTTTCCAGCTCCTTAAGGCGTAAGGTTAGGTTGTGTATCTGAGATCTTTCCTCCTTCTTTAGCCTGGATTGCTATACACTTTCTTCTTATGACCACCTTTGCTGCATCCCAGAGATTTGAGGTTGTGGTGTCAACATTTTCTTTGGCTTCCATATACTTTTTAATTCCTCTTTAACTTCTTGGTTAGCCCATTCATTCTTTAGTAGGATGTTCTTCAGTCTCCAAGTATTTGTTACCTTTCCAAATTTTTCTTGTGGTTGATTTCTAGTTTCATAGTGTTGTCATCTGAAAATATGCACGGTATAATCTTGATCTTTTTGTACTTGCTTAGGGCTGATTTGTGTTCCAGTATATGTCTATTCTGGATAATGGTCCATGTATACTGGAGAAGAATGTATATTCTGCTGCTTTAGAATGAAATGTTCTGAATATACCTGTTAAGTCCATCTGGTCCAGTATGTCATTCAAAGCCATTGTTTCCTTGTTGATTTTTTGATTGGATGGTCTGTCCATTGTTGTAAGTGGGGTGTTGAAGTCTCCTACTATTATGGTATTACTATCGATGAGTTTCTTTATGTTTATGATTAATTTATTTAGATATTTGGGTGTTACCACATTTGGTACATAAATGTTTACAATTGTTAGGTCTTCTTGGTGGATAGACCCCTTGATTATGATATAATGCCCTTCTACATCTCTTGATACAGTCTTTATTTTAAAGTCTAGGTTGTCTGATATAAGTATGTCTACTCCGGCTTTCTTTTGTTGACCATTAGCATGATAGATGGTTCTCCATCCCCTTATTTTCAATCTGAAGGTGTCTTTAGGTCTAAAGTGGGTCTCTTGTCATCAGCATATAGTTGGATCTTGTTTTCTTACCCATTCTGTTACCCTATGTCTTTTGATTGGAGCATTGAGTCCATTGACATTTAGAGTTAGTACTGAAAGATGAATTTATTGCCATTATGATGCTTGTAGAGTTGGAGTTTCTGGTGGTGTTTTCTGGTCCTTTCTAATCATTGTTGCTTTGGGTATTTATTTATCTATTTATATTTTCGTCTTTTCTCCCCTCAGAGAGTCCCCTTTAAAATTTCTTGCATGGCTGGTTTAGTGGTCACAAACTCCTTTAATTTTTGTCTAGGAAACTTTTTATCTCTCCTATTATGAATGACAGCCTTGCTGGATAAAGAATTCTTGGCTGCATATTTTTCTGATTCAGCACATTGAATATATCCTGCCACTCCTTTCTGGCCTGCCAAGTTTCTGTGGATAGGTCTGCTGCAAACCTGATCTGTCTTTCATTGCAGATTAGGGACTTTTTTTTCCCTTGCTGCTTTCATGATTCTCTCTTTGCCTGAGTATTTTGTGAATTTGACTATGATATGCCTTGTTGATGGTCAATTTTTGTTGAATCTAATGGGGTCCTCTGTGCTTCCTGGATTTTGATGTCTGTGTCTTTCCCCAGGTTAGGAAAGTTTTCCACTATGATTTGCTCGCATAACCCTTCTACCCCTATTTCTCTCTCTTCCTCTTCTGGGACCCCATGATTCTGATGTTGTTCCTTGTTAATGAGTCACTGATTTCTCTAATTCTTAAATCATGATCTTTTGCCTTAATCTCCCACTTTTTTTCTGCTTCATTATTCTCCATAAGTTTGTCCTGTATATTGCTGGTTCTCTGTTCTGCCTTATCCATCCTTGCCACGGTGGCATCCATTCATGATTGCAGCTCAGTTATAGCATTTTTTATTTCATCCTGACTAGTTTTTACTTCTTTTATCTCTGCAGAAAGGGATTCTAATATATTTTTGACTCTAGCTAGTATTCTTATTATCATGATTCTAAATTCTGTTTCAGACATCTTTCTTGTACCTGTGTTGGTTAAATCCCTGGCTGTCGTTTCTTCGTGCTCTTTCTTTTGAGGTGAATTCCTTCGTTTCATCATTTTGAAGGGAGAAAAGTAGTTAATGAGGTAGAAAAATTGAAATTAAAAAAATATTAAAATTAAAACTTAAAAACACACACACAAATAGAATAAACGATGCTAGATCTTAGGTATGTTTTGGTCTGGGTATTGAAAGTGGTTTGATAGATTAGAGAAGAAAAGTGGGGGGAAGGAAATCCTTTGAGATTTTGAAAAAATGAATACACTGAAGTAGACTAAAATGAAATGATGGGAGTAAAGTAGAATTTGAAAAAACTTACACAAAAGTAAAGAATATATTAGAAAAAATTAAAGATTTTTTTTAAATTTTTTTTTAACGTTTATTTATTTTTGAGACAGAGAGAGAGACACAGCATGAACGGGGGAGGGGCAGAGAGAGAGGGAGACACAGAATCGGAAGCAGGCTCCAGGCTCTGAGCCATCAGCCCAGAGCCCAACGCAGGGCTCGAACTCGTGGACCACGAGATCATGACCTGAGCTGAAGTTGGACGCCTAACTGACTGAGCCACCCAGGCGCCCCTAAAGAAAAAGATTTTTAATAAAAATTAATTATGTCTCTTTCTGTATTCAAGAAAAAGAAAAGAAATGAAAAAGAGAAAAAAGAAAAAAACGGAAATCATTTGAAAATTTGGAAAGTGAATACACTGTAGTATACAAAAATAAAATGATGGAATAAAATAGAATTTGAAAAAATTTACACAAAAATTAAAAAATATAGTAAAAAAATAAAGAAACATATTTTTAATAAAAATTGAAAATAAAAATAATTTTTTTCTTTCCATTTCAAGAAAAAGAAGTGAGAAAGAGAAAAAGAAAGAAAGAAAACTAAATAGATGGGCCTGCTAATAGATTGAAATAGGACTGAAATTATTTCATTTTCCTCTAGAAGTCAGTCTATGAAGCACTTTATAGTCCATAAACTAAGCAGGCTGTGAGACTTGTGTTCTTGAAGAGCAAGGTTGGCCCAGTTGGGCACAACTTAGTGTAACTTCTCCGTTCTCGACTAGATGGCACTGCTAGCCCACTGGGGTGGAGTGTTGTGGCGCCCACGGGTTCGTATGCACATGTGCAGGAGCAGTGAAAATGGCATCACCCAGCTACCCAGTCTCTAGTATCAGAACTCTGTTCTCCCTAATCAGGAATAGCACACTTGTCCTCTGTCTTCAGCTTTTGTCCACTCCCTGCTTTTTCACTGTCCATGACCAAGCCCCAGGCAGTACCTCTCTCCTGAGTTTTGTCTCAGATGTGGCTGTTTTCCCCGGCCCCTTACTTCTTAAGGACTGTGGCTTTGACCCATTCTGCCCCTCTGTGGGAGGGTCTCAGTGAGCAATGACTGGATGTCAGATGCATCCAGGAACGCTTGCGGGATCCTGCTGTTGCCAGTGCCCCGAGACTGTGGCCAGGTGCCAGCCCGCCCCAGAAAAAGTTTGCGAGATAGTGTAGCAGCAGCATTTCAGGGATTATGGAAAATCACAGCACACATCTGGCACCAGGCTTCACCCTTAAGACCTTGTTCCAGCACCAGTGAATGTGGCCATTCTCTGGGGTCTGCTGGGACCAGGTGGCTTCAACAGTCTCTACCAATGTCCTTCCAGCAGTGGAACCGCTTTTCCCCATGTGGCCCAAGAACCTCCTGGACCCCACTCTGATCCTGGGGGGAGGGCGCGGATTCACCCTTCCCACCACAGCACTGCCAGGTATCGAGCTGTGGAGTTGCAGACTCTGCGCTCTCCTTGTTTACAGTGTTAATGGAATTTAAACCCTCTCCTTTATCCTTTCTCCCTGTTTAGTTTAGTCCCTGTGGCTGTTTCCAATTTTCTACTTTCTCTCCAGCTGCTTTTGGGGAGGGGTGCTTTTCCCGTATTCTCCCCCTGGTCTCTGTCCTCTCTCCACCTGCAAAAGCAGCTCCCTGCCTGCCACAGCTTCTCTTTTCCCAAGTTCGCCTCTCCACGCCGTGTACCTGCTGAATTCTGTGGTTCAGGTTGTGCATGTTGTTGTGTTAATCCTCAAATCAGTTTTCTAGGTGTGCAGGATGGTTTAGTGTTGGTCTGGTGGTATTTCATGTGCGAGACACACAAAAAACTCCAATACTGTTCTGCCATCTTGGCTCCTCCCCCCCCAAGTGTATTTTTAACAGTTATATTATTTTATTAATTTCCTGTGGATGCCATAACAAACTGCTACATAGCTGGTGGCTTAAAACAACAAAAATTTGTTTCTTCACAGTTCTGGAAGGCAGAAGTCCAATATCAACATCGCTTGGCCATAATCATGATATCAGGAAGAGCTGTGCTCCCTCTGGAGGCTGTAGGGGGAAATCTTTTCCTTGTCTCCAGCTCTGGTGGCTGCTGGCAAACCTTGGTTTGTGGCCATGTCGTTCCAATATCTGCCTCTGTGATCATATTGCCTTCTGCCTACATCAAATCTTTTTCTACCTCCCCTTATAAAGATATGCTTATTATCAGGGTCTATCCAGAATAATCTCCCAATTTCAGATCCTTAACTTAATATTATCTGCAAAGACCCATTTTCCTTTTAAGATAACATTTACAGGTGCTAATGACAAGGAGCAGAGAGCTTCAGGTGGCTGTTATTCAACCAACTCCAGGCATGGATAATGAAAAGATTCTTATGACGGTTTAGAAATGTTCAGTGAACTAGTTTTCCACAGATTTTAAAGTGTGCTATTTGTTTATCTTTCAATTTCTTGAGGAGGCCTTGACATCCTTTCCATCATCAAAGAGCGGGGAGATCTAGAAAGAGAAGGTGGCCCTAATATTTATTGATCCCCAGTTATGTTGCAGAGGCAACCAGAAAAATAATCCCCACCCTTTTTCAGGAGAAGTTGCTTTCCACTAATGGCAGCTAGTGGAATACAAGAGACAAGACCAAAGCCTATGAAACACAAAGATTATTGATATTAATCACTGTGAGAAGTTCAGTTCTCAAAGATTCCACCTTACAGACTCAAAACCACTTTTCTTATTTACAAGCCAAATTCTTTAGTTTCTCTGCTAACACTTTTACCCCAGAATTTACCCTCTCTTTATTAAAGGAGTATATTAAATATTTTATCTTGTAAAACAAACTTTTGATGGAAAACAAAAAAAAATGTTAGTAAAACAAAGAGAAAATTAGTAGGTGGATCTAGTAAATAATTAAAAAGTAATTGAATCCTGATCTCAAAATTTGGTTAGTAACACTTAAGTATAAAAGATTTTGCAGTGCACCGAAGGCAATTGTTTAAATTATAGCAGGAAAGAAATGATAAAAGTAGTTTATTTGGTGAAAACATTTAGTTAAATAGCTTTGTCACCATGCCTTACATATTACTTCCAACCAGTTTAAAAGAAACAAAAAGCAAACCAAAACAACCCTTAGCATCATATTGATTATCTGCAAACACTCTGACTCCAAATATACAAAAGCCGTATTTAAGAGTGATGAAGGGGTAGATAATAGAAAGGATGCTATGACAAGATAATTGTTTTGCCTTGGAGCAGGTTTAAAAATTTATAACAGATGCCTCACTGAAACATCTGTAAATTTCTAAAAGCAAACTGAATTTTTTATTTTACTTTTTGTTTTAAATAAACTCTACTTTCTAAGAAAAAAACACTAAAAATCAATTAACTTGTTTGTTTTAATATTTAAAGCTAATGATAAAAGCATTATTTGGTGTTTGAGACATTGTGTATCCTTGCAACAAACCAAAAAGTTTACATAAGAAAATTTTTACTCTTTTGTGGCAGTCAGAATTGCAATCCAGACTCAATGTGCTCTACTTTTATTTGCATTAAGAATCATTACATACAAATTAAGATATCAGTTTTGTCATCTTCTTTTAAATAGTTGGAGAAACACATTCTTTTATGTATGTCTTTTTTCTTGGAATTGAACTTTACAGGATGTTATGGGGGAGGGTTGTTGCATTTTCTGATATACCTAAATAACCTCCCGGATGGACATAGGTTAGCTAATTCCCATTGTGCAATGAAATGAGGCTAGGCTTTAGATGTAGGTATATTTAGGTTTATAACTTGGATATATCCTGAGTAACTGGGGGCATCTTACTTAGTTCCTTATTCCTTATGGTTCATTGCTTCCTCATTTCTTTAGTAAGGGGAGTGAATTAGCATACATTTGCAGCTAGTGGAAAACCAAGTCAAAGTGATTTAAGCAATAACAGTATTTATAATCTCACATTAAAAACTCCCAAGGTATGATGACTCCATGATTAGTAAATTCAGTGGCTCAAAGACAATCAATTAACCACATTCTTTAAATCTTCCTGCTTTACTGTCTCTGAAGTTTTTATTTTATTTTTAGAACAATTCTTGGTTCAAGTTGGCTATAGACATTTCAGGACATATTACCAGACAATATCCAAAGGTAAAAGAGATTGTCACTTTCTTTCTTTTTTTGTTTTAATTGTTTATTTTGAGAGAGACAGAGAGAGAGAGAGAGAGAGAGAGAGAGAGAGAATGAGAATCCTAAGCAGTCTCCACTCTGTCAGCGCAGAGCTCGAAGTGGGCTCTATCTCAAAAAATTGAGCTGAAATCAAGAGTCAGACACCTAACTGATTGAACCACCCAGGTCCTCCAAGACTGTCACTTTTAATCTATCATTCTCCCTGTCTGTCTATCTATCTATCTATCATCTATCATCTCTTCTTCATTCTTATCCCATTTCAGAAAGCATTCTGGCGGGCACTAATTTGCCTAGCATTTTGCCCAGAATGTGGTAACATAACTCTTTTTTCTAAAATGATTTCTAGTAAACTGAATAAAATTACCACAGTTGCTTTAAATTAATCATCTATGATGGTTTAAATATCAAGAATTAACAAAGCCATTTTAAATACCTGGCCATTGCATTGATTAATGAATGTTTCACAATATTGAAGAAAACAAAGTACACAATAAATACAAGCTATTACTAAATATTTATTTGTACATAAGAACTCCAGAGAAATTTGTATGACTCCTTACCAATTTTCATAACAAATGAAAGATTAGCCCAAAGTTTATTGAAGAACTGGCTCCACACTATCTTACTCCATGTTCTTCCACAGTCTGGAGCTCTTGTCAGAAACATTCTTTCAGAGCAGAAGGGCAAAATGAAACCTATTTTACATCTCTTGTTCACAGTGTTTTACGGCCTATCAACTAGAAAACCAGTATAACTGTCTGTGTAATTTTATAGATTTTTTGGTTTGGAACATTCTATCATAAACTTCACATAAAATTCTATCGTGTTATGCCAAACCATGCCCAGTTTTTTTCACCTATGGTTTCCAGGCTGAAATAATTGAGAAATATTTATTAGATGTTGAGAATTAAGTAATTTTTTTAGTTAATGTTCTTGATAATACATGAATGCTGTGCATATTTAGAAATATTTATATTGTTTAGTTTACATGAAAAATAATCTCATGCCTACAATTCTAATTAGGTAGAGAATTCTGACACGGGTAAGAAAATGTCAATCCTGCCTACTTGTAGAACTAAATAATAAAAATGTTCCTTATTAATTGCTTGACAGATAATTTTGAATTAATGTCCTTGGGCATCCTAAAATTTGGCAATATATCCTCAAAGCCTATCTCAATATTATTTTCTTTTAAAACCATATATTTTAGGATATTTACATTAGAGTAGCTTTTTTTATGCTGTGCTCTGCTGGAAAACATCCTGATAAAAATGAAAATGAGCTGGTGATTAGAAGCAAGTTCTAAAAAAAATTATACCTGATATTATTTTATATGCCTCACTTTCTTATTTTGGCAAAATGACTTCTTAAAATAGAGATGAAAAGGGGAAAATCTTTAATAGAAGTATAGGAAAATGAAAAACTTACTCTGTAGCATTGCTGTTTCCTCAACAAATTAAAGCATATTATGTTCATTTCTGCATTTATATGAAGAAATTACTAAAATGTATAAAAATACTCAAGGGGAGAAATAAATTAGTTTTAGTGGATAATAACAGCTTTCATATTGGTTCATATCTTAATTGACCAGTATAGCAGTTGAAAAGCCAAGTAGGGAGGAAAATATGTATCAGACTACCTTTAAAATAAAAGATGTGCAAATTATAAAATCTCTTGTTTTACACAAATCTTCCCTTTCTACATAGTGTGAAATAAAGTAATCTGTTAGCTTAATTTTGTCAGTCTGATCCCCGAGTGTAACCCAAAAATTATTTATATTTTGTGATTCATATTTATTGGCATTTTTTCAATTTTTTTTACTTCAAAGGAACAACAAGTAGACTGACAACACATATTTCAATGTAAACAATGGAAACCAGCAAACAGTGGAATGATATGTTCAGTGTGCTGAAAGAAAAAAGTAAAGAATCCTATTCCTTTTGAATGAAGTTTTCAAAAATTAGGGTTAAACAAAAATATATTCACAATAAAATTATATGCCATGAGCAGAATCTCCCTAAATAAATTCTAAAGAACACACTTGTGACATAAGGAGACATCCATTGAGTTTGAAAGATGCAAGAGGAATGAGAGCAAAGAAAATTGTACATATGTGATACATATAAATAACAACTGCATAAAAGATTGATTATAGTAATGTAAAAGTGATACATAGTTGAGTTCAAATAAATGTGTATGCAAAGTTAAAATATTCTGCATCACTTCCATTATCTAGGAGAAAGAAAACTATTTCATAACTTTGAACTCCTATAAATTAAACATGCAAATTATAAGTTCTTGGTAAATTACAAAAATAATTTTTGGGAAAGTATGAAGAATGACTTCTCTTCTGGTCTTGTTTAATCTCAAATCTCTTTGTTGCCCAAAGCTTATTCTGCTCACTATTTCAGGAGAGTATTCCACTTATCAGCTTCCCTCGTCAGCCACCTTGCTGTTGGATTCAGCTAACAGAGGTTGCTAACGGAAGCTTAAGAACAGGAGGAAGAGGGGAGCTTGGGTATTTCTCTTTGTTTCTCTCTGACCTAAGCAATATATTTGGAAGCAGCTGAGTGTCCTTCATGGTTCCACACCTTGTAAGAGTGGCCCCTATATAGTCCCTGCTTCTCCTGGATAATCCCAGCTTTTGCTTCAGTAGCACTCCTTCCTATGTTTGCATCTTTACCCTAGGGCGTGGTAAATTCTGGTTTGCCATACTTTCTGCTCTTTGGCCTCAGATATTTAATTGTTTGGGTATCCTGAATTAATTTTATCTTTAAAAAAGTACGAGGATTGTCTCGTATATCCAAGCTGAGTTCAAACTTAAAGAGAATATACATAAAGTAATAAAAAAAAATAATTGGCATTTCAGTCCAATCTTTGAGAATAGTACCATCCAATAATAACAGTTGAGAATTTCAGATGAATTATTTAACAGAAAAACTATATAATGGTATTGCAGAGTGTCCAAAAAGAGACAGGACCTAAAGGGCGTTTTACCATTGAAAGAAAGAAAGACTAGATAAGTTTCACCACTGTGTGGCTTTTTGTTGAGGGCATTCTTAAGACTGAACATGTGTCAGCCAATACTCAAAAAGAGAGCTATAGTTCCTTGGCTTGAAGTGTCAGAGTTTGAGGCTCCAAATCAGCTGGAAACTAAGGAAGAAAATCCTGGGAAGGACTTCCATCTGAGGAAAGCTCCAACTCTTTGTTTAAACTTTTCTCAAATCCCTGGCTGAACCCTGAGTTGCACATGTGTCAGGGAGACACTGTGCACCCAGAAGCAATGGACTTGATGGAAGGCTGAAAGAACGGAGCAAAGATCTTAGCTATTGAACATGAAGTGAAATATATATTGATGTTTAAGTCCGAGTAAGTGAGATGGATTTAGTAAACACCCAGCATCACACAAACACACCCAAAGAAAGCATAAAGCCAAACCACCACAGGATTTAATTGATCAACCAATAATGTTACTATTTGCTATGAGTCAACACAAATAATACCAGACCCCAAAGTTTCTGTACAGTCCACAATAAATATGCAATATGCAATAAAAAATTACTCTGCCAGCAACAGCTGTACCTTATATTTAATGCGACCTTTGCTATATCTCCTGGTGAAAGTATTCCTCCTTGGGAGAACAGGACATCAAACTCTGCAGAACCCAGATTTGTGAGACCACATTTACTTCTACCTCTTAGTTCCCAGACCCAGGGTTGTTTTTTTGTTTTTGTTTTTGTTTTTGTTTTCCTACTGGAATTTAATACCATACAAAGTTCTTTGGCTCAATGTATAAATGGATTTCTGGAGGATGATATCCCATCTGAGGTTGTACTTCTGCTTTATCTCCAACAGGCTAGTCAAATGCTCTATTAGGCCACCTGGTTCTAGGTTAAAGTATCAGATTATCCTATGCTCATTGGCTCACTTCATAACTCCTTTGCTAGAGGAGGGGATCCCTGTTTGGATGTGATGTATGTGATATTATGTGAGATCCTATCCCACTGGGCAAACATTTTTTAAGCTTGCAGAGAATGGCACTGGCTAAGGCTCTATAGATAGGAAAGACAAACTCATATTATTTCTGTGAGAACAAATTATTTGTCTTTCCTTATGTGCTATCTTATGTCCTTAAACCTTTTCCCTTTGATTTTCTGATCTTTTCTTCCTAAGTCAACCCATTCAGTACTGCACATGATTCCATATATAATCTAAACTCAGGGCACTTCCCTTTCTAACTCTCTCTATACCAAGATAGCCATTGGAAGAATACATTTGTCAGTTTGTGTAGTTGATTGTTTAGAGCGTTATGATTAATATATTGATAGGTTTATCTGTTTTTCACTTTTATCCTAAGTGTTATGAATTTGTAAACACTTTAGTAATTAAGTTAACAGGAAGGAAAATGCCAACAGATAAATTTGGTAGTACCATTTGTCCTGTGGTTAAGGATTATGAGTTCCCTTCTCAAGGAAAGAATGGATCTGATCATTATTACTACATACAAATCATATAAATTACATTCATTTTCAGTTTGAGAGGTGGTCATAGGAAAATACCTTTTCCATGTTGAAATTTAAATACGCACTGTTACCTCTCAATGAGTTAAGATGGAAAGTAATTATAGATTTTATTTTGTCCATGGATAGCCTTTCATGTATATAAGAAGAACCAAATGATGGTTGCCTAAAAATAAATTAGTAAAATTAACAAAATCTGTGGAAACATATCAGTCAAGGGGACAAGTTAAGCAGAAGGACACAAGAGCCCGGAGCAGCTATCAGCAGCATAATGACGTGTGAGACCCACAGACAATATTACAGGGGCCAGTGCAGACACTTAATGAGGCTGCCAAGCAACCAGCTGTTGCTGTGGGGAACTGTGTTTCACAGCTTGGCATCTGGGTCAGTGTTGGCCATATGAACAGGAATATGACTGAGGGTTTTAATGTGGTAGGGCAAATGGCACCTTTTCATCATTGCGGTCACCTTTAAAAGATGATTTTTAAAAGGCTATTTGCCATCCCTGGGAGAAGACCTACTGAATGATGTCAGTGTTTCAAATATTTTTATAGAAGACAACCCTGAATGAATTAAAATATTTTCACTAAAGACTTTTTAAAATCCCTCAATATTTGTTTTAGTCCTATAAAACCATATATAAATGGAAATGAGAAGTTAAGATCCTTTTATAATATTAGGGCAATGTTTTAAATACTGTAAAATTTAGTTATCATCATGGTTACTATCAAATATAACCTAATAGTAATGTTTATACTCAGTTAAGGGGACAGTAACATTTCCTACTTTTTGCACAATAAAATCCAAAATAGAGTAGAAATCAGAAGTCCTGGGGTATAGTTATGTTTCAATATCTTCTATGAATCATTCAACCCCTTGGGTCTTAATTTCTTATTTCTCAGAAGTGGGATAAAAGTTAAATTCTTCCTACATCCATTAGGTGTTTAGGAAAGTGCTTAAAGAGCATTTACTAATACAAAATATATTATTCTTATTTAATCATCACACGAACCTTAGAATGTAGACAGATCAACATGTGTTCACCATTTTGTATGCCTAAGTCTAGAAAGCTTATTTGTCTTGCTTAATGTTATACAGGGGTTTTTTTTTGTTCACTTGTTTTATTTGTTTTGCTTAATATTATACAGGTTTTTTCGTTTGTCATGCTGAATATTACACAGTATTTTTATTTGTGTGTTTTTGCTATATGTGGACAGACCGGAATGTGGGATTCATCACTCTTGCTCCAGTAGTTTCCCACTGGTCCATGATGTCTCTATAAATTTAGAAATTACTAGATAATAAAAGATATTACTCTTTTTTGTTAATTATCCAAACTGTCAACATTCTGTGTCCATTCTATAAAACAAAATTTTTTTAAAAGCAAATTCTACTAAGATTGATGATGTTAGGGTCAATTACCTAGATGGATGGGATAGACAAGACTCTCAACTACTGAGCTGACTAGATAGAAGGACTTCTGATTCTGAAAATGAGATGTGTTGCCAAGTTTGGAGAAAGCACCTAAAACAACGGAAATGAGCATGGAAGGGAAATATGGGTAGTTAGGAAGACATACCTATGGGTCAAGCATCTGGAATCAGGATCCCAGATGAATGAATCATATAATGTGAACATTCCAGGCAGGACAGCTGGACATATGGTGTTAAGCTATACACATACTTGGAAATAAAGATCTCTATTGAAACCTAGAGCTTGTCAGGAAGATCTCCATCAATATATATGAATTACAAGTGTTTGCGTTCTCTCTTTCTGTGAAAACCACCACCAACAACAAAATGACCATGTCTTTGTGAGACATTTTTGTGAAATCTGCAGGAGGAGCTCTATCATGTTTTTGTTTGTTTGTTTGTTTGTTTGTTGTTTTCTTTTTGTTTTGTTTTGTTTTTTTTTTACTTCTGAGAAACCACCTGCATATTTCTGTAGTTATATGTAGAAACAGTGCCATAATGCATGAGTTTCTAAATGCATTTGAGTGCTAAACAAGTCATATTCAATATGTGTTTCCTGGAAACAAAAATCCAAACTGTTTTCATTTGAAATGTGTTAAAAAAAATCAGAAATATCACAATGCAGAACTTACATATTTTATGTAGTAAAAATAGATCAAGGAATTTTGTCAGAATTTATATTTTAAATCAGAAAATGAATTTGATGTGTCCATTTCTAAATAAGTTGGAAAGATATTAAATAAGAAGCACACATGTCAGAAAGAAGAAGTAAATTGGATCAAGCTGTCTTTCATATTCAGCAGCTCTGTAGTTCCATTTCTGGAAATCAACTATGCAGATATAGGCACTGTGGAAAACAGCATGGAGTTTCCTCAGAAAGTCAAAAATAGAACTACCCTATGACGCACCAACTGTGCTACTAGGTATTTAACCAAAGGATACAAAAATACTGTTACAAAGGGGCACATGTACCCCAATGTTTATAACAATGCTATCAACAATAGCCAAATTACAGAAAGAGCCCAAATGTCCACTGACTGATGATTGAATAAAGATGTGGTATATATAATATATATAAGTGGTATATATATAATATTAAGTCCCACATTTAAGATTAAATATATAATATTATATACAGTATTTTAAATATATGTAATTAAAATCCCACATTTTAAATTTCATCATATTATATATATACCATTTGTTTACTATGTATATACCACTTCATATATATATGTATAAGCTATACACATACATATGTGTGTGTGTATAATGGAATATTACTCAGCCATCAAAAAGAATAAAATCTTGCTATTTGCAAATATATGATTTCACACATATGTAGAATTAAAGAAACAAAAACAGAGGAACATAGGGGAAGTTGGGGGGAAAGAGAGGGAAGCAAACCATAACAGACCTAACTATAGAGTACAAACTGGGGGTTGCTGGAGGGAAGGGGAGTGGGGTATGGGCTAAATGGGTGATAGGTATTAAGGAGGGCATTCGTTGGGTTGAGAATTGGGTGTTATATGTAAGTCATGAATCACTAAGTTCTACTTCTGAAACCTACACTACACTCACTATATGTTAACTAACTAGAATTTAACAAAATTTTGAGAAAAAAAACAACAAAGTTCATTACTGTACCATTATAAAAAATATAAAAAGACAAAGTAATACAGTATTTAAAATGCACTACATATACCTGTGTGTAAAAATATATAGTAATATATACACACAGAAAATATATTTAACATATATATGCTAAGTATATACAAGAATATGAATAAATATAAATTTATAAATATTAAAAATTTTAAAAATATAAATACATATGTATTCACTGCCATGAGCCTATGCCTCACTGTTGTACTTCATAAAGGTCACTCATAAACACTGCTACTATATGGAAAGCAAGTCCCTGTGATAGACCAAATTAAGCTGTTTTCTGACTCAGTCACATGTTGAACCCCAAAGAGTATATACCCATAACTATTTATGACCCAATAATAAGCTCAGTAGATTTAAAGTGTTTTTTTTTTCTTGTTCACTGATCTAAATCATGATCATTATGGGCATTATAATGTTCTAAATAACTACCGGAAAGGGATCATAAATCTCACTCCAGTTTTCTCCCAGGTATCTACTTAATTCCAAATTTTGTACTTTAAAATTGATACAAAATTTCCTTCCCCCTTCACAGCAGAAGATATATGGATGGACCAGCCATAGTTTGGCCAAAATCTTGCTTTCTCACAGATATATAAAGTGAAACATTATTGGCAAATATATTGATTGATAATCTGTAGTATTTTATATCACTGTTCCCAAAATTTATTAGGAACATACTTCTTTTTTCTTGTTGAGCTTAAAGAATAATAATCTATCAGAAATATGAGATACCCTGTGGGAGAGAAAAGAGTGTCCCACTTTTTTTTTATAGCAAGTTCCAAATAAGCATGCTAAATCTCATGTTTTACAGAAAATATGATTTATATTATTAAAATTCTGATTAAGTAAGTCAATATTATTCAATTTTTCTTTTAAGTGAGGCTGATAGTGATGCTTTATAATGATGATAGACAAAAGCAGTATTTGAAAAAGAGAAGGCTGAACTTATCAGTATTCCATAGACATAAAGAAAATTAATATTTTAATCTCAGCTTAACTATACTTCACGGTTTAATTAATCTAATATTTTTATATTCACTCTGCATTTTACATCTGTTATTGAGTCATTTAAAGGTGTACGGACTCTGGAATGGAAGAGATATCATTTAGAACCAATAATCCCATATGTGTTTAAACATATATTATTTCCCAATGACATAATGTCTCTTAAAAGGGGAAAAAATAATCCATATTTTATTAGGTCAGCATTTAATACTACAGTTTTATATTATGATAAGACAAAATGAATGTCACCAAACTTTAAATTTCAAGACCGATACCATCAATGAAACATGAAGAAAAATAGATTCATTTTGTAAAAAGTTATTGTGTATTATTGAGACACACAGGTATTGGAGAAAACAATCTGTTTGGTGATATAGTCACATTTATCAGAATTTAATATAGAGGTGTCTTTTTTGAAAATTGTTTCTTATCAAGAGGCATGTTTACATTTACAACAGATGAAAAATAAATCTCATTCATTAAAAGTAACAATGATAAATAGCATCATTTGCTCATTGGAAGTGCATAATCAGATTGATTAGTTCTATGCATTAATTAGTCTATAAAATTGGAAGTTTGTGGTAATGTCAAGTAGATGTAAGGAAATAAATGAATGAATGGATAGGACTAATCAATTTCAATGTGGGATGTTGTCTCAGAGACATGGAACAATTTCAGTTCTATAGAGAGTACCTCAAAGTGGTGCCAAACAATATATTCTGTCTTTCATCATATTATGTATAAAAAATGATAACACATATTTGATTTTTGGAATTAATAAAAATTTTAGGTAGATTAATTACAATTATTTATTTCCTTAAATAAAATTGTAAGTTTAGTGTAGGGAGAACACCAAAAAGTAAAAGAAAAAATAAAACATATTTTACTTTATTTTACTTTATTTATTTTTTTTAAATAAAACATTTTAAAATGCATGATTAAGCTAAAAGGAGATGAAGACAAATCCTTACAGACTAGACAATGAAAAGCAAATCCAGAGAGCTAAGACACCTGTGGATGTGGCCAAAGGGCATCTGTCAATTTCTCCCTAGTAGCTTCAAATTTCTCGTTTTGAAATTCACTTTCAAAGAGGCCATTTCATGAAGCTGGAATTTATGAAAGGCACACATTCATTGGAAAAAATCTAGAATAAAACACACTTAGACATAATCAGAACAAACCAAACCAAAACACCAACTTGTTTTGGCCAGATTCTTGCCTACTATAGCCTTGAGACACAAATGGATTGTGGTGGGGATAGGTATGAAAACTCTTACTAAAAATTCTTACCACAATCCTGCCTCCCCTTGAGGATAGGCTAAATTACCATCCATGTGGTTCAAAGACACTGAATTTAAAAATTTAATATAAAGAGTTTCAAGATTTTTAGCACTCCCCTAGCACTTGGCAAAAGGATAGAGAAAAGTTCTTGGATGAATTATTTTAAAATATGACAACAAATAATTCCCATAATATAGTTACAAGGGACGTAAACTCACTTTTAAAAAATAGACACACAGATCAACATGGATAATAATTTCTTTTTTAAAAAGCCACAGCAGAATGCTAAGTTTTTATGCATTACATAAAGCATACAAAATGCATGTGTTTTAATACATTTATACAAATAAAAGAAGGACCTGAAAATTTGGATAAGAGCAAGACACTATAAAAACAACTGGACAGGGGCGCCTGGGTGGCTCAGTCAGTTAGCATCTGACTTTGTCTCAGCTCATGATCTCACAGTTTGTGAATTCAAGCCCCACATCGGGCCCTGTGTTGACAGCTCAGAGCCTGGAGCCTGCTTCAGACGCTGTGTCTCCCTCTCTCTCTCTCTGCTCCTCCCCGCTCATGCTCTGTCTCTCTCTCCTTCAAAAATAAATAAAAACCTTAAATTTTTTTAAAAAAAAATAGGGGCACCTGGGTGGCTCAGTCGGCTGAGCGTCCAACTTCGGCTCAGGTTATGATCTCACAATTCGTGGGTTCGAGCCCCGCCTCAGGCTCCTGCTTCAGGCTCTGTGTCTGCCTCTCTCTCTGCCCCTCCCCCGCTTATGCTCTGTCTCTCAAAAATAAATAAATGTCTAAAAAATAAAAACAAATAAAAATAAAAACAACTGGACATAACTTATAAAAATACTAAAGGGAAAAATAAATGCAATAATTTAAAAGCTGTGTCAGCCAATTAGACACAGAATGGAGCAGAGAGATGAAGAAATAAAACATTAGGTAAAAGGCTAAAATACATAGAAGAGTGAATTAAAAAAAAAACTCAAAATACATCTAATTAAGTACTAGAAGGAGATTATTGAGAGAAGGAAGAAAGACCAGGTAAAAGGAGATAATGAATAAGAATATTGCAGAATTGATAGACATCAAAACTTATACTCATGAGATCAATAAGCCTTAGCATGATAAATAATACATACTGAGAAAAACACATTTTGTCACTTCACAGCCAAACCAAAATCAGCCACTTTTTCCCAAAAAAGTTTTCTTCCCACCACCAAAATTCTTAAAAGTCCTAATAGTATTTAACAGAATGAAAAGAGAGAGTTTGACATTATTAATCACATGATGGAAGACAACATCATTATTTATAAGGTAGCCTTGCCAAAAAAATCTAACACGCATCTAAGCCAACCACTAATATTCTTGTATGTAGATGATAATTGATAAGAAACAACAGATAATTATAAATCTTCCCAGCAAGTGACTGGGGATAGTGTGTGTCAGGCAGAGAAGTAAAAGGATGTTCAAGGTACAAGGTGTGAAACACTGGAGCTCATTGGGGATCGGCTTGGTGAGTGGTATTGCATTTATACAGTAAACATTCAGGAGTCCATGCAGATGGTGAAATAATACAAAGTCAGATACATTTAGATATTTCTAGACTATGGAAGAGTGTGAAATAACTGCTTATTTCAACCTGTTATAAATGATGCAAAACTAGATTCACTTCTGAGTTTCAAAGTCTTCTCTTGAATCACTTCCTGGAATTGAAAGCCACTCCTGACTTGCAACTTAGAGTGAAGAACCCTGCACATTATCTAAGTTAAGGTGTCCAAAGCCTCACTTCTGCTAAGAACACTAGTGCTCTTGGAGGCTCTTTCTGCACTTGAGGGGCAGAAAAAGAGGAATTCTAACCCATCAGTTTCTCTCTCCCGTACTTCTGGGGCTTCTCCAGGTGTAAGAGCTGCAGCAGAGCAGCCAATCCTTTTTCACGATCCTAAAATATGTAAACAAGAGAGATCCCTCATACCTGCTCACTGCAGTTGCTTTCTGGCATTTCTGTTTGAACTCCCTTACTCTATACCCTAGCCTACAAACCATCGAAAATTGTTTCTCCCTCACTGTCAGACCCGCCAATTCCTTCTTCTCCTTATTTTTGAATTCTCAAAACAGGCCAAAGTTTTAGCCAACTGGTATTAAACATAACCAAATATATCCAACAGGTTTCAAATATTTATGTAGTCATTTCCTCTCCCTGTGATCTTTGTTCCATTGTTTTTATTTGGTTTTATTAGTAGATTAATTTTCATGACTTGGCTTTTAGTAGAGTAAAGGGATCTACAAACCATTTCATATTCCATTCCCAACATCTAATTTGCTGCAGTCTCTACAGATAGAAAGGCATTCCCACTTTTTTAAAATATCAACAACCAGAGCACTATTGATTACTTTTAACAGTTATTTCAATTAAATTAAACCACTTCCTTTTTCTTTCCCTTTTAGAAGAAAATAGCTTTTGAGCAGAACAATATCAGATGTGGAAATATGGAACGTTGTCATCAATGTGTCAATTTAACATAATTTGATAACATTGAAATTTGATCAAAGTTCAAGGTTGCAATTCATTTTTTACATTACTGTTACCCATCTTTCACTTTTAACTTGTAGGAAGAGCAAGCGACTGGTAGAAGAATGGAATGTGCATTATAACAGTTGTTATCGGATGTAAGTGCTCAAACACTGTCAGCTTAGAAATTAAAATTCCTGGCAGATTGCAAAGCTTTCATTTCAAAACATTAGAATTACCTTTCCATTTCAAATAAGGAAAATGACTTTGACCCCATTCTAACACTTATTACCAAGAGCATTTCAGAAAGCAGATTAGTGAAAATATGCTTTCTCTTCATTAGTATTCCCTGCATCATGTAATAACTAATGATTTCTATTACTAATTATCATTACTAAACAGGTCTTATTTGGAAGCTTCATGACAATTTTTACGAATTCTTTAATTGCTATGAAGAAAGGAAACTTTTATTATATAATGATATCTTCTTTCAGTCAGCAAAATAAATTGGTTACCCACAGTGTGAATAATACTGTGGTAGACACATTCGGAAGGATACAAAGGAAGGAAATGGCATTTTCCTTCTCTTTCCTGAAGCTCATAAGATAGTAGGAAAGGCAGAGTATAGTCAAGAGAAAAAGACTTCCAGGTCCCTGAGGAGATCTCAAATTACACTGTGTTATATCTAGTGTCTTGCTGAAATAGGTTCCTTATGAATTGTAAAAATCAGTAGTTTTAAAGGATGCAATTATTGGATTAAATAATTTTAATAAATCATAACCCTAATTCAATTTTTCCTGAAATACCTATTTCCCTGGGTTTGTGTCCACAGCTTCCAATGTTTGTGATCAAGCTTTAGAGGAATGGGTTTTAATAAAGGAACCTAGCTGAAATTGCCAAATGGGAAAACTGAAAGCAAACTGGTTTTGGAATGAGATATGGTGGGAATGGAGGACTGGCTCACTAGCCCCGTGCTTTTAGACAGCTTGTGGTCCATTCTAACTTTGTGTTTCCTAATCTGAAAGGCGAATTTGATGACACAGAACTTCCAAGACTGTAATGAGGTTCACAAGTGATATTTATATTAAAATCATGGTACAATGCAAAGCTTAATTAAATCATGGCTCATTATTTTTATGCTGAAATGTGGGAAATGATGAAATGTAAACTGATACTGGAAAATAACTGGATACTTGAAATCATCGAAGTTATTGTTTTTAAATGGTTTTGTCATTATGTCCTTTGCTTTTTTTGCTACTGTCCTCATCTTTTCATCAGTGGATCACTTTGCTTCCAGATACAGGTTCAGCACTATTACCAACAATAAAACACGCTCTGACCTCAAGGAGAATTGTAGGAGACACCATCAAGTCAAACTTCCTGCTTTCTTCCAAATGAGTACTCCAGTTCTCAGAACCTACCTCTTATCTTGTCCCTATGGGAAATGTAGCTTATTGTTAAGAACAGGCTATCTGGAGGCAATGCGGTTTCTACATGAAAGCCCCTTAAGGCACAGGGAACAGTGGAGAGGAGTTAAGAATAGACCTGGAGAGACAATTAGAGACTAACATAATTCTATCTTTTACCCCCATTTCTTGATAAAGATATAGGGCTGATAAATCTGAAACATAAAGTAGATATGATGTACCCATATTTCAACAAGGATTTTCAAAATATTTCTCATTACAGAAGGGTATTCTGACAGAAGTGATATGCAAATAGATATAAGAGGTTTCCTAAATTTACTATTTATTTCCTAAGCCAAATATATTTTTGTGCAGAGAGAAGAAAATGACACAATATTTTATATTTTCATTAAGTTTAATAAATAAATCGAGCCAATCAGCTACTTTAGGATGCCTGAATGGTAATAGAATAGAATTCTGCTTCTCTCTGCATTTGATACATTTATCCATGAGCTTGAACAAGAAAGTAGATGAATGCTTCAGGTACTTTCAGGACACACATTAACCTTAAGATAATGTGCTTATTGATAAAATTAGTATTGCAAAACAAGAAAAAAACAACATAGTAAAAGTAATCAAATGGAAATTAAATAGGGATTTTACACACACACACACACACACACACACACACACACACACACACATGCACACTTTGCTCTTTCCCCTCAGGTTGGAAAAATAAACTTCAGGAAAAAGGCAAGAGAGATCCATTTATTACTAATTATATGTGATAATAGCTTTGGAGATTTTAGTTGCCTATATATTGTATTGTGCCAGAAATGTGGTATAATTGCCAGGAAAATAATGTGATTTTATATTGCCTCAATACTTTCAGAAATGTCAGAAAAAGGGAAAAATAGGACACTAATGATTCTGAAGATAAGAATATCTATCTTAGTAAGTAGCAGAAATAAGAGGGAGAAAGAAATAGAAGTAAGTATGAAATCAGAAAGGACAGAATGACATGAGGGCCTTGAGATTTCAGAAGATAACACAGAAAGAAAAGCATAGGCACTGTAAGATAACCTGAAATACCATTATTTGAAATAAGAATTACAGTTTGAAGATTTTGAAAGGTACTACTAGAACAAGTAGGTGAAAGATATGAATATTTAGACTTAAATTTTCTGGATCAATTTAAATAAATGCTGTTATTTTTTCCTCCATTGGAAAAAATTAAGCTACAGATGACATACAGAAAAATTACTGTTTAAGCATAGAATTCTACAAGTTTTGAAAAATCTCATAATCACATAACTATCATCACAGTCAAAATATAAAGCAATTCTATAAATCCTCCTAAAATTCTGTTGTTCCCCTCTGTAGATCATACCTACAATTATTTACAATACCCGATGTCTTGAAATGTTTGGGCTGCTGTAACAAAAATACCATAGAGTGGCTTATAAACAGCAGAAGTTTATTTCTCATGGTACAGAGACTGGGAGCTAGCCGATTTGGTGTCTCGTGAGGGCCCCTTTGTTGGTTCATACACAACAACCTGTTCATTTTATCCTTGCATGTTGGAAGGAGCAAGGGAGCTTTCAGGGGTCTCTTTTGCAGGCACTAACCCCATTCATCAGGGCTTCACCTCGTGACCTAATCACTTCCCAAAGGCCCCACCTCCAAACACCACCACATTGGGGAGTAGGTTTCAACATATGTTTTGTTGGGGGAACATAAGCAGTCCGTCTATAGTATCTGGCAACCAATCATCTGCTTTCTGTCTGTATAGTTTAGCCTTTTGAGGGATGACATATAATGAAAATATCATAGAGTATGTATCCTTTAGAAATAGGCTTCTATCACTAATGATAATGCATTTGAGATTCACCTATATTTCTGTGTTTCAGTAAATCACTCCCTTTTATTGGTGAATAGAATACCATTACATACATGTTCCAGAGTCTGTTTAATCATTCATATATAAAAGGTATTTTTTGTTCTTCTAGTGTTGGAGTTTTATAAATAAAATTTTTATGAACATTATTTTTATGAACATTATTTGAGTTTTTGGTAGGGTTTTTTAATGTTTTATTTATAAATCCTTTTTTAGGTGTGTGATATGTAGATATTTTCTCCCAGTCTGTGGTTTTTCTTTTCATTTCCTTAATAGAGTATTTTGAAGGGCAAAGTCTTCAATTCTGAAGATGGAAAAATCGTTAGTATTTTCTTCTACAGTTTCAAATAGACATCTAATTTAATCCGTTCTTATATCATATGATGCAGATTATAATTGTATTGCATGTTTTCTATAACACTGTAATATATTTAAAATATATTAATATTATTTCTAGTCTTGTGCCTGTTTGGCCCAGAGTTTTGTTTTGTTTTGTTTTTAGGAATTCATTCAATATTCACGAAAATATGGAAAAAAACTAAAAATGTCATTGTTAAATAAGGATCTATCTACTTTCATTTATGGGTAAAGAGAATTCTCATGATTTTTGAGTGTTTTAAAGCATATTCTATGAAAGGTTTTCAAACAAAAAAGCAAAACAACATAAAAACTTCATGTTAAACATACTATAGGTTGATTGAGTAGAATAGCATGTGAAAGTTAAAAATATATATTCCTCAAAATTCAGTAACATTAATTCATTCTTTTTACCTTGTGTCAGATGCCCTGAATTCTGCTAAAAATACCTGAAATATTACACAGCTAAGTTTGAAAAAGTGTGGTTAATTTCTATGTATTGGGTTATTTCTATCCTTAGAAATTTCTAAATTTCTTTAATGTACTGCCCATTAGCCCACTTTTATCTTCACACTATTCATGTGAAGTCAGAAAAAATTAACTTTCCTTTATGCAAGAGAAAACTGACATATACTAAGATTTAGTGACTTTCCCAAGGTCATAGACTGAATACAGAAATGTGACTAGAATTTGTTTTTCAACATTCACCCTGAGAACTTCTCTTTATATTCCACTGCCTAGCATCTTGTTTACTAAGATATTAATATGAATTTCCTTCTTCCTTAGCATTAAATGGAAAGTTTCTGCATGCATTTTCTTAACAACCTCTAGTTTATAGAATAGATCCCATGTCAAAAATCAAAAAACAGATTATGCAGGAAATCATTTTAATGTTGCTCTACCTATCTTAATATGTAGTCTTTGAAGGGAGCTAATTTATGTAGAAACTAAAATATGTTCTACATTATTTAAATTAGCTTAATCTACAGTTTGGGGTAAATATTCTTAAATTTCACATTTAAATAATTTTTAATTTATTCACAAAGTGATAAAAAAAGTTGACAATATAAATTAAACAAACTTTGGTATTATAAACCAATGAAATGTTATGATTGCACCATCTGCCAAGTAAATATCCTTTTTCTTTGATTTTATGACAAAATGATGGTTGTAAACACTTTATTAACAAGCGTATGTTGCATTTAGAAATAGATGCCTTGTCAGGACAATTGTATGAATTTATAAAGAAAAGTTAATGAGTCACATGGTTCTAACTCAACTGTAATATCAAAGTCCAGTCATTTCTTAATAACATATTTATCATTCATGTTATGCAGTTTTTAAATCCAACGTGGCATATTTATTATGTGAAATTAAAACTACCCACCATACTTCATTTCACACTGCACACAGAAAAGATCAGACAACACAATGTAATTCTTAGCATCTTGATCTGAAGTAAATTTTATTCTTTAAAGGCCTACAATATTTCTCACACAATTTTCACTTATTAACCATGACTCACATGTAAAGGTAATACTGGAAAATAGAGTTTATGATTAAAAATATCAAAGGTCACTCAAAGAAAGAGGATATTTTGGAAAAATTGTATTTGTCATCTTCTGTTGCCTGCCTCATCCCCAGATTTTCACACAATTTTTGCCATCTCCTTCCATATGATTAGCATCAGAATAATAATTTTATAAAATAGATCCTCCCTTTATAAAGTTGACTGGTTAAGTGGCAGTAATCTGATCTAAGTTATGTAGATTTTAGATTTTAGAACGTGCAGTACTAATCAATCTTTGGGCATTTGGTATAATATGCTATAGCATCAGTGTTAAGTTTGTTAATAAAATATGGTTACAGTAGTTTAAGTGAATAGAAGCTTATTTATCTCTCCCATCGAAGAAGTCTGGAGGTACCTGTTTTTCTGTTGATTTGGTGACTCCATAATCACGAGGGTGCTGTGTTTTTCTGTGTCTAGTCTAGCATCCTTAACCCTAATTTTCATTTTCTTATTGATGTCATCACCCAAGATGGCTGCCCCCATTCCTTCTGTTGCATTTGCATTTCAGCCTATAGGAAGGAGGGATGAAGGAACACCTCAAATGTGTTAAGTTTTATTTCCTAACAAATTTTGTTTATATCTCTTGGCCACCACTGTAAGAAAGGAGGCTGGGGAATGTAATCTTTATTCCTTGAGGCAGGGTAATCATCTATAAATCGTGCTTCTAAGTAAAGTTGCAAAACAACGTTATTAGATCAGTAGTAGGAATCCCTGTACAACCCTTTGTTAACCAGAATCTTGTAATATTGCCAAGTCAAGAACTGTATTCTTTTTGTCTTCTCCTTAATTTCTTTGCCTTCTCTTGCCTCAATCTGAATCCAATCAAATAGTGCTTAGCACCTTATTTTTTCTTAATTTGTAATCAGTCTTGCTGTATTTGAAGTATTGTCACATTCTGGGGTAAATTAACATTATCATAAAATAGTTACAACTTTCCTTTTTACAGTAACCATAATTTAAAAATATTCTTATTTTTTTTTTTAAGTTTAAAAACAATTCTATGATATAGGCATTATTCTCTGTCTTTGACATATAGGAATTTGAAGAAAACAAAAATAATTACTGATAAATTACAGAATGGGGACTCAATTGCAGGGTTTAAATTCCAGACGTAACACTCTTTTCACAAGGTGTTAACACTGATCAGAGATGAAGTTGGGTGTCAAGAACAGAAACAGAGGTCTATGGTATGGCAGGCTGATCATTTTTTCTCACTCTTGTCTGTAGTTCCTTGAATTTTTGCCTCTTTTATTCTTTCAAAACGGTCTTTTCTGTTGTTGTTTTTTTTTTAAATTTTTTGGTTAGGTTAATGATGGACCAGAACCACCAGCAGCCTCTAAACCTTACTATCATGACAGCGTGATCTGGGTTTACCTAAAAGTATTTGCTCCATTTCACATCAGCGGTCTCTGATCACTTTCATCTCCAATCCCCAGGACATTTCAGTTGACAATGCTTTTGACCTCAAGCTCCAAAGAGCAAGGCAATCTCTTTGACAACTCACTCCCATATATTTTATATAAGTTGGAAAGATGTGTTTATTCAGTTACACACGGAATAATGATACTACCACATTTGTCTACCTCTCCCTTATTCATCTATCGTTTCCTTCTTTAACTAAGCAGATATTTGAGAAATATTAACTATGTACTGGATACTGTTAGGAAGCTAACAATACATAAATTATCATGTCCACACTCAAGAAGTTGTCAATCTATGGTTTAAGACAGCACAGCTATGTGATACATACTGATGTCATAGAGTGCAACAAATCACTTACGAAATTGCCTGGCTACAAGGATTGCAATATAATATCAGCTACAATATTTGATGTTTGCTATACAAATCTGTGTACATATTTGGTATATAAAGGGTTATTTTGACTGTTTCTATTTAACTGTGAAGTAGTGATCTCTCTGAAAAGCATGACAACCTTCAAAGTGCTCCCCAAATTCACTGGTAATCTCAACCAGCTCCCATATTCTCAATGTTTATTGTTCATTTTCTCCTATTTCCTGCTTCCCTTTAACATTCTTAAAAATGTTCAATCTGAATATGCCATCCTCAACATAAGACACTCCCTCGACTTCTCTCTGGTTATGATGGCATCACATTCTGTCACTTAATCTGGGAACCCAGAATCACTGGTAACAAACGTTCCCTTTCTTTAGTTTATCATGCCTAATTAGCCACCAACTCTTTCATTTTTCCTGTTACTATTTCACAAGTGCTCTTTTCTTTCTTTTTTTATATCTACTATCCTTGTCAGTCTATGGAACATAATAGCTTAATTTTCAGGTCTGGCATCAATACAGTGAACTGTATAAAATGATTTAGGTAGCCAATATAGAAATGATGGCTTACCCAAATGTATAAGAGTTGGATAGTATAGGGATGAAAGACTATCACTGGATAATTGGAAGAACTGCCATAATTTCCCCAGAATAGTGATTTATGCTTTACTTCTACCTGCTAATGCATACATGAGTTCATCTCATTTATAAATTCTATCCCAGGACCAACT
This sequence comes from Panthera leo, assembly GCF_018350215.1. Lineage (NCBI taxonomy): Eukaryota > Metazoa > Chordata > Mammalia > Carnivora > Felidae > Panthera > Panthera leo. Next base: position 56,565,428 of record NC_056695.1, on the reverse strand, counting down.
GTAAAGGAGATGCTTTTCCATACTACTTGTGAGAGTGAATATTGAAGCCATCATTTGGGGGGGAAATGTTGGCATTATATATTAAAAATAGAATAAATTCAAACATGAAATATCATATAGCCATGGAAATGAACTCCCTATAACTATATTCGATGCCATGCATGAATCTAGTAAAATAATATTGAGCAAAAAACCATGAACTAAGAATATATCCTGTATGATGTTCCCCCTAAAATAAAGGTGTATGAAACATAACTATGTGATTAGTTATACAAGTTTAGGGAGAAAAATTTAAAAGGAAAGGGAGGAATGATCAGTCCAAAATGTATATTGACTCTAATATTTTAGTAAGGGAGAGAGGAAATAGCAAGTGGAAGGAAGAAAAAAGGTTTGGGAGAATACTAGAAATATTCTATTTCTTGCTCCCAGGGAAAGTAATATAGGTATTCCCTCTGAGATATGTCATTCTGCGTATGTTTCTTTAGGTATGTTATAATTTTCAGTACAGAATCATTTAAAACTACAATATCTAGGGGAAAATTCTGTTCAATTTTCTTTACAAAGTATAAAAATAAAGAAGCATAGTGCAAAAAAGGAGGACTCATCAAGACAGTAACAAAAAAATGTTAAGGAGATTCGGATAACAGGCAGGAGCAGTGGATGTACTATTCAATCTATTGTGTTGCTCTGGTTATGCTTACAAGAATTCATGCTGGGTCATATGAAACATGCTTATCTAAAATGCCAAAGTGGAAACTTTCCTATCTTCTTGTGAGCAAGGGCTCTTTCTAATAAGAATTAGGAGAGACCACAATCAGAAAGTCTCATATTTTGAAGCTTACACCAGTTTTAAAAGTTATGGAGAGACTTATTTATTACTAACGAAAAATAAGGACTAAAACAGTTACCATTTTTAAGGTGAAAATAATAGAAGAAGAGAAATTTGAAGAGAGATAATACAAAATTGCCAGGCAATAGGCTGAAAACCAAATCTAAAAAGCGAAGGAAATGCAGCAAGCGTACTTCTGACTTTCTACTACATTAATCTTCTATTCTACAGCTATATAAATCTCTAGTCCTGAAGCAGTTTCTGAAAATTTCTTTATTAAGATTAGATTTCATGGATTTATATCCATAAAATTTAACTTTAGATTCCAATTTTATGGGAAGTCTATGTAGAATTGAATCTTTTTAATAAAAACCTATATGTACTAAGAAGAATACTTTTTTCTCTAAACGTGATTTCGAATTCTAAACCATACAACTTACAGTAAACATCTCTGAGGTTAAAGCCTATGCCAGTTTACATCAAGGATATGATCAATATAATCCACAGGTCATGGTTGACATTTTCTTGAGTATGGGAGCCACTATAGTGAACATTCTGTCCAGTAATGACCAATACCATTGAGAGTTGGATCATGTATTTGTTTTACAAAACATACATACCAAACACTTTTAGTAAGTTAATTAGTTTATAATTTTTTCCATTCCTAAGTTTACACTGTAGGAGTCTCCTCTGGTCCGTAAATAATGCATATTTTTTTTTCCTCCTCTTTAATGTGTAGCTACCAATCTCCCCAATAATTACTGTATCTTCCCCCCTCCCTGATGGACAACCTGTCCCTAATTACTTTTAACCACTTCTTGCTTAAGAATATTATATTTTTTGATCATTTTTGTTATCTCTTGTATGATCTAGAATCCCAGGAGGAAAGAGATGGCATACTCAAAAATGGGATAATTAAGAAGAATTTAATAAAGAAGCTAATTATAAACTTGTGGGTGAAGTTAAGAAAACCATTAAAGAGAGGTGTGTAGTACCCAAGGGCTAATGACCCTGAATGAACAAGGGGTAAGAGAGCATCCCACGAGTCAAAAAGAACTACGTACAACAGTTGCAATATTCCCTAGAAGCAGTGAAGGAAACCTAGGCAGTACATACACTGGCCATACTCTAGCCCGTCCTATGTTCTGCTAATTCCTCCCACTAGCTGAAATTGTAACCAGAAGGCAAAGGAGCCTGGTTGGCTGTTCATAACGGATGAGCCTCCCAGGAATACATTGCAAGTCAGAGACGGACAAAGCAAAGAAAATATCTATCACATGTTCACAAGTTAACACAGGTAAGACATTACGTTTTTGTTATGGTACCTTATAATAAAATACAAGACTACTATATATTTTCTTTTGAAGTTTTTTTTGATGAATTATCCTGTAATATTATTTTTTGCACATTATGAACTTTGTATCCTATCCATTTTACATTTTAATTTAATTTTTTAATTTAAAAAGCATCATGAGTTCTGAGTCCTATTAACTCACTAGTTTCAGTCTTTTTACTCCATCGGGAGAACATGGATTTACAGTCAGACAAGAATGACTTCAATTCTGACTCTTTTATCTTTGCAAGATATGCTAATGTAGTGAGCCTCATTTTCTTCCTTTGAAAAATGAAAGTTGTAATAATACCTAATAGTAAGTTTCCAAAGGAATATAATTAAAGTATTTAGAAATCTTTAATACAGTTCCAGGCTTGAGCTCCCTCCAGGCAGGAACTGAAATGAATTCTTGAATGCATGAAGCCGAAATGCAAGACAGGGAAGTGAAACAAAGGAGATCACCAAAACAAGAGTGCACTTCTGAGTTCACTACTGCCATGGGTCACTGGTGTTTGCTTGCATTGGTACATTCTGAGAACCCTTATTAAATGCATTTTAGAGTTTATTACCCAGAGAACAAAAGGATGAAACCCATATCCATCAGTTCTAATTCCTTACTGACCATGGACTTTCCCTCCAGTGTTCACTCCCTCACCTCACCTTGTACTTGCATGAATGCACATAATGTGCTTAACACCCCACGCAAAACCAGTTTCTGCCTGAAACTGGTTGCTTCAGGCATGGCGGGAGTAAGAGTTTGGAATGAGAGGATTTTGAAGTGGTGAGTAAGGAATGTTCAGTACAATTCCTGACACATGGTAGATATGCTACGGACTATAAATATACATATAATATTATTAGTAGTAATTAACCACCAAACACTGAAATAACATAATAAGCCAAAGTGTATGAAATTACCATTTGTAAGATAAAATGTTCTCATAATTTGAACACAGTGCCATACAGGTAAAACAAAGCTCTGATGATGAGTTCAATCAATTGAAAACTCTATTTAATTTCTCAGAATTTTCATATACACCTCTCTTTTCTGTAAGTCCATGCTTATTTTGCTCTCTCTGAATGATATATTTCAAATTCAGCAACTTCATCTACTCATTTTTATTAAATATTTACTGTGTGTCAAATAATGCACCATGTCCTGAGGATAACAATGAACCTAAGAGTTTCAAATCCCTATGCTCAGTCTAGTGGTGGAGACAAATAATTGAGGGGGAAAGGGCTACACATTATATGAGATGCTGGTAGGTATAATGGAGGACTCTGAGAAGTGCTGAAAATGAAGGGAGGTTCTTCACATTTTATCTAATGTGGTCAAAGAAGCCCACTAGACATGACATTGGTGAGGACGCAATGCACGTGAACACTGATGGAGGAGCTTTCCATGTATTCAAAGCAATGGCCTTGATCATGACTTAGGTATTCAAGAAAAAGCTAGAATATACAAGACTCACATATTTTTTTAAAAAGGTAGCCAGTGTGGCTAGAATGGAGTGAGTGACAGGGAAAATAGTGACAGAAATTAGAGAGGTGGCAGTTTCAGTTCATATATATAGCCTTCTATGCAATAGTTTTGAATTTGGCATTTACTTAGTGAAGGAGAAAGCCATTGGAACGTTTCAAACTGAAGAGTGCCAGGATTTGAATTACATCATAAAACGATCACTCTGCTGTGATGAGAAAAGATTTTACAGATGCAATGATAGAAGCAGGGAACTTATTGCAATAATGCAAGTTATTTGATGTTACATTAGTACAAAGTGGTAGCAGTTAATAGTAAAAAATTATGAGATATCCGAAGTATTTTTAAAGTATTCTAGTAGAGTCCTTTGTGATGGATTTTACAGTGAGTGTGAAGAAGAGAGGGGTCACTAATGACTGAGGCTTGAGGACCTGAAAGGATGCTGCTGCCATGGACTAAACAGAGGAAGATTGAAGAAGAAAAAAAAAAAAAAAAAGACTTTGGAAGGAACAATAAGCTTTTGATATTGACATGTGAAGTTTGAAATGTATTTGTTGTCCAAACGGTGTTGGAGATGTTGGATAGGCTTTTGGATAAATGAAACTGGAGTTGAAATAAGAAGCCTAGGATGCAGATAAAAATTGGGGATTTCCCAGTAAATTGATGTTATTTGAGGTTCCATACAAGTTTTAGGATTGTTTGTTCTGGCTCTATAAAACATACTGCTGTTATTTTGATAGGGATTGCAGTTATGTATAGATTGCTTTGGGCAGTATAGACATTTTAACAATATTTGTTTTTCTAATCCATGAGCATGGAATGTTTATCCATTTCTTTGTGTCATCTTCAATTTGTTTTATAAGTGTTCTATAGTTTTCAGAGTATATATATTTTACCTCTTTGGTTAGATGTATTCCTAGGTATCTGATAGTTTTGGGTACAATTGTAAATGGGTTCAATTTCTTGATTTCTTTTTCTACTGCTTCATTATTGGTTTATAGAATGCAACTGGTTTCTGTATGATGATATTGTATCCTGCAACTTTACTGAATTCATGTATCAGTTCTACGAATTTTTGGTGGAGTCTTAGTTTTCTAAATAGAGTATCATTTCCTCTGTGAATAGTGAAAGTTTGACTTCCTCCTTGCTGATATGGATAACTTTTATTTGTTTTTGTTGTCTGATTGCTGAGGCTAGGACTTCTTGAACTATTTTAAATAACAATGGTGAGAGTGGACATCCCTGTTTTGTTCCTGACCATAGAGGTAAAGCTCTCAGTTTTTCCCCATTTAGGATATTAGCTGTAGGTCTTTTGTATATGTCCTTTATGATGTTGAGGTATGTTCCCTCTGTCTCTACTTTGTTGAGGTTTTTTTTTTTATTATTAAGAATGTATGCTGTATTTTGTCAAAAGTCTCTTCTGCCATCTATTGACAAGATCATCTGGTTCTTACCCTTTCTGTTATTAATGTGGTGTATCATGTTGAATGATTTGCTAATATTGAACCACACTTGAACCCAGGAATAAATTCCACTTGATCATGCTGAATGATTCTTTTTATTGTACTGTAGGATTCAATTTTAATGTACTATTGGATTCAGTGATCTTGTTGAGAATTTTTGATCATTAGGGGTTTTGGCCTATAATTCTCCTTTTTAGTGGGGTCTCCCTCTGGTTTTGGAACCAAGGTAATGCTGGCCTCCTCAAATGAGTTTGGAAGTTTTCCTTCTATTTCTATTTTTTGAACAGTGTGAGAAGAATAGATATTACCTTTTTAAAAAAGTGTTTAGTAGATGCCTAGGTGGCTCAGTCAGTTGAGCATCTAACTCTTGGTTTCTGCTCAGGTCACAATCTCATGATTTGTGGGTTTGAGCCCCAGGTCGAGCCATGCATCAGGCTCCATGTTGATGGTGAAGGAGCTTGCTTGGGATTCTCTCTTGGGCGCACGCACATTCTCTCTCTGCCCCTTCCCTACTCAGGCGCTTGTGCGCATGCACTCTCTCTCTCTCTCTCTCTCTCAAAATAAATAAATAATTTTGTTTTTAAAATAAATGTTTGGTAGAATTCCCCAGGGAAGCCATCTGGCCCTGCACTTTCATTTGTTGGGAGATTTTTGGTTGCTGATTTCATTGTAGGTTATCAGTCTGTTCAAGTTTTGTGTGTTTTTTTTTCTGTTTCCGTTTTGGAGTTTTTATATTTCTAGGATTTTATCCATTTCTTTTAGCTTGCCAAATTTGTTGCGTATAATTTAGATTATGCCAGTAATATTCTCTTATAGTTGTTTGTATTTCTGTGGTGTTGATTGTGATCTCTCCTGTGTCATTTGTGATTTTATTTATTTGGGTCCTTTTAATTTTCTTTTTGATAAATATAGCTAGGGGTTTATTAATTATGTTAATTATTTCAAAGAACCAGCTCCTGTTTTAACTGATCTCTTCTACTGTTTGCTTCTGTATCATTTATTTCTGTTCTAATCTTTATTGTTTCCCTTCTGCTGTTGGCTTTAGACTTCATTTGTTATTCTTTTCTAGCTTCCTTAGGTGTAAGGTTAGGCTGTGTATATGAGAGTTTTCTTACTACTCGAGGTAGGCCTGAATTGCTATAAACGTCCCTCTTATGATTGCTTTCGCTGCATCCCAAAGGTTTTGGAATATAGTGTTTTTACTCTTATTTATTTCCATGTATTTTATTATTTCATCTTTACTTTTCTGGTTACTAATACTTCTTTAGTAGGATATTCTTTAACTTCCATGTATTTATGGTTTTTCCCATTTTTTTTCTTGTGGTTGACTTCAAATTTCATAGCATTGTGGTTGGAAAATATGCATGATATCATTTCAATCTTTTTGTACTTGTTGAGGCATGATTTGTGACCCAGAATGAAATCTATTCTGGAGAATGTCCCATATGCACTCAAAAAGAGTATATTCTGCTGCTTGAGGATGAAATATTCTGTATATATATGTTAAGTCCATCTAGTCCAGAGTGTCATTCAGAGCCATTGTTTCCTTGTTGACTTTTGGTTAGATGATCTCTCCATTGATGTAAGTAGGGTGTTAAAGTCCCCTACTATTACAGCATTATTATCAATTAGTTTCATTATATTTGTGATTGTTTTATATATTTGGATGTTTCAAGTTGGGACATAAATATTTACAGTTGTTAGAAATTCTTGTTGGGTAGACCCTTTTAATATGATATAGTACCCTTCTTTACCTTTGTTATAATCTTTGGTTTAAAATCTGGTTTATCTGATATAAGTATAACTACTCCAGATTTCTTTTGACATCCATTAAAACAATAAATGGTTCCCCATCACTTCACTTTCAATCTGCAAGTGTGTTTAGGTCTAAAATGAGTCTCTTACAGGCAGCATATAGATGGGTCTTGGTTTTTTTTGGTTGTGTGTGTGTGTGTGTGTTTAATCTATTTGATACCCTATGTCTTTTCATTAAAGCATTTAGTTCAATTACATTCAGAGTGAATACTGATAGATATGAATTTAGTGTCATTGTATTACTTGTTAAGTTGTTGTTTCTGGAGATTTTCTTTATTTCTCTTTAGTCTTTGTCACTTTGGTCTTTTTTCCAACTCAAAGAGTCCTCTTTGATGTATCTTGTTGGGAAGTTTAGGGGTCACAAACTCCTTTAGTTTTTATTTGTCTGGGTAACTCTTTATCTCTCTTATTTTGTTATTTTTTTTAATATATGAAATTTATTGTCAAATTGGTTTCCATACAACACCCAGTGCTCATCCCAAAAGGTGCCCTCTTCAATACCCATCACCCACCCTCCCCTCCCTCCCACCCCCCATCAACCCTCAGTTTGTTCTCAGTTTTTAACAGCCTCGTATGCTTTGGCTCTCTCCCACTCTAACCTCTTTTTTTTTTTATTTCCTTCCCATCCCCCATGGGTTTCTGTTAAGTTTCTCAGGATCCACATAAGAGTGAAACCATATGGTATCTGTCTTTCTCTGTATGGCTTATTTCACTCAGCATCACACTCTCCAGTTCCATCCACGTTGCTACAAAGGGCCATATTTCATTTTTTCTCATTGCCACGTAGTATTCCATTGTGTATATAAACCACAATTTCTTTATCCATTCATCAGTTGATGGACATTTAGGCTCTTTCCATAATTTGGCTATTGTTGAGAGTGCTGCTATAAACATTGGGGTACAAGTGCCCCTATGCATCAGCACTCCTGTATCCCTTGGATAAATTCCTAGCAGTGCTATTGCTGGGTCATAGGGTAGGTCTATTTTTAATTTTCTGAGGAACCACCACACTGCTTTCCAGAGCGGCTCACCAATTTGCATTCCCACCAACAGTGCAAGAGGGTTCCTGTTTCTCCACATCCTCTCCAGCATCTATAGTCTCCTGATTTCTTCATTTTGGCCACTCTGACTGGCGTGAGGTGATATCTGAGTGTGGTTTTGATTTGTATTTCCCTGATAAGGAGCAACGTTGAACATCTTTTCATGTGCCTGTTGGCCATCCGGATGTCTTCTTTAGAGAAGTGTCTATTCATGTTTTCTGCCCATTTCTTCACTGGGTTATTTGTTTTTCGGGTGTGGAGTTTGGTGAGCTCTTTATAGATTTTGGGTACTAGCCCTTTGTCCGATATGTCATTTGCAAATATCTTTTCCCATTCCGTTAGTTGCCTTTTAGTTTTGTTGGTTGTTTCCTTTGCTGTGCAGAAGCTTTTTATCTTCATAAGGTCCCAGTAATTGACTTTTGCTTTTAATTCCCTTGCCTTTGGGGATGTGTCGAGTAAGAGATTGCTACGGCTGAGGTCAGAGAGGTCTTTTCCTGCTTTCTCCTCTAAGGTTTTGATGGTTTCCTGTCTCACATTCAGGTCCTTTATCCATTTTGAGTTTATTTTTGTGAATGGTGTGAGAAAGTGGTCTAGTTTCAACCTTCTGCATGTTGCTGTCCAGTTCTCCCAGCACCATTTGTTAAAGAGACTGTCTTTTTTCCATTGAATGTTCTTTCCTGCTTTGTCAAAGATTAGTTGGCCATACGTTTGTGGGTCTAGTTCTGGGGTTTCTATTCTATTCCATTGGTCTATGTGTCTGTTTTTGTGCCAATACCATGCTGTCTTGGTGATGACAGCTTTGTAGTAGAGGCTAAAGTCTGGGATTGTGATACCTCCTGCTTTGGTCTTTTTCTTCAAAATTACTTTGGCTATTCGGGGCCTTTTGTGGTTCCATATGAATTTTAGGATTGCTTGTTCTAGTTTCAAGAAGAATGCTGGTGCAATTTTGATTGGGATTGCATTGAATGTGTAGATAGCTTTGGGTAGTATTGACATTTTGACAATATTTATTCTTCCAATCCATGAGCAGGGAATGTCTTTCCATTTCTTTATATCTTCTTCAATTACCTGCATAAGCTTTCTGTAGTTTTCAGCATACAGATCTTTTACAACTTTGGTTAGATTTATTCCTAGGTATTTTATGCTTCTTGGTGCAATTGTGAATGGGATCAGTTTCTTTATTTGTCTTTCTGTTGCTTCATTGTTAGTGTATAAGAATGCAACTGATTTCTGTACATTGATTTTGTATCCTGCAACTTTGCTGAATTCATGTATCAGTTCTAGCAGACTTTTGGTGGAGTCTATCGGATTTTCCATGTATAATATCATGTCATCTGCAAAAAGCGAAAGCTTGACTTCATCTTTGCCAATTTTGATGCCTTTGATTTCCTTTTGTTGTCTGATTGCTGATGCTAGAACTTCCAGCACTACGTTAAACAACAGCAGTGAGAGTGGGCATCCCTGTCGTGTTCCTGATCTCAGGGAAAAAGCTTTCAGTTTTTCCCCGTTGAGGATGATGTTAGCTGTGGGCTTTTCATAAATGGCTTTTATGATCTTTAAGTACGTTTTTCTATCCCGACTTTCTCAAGGGTTTTTATTAAGAAAGGGTTTATCTCTCTTATTTTGAAGGGCAGGCTTGCTGGGTAGAATATTCTTGGCTGCATATTTTTCCCACTCAGCATATATTCCCAGTTGAATATACCTTGCATTCCCTCCTTGCCTGCCAAGTATCTGTGGATATGTCTGTTGCTAACCTTATTTCTCTTTCCTTGTAAGTTAGGGACTTATTTTATTTTGCTGCTTTTTGGATTTTGTCCTTATCTCTATATTTTGCAAATTTTACTAAGATATGCCTTGGAGTTGGCCTACTTTTGTTAATTTTGGTGGCAGTCTCTGCGCCTCCTGGATTTGGATGTCTTTTTCCTTCTATACATTAGGGAAGGTTTCAGCTATAATTTGCTCAAATAAACCTTCTGCCCCTTTTGCCCACTTTTCTACTAGGACTCCTATGATATGAATGCTATTATGTTTAATGGAGTCTCTGAGGTCCATAATTCTACATTTGTGATCCAATATTTTCCTATTTTCTTTTCAGCTTCATTATATTCCATAATTTTATCTTCTATATCACTTATTCATTCCTTTGCTTCTTCCATCCTTGTGGTCATTACAGTGAGTTGGTTTCACATCTTGGTTATAGCATTTTTTATTTAGACCTGACTAGTTTTTAGGTCTTTTATCTCTGCAGTAAGGAACTCTCTGGTGTCTTCTATGCTTTTCTCAAGCCAAGCTAGTATCCTTATGATTGTTCTTTTAAATCCTGGATCAAGAATGTTACGTATATCTGTTTTGATTAGATCCATGGCTGTGACCTTTTCTTGTTCTTTTTTGGGGAGATGAATTCCTTTGTGTTGGCATTTTATCTAGGTCTCTGTCTTCTCCTGTGTGTTAGGAAAGCCCGTTATGTTTCCTGCTCCTGAGAGTAATGCCTTTATTAAGAAGAGGTCATATATTTTCATACACCTGGTGCTTCAGGAAGTTTACCTGGTCTATGCTATGTGCACTCTATTGCTGTGTTTTGGCTGCTCTCTCCCTCAGGTCAGTCCTCTGCAGAATTTCTCCTTATCTGGAGTGGGCAGTGTTTGGATCTTGGCCAGAGTGTGGTGAGTTTTAATTAAGTGTGCTCTGGTCTGCTTTTTAAAAGAGACCTGATTGCTATTTTCACTAGAGCTGAAGCTTTGCAGCACATTACGGTCAATAGACTTGGTGCATGCAGGGGGTTTGTGGTGGTCCCCTGCAGGATAACCAGCTGTTCTGGTTATCAGGCATACTTGCCCTAGAAAAGCAGCATCTTCAATGTGTAGGGGAATGGGGCTTGGTGCAAGTCGTTTATCCATCACTGTTGGCACTGTCCTGCTTACTGAAGTTAGTTTATGCTGAAGGGCAGGGGAGACAAATGGCACCAGCCCTCTCCCTCATCCCCAGTGAGGGGAGTTTGTACCCATTGCTGTCCAGGAAGCCATCACAGAACAGTGAACTATCTCCCTTTGTATGTCCCAGGTATTCCTCAGATCTCTGTCTTCAGCCTGTCTGTGACTGGGCCATCTGCCCACCAGACAGTGCACTGCACCTGTGTTTTACCCCAGGCAGACCAGATAAATTTAGAACTCCAAATTTTAGGGACCTGGCATGATGCATACTTGTGCTATTCCTCTGGGGGAGGGTCTCACTGTGCTGGGAATGGTGCAGGTTTGTCCCAGAAGGGCAGTCGCACCAATGAGCAGGAACTTAGAATTTGGAGTAAAGCATAGCAAAAAGCCAGTGTTCAGGTTAGCTGACCTCAGCAAGTGTCTCTGTGCCTCCTATGGAGGAGCATAATGGTGCCTGCTGGCTCTTTTGTTCCCAGAGAAGCAATGCCACCTCTCCCAGATGCTAGTCCAATAAGGTGGAACTGTCTCTCCCAGTGTGTCCCAGGGGATCCTCAGGTCAAACCATCTGTTCTTAGGCTTCTATCCTCTTTCTCCATAGGAGCACCATAGTGCCCGCTAGGCTCAACACCAGCCACCACGTGGACTTCTAAAACTCCAGTCTTTGAGCTCTGCTGGTTGTAAAAACTCACAATAATCAGCCCCTCTTGTTTCTCTAGTCAGTGGCATTGGGTAATTGTTTTACTTGTGTGATCCGCTGTGTGCTTTTCTCTCTCTCTCTCTCTCTCTCTCTCTCTCTCTCTCTTTCTCTCTACCCCCCACCTCCCTCACACTCTTGTTTCTCTTTCTCTCTCCCTCTCTCTATGATCAGGGCTCCCTCCCCTCCATTACACCCCATTATCCTATTCTTCCCCAAATCATATCTCTATACCTCCTACCTTCAATGATGTGGCCTCCTTTCTCCCTCTAGTTGTGCAGTTTGTTCTGTCAGTCCTCAGATTGACTTCTTGGATGTTCAGAATAATTTGATATTTATCTAGCTGTGTTTAAGAGACAAGGAAAGCCTAGGGTTTTCCTACTACTCTGCTATCTTAGCTACCTACCTTCATCATATCCTTGTGGTTGTTTCTCCTGAAGCCACATATTTCATTGGAGAAGCCGTTATGATTACCTACCTAAATGAATCAGTGAGCCTCCTTTCATTTTAAGTATACATAGAATGCATATTTTATCATGTGTATATTATTATTAGATGCATGTCTGATCGAGAATTACAACCCAGATTTTATTTAGAGATATAGCTTAACCATTAGGCATTTAAGCCTATCATTAATTTCAAAAGTTTCTCAAGAACAAAATTAAACAGATTTTAAGCTTCCCGTTTGTGATAAGAAAAAAAAAGACCAATCTCAGCAGTTTTAAGATTTCATAAGGTCTGGGTGGCTTCCCCTAAAGATACTTTAGGGGGGTGGGTAGATCTGACACTGAAGGAAACTATTGCACGTGAAGAAAATAGAATATTTGGATTTAGTCAACCTTCCAAATAGGGCCTATTCATTTCCATTTTATAGCCATATAACTGCTTAAGTGTCTATATTGACTATTGACTTCTACCTACAATAAATGACAATTAAGAATTCATTTTCTTCCTTTCCTTTTTTCCCTTTCATTTTGATCCTGTTTATGCTCAGTATGGAAAATTTAGCTACTGTGTTATCGCGCCAGTCATCTTCCCTGTCATGAATCATCCCTCTTTGAAATGACACATTCTGTATATCTGTTACTCATTTATTAAAATACCAGGAGGCTGTGTTAGTTTCTATATGGTGGGTTGTTTTGTCAAAGCAAACAAGTAGAGTCAGTAGCTATTTTTACAATCCTCTAGACTCCAGGAACTAAGAAGTAAATGGCCTCCAGGATCAAACATTGACCAATATTATCACAAATGAGAAACACTGTTTTTAAACATGATAACCTTTCTGGATTTTATTTCAAATTATATGTATTTTTACTATCTTAAGGTCTGTTTGGGATACTTCACAATTGCCTAATGGCTTTATAAAATTACAGTGTCACCTCACAAAAAAAACTCCAATATAGACACTTGTATTTTCAACAATTCCATATATCACCCTCTGGATTCTACTGGCAAGTAATCTCTAGAATTTGTTTATTCTTGACTTCGGAAAGTAGATGGACCCTGCTCCTTGGGAAGGTATTGCAATGATTGCTCATTTTCTCATGTTTGGAACCAAAACCTTTTTTTTTTTTTTTGAGACAATTGTGTAAAGATAAATTGTATGGAAGTTCTCACTTTTAAACTGAGTATTTTTCCTTCTACTTGGCATGTCTGCAAACCACATATAGCCTTACAATCTAACTAAAAATATATAAAATCTTTCATGGAGAACATTGTACATATTATCTCTCTGAGTTCAATTCAGTGAAGTAAGTTGGGAAAACTCTACCTTAAGGATGATATTTTACTTGCCTTGATATATAAGAAAAATTGATCCTACTGCTTAGTCGTATGCAGTAAGCCATAAATACATACAATAAAAAACAGACCCATTTGCACAAAGATATAATACAGGATCCAAAAGCAGGCTCCTATGGAGAATCTTACAAAATGTATTATAACTTTTTAGAAATAGCTATCATTACCCTAGAGAAAAGTTACCTATTATTAGAAGAGAATTTTAAGAACTCTCCTTAAAAAAACTCATTGAGAACATTCCAGAAAACATGACTTTAACACCCTGATTTCCACATTTCCTAGTTAACCTAATGACTAATTAGAAGAAAGATGTTTATTCCTTTCTAACAACAACTCCCCTAACTCCTTATATGTTTGATTATTCATGTAGTCTCAATATCTTAATATCTAAATATTCATGTAGTATTATTGTTATCTTGGATTCTTATGCTTTAGAAGATAGGGATAGCTTTAACTGACTAATATGGCCCCATGTGCAAATTGCCAGTCCATGAAAGAGTTTAATGCTTATAGTTTTATTTCACTATAGCAACAGATATGGATAAGACCCTTGTATTTTACATGAAGCCATCTTGACAGATTTTTTAAAATTTCCATTTAATGCAAACCTCAAGCCTTAGAAATGAATTGGAAAAGTTGGAGTTTTCAAATAATAGAGCAAAGAAAGAATGGCAGTAAGCAGTTTTGTTTATTCAGGGTATCAGTGAACAACTTTAGTTCTGTTTCTCTTTGGCTGTGGATAACTGAAACTAGTCATTACCATACCTGTCAAGAGCAAGTAGCAAAAGACATAGTTCCATCAGAAATATACATCAATTCAGATCTTCTATGGCTACCCAGGGAGTTTGAGGTCCCATAGGAATGGATTAGAGGAGCATGAAATATATGTCAAACTCAAGGATTTTTTTCCTGTGAAACAAAAGAATAAGCAGTATTAGTTTTCATTTGATGAAGCTACCCATATTTCAGTATGTCCTTTAAAAAATTGAGAATATTTAAAAATTGAATGTTCAAATTATAGATTATTGTCATAAGTTATGATGTATTACACATTTGTAAGAGTCAGTGTGCCTCTAACTCTGATTTGAAAGCCATAAAAGTTAATATTAAAGTGAATATAGCATTTGATCTGATAAAAATCAAATTTAGTTAAATGAGGAACTGAGCCTGTGTCAGAATACAGATGAATGCACTAGAGGTGCTTACTGATTCCAAGAAATGATTATTTTTTTCAACTTTAAACTTTTAAATGAACAAAAAAATATAGTAACTGCAGAACTATCAACTGGATCATATATTTTATATAATAAAATCTCAACTAATAAATATTATTTCTGAAAATATAAAATCTCTATTGATTCATGACTTCTTGGAGGAACAAATAATTAGGGAGCAAAGGAAAGTCGAAATGTGGAAAGACAGAGATACCAGTAGAATTGGAGAAGAAATATAAAAGGAATTTCTCTAGTGGTTGCAGGGAAAGGTCACTCAATGGAGACTTTTCCAGAGAGATCCAAGGTTCAGGAGAGGGAAATTTGTGTGTGATTGTGGGTGCATGCATTCAGTTTCATAAATTTTTATTAAGTGTTAGGCACTGTGATGAGTAGTAGAGAGATGATAATATATGCAATATTACTGGAGTTAGAGTCAATTTTATTGATTATTGTAATATATAAATGCTATATTAGTGTATCAGTTAAATATTTTAGGGTTCAAGCTGAAAGATATAAAACTAAAACTATTTTAAAATATAAGTACATTTGTTAATCTAAAAAAACTTGGAAGTCAAAGGGTTCCAAGGCTGGCGAATACAGCAGATCAATGATATTAGGACTCTGGGTTGCCTTCTCTGGGATATTTTTGTCTTTTCCCTTAGATGCCTGTCGTTGTGTAAAATATCACATTATGTGGCAAAGTACAAGATAATGAATGCTTGAGGAGTATTATGGTATAAATTGTGTCCCTCACTCCCAAATTCATATGTTGAAGTCTTAAACTTCAGTACTTTAGAATGTGACTATATTTGGAGATGGGTCATTAAAGAGATAATAAGTCAACAAGAGACTATTAGAATGGTCCCTAATCCAGTTTGACTGGTCTCCTGAGAAAAAGATGGAATTTGGACACACAGATAGCAGGGTACATGTGCACAGAGGGACAATCATGTGAAATGACAGCAAGAGGATAGCCATCTGTAAGCCTAGCTCAGAGACCTTAGAGGAAACCAACCCTGCTGGCATCTTGACCGTAATCTTCTAGCCTCTTCCAGAACAGTAAGAAAATAAATTTCTGTTGTTTAAACTACCCAGTGTCTGGTACATTGTTATGGCAGCAGTAGCAAATAATACATGAAGCATTTGGAGAAAGTGCACTTCCTTATGTTTCTCTCTTTATACTGAGGAGTAAAATCTTTTTCACTTACTCTCAGCAGACATTCTCTCAGGTCCTTACAGCTAATACTGAGTCACATGCCCATTGTCTAGATGCAGCAAACAACGCTCCATATGTACACATTTGGTATTAGAGCCCATAGAAAGTGATGTGAGGTCTTTCTGGCAGAAAGAAAGAGGCTAGAATTTGCAGTTGAGTTGGCAACTAATCATTTATGTAAGTTCCAGGTCTTACATAATATGGGACATTTACCCAAATTTTAAAGTTTAAGTAAGCCAATTTGTAAGATTTTGTACAAATTAGGGGAAAAAGTATCTTTGTTAATTAAGTTTAATTATACTTTATGACCATCTGCTAACAGTTTGTTGCAACAACAAATCTACTCTAAGTGAATGGTACCTTTTGGAGTTGTGGTGGCTTTGGTTTTAAGAAACCATATATGGAGTATAGAAACCTTGATGTGAGTCATCAGGGATATGTGGAAATAGATAAAAAGGGGACGGACTGTGTTGTAGCAGAGGATACAAAATGAACAAAATAACAGAGAATTGAAAGACCATGCAACAGTGAAGACATACAAGCTGTTCCATATTATTACTAGTTAGGGCACATGTTAAGGAGCAATGGGAGCTGAAATGGAGGAGACTGACAGAGCCTGGTCATTATAGTTCTGGAAGAGTGCCAAATTTTATGGCTTGAGTAGATATAGATGCATCCGTATAATTAATGTATACAAGAAGAGACAATAGAGGAATAGAAGGTAGAAATGGTTTGGATGTGATGCATATGCATATCTACAAGTGATGCACACTTGTAGAAGCAACTCTTGAATAGAGTCTAGAACGCTAACTTTGTTATACATACATAGGTTCTCATTCTTTGTTCTTTATTGGCTATAAGATCATGGGAATATTATTTAACCTCCCTAGGCCTTAGTATTCTCATATGTGAGGTTTAATATAATTATATTTGTGCCTCAGTCCAGGGTTTTGTGAGGACTAAATATGGTAATGCATGTTAGACTAAATATTAAATAAAGTTTTATATGTTAATAAATTTCAGCTATTTTTCTTCACTCTTCCTTCTATTCAGCCTTCTTCTCTCCTTTCTCTTTATTGAAATAAAGATCCCTGCAGGGTTTTTGT
This sequence comes from Panthera leo, assembly GCF_018350215.1. Taxonomy (NCBI): domain Eukaryota; kingdom Metazoa; phylum Chordata; class Mammalia; order Carnivora; family Felidae; genus Panthera; species Panthera leo. Next base: position 56,548,508 of record NC_056695.1, on the reverse strand, counting down.
GCCTAAAACCCATGAAGTAAGTCAATTTTAGAGATAAATAAGAGAGACATCATCATAAAGTGATTGTTAAGATTTTGAAAGTGGATGATATTATCTGGAGAGCATATCTGAAAGTCAGAAGAGCAGTGACATTTTCCAGAGCCATGAGGAATGCTAATTTTTAAGAGATGGGAGAAAAAAGAAATTTCTGCTAACAAGTTTGAGGGCACTCAAAAAGACAGTAGGAAACTTAAGAAAAAGTTCATATGACATCCAAAGATGTTAAGAATTTCATGAGGAAATGAAGTTTTAGGCACGATAGTTAGATTCATGTAAACCCTATATAGCAGAAAATTATATGCTACTCAAAACGTTTAGAGAGCAAGAAATAAGAACAATAATCTCCCATTGATTTTACCCTCATGGAGTTCATTGCCAGAGAAAGTTTACCTACTAACTGGGGCAGAAGGGAAGGAGAAACAAGAACGTCCATTCCTTTATACTAAAAAACAAATTTAAAATATGGTAGTAATGAAAGACTGAGACTGTACCAGTCTTTAAATTATTTTTTTTATCTTGGCTGGGGGAGTTTGAACAGATTTATAGGATGAGCAGAAGATGATATAAGAGGGACAGGAAAAGATCAAAGAACAATGGAGAATCACTGACAGAGTTGTTTCAGTGTAGGCAACATGATGGCATGAAGAGCAGAGTACTTGACTTTATAAAAAATGGAAAGCTCTTCAGAATCAACCAAAAAGGATACTAACAAGGATTTATAAGTGTATAGGTGAGATAAAATAAAGGATTATTTCTGTGGATTGCTAACTGGCATTGAGAATGGACGGTAACAAATAGTTTCACAACAACCCAAACACATTTACCCCACTGCAGTGTAGCAATGAATGGAGCATACTGAGGTGCCAGGGTGCATATGCAGTGCTAAAAGTTCAATGGGCAGAATCTAAGGCAAATAAATAGTATTATTTCACTATATTGTCTTCATTTGTCACCTACTGGAACACCTCCAATCATAGAAGAGATGGTAGAATTTACCAAGAAAAGTTTATATAAGAACTAAAAGTTAATTGTAGAGCTTCTTTATTGTCATTGAAAAAATGGTTGGAAGTTGTAGCATGTCATTAGCATCTTGTGACTCATATCTGAAGTAAACTGCTTCTAGAGGCCAGCAGTAGTGCGTGGAGACTCAGCAAAATGGATGCCTGTTCTCCATCTCAGTTCATAAATGGGCTTTATTTGAGGAGACCATTTATATTTGTTGCCAGTAGAATATATCTCTATCTACCTAACTATCTATCTATCTGCTTCTGACTTATGTAATTTGTACCATAGAGTTCATGATAAAATTATGAAAGGAGATTAATAATGGTCTCAGCTCCAAGTAATTTACTATCTTCACATACTGCTCATTTTCTCTCTCTGTTTCACACAAAAACATTACTTTGTGACTAATTTTAATTAATTCTGATTAATATTCAAGTAGAATAAAGTTTTTGAGGAAAATAAATTTGGAGAGTGAATAGAGAGAGTGACACCCTGCTGGGAACCAGCCTAAAAGATTTTGGATGAAATTCACCAACCCACCTTGTGCCACTACTCTGTGAACTTGGGAAACATACTTTCTGAAAGGTCAGTCTCTGAAACTATATGCATTCTCAGGTTTTATTTCATGTATTTATAAGAAACAGCATTTATAATGACTTTCAAGCTCTGTAAGATCTGACACCTTTCTTTCTGCCTTCACTTCCTACCACTCTTTTTTTCTACTAACTTCACTTCTATCACTGGCTCTCTTGAAAGTCCTGTACCCATCAAACTCACTTCTAGCCCAGGAAATTTGTATATGAGTTTTCTCTGCCTCTGGTGTTCCTTCTCCAGATATCCTCATGCCTGGTTTCTTCACTTCCTTCAATGCTTGCCCATATGTCACCTTATGGGTGAGGCCTTCCCTTGTGGGTATTCTGTATACCTCTTCCCATACTGAGTACAACTTGTCATACAGTGGTTCCCCTGATCTGTGTTTTCACTGTCCATGGTTGCAGTTACCCACTGTCAACCAGGGTCTGGAAGGAGATGATCCTACTTCTGACATATTATCAAAGGGTCAGGAGTAGCCTAACCCTACATCACAATACCTAGGTCATTCACCTCATTTCATCTCATCACATGGGTATTTTACCATCTCATATTGTCACTAGAAGAAGTGTCAGTATAGTATATTAAAATATTTTGAGAGAGAGACCACATTCACATAACTCTCATTACAGTATACTGTTATAATTGCTTTTTTATTATTAGTTATTGCTGTTAATAGTTCACTGTGCCTAATTTATAAATTAAACTTTATCATAAGTATTTACATACAAGAAAAAACTGGTGTATATATATATATATATATATATATATATATATATATATATACACACACACACACACACACACTATAGGTATGTATATATATATATATATATATATATATATATATATATATAATATATAGTATATACAGTACTATCGGTGATTTCAGACATCCATTAGAAGTCTTGCAACATATGCCTCATGGATTAGAGGTGGAGGGTATTGTATTTGCCTTGATTTATTTTTCTCCATAGCACTGATGGCTATTTGATATGTAGTAATACAGAGAGGGCAAGGTCTTTTATATTTTGTTTAGTATTATATGCGTAGCAATTTGTACAGATACTGAAATGGTAACTTTTTATTGAATGAGTGAATGAAACTAATATAAAATTATTAATTATAATCTAAATATATAACTTTATATGTAAATTGTTATTAATATTCATGTCTTCATAATATAAAATAGAGATGATGGCAATATTTTTCTACTAAATAACCGATAAGAAACATTCCACTACTAGCCCAAAATATTTTTTGAGGATATTTGGATAAAACACCCTTTCCGCAAAACAAATGACTGTCATCTGCAGGATGATTGCCATGCTAACTATGCAAATCTGCCATAACTACAATAGGAAAGGTGTGTGTTGCATTTGGGCAAAGCATCATTATGTGTGTGGGAGGGAGGTGGGGCTCTGGTTGAAAACTTTCACCCAGTTCTGAGCTAGAGAATAAAAGGATAACATATACTGTCATCTCCAAATTTAAGATTCTTGGGTTTTAAAACAAGTTTTTGTAGGCAAAACAATTATTACAAGAAACGAATACTTTTTTTTAATTTCATTTTTGGTGTGTATGTGTGTGTAGGGGGGAGATTTTTTTAAAAATAATCAAAATTCTGAAAGATGATACATTTCTTTCTTTGTGATTAAAGAATATATTTATTTCCAAAATATAAAATTAAATGTATGCCCCCAAGTAATAGTTATATATACTTAATTCATGCATTAAAGTATTGTATTAAATAGTGAAGTATGCTAAACCACTAAAACCATACAGATATCAATATTTTAATATACTTAAAATTATGCTTATCATAGAAGTTATTCTGAATTACCATTATATAAAATCTCTACACGTTCTACAATATGACAAACAATCTTCTTATAAAATTTTATATTAATTCTTTCAGAAAGAAATAAATACATATATTTTCAGTTAGAATAGTGGCATGGTAGGGCAGGTCCAAAGTAATGAATAAGTGATTGTAAAACTTGCCTCTATTTCTCACATATTGAGAGTGACAAAGTCCTAAATTTGAAAGAGGTCTCTCGAGACACACATATTCTGCACAGTAACTTGAACTGAGAGTCTCTTAGATCAGAGGAAATTGAAATATCATTAATAGAGAAAAACATCTTCTAGGAGTGTGCATCAATTCAACACTTCAGTTCCCAGTCCTGCAATAAAAGTAGATTGCTCCATTTATCACTGATCTTATTATATAGGGTCTTTCAATACAAGGGAATGAATATACTTCTTCTATATTTGTGTCTAAAGTAGTTGTTAAAGAATTGTTTTGTAAGCTCTAAAATCCTATTTAAACTAAGTAACGGTGTGCAAGGTGTGTAGTGAGTACATAAGAGATCTTAAGGTTTCCCAGTGCCATATTAAATTCTGAAATGGGACATAATTCTCTACTCTTAGATGAGAGGGAAAAAGTCACCCACACTTTACTATAGCTTTTCAGGGTAAGAGAGATTGACATAAGACACAGAAGAACATTAGAATACCCAGGAGATGATATATAATATATATATCATATATATGTGTGTGTACATATATGTATGTAATTGAGTGTAAGAGAGTGCTTTTTCCAGTTACTGACATCAAAATAATGATTCAATTTTGAGTCATAATTAATCACAATTAATTTGCTATTAATAATTATTAAGAACTGAAATTTAGAAATTCTTTACTTTGTAATCAATAAAAGAAAATGTATGTATATATACTTACAATTACATCAATTTTACTCAACCTGTTTTATGTCATGCTTTATTTGTTGGGAGAGAAAAATATTGAGTTACTACTGATACATACTAAGAGAATTAAATAATAGATAGCCTTTGTATCAATTAGCTTTTGCTGTGTCTCTCCCAAAAGTCAGTGGTGTACAAAAATAAACATCATTTCTCATGTGTCTGCAACATTCAGCTGATGTTGGTGTTATTGTGCATCAATAAAGACAGCAGGAAATGGTTATGACAGAAGGTTTACATTATCTGTTTCTTAAGCATAAGGGCAGATTCACTGAAAGTTTGTATCAAGTATTCTCATTCTTATCTGTTTTCTTTTGGGTTCTCCAACCCAAATGGTATTGACTGTGTGATGAAATACATTAAATAGATGTCATGAGGATTTGTTTAGTAAACTTTCCAAATCTAAGTAGACCAGGTCGTAATCTGTCACTCTGCACGTAATATTTGCCAACAAGTTTATAAAAAGCTATAGGTCTTTGAATTTTAACTGAGCCTCATGTTTTTATAGAGGATGGCATTTTAAATTGAATTTGCACTATGCCCTCATGAGTATTGCTTTTATAAAACTGTAATCCTATAAAAGCTTATAATTTTATATAAATTTACTTTGCTTAAATGTACACATTTTTGCAAGCTTCATAAATATAGAAGTGATAAGGGTATATAAAAATTTAGTAACAATGATATCTGGGAAAGTTGCAAAGGAAACCTTCTATTTACCCAACACTTTGTTGCAACTATTAAAGATATTACACTAATTTATATAATTAATACTTATTTATTAATTAACACATTTATTGAACACATTTATTGAACATTTATTGCTAGGTATCAAGAATACTGAGGTTGAGGTTACAGCAATTTTAAATATTAAAAGGTGATTTCTACAGAATTTTGTTCTGATGAGAGAAAAGCAAACAAATATATGATTATAAAGTATGTGAGTTGTTAATAAGGGTTATAGAAATAAAGAATGTGAGCTAAGAGTTGACAGATACTAATAGAAGTTGTTATTTTACCTTTATCTTTCCTTTTTGCTGTTGTCATTATTTTATTTTGAATCAACATTTATCAAACACAATTTCAGTAATATAGATGTACAGTATAGAAGGCAGTAACAAAACAAGCTCGTAAACCCATTAAATCTAGGTCAAAGCTAAACATCCACAGTATCCCATAATCCCCAAACATAGCTCTTCCTAAATACATTGACCTCTTCCCCCTAAAGAGGAAATCATAATCCTGAATTTTCCTAAAGAGAAAAAAAATATTGCTTTTAAATTTTTTTCTATAAATGGAAACCATATTGCTTTTGTTTTTCTATGAGTGACCCTCATATTTCATTAAATATTATATTTTGAGATTCAGTCATGTTAACGTATATAGAGTAGATCTTCACTCTCATAACTGTGTAATATTCTGTTACATGACTATTCAATAATTTATTCTTAATCTGACAGTTTCTAGGGTTTTTTTTCTTGTATCATGAACAAGACATGTGAATATTCTTTTAGCACTGCTTCTTGTTCATCCATATATGAAATTCTAAAGAGTATATACATACTGTACAATGGGAGTTGTAAGTTCAATATGCTCAATATTTGTAAATAATGCTAAATTGTTTTCCAAAAAAAATTGTACCAACTTATTCTCCCTCTAGAAGTGAGGAACATCTCCAATTGCTCTATCTTTTTTTCACAGATTCCTAGCATTATTAACTTTTTAAAATGTTGTTTGTGAAATACTACTTCATAATGGATATATTTTAAATTTTACTAAATGATAAAAGAAATGAATATTATTTTCATATGTTCAAGTATATCGTTATCATATTATTTATCACTCAGACTAGGACACATTTAAGAGTAAAAGGGAATGACAAAATAATTCAAGGAAAACCTTTTAAGTCTTTACTTACATACTGATTTATAAAATTGTCCTATTCAAAAATTATTTCCAAAATATTTTTCTACAAAAAGATATAAAATAAATTTTAAAAATTTATTTAAATAACATAAAATCTAATCTTTATATTAATGATGTCATGTTAAAAAATAGCATAAACAAAATAAATATTTTTGTAGATACATACTTGAATTTTGTTTTACCCATGCAGAGCCCTTGCTTATAAAAATAGTATGCAAGTACTGTAGAACTGGTAAACCATTTTATTGCCATCTCTGTAATAAGTTGTTTCCATATAAGACTGAATATTTATGGGCTCTTTATTCCAAGGTCAATATGTCCTCTCTAACACAAAAATCATACTTTGATAATATTAGCTTTTTGGTAATTCTTGATCATCTGTCAAGGAAGTCAGGGTATGCTATTTTGTATATCATGGTCAATAAACGTTTAAAATGATAAATGATATTTAAAAAGTGGTCTGGATTTCCATTTCTGACATTTTCCAACAATTTTTGTTAGACTAACCTTCAAAGATAACTGAATGATGTATAAAATACCAATGGCATGAGAACACTGGAAAGGAAAAAAAAAAGATATTCAGTTAGTGGAGGGGAGTAGACACGGAATGAGGGAATGGTACCGCATACATTTCTTGTTTTTGCATCCTTTAGTTTGAGGGCCTGCCCAGGAAGGGCTATGGTAGATGATGAAACTATAACAGAAAATCTGCAGCCTTTCTGCTCCAAGATTCAGAGAACAGAGTCTGGGACAACCATGGACACTGACAAGGTAACATGGGGATGTGGAATCCTGAAAAACAAAAGTCCAGAAAGAGGAGCTCAAAATTCCTGTGAATGTACTCAGTCTAAATCTCTAACAGACCTCTGAACCATACGTGCATGGAACGGAACCCATGGATAACAGCTAGACTAAAATTAGTGAATGGAAACTGAGCTGCCATATACAAGAGAGGAGAGCTGGGAGTTTGAGTCAGTTAGGTTCCTGATGAATTAAAACAAACAAAAAAGAATCTATATTCTTCAGAGGGATATAACAAAACTAAAAATCTTGAATACATGTCACTTACAATGTCCAGGACGCAATTCAAAATTGGAAACAGGAAAACCGCTACTACTTAAGAGAAAATAAAATCGACAGAAACCCAAGTTGAATGACCCCGATGTTGGGATTAGCATACCAGGACTTAAAAGAAGTAATCACAACAGTGTTTAGAGACACAAATGAAAAAAAAAAAATACTTGTAATGAATTAACAAATAGAAAAATTTCAGCTCCAAGTGAAAACTCTAAAATGAACCATTAAAAATTCTAGAATTTTTAAAACACTAATTGACATACAAATTTCACTGTATAAGCTTAAAAGGCAGAATGATGACAAAGGACCAAAGAAAAAGTAAATGCGATTATAAATTACCTATTTTGAAAAATAGAAAGATTTTTAAAAATGAAAAGGTTCAGGTAGCCGTGCTACGGTAATAAAAGTTCTAACATACAAGCATTTGGAATACCACACGATTTTAATAGACACTTCACAAATTAAGATATCCAATCAATATGGATATGAAAAAGACATTAACATTATTAGTCACCATGGAAATACAAATTATTACCTCAATGTGCTATCACTTCACACTAAAAAATGGCTAAAATTAACAAGACTAATGACACCAAATATTTTGAGACTCTGAAGCAACTAGAGCTCATACTTTGATCCTCATGTAAGAGTGTAAAATCAAGATGGTACAACTGATGAGAACTGATAACACTCATAAGAAGATTTGTTCACATAAAGAAAATAGGTAGCAGCTTTTTTCACTAAAGCTAAAACTAAAGATTTTTCAGGTGTTCATCAACAGGAGAATGTAAAAACAAAGTAATGGCCAACAATACAAAAGAAACAAATTACTGTTACGCGCAGCTACATAGATCGGTCTCAAAAATATTTTGCTGAATGGAAGAATACAACAATACATGAAGAAAATATGCTATGATTCAAATTATATGAAATGTTAGACAAACAAACTAATCTGTACAGTAGGGAAAAAAAAAGTCAGTTTGCTGTTTGATCCAGAGAGAATTGTACAGGCAGTATTGACTGGTTAGCTTTATGTGGGAACTTTCTGGAGCGATGGTAATATACTGTACCTCGATAGATGTTTGGTTTACATAGTTGTAGCTAGTTGTCAAACTCTTGTAATGATCTACTTAGCATTTGAGCATTTCATTGTATGAAAAATTTATCTCCAAGAAAAAATAAACATAAAATAATAAACATAAAATAAACATAAACATAAAAAAATAACATGAATTCTAGTTAATTTTAATGCCTGCTAAAATAATTAGGAAGCAGTGCACAAATGTCTGCAACTTAATTCAAAGTGCATATAAAATAAGATGGATTGATGAATGGATAGATGGATAGAGAAATGTTCAGATATATGTTACAGAAAGTAAAATAAAATGTGAATTTTGGATTCTAGGTAACGGTATATAGGTTTTTATCTACAACTCAATCATCCTTATGGTTTGAAAATTTTCAGAATAAGATGTTGGACAAAAAAAAAAAAGGACTGAGTAAATGGAGTGATGCCATGTGGCAATTTGTAGTAAAAAACAAAACAAAACAAACAAAACAAAATACCATTCAGTTAGAGAAAAGAGAAATCAAAGTCCCTAAGGCTGAAATGTGCATATACCCGCAGGAGGGCAAACTGACATGTTTGAAGCCACCTACTGAACTATTGGAGAATAATTTATATTTAATATGCATAATATGGAGAGAAAATGCAGAATTAATTTATGTGAAACAAAATTAACCACTTAGACTTAAAGTTATGAATACTATACATTAATTCACTGTATAAATGGCGAAGATCACACTATTTGCCAGATGCTTAGGTGCCCAGGATGAAATAATGAGACAAATTGTTCCTAGCTGTACCCTCATGAAATTTGTAGTCTCACGTTCTATTATATTTGGCTGCATTTCAAGGGACATAACAAAAACATAAATCACATGGCATACTTACTGACAGTCACATGGTGTGATACAGCACTTCTTAAAATGTGGTTCAACTCTTAACGAAAATTAATATTTATGTCCCCCACCCAGACTATGAGTTAGAACCTCTGAGTGACCAAGGTAATCTCCATTTTAACAAGCTCTTGGGTGATTTTTATGCACATCACAGTTTGAGAACAACTGCTCTTATAAACAACATTTGGAGTCAGGAATTGGGTTGAAAGGCTAATGGCTCCATTCTGACTGTGTGACCTCAGGTAAAAACTTAATGACGTTGTATCTCAAGTTAACATCTAAAAAATGAGGAATAAAATAATATCATTAATTATTTTACAAGGTCATTATGAACACAGGGGCACTGTAAATATAAATTATAGACAGTGTTCATCAAAGTGTTCATAAAATTAAAAGAATTATAAAAATTTATGGCATTATTTGCATACAAGGCAAATTAACTTCTAAGTTTTTGTTTACAGCTGTGTGAATCTGCAAGTAAACACTCTAGATAATATCAAAAAGCCTACACTTATAAACATATAATTAGAGAAGGTCTTTGAACAACAGGTGCAGTTAACATTTGGGTCCTAATCCAGTATGAATTTATCACTGAAATTTAAACTCTCAAAATTGTTTCGAAATGGGATTATTCGCTCATTTGGCTCATATCATGTCCCCGGGAATAAGTGAGTGGGTTTAAGCTTCCCACTCAGCTATGTTAAAAGAGGAGGCAGACACACCTGGATTTTATAAACATGTCATCTAGGACAGCCTTTCAGGACTATGCTCAGCAATGAGTGCATTTTGTTACAGAAAAGCATTTGAGGAGTTTTGGAACAGGCAAATAAGGATAATAACAAGCCACTTTGAACTCTGCCAAAATTACAAATGTCACTTCTCCTTGCACCAGGTCTTGCTTTGATTTTCTTAATGTAGTGAAAATTTCAGGACAATAACTGTCTAATCATTTTGCTTTCTTCCTTCTTGCATTCTTTAATTAATTCAACAAATATTCAGAGTTTTTAATATGTGTTGGGCACTGTTGTGAATATTCAGAAGAAAAAAGAAAGAAAATCAAATGTGTTTTCTTATCTTTTTAGTTTCTGCAGAGATCAACAGCAGGGGATCTTTGGACATTACTGGATGACTTTGCCCTCTACCTAATGATGGGAATCATTGATTACCTTAGTGATACTGAGGTCAGAAATAGCTGAGCTCACTCAGACTTTCCAAAGGATGGAGAAGTTGTCTGTTGTTACCTTCAGTAAAAGACCATAAGTGTTCTGGCTACTCTTATTTCTTTTCTCACCGTGGACATTGTCAATCCCAAGTTTCTTTTTTCTTTTGGAGGACAGCGTGGAACATGTATATTTTCCATCTCTATTCTTTAATACACATCCATTTTTATGCATGCATAATCTTTAGATAAGGAAGAAATTTTAACATAATTAGCAATCATTATATAATTTCTTTTCCTTGTTTAAGATGTGTGTCTTCTGGGAAGGGACAAAAAAATGATATTAAATTAGGGGAAATATGAAATAACTACTTGAGAAATAAAAATTTGTCAAACATAGCTGTCAGAGTAAATTGAGGACATGTAACTAGGATTATGTAGGACTCAAAGCTAACTGGTACCACAGGCTTTAAGAAATAGAAGGTTGGGGGCAGTTAGTTAAGCATCTGACTATTGATTTCAGCTCAGGCCATGATCTCATGGTTCATGAGTTGGAGCCCTACACTGGGCTCTACATTGACAGTGTGGAACCTGCTTGGGATTCTCTCTCTCTCTCTCTCTCTCTGCCCTCCCTCTCTTGTTCTCTCTCTCTCTCTCTCTTTCTCTCAAAAATCAATAAATGAACTTAAAACAATTATTTTCCCAATGAGACACTAATTCTACCATTACTTTATTTTTTGGTATTATGACAGAAGTGAGGGAAAGAAAATCATGCTTGGGGATGGTTGAAATTATGATGTGATGCATCTTTATGGAAAAATACACAGGCAATTCATTCTCTCACTTGGCAAAATACTAAAAATCTTTATAGTTTAAAAACTGGAGAAAATACAAAGGAGCAAAAGGTTATCCATTTGCTCTTACATTAAGAAAAACATTACCTAAACATATACATCTCAGGATGATCTCTTGAGCAGGGGAATGAGGTAAGGGAGAATTACATTTGACTATGCCAAAAATAAAATAAAATGGCATTTTTATTCTACTGCGTGCTTGTTGCTTGTCATGAAAAGAAATCCAGAATTTATCTATTAATGGAATTTTAAAGTTCAAATGCTTCAATCTACCTGTGGAAAAAGATTTTAAAAGTTATTTTTAAAATGCAATCTTTCTAAAATGCAATTTAAAGAATGAGACTTAAAAACCCTCTGGAACTATCCATAAACTTCTTTCTGGAATTTATCTTAAGGAACTTGTGATTGGTAGCTACAAGGATTTTTGCCACAGCACACTTTGGGGAAATTTTTGAAAGTACTATAGGACTTTGAAAATGTTTTATCCATGTTAGATATTGATATATGTAATAAAATTGATTTTATAGAATTGTACCTAAACTATCATGGGAAGACAAGTGTTCAACATATATATGATGAAAATATTAAAAGGCAAGCTATTTCAGAGTTTTTTATTTTAAAAAGTGAGTATACAAAGAATTCTCCAAGGATAAATATCAAAATATTTTGTATATAGTGTCTTAGTGTGTGGGTTTAGAGCAAATGGGATTTGGATCTTTGTGAGGTTTTCTATACAAATATTTCTAGATTATAAGTCAATTTTTTAAAAAATGAAGTTATCTCTTGAGATACATCATCATAGTATAAACAGGAAGTTAAAGTTGAGGTCAAAGAACTGGACTTTATCCAACTATCAACTATAATCAGTCTATTTAAACTCCAAGTTTAAATAATTCCCTCATTGTAAATAATGTGCGTCATATAAATCTATGCCAAAGTGAAAGATACATATGGAACACTCTATTAAGAAATATTCATTTTTCTTTTCAGCCTTCCAACAATGTTTGAAGTAGATATTTATATCCCCTTTTTCTAGATGAGGAAGCTAAATCTCATCAAGGTTAATGACCTTGTTCGCTTCTATATGACTCCTAAGGTGCAGAAACAGAATTTAAATTCAAGTTAATGTGACTTTAGAGTCTTTGGGCTTTACTCTGCAGTTGGAAGAGATAAAATGGAATAAAACAATAGCTATCCTCATTATAGATGAACAGAAGTGAAGGAGCAGTTAGAAGAATAGGCATAGGTGAAGAGATTTAAAACAAAGTTTATCCTTGAAAACCAAAGGAAGAGAATAAAGAGCAAAGTCAAATTAAGAGATTAAGTTTGTCAAGAAAACACACTGAAAAGATTTTTGACTCATTGTCATTAAAGAGAATCTAAGGGGGTACCTGGGTGGCTCAGTGGGTTAAGCATCTGACTTCAGCTCAGGTCAGGATCTCAAGGCTTGTAAGTTCAAGCCCCCCCATCGGGCTCTCTGCTGTCAGTGCAGAGCTTACTTTGGATCCTCTGTCCCCTCCCCCTCTCTCTGCCCCTCCCACACTGGCACTCTCTCTCCCTCTCAAAAGCAGATGAACATTTTTTTAAAAAAGAATCTCTCATTTGAAAGATGAGGATAATCTAATACTGAGCTACTAAAGAATTAATTAAAATATACAGGTATGAAAATGAAGAGCTTTAAGGGTTTTGGTTGCACACAGCATTGCATTTAATTTAGTTAGGTTCCAAATTAATATAGTACAAGGGTCATAAGCCAGAAAGAGGTAGGCAGGAAGTTTCTTCCTTAAATCTTTACTTCACCTCCACCCTTACTTCAAAGACTTGGTACTAACTTTTACCTTAGCCTGGACTCTTTTTATCCAAGAGAGTTCCCTCATTTTTCATGTTTTCCAAATAATGAAATACTTTTCTTAAACTAAATTAAGCACTAGTAATATTTTGGGAAAACCTCTATTTTAAAGTATGCAACCTGAATGAATCACTTGCATGAAAACAACTTGCTTATAGAAGTAGCAATAAAAATATACAATTAGGATTTGCAAAATTACATTAATCAATAAAAACCATAGGAAGTTAAATTTGGGACAATCCATTGTAATGAGTGGTTAAGCCTCTAATGAATATGAGGAATCATGAATCTGAAAATTATATATTCTTTCTTCTCTGTACTCACTTCTGACCTCTTGGGAGGGCCTCACCTCACATTCACTGATTAAAAGACACACAGTAAAACATCTCCTTGGTATAGTCTATAAAACAGAATGAGTAATGCTATTTTAAATTAGTGATAGGTGAATCACAAAGCTCTGGGAAGTTGAATTTCTTTTCCTCTTCTGAACTTTCTTTGATGAAGAAATAAGGCTAGAAAACATGTGAGAATGCATTATCTCATGAGAGACCCAGCACTCCTGTTTCAGCCTCTAGCTTTAAAATGTTTAAAAGTATGAAAGATTTTCACTCATGTAGTTCTAATCACTACATTTCCTCTTAAAAATGACTTGGAAAATAGAAACAAACAAACAAACAGACAAAAAACACACCAAAGATATTTTGTTTTCTTCTTTCACGAAGGTGCCTCTTCTTAATTTTTAGGATGTATAGGGAAAAGACAATCTTATATCCTGACTCTGGTAGGACAAGGATAACATTTGATTCTTTGCTAAATGAACACTGAATAGATATATGAATAAAGAATAAAATTAATTAGTTAATTAAAGCATAAAATTAAAAGAGAAAGAAAAGGTATAAGCAAGAGAAGAAGAAGGGGGAGGGAGGGAGGAAAGAAGGAAGGAAACCTCTTTGGCTGTCCCTTGTTTGAGTTATGAATCTCTTAGATTTTCTCCGTCTGCCCTTGGAGAAGCATGTCTTTCTGAGCCTGATTTCTAAACTACATAGGGATGGAAATAAACTTTCCTGGTATAATAGAAATTCTTCTATAGCATTTTTTAATCCATCAATTAATGTGCCAAGCATTCTGCTAGTAATCCTGAGAGAACTTTTCTGAAATCAAACACTTGGTGTTAGTGTGTAAAATTTGTAAATCATATGGCAAGGAAAACCATCATAAATTTAAAAAAAAGAATTCTTAACTTACAAAGAAACAGGTTATTTTACTAGCACTGAGCATAAATTTTGAAATAATGTCAGTAGAGGAGAAGATGTTTTATTGGATTAGAGACACTTCTTCATATTTTTAATATCATGGAGAGAAGAATGACATATTAATTATAACATAAACACTATCCAATCCCTTCTGCTTTTATTTATTAAATATTTATTATCTGTATAATAATAGACTAAGCCAAACCCCATTTAACTGAAAATCCTCTTATTTTTATGATTTGAAATGTATTATGCCGTCTAAGAAGTCCCAGTAACTCTGCAGTTATGGATATGGAACAAAAAGGCAACAATAAGTTCTTGACCTTTTAAAATCAGACCAGCATTTTCAATTGATTATGATTTTATTTACCTGATGCAAGATTTCCTTTGTGGATACTTTAGTATTCAAATTATTTTAATATTAAGTAGAATAACATAATACCACTAAAAATTGGAGGCTGGCATTTCCATAACACATTCTGATCTATGCTATTTTTGAGAAAACACAAGCTGGGTCCTAAAATAACACTATACTCTATTATCAGTTAAGTATTCTATCTCCTATACTGATTTTGAATAATTTTGAAAGTTATCTCAGCCTGTTGACAAAATAGTCATAGTTATACAAGTATGGTAGAATAAGAAAGAATAAGAAATACCAAGTGAAATTATAACAGAGTGGTACTGAAACAAAAACTTTCTATTTTAATAATTTTTTAAAATAATGCATTTAGCTTGGAGGAAAAGGAAATAATCAGGAAACTTTATATATGAACACCCCAAACTTTTACTTTTAAAATTGATTTCAAAGGAAAAAATAAGACAGAGCTACAGTGTTTTATTTAATCTTCATTGTACTTTTGCCTCTAGATTTCTTCTCATGCATTCAACAGATAGTTTTCTCTCTCACTTTAGGAGCTAGGCATATAAAATCATCTTTTATGTGATTTTAGATGTTCTTCAACAAGAAATCATTTGTAAAATTCAGTCTTACACTATCTTCAAGAACAGTTTAAAGTTATCTCTTCATGAAACAAGGGGTACCTGGATGGCTCAGTCGGTTAAGCGTCGGACTCTTGGTTTTGGCTCAGGTTATGATCTCATGGTTCATGAGTTCGAGCCCTGCATCAGGCTCTGTGCTGCCACTGTGGATCTTGCTTGGAATTCTCTCTCTCCCTCTTTCTCTAATCCTCTACTGCTTGCTCTCTCTGTCTCTCTCTCAAAATAACTAAATAAACTTAAAAACAATTTTTAAAAATGCTACCTCTTCATGGACATCATGCCTAACTTCTCTAAATATGATTCTCTGGTTATATGCCCTCTTAGTTTCCAATACCTGCTTTTCACAGCACTTAATACAATTCTAATACATTACTAAATTTATAATTGGTTCCATAATGTCTCCTTCCCTAAAAAAATAAGTCCTCAAGATCACTGTTATATCTCCCACACCTAGTAGCTTGTCAATAAATGATTGATACTGAGTCTCAGAGAACTTAAATAACTTTCCATTAGAAAATGACTAGCATATGGCAGAGTCAGGATGTAGTGCTCATTTTCGTGTTTTTGTTTTTTCCTTCTCAAACATTACTGCTTTTTATTACCTGGAGAAAGAAAAAAGTAATAATTGATTTTAAATTCATCTGCTGTCTGTACAGCGTAGGAGGATGGATTTTTGTTGTGTTCTTCACAGTGAGTGATATGTTCTGGACTTCAGTGTAGGTAAATTATGCCTTTTCAACAAATAAACAAACCTCCATATATGGCTTGTGTTCCATCCCCTCTGTGTATTTCTTTTTCTAGTAAAAATTTTATATTTTTTCCCTCTTCACAGAGCCCTGGAAAGGTCAGCTACTCATCTAACTACTTAATCTAATATAAAGCAATTATTTCAAAATTATAGACAGGTCTGACTATTCAAAAGCAGTCATTAAAAGGAACAATAAAATATTTTACCTGAAAATTTCCAGATTATTTTTCTTAAACCTATCTTTCTTAACTCCAAGCATATAGTAATAGAAAAAAAAAGGTTAGCATGTAAAGCATGGTATATAATATTGGATATGAGATGAGATAAGAAGCAAACATGATGACAAATATATATGTAATAAATAATCTTATATTAAATAGATATAGGTAGCCTTTGCATGTGACTGTCTTCTGGGCTTTGAGAATTTCTCTTTTCATTGGCTTCTAAGACCTGGAGGTACGTATTCTTGTAACCACCTGCTCCTAGAATGAGAACCACAGGATAATCCCCTGCCTACAGTTTAGTAAATGATTCATTATTAAACTTTCCTCATGTTACCCAAAATATGCTGTTTTCTGCCAGGACTCTGATTGATACAGACAGTAAAGGAAAATATGTCCTTGCTGTGGCCCATGAAATGGTAACAACATTGTCTGGAAAAGACTGAATCCCAGAGTTCCTTTTAATCACACATGGTAAAGTGAGAAGGGGTTTTTAACAGAACTGGATGAAGCATGTAAGAGGAGACAGACTGGGGCAAAAATGAAAAATCAAAATGAAAACATGAAAAATGAAAAAAGTATATTGAATTCCACCCTTTAAAAATAAATACTAAAAGTTGGTCCCTGACAGCTGGGGATGGGTGTGATATTTGAATTTTAATTTGAGCTTTTAATGATGGCTCTTTGTGTCCCAGGTATATTATTTTAGTATTATGACTTTCTAAAATAGACAGTATTCAGGGGCACCTAGGTGGGTCAGTCAGTTAAGTGTCCAACTTCGGCTCAAGTCGTAATCTTGCAGTTCATGGGTTTGAGCCCCGCGTCTGGCTCTGTGCTAACAGCTCAGAGCCTGGATCCTGCTTTGGATTCTGTGTCTTCCTCTCCCTTTGCGCCACCCACCCCCCCCCCCCCCCCCCGCCCCACTCACACTCTGTCTCACTCTCTCTCAAAAATAAATAAACATTAATTTTTTAAATAGACAATATTCATTGTAACCCTTTATTCTTCCATCTCATTTTTCTCTGCATATTTAAAAATGATTTTCTTTTCTGGTTCTCTGAATATGATGCACATGCTTAATGTGCTGCTGTATGTTTACTTTGTTTGTTGTGCACTTAGCATCTCAATTAAATTTGAAAGTAAGAGCCAATGCAAGCTTCCTTTGTTTAGTATTATTTACCAGAAGTTCTGCCACATTCATGTGATATATTCATTTGGAAAAGACTCCAGGCAACATTTTCTCCTAGATAAATTTGGTCTTTCTTTATAAATTGTCAACAGAATGCTCTGGCAGCTGGCCATTACTTTTTAATCAAATAAGTGCTCTTCACTATTATTGAAAGTCAAGAGGAAATCTATAATATAGTAAGAATCTCTGTACTTTTCTTGAAATAATAAAAGTGAAATTCAGCTTTGAGCTAGGGATAATAAGCCCTTAGTTATTACTTTAACTGAATAAACATGAGCAGGACTTGAGCAACTTTTACTCTCCTGTGAAATTAGGGAATATGATTTAAATATCAATGTAACCAAATCTTTGAATATCTATTATTTATAATAGGATTTTTCTCTACCTTGTTTTTCTACAGTGGAAAAAATCTGTGTATTGTTTCCATTGCACCATGTATGCATATGGTATTAGATTGAAAAAAGAAATCCTTATAATTGGAAGGCGTCATCTTAGTTTAACCTCTCAGCAATTTCTGGATGTCTCATTATTATTTGCATATGATTATCTTCCATTGCCTGCTGGAAATTTTCCATTGATAGAATGATCCATGTATTTTTAGTCCAGTAGAAAGTTATTCTTTATGTTGAATGAAAATCTAGCTTATCATTGAGTTAAATTCTACCCTCAGAGATACTGCAATGCTTTACAAATCTATGATTTCTCTTCTCAATCCTCTTTTCTTTATAACAAGCATTTATTATTTTGATTTCCCCTTTATGTTATTCACTCTTCTGCTTTCCATGAATGAGCCTGGCATCTTTCTATTGTTTCTCTTGAAAATATCACTCATATATGAGGTTTTATATAAGTATATATAGCTCAAAATACTATAGTAAAATTACCTACTTTAGTCATCTGTTAATATTTTTAGTTGCTTCTTCAAATTACAATGTTATGTTATAAACAAGTTTTATATTTTCTTTAACACATTGACTTATTTTTCAAGAAGAAAACATTCTTGAGGGTCTTATCAGATTCCTTAATTGCAAAACTATTAAAATTAAATTTTGGGATGATTGAAAGCAAATGAAAAAAAAATTAAACTATTGAAATATGTACTCCACTTTTTTAACATAAGACTTCCCTCAATAATTATATAATTATTGACAATTTAAATATACTTCAATTCTTCCTTATAGCTTCATGTAATCACACAAAGGGGACAAAATAAATTTCCTAAACGTTATCCAAACTTTCAGGTGCATATATTCTAATTTTAAATTATCATGTTTATGGCCGCAAAAAATATGTTTTATACTTACATATAATTTTTATATGACTCAAGGTAATATAATTATGTTAATTAACCCTGATAATATTGAGTGAGACAAAAGAGTGCTCTGTCATCAAAAGAATGCTCTGTTTTTTCTTTGCCATCAGATTGGTGAATGAATTGCCAGTTTTATACTCTATAGTGACTCTACATAGCTTTCATCATAGACATCAGAAAACATTTTTTTCGTGCATATTGATGTGATTGTATTTTTTTAGATTGTGTTGACTTGATATTTAAGTAAATACTTATTCAACTTAAGTTAAACACACTTTTTTTCCTTTTTCAATGAATCAGATTCATTGAATTTTAATTTATACATAGTGAAATTCACCAACTTATGTATATAGTCCCAAAAGTCTGGCAAATGTATAACCACCAACACAATCAAGCTATAAAATATCTCCACAATGCACCCAAATACCTTAGCATCCCCTTGGATGCAATCGGTATCTCTACCCCTACTTCTTGGCAACCACTGACCTAATTTCTGTCCCTCTGACTTGTCTTTTCTTAGAGCATCTCTAAGTGAAGTCATAGAGTAGGTAGCATTTGGTGTCTGGCTACTTTCATTAAGGCCAATGCTTATAAAATCACACATGGTTTTACATTTATGAGTAGTTTGTTCCTTTTTGTTGCTATATAGTATCTTATTGTATGGATATGCCATAACTTGTTTTACTTATTCACCAGCTAGTGGATGTTTGGGAATTTTGTAGTTTCAGGTGACTGTGAATTTTGCATTACTCCCACCAGCAACTCCCACATGTATTGGAGTTTCATGTGTTCTACATCTCCAAGTAACTTTTTTACAAGTAATTTTTTATATGAAGATCTATATTCCATATCCTTCCTCTACAACTTGACCAGAAGAGTAACTCACAGAATGGGAGAAAAATATCTGTAAACTATATATCTAATAAAGGGTTAATATCCAAAACATACAAGAAATACAAACAACTCAATAGCAAAACAATAAAAACAACAACAACAACAAATAACCTGATTTTAAAAAGGACACCAGGGTTTCAGGGCACCAGCGTGGCTCAGTTGATTAAGTGTCTGACTTTGACTCAGGTCAGGATCTCATGGTTGGTAAGTTCGAGTGCCATCACCATTTGTTGAAGAAACTTTTTTCTATTGGATATTCTTTTCTGCTTTGTTGAAGATGAGTTGACCATACAGTCGTGGATCCATTTCTGGGTTCTCTATTTTGTTCCATTAATTTATGTTTCTGTTTTTGTGTCAGTACCATACTGTCTTGATGATTACAACTGTGTAATATAGCTTGAAATCGGAATCATGATGCCTTCAAGTTTTGTTTTTCTTTTTCAGGATTGCTTTGGCTATTTTAGGTCCTTTATGCTTCCATACAAATTTTAGGATTGTTTGTTCTAGTTCTGCAAAAAATGCTGGTGGTATTTTGAGAAGGATTGCATTAAATGTATACATTACTTTGGGTAGTATAAACATTTTAACAATGTTTTTTCTTCCAATCCATAAGAAGCATGTAATGCTTTTCCATTTCTTTGTGTCCTTTTTACATGTAAAAGATATCTCAAAGTTGTTTTATAAAAGCAGTCTCAAGACAGTGTGTAGTGCTTATAAAAGATTATTAAGGTTTATATATAGAAAGAAAAAGTTATTTTATATATAAATAAAATGAGAACTGGAAAGACGCTTAAAATTATCAACATTTTGTTTTTTTATTTAAAAAAAATTTAATGTTTATTTTTGAGAGAGAGAGAGAGAGAGAGAGTGAGCAGGGAAGGGGAAGAGAGAGGGAGACTCCAGGCTCTGAGCTGTCAGCACAGAGTCTGATGCAGGGCTTGAATCCACGAACTGTGAGATCACGACCTGAGCTGAAATCAGAGGCTTAACCAACGGAGCCACCCAGGCACCCCCAAATTATCAACATTTTAAAAAGTATCCATACACCTAAATATAGGGCTTTACCTAATATCTCTAGTATTTTAGGACAAGCAGTATACAATAAGTTGATGTGGTAATGTAATAATAGTGCACTAATAATTGAAAAATTGGGAATACTCTATATGTCTAAAAATGAGAGAATTATTAAGATATTGGTACAATGTGATGGAAGGCATCCCGTAGAAAAGTAGAAAAATGAATCTGAAAGCTTTGATACATGGTATAATTCCAGTTATACAGTAAGTATAAGTGTGTTGGAAAGAATAGACTATAATGTGACAATTGTCAATGTGTAGTGTAATATATGCAAGTTAAAAGGAAGATTAGGCAGGCACTCCATCTTGCACTACCTCTAAAGGGAATTCATAGGGAAAGTGAAGAAATAGTCTGAGTTCTTGAGGGAACCATGCTGTTGGTAAGCCAATCTTGAGTCTGTCTTCTGTTAAACAATTTGTTATGTGAAATAAACGCTCCTTATATAGACCACTTTTAAGTGGATTTTATACTACTTGCTCAAATGCAGACTAAACTACAAACAAAAGAAGAGGGCTCACAATGAATATGAAACAATTTTTTAAATGTTATTTTACTTATATGACAAATTTATTTTACTCCATTTTCCCATGACCCTCATTCTCTCAGTCCTCTTGATACTGTGTAGAATCATAAGAATGCCTTCTAGCATGATTGAAATTATCAATGATAAAGCAGTTTCTTAAATATAGGTGTTCTAGAAATATGCTCAGTGGTCTCTCTGTGCACTGTTTGTGGTTGGGAAGAATAATTTGTGCAATGCTCCTTAGAAACAATCATGACAAAGTAATTTCATGAAAGTTATGAGGGAAGTCTTTAAGATCTTAATATTCATCCAACAAAGCATTTGGCAATATTTGTCATGTTGCACTTGGAAAGAGGTAGAAAAGCTTGTTTTCCACTTTTGGCATAAGAACATGCAATGTTAACATTCCTTGTTCACATAGAGTGAAGTTTCTAAGGGCTTAATATAGTTGTTTTCTCAACTATTTACTATAAAACCTTTTAACATTCCTTTTAAAGAAGAAATTGAACATAACTTTATGCAATTCGCAATTGTCCAAATGAACTAATACAGTCAAAAAAAAAAAAAAGAAGAAAGAAAGAAAGAAAGAAAGAAAGAAAGAAAGAAAGAAAGAAAAGAAAGCCTTTAGGGAATATTTAAGTCTGTTTTAACTGATATAATATTTTAAAGGGATAGCATATAAACAAAAAACACCCACAAAAAGAGACTTTTAAGCAAATAATAAAATTTCTTATATGTACTACCCAAATACCAATTACTGAAATATACACATAAATACCTAGCTTGAGGAAATTTGTGAGAAAGGGATTCAAGAATTTAGTTTGTCCTGTCTATATTATGATATAACTTCTAAAAATAATGTAAAATTTGCTCTATACATGGAAATTCAGTTTCCATATTGTGATATGAGGTTAATCACAAAAGTGAAGAGATTTTATAGATATAATTAGGATTCCTAATAACTTGGCTTTAAGTTAGTCAAAAGGGAGATTGGATGGGCCTAACTTAATGAGGTGAACACTTGTTATGAATTTGTCAAATTAACACTTTCAGTGGAGCACAAGGTACCGGCTGGCAAACCTTGGCCCACACACAGACCAAACGAGGGAATGAAATAGAGGAGTTTATTACTGACAAGTCCTGTTGAAATACCCAGTATGCCTTGAGGGGCCACACGGAGAGGTCAAGCCAGAGTACAGACAGAGAGAGACAGGACCTGGAACATAGTGTTTCATTAGGGTCCATGGATGGAGCACTTTGGGTTCCCAGGCTAAGGTTGGATTGATTAATTCAAACCAAAACAGTTACATTTGGTTAAGCCACACAAGGGTCTTATCTAGGGGCACACAAGCAGAAGGCACTGGGAGGTAGGGAGGACTGTTGCTTACAAGGGCTGTTGGGGAGGTTATATCAAGAACTCATTTTTGCTTGTGGCTCTGCAGGCTGCTATCTTAGGTATAGGCTTGCATGAGGAGACAGGTGTCAGTCTGAGGTCACAGCAGGCTACCTGACCAAACAAAATAGGTCCTAAAGCAGCAATACCCTGAAGTAGATTAGCTAAACTCTGCACAATCCTTAAAAGAGAATCTGGAAGTCAGAGACTAAGAAGTACCAAGACACTTTCCTTTTGGCCTTGAAGAAGCTAAACTCCTGTGCAGTAGAAAGGGTCAAATGGCAGAGGATGACGGGTGGTCTCTAGAAGCTACAAACTACAAGGAACTAGATTCTCTCAGACTTCAATGACTGGGAATATGACACCAAGCCTCAGATGAGACTGGAGACCTGGTTGACACCTTGCTTACAGCCAAGTTCCAAAATGATTGTACCCTAGTGAAGTCATGCCCAGACTCCTGGTCCATGGAAACTGTGAGACAAGTATACGGTGTTTTAAGCCTCTAATATTGCAGTAGTTTGTTATGCAGCAATAAATAAGCAATAGAGTTATAAAGTGGTGTAAAGTAGGATCAATACTAGGATCCACAAAGCATACAGTCCGGTCTCTAATCTCATGAGGCTTAGACTGTAACAGAGGAGAGAGACGAGTCATATTGTCACAATTGTAACACTGAGCTATGGGCTCTAAAATAAAAGCATGTGATTTTCCCACCGCACATAACAAAGGACTCCTTCTAGGTTCAAGGATCATGCAGTGATGTTTAATGAGAGATTGGAAGGATTAATTAGAAATAAACTTCCACCAGAAAAAAAGAAGGTGTGGTTACACAACTACCTCATTAGAACAAGATCCTATTCTAGCCTTTTCCTATTAGACAATAAATACATTGTCTTCAAGGATGACAGTGTATCTGTTTTGTCTTATTCATAGAGTCCAGAGCATAATAAGGTGCTCATTATCCACTGGATAAATAAATGAATGAATCATTGGTATCATAAGGAAGTAAGCTTTGGCTGTGTGGAAGAAGAACATTCCTCGTCTCAGAACTGCTCTTAATGGAGTAGTTGGATCCCCATTAGTGGAAGTCTAAGCAGACACAGCATGATCAGCACTCAAGAGTATTGCAAATGTACTGAGGAGTCTGTTGAAGCAATTTTAGTTTTCAGCCTATGCTCAGTCCTTAGAGTGATAAGCTGAAATCTTGATATACGTGGTGGGGTATCTTTATGCAAATCAGAAACAGGAACTGGAGAAAGGAACCATTAGACAATGAGAGTCTCAGGCCCAATAAGATACATTACCAAATAAAGATACTTTAGAATTGTAAAAGAGCTCTTTTGATGTAGAAAAAAATAATCAGGGTATTTCACCTTAGAGCTCAAATAAACTAATGCATATTCATAAATGAGGAATCATACAAGGAATGCTGTTTCAAAGGATAGTCAGAATTTCTGAGCCCCTTTCTAAGCTAGGAAATATATAAGAGAAAGGGCTTTCAAGATTTGTAGACAAGTGTACATGTGCATACTCCTTTAAGGTGAGGGAATAGTCTTTAGAATGCAAAGAATCTTTAGTGCCTTGGTTTGAAAATACACCATTCTCACTGTGTAAACTGGAATCTCAAGCTGGAGATGGAGAAATTGGGCATAAATCCTACAAACATAAGCAATGGTAGGTCAGCCTGTGAGGCCAAAACTCTAGTAGACTTTTTCTTAATCTCCAGTGCAGATAGTTATATATAGGTATTAAAAAATTGAGCTAGGCCAATATGATTTGTTTGCCTACAATGTATGATCAAAATCAGTCATCATTTATTATTTAATCTTATTTTAGATTTGTTCATAAGTTTGGTTATGCCAGTAGACAATAATAAAGTAAACACACATTTTGACTATTATTTATATTTTATTGTGGATAGTTCACATGACAATCTTGGGTAACAATTAGACACCATGAACATCAAAATAGAAAAAAAATTAACTTACATGAAATCTAATCAATAACCTCTGATGAAAAAAAAATCTATCTTTGATAATAAAAGGAGTTGTAGCTCTTGGGGAGACGGGACTTGGCTTTCAGTTACTCTTATCATATCACACCCTAACTTAATGCCTGACAAATAGATTTCAAAATATTTGTTGAATACGTTAGTGACAGCATGAAGGGTTGTTTGTAATTAAACTAACCAAAATCATCATTTTTATTTAGAATTTTATATATATATTTTTTAATTTTTTAATGTTTGCTTATTTTTGAAGGAGAGAGAGTGAGAGAGACACAGAATCTGAAGCAGGCTTCATGCTCTGAGCTGTCAACACAGAACCCAATGTGGGGCTCGAACTCACAAACGGTGAGACCATGACCTGAGCCGAAGTCGGACGCTTAGCCAACTGAGCCATCCAGGCACCCCTGGAATTTTATATTTTAAAATATTTAACTAGATTATTTTAATTATTGAAAATGTTTTAAATACAATTCCTACATCACTGTAATAAAAAAATTATGTTGATTTTATTCTTTAATATCTTCTCATATTTTATGGGGAAAATGCTGCTATGTTATAATTGTGAGTACTAATAAAATTATCCTGACAACCAGTTTTGAAAAAAAAAATGAGCAAAATGATAAATTACTCTGTTAAACAACTTCTAATCCCATAAATGCTAACATGACTTAACCAGCTTCATTTTAGATAAGTAAATAATCTGAAAAAAGTAAGAATTATTTAAATTAGCTTTCAGTATAGAAGAGCTGAATATAAAATGCTAATTAATGTAACTGTTGTTGATGATACTGTCTAGAGAATTGGATATGTTCTCACACTTTTTAAGTTACATGAAATTAATTACATGGACTATTTTAAAATATTTTATTATTAACAATTATAGAACCTTATCTCCAGGAAGAATAATGTGAAGATAAATAATCTGTGAATAAACTCCAATAAAACTGAATATGGTCAACATATTTTGTTAATTAAAATAATTAGTTTAATTATTACTTAAAGTGAATTGATGCCTGAAAATTGTATTTTTAAACATCAAATATATGCCAAATTTTTTGTCATGAAATTGATAATCATTAATAATTATCTGTAGATGATACGAATATTTAATACAAATTTTATTTGGTATAATTTACTTATATCAAACATCCTTCTGAGAAGTTACCTTTACATCATGGCTTTACAGTGCTAAATATATTCAAAGATAGAGGTCTAAAATAATATTTATAGTAATTAAAAGAAAATTAGACCTTAATTATAATACAAAACCTTAAAGTGGTATTTTCAGAATATGATTCGTATTTACACAGTTCTCTCTATTGCTATGGTAGATAAATATCAGACTTGTTTTTACTTTTTCTTAATTAGGGTAAAGTAAAAACAAAACAAAAAGAATAAAAGGAATAAGAGTGACTTCAAATGTTTGCTACAGTTGGTTGTGGAACTCATTGTGTAACAAAGCACCCACAAGGTAACTCTCACAAAGAGTAGTTGCAGCCTAAGAGAAGAGATACCCCCAGTAAGGAAAAAGATGATACTTAGTCAAGTTCAGTCAGGACAAAAACTCAGAAATTAGATAATTGAGCTCCTCAAGGATAGTATACTGGTTTGGTCTGGGGTTCATTTCTATAAGTTCCTATACTAATTTTATTTATTTATTTTTTTTTAGTATACCCTATATTGAGAAGTCTGGGAGCATTTATAGACACTATACAAATGAAAAGATGCTAAGCAAAAGAACGAATGATTGCAAATACATTTGCATAGAATTAAAACTGTAAATAAAACTTAGGGATCAGATATTTATATTTTCTGTTTATTTCTTCTTTCCTTATAGCAATACAGAGGTGAAAAACCAGGTAAAACAAAACTGTTTGTAAAATCTTTATTAACAGTTTCCATTTTTTTGAGTGCCAGGTACATGCACTTAGATGCACACATGGCAGGATTAGGAAGGTGACGTGATCTTACATCAAGCTTGTAGGTTAAATGTCAGTGCCCACATTTTATAGGTGAGGAATCTAAGAAGAATTAAGTACATTTCTAATGATTACAGGCTAGCAGGAAATAGAGATGGGATTTGAACTCAAGGCTGTGTGTCTCCAAAGTCTAGGACACTTTCACCAAAGTCCTTGGCATTTTCAGATAGGTTGAAATAAAATACATAGTGTGGAATAAATCCATGTACAGGAAAGTATTTCCTTAAAGAAGTCATAAACCCTGCAGAGTAATGGTTTTTATAATGAATGCACCTAGTTTATAACATTAAGTTATACTTAATATCTTAGTGGAAATATCTGCATTCAGAATTTTGCATTTTGTTCAATTTTCTCCAAGAACTGTACATTTTCTTGAGTGGTGTTTGCATTACAAATATACTATTGTTGGATTTTTCCTTACCAAACTGACAATAAATTCAGGTATATGTTTTTTGGAGAAATAAGAGGACAATTAGTAACTTTAAACATTCTAAACATGTCCAAAAATATTATAATGTTTACTGTTTGTTGGGTCACTTTTTACGTAGGTTACACTGTTTAATTTTTTTTTTTTAAGTAGGCTTCAGGTATGAAACAGGAATAAAAAGTTTTGTTTTTGACTTGTTAGGAATTAGATTCTTGAGGGTCCTATGTAAATGTTAGCTAGAAGGAATTAGATATAAGAGTTAAGTTCAGAAAAGAAGTCTGAATAGAAGACACTGAACTGGGAATCAATAGAACAGTGGCATCAGCTAAGGCCATCTTTGTGGTATGGTCATACTGCAAGAGTTGTAGACTGAGGAGAGAACATACCTGCAGTAGAATACTAACATTTAAGGACTGATAGGAGAGAGTAAATCTTAAAATGATGCTGAAAATGAATCACTAGGGGAAACGTCCGTAAGGAGAAAGGGGTAAGAGGTGCAAGGAAAATATGTTTTTCAAAAGGAGGTTAAAAGCTTCTGAGATGTCTACTGATTTTATACCATGGAGACCAATGGTGACCCGAGGAAGAATGTTTTGGTGCATCATGGGGACATAAGCCAAATTTTAGTGTCATAAGGAGTAAATAATCAGTGAGCAATTCAGAGTGGAAGGTTTAGGCAACTTTGCCAATTATTTTGGCTATAAATGTAGGTAAGAAACAGAAAAAATAATCGTGAGGGAGGTGCAGTAAGGAAATGTCCATGATTCTTTTTATTTTCTTTAATTATTTTTATATAAAAGATACTGAGCAAACTTACATGCCAGTGAAAACCAGTGAAGATGTTAAAGCTATGGGCGAAAGAAGCACTGAACAAATGAATATCCCTCAGAATTTTCAGCATAATAGGATATAAATATTAGAAAAATTGGATTCTGAAGTATATATGGGAAATGTGTTTGTCTTTTCTCTTTACTGTCCTTGACATCAGGAGGAAAACTGAGTATAATAACATATATTCCTCTTGTTTTTACTGGAATGAAAAAAGCAGGCCCTTTCCTGTGATAACTAAGGGGAAACCTAATATGAGGTAATTTATTACATTTGCTACTCTGATAAGAGACTTCATATGGATGAAAACAAACCAAACTATTTTACAGAGAAATGGGAATTACTCTTTTCACAGGAAATGGTAGACAACTTGCTAAACTAGGAAAATTTTTCTTCTGCCATATGGATTTAAATTACACCCTGTCTCTTTCCACCTGAGTTTCTGTCCTTGAAATATGTATGTGTGCTTGAGCTAACAGGTGCACTAATTAGTGAAATGTCATGTTTCAAGCTCTTAGGGATGAGACTAACAATAAAGATGGATTCATGGCTATTTCAATGGTAGAGTCCAAGAATTCATTTCAACACTACCACCACCTTCTCCTCCACTACCACCCCAAACCCATTCTCCACCTGACAGTAATTTACAGGACTTTAGTAGCAAAGGGCATCACTACTTTGGAAGCTAAGTCGATGATAGTCACACTCAAATTGTGTAAACGAATGGGAAAGGAGAATTTAGGTAATAAGACCCACTCTTATGTATGTGAGTGGGTTTTCCTTGGAGGTACTGGAGATTTCTAAGGCAAGATTTATTGAAAGATTCACTTGAGAAATAGGAACCCATCCTCAGGACAAGGAAAAAGTTAGGACCTGGGTGGCATTCCCCATGGAAATACTTGGAGAAGACTAACTTTAAAGATGCTTTCCTTGGGGCTCCAGGGTGGCTCAGTCAGTTAAACATCTGACTCTTGATTTCAGCTCAGGTCATGATCTCACAGCTCATGGAATCGAACCTCTGTGCTGACAACTGACAGATTCTTTCTCTCTTCCTCTCTCTCTACTTCTTCCCTCCTCCCTCAAAATTAACAAATAAACATTAAAAAAAGATGCTTTCCTTGAAGTCCGATGGAAGCATTTTGTCAAGAGTTTACCCTTTTCTCTCCTTTGTTGTATTTGCCTTTTAAATTGTGCCAATTGGTAAATGAGAAAATTCTTTTCTGACTGTAGTCTTGGGGAATCAGAAGACGCATAATAATAATTGGAAAAAAAGGTTCTAATTCTTTCTGCTCACTGGTTCCCATAACCATGAAACTCTTTACTTTCTCTTTAATGCAGGTAAAAAGTCAAAACACACAGAAAAGAAGGGAAAAAAACTAATCAACGTGTTGATAGTCCAAATGAGATTGACATGCAAGGTTGAGGATGAGGCCATGGGAATAAATAGCAAGGAGGGAAGTTTACCGTGGATGAGTAAGCCAATAACTGAGAGAGAAAATTACAAAGTGAGATAGAAATTTTATATCTGGATGGTAAGAAACTCATAAGAAAAGGTACTTTAAAATAATGGTCGGGAATTATCAGTGTGGAACTAAGATGACACAGGTCCCACCTCTGTTTTGTGTGTTTTTTTTTTCTAAAGCATGAGATGTGAAGAAACATTTTCTAGTGAATATAGTGAGAAAAGTAATGCCTTCAAGAAAAAAAAAAGCTATGTTTCAGCTTAGCTAGAAGCCTAACGGAAGGGTACTTGAAAAATTGATGATACAGGTGTGGCAGGCAAAATAATGGCCCTAAAATATGTCCACAACCTAATCCTCAGAACCTGTAAATATGTTGTCTTACATAGCAAAAAGGACTTTGAAGATGTGGTTAGGTTAAAAGCCTGCAGGTGGGGGATAGCAGCCGGACTACCCAGGAGGGCCCAATCTAATCACAAGTCCTTAAAAGCAGAAAACCTTTCTGGGTTGTGGTCAGAGGGAGATGTGACTACGAAAAACGCATCAGAGAGAAAACGTGAAGAAATGGATTCTCCCCTGGAGTTTCCAGGAAGGCATGAGACCTGCCAACTCCTTAATATTGGGACCTCTGGCCTTCAGAACTGTAAGATAATTAATCTGTGTTCTTTTAAGCTACTAAGTTTGTGACACTTGGTCAAGACAGCTGTAGAAAACCAATACATGGAATTTATTTATCAGGGAGTGAAGGAGCCCGTGGGGTAGAAGGTAACATGGGAGTAGTGGTGTCCCTTGTATAAAGCTGTTGTAAGAATTAATGAGATTGAATATATAAACTGCGTAACATGTTTTTTTGGAACATAGGCTTTCAGAAGGGGTAATTATTACTTAATTTATTTTCGGTGTTATGGATTAAGAAACATGGTTGGCACTGCTGATAAAATGCTGAAAAATTTATATATGGAGTTACTTCCATGTAGCTCACACTCAGATTTGTGAAAGCTGAGTCATTATTTCTCAGTAATTGAATAGTTTTGTGCTGAAATTATAGTTGAATGGTGGACCTCCCCCAAAGCAAATATTTATATTCATATCTATTCTTTGAGACTTAGTTTTCTTATTTATAAAATGAAATTTTCTCATCTAGTTTCTGAAGTGCTTACAAGGACCAAATCCCTTATGTCAAAGTGATTGAACAAGGACAAAACATTTTAAGAGCATGGCTTTAAAATGTTAATGTGTGTGTGTGTGTGTGTGTGTGTGTGAGTGTGTGTATGTATTTAAAAGGCTTGAGTGTAGTTCGTGGTGACAAATACAGCAACTATTCTTGTCTTTATCACTCTATTTTTGGCTACATTCAAAGTGGTAATAGAGATGTTCGAAGTAGCATTAGGTAATGTGAGCTTTTCACATTTTTAGCCGTGGAGTCTGTTAAGCCACCCATTTATTTGTGGAGCTGCCATGGCTTCACAATTAAGGGGAAACACTAAAATCAAGGAAGTGTTTCTTAGTAATTTGTTGAGGATCAATTTAATTATCCTTTGGCACTCAATGCTACCGAAACTCAATAAATAGTTCACTTGGAGGAAATGTGATGATGAGTAAAACCGATAGGAAAACAAGATAGTCACTCTTAGTCACTATTCAGCTTTTGTCCCAAAGATAATGCTATCATGTTGCGCCTAAGTTAAATGTTCCAACTTGGAAAAGTTCAAACATAAAAATAAGAATCCCAATCACCTATTTAAGTATATTCAAAACCTAGTTATTGAGCAAATAAAAAACAAAAGAAAACAAAACATGTTGTATGCACTGCTAGTGCCCTACAAAGATGGATTAGAAAAAATTTCTACACTAAATGATAATAAATAACAGTAACTCACTTTTATGTTCTGTAGTTTACAAAACATTTCATGTATTTTATTCAAAAAGTCTAAAATCTAGTGAGCGAGAGGAATACATGAGCAAAACTGACTTTCTTGAAAGCTTAAGGAAACTAAGAGTTTAAGTTACAAGAGAGGGATCAGTGACTTGGTCTGGACAGTTATTAAATGGCTTATCATTTCATCTTTAGATGAAAAATCTGGGTTATGCTATACATTAGGACAGGAAATTAAATAGCAAATTTTGCTATTCTGTAAAGGAATTAGGTGTGGTTATTGCAAATTACCAACTTGTAGTGGGCCCTTTTTCTTAATCAGCATTTTCAATGTATAAATTGCATGTAAAAAATTCAGCTTTTTAAAAAAGTGTACAACTCTGAGTTTGAAAAGCATGATAGAAAATATTTCCTCATGCACCGTGTTCCATCATGCCCTTTTGCACTCAACCCATTCTATAGCCCATTACTGGCTCCTGGCAGCCATTTCTCTGCTCTCTGACACTGTAATTTTACCTTTTCCAGGATATCACATAACTTAACCATAGAGGTGAGAGTCTTCGGTCTGCTTTCACCAAGCATATTCCTTTTAAGTTTCATCCATTTTGTTGGGTGTATCAGTAGTTAATCAGGGTCAACTGCTTTTTTTGTGTAGATTTGCATTGTAAGGATCTACCACAATTTCTTCATCAGTTCATAAACCGATGGATATGAGGTTTGTTTCTAGGATCCAAATATTCCTAACACATACGCTGTTACGAACATTTAGAAACAAGTTTTTGTGTGGAACATATTTTTTCATTTACCTTGAGTAGTTCTGGGGAAAGGGTTTTAAGGATCTTCTAAGGAACTGCTATAATATGTTCTGCAAAGTGTCTAAGACATTTTGTATTGTCACTAGCAAAACATGAGAATTCTACTTGTATTACTAGATCATCACCAATTTTGGTGTTGGTTTTAGCCATTTTCATTGATATTTAGTAGTATCTCATTGTGGTTTTACTTTGCATTTCCCTAAATGACTAATGAACATCTTGTAATGTGTTTATTTCTCAATCTTAGATCTTCTTTGTGGGTCTGTTTTAATCTTCACAGATTTTTCTTCTTATTAAGTTTTTGGTCTTCTCTTTGCTGTATTGAAAAGCATTCTATATTCTGGATGGAAGTCCTTTATCAGATATGTTTGTGAACATGTTCTGCAAGGCTGGCTTGCATTTTTTAAATGGAGTTTGAGGTTTTTTAAATGCTCTCTTAACCCAGTTTCAAGGCCCTGGCTTGAGGCAGGTCAGTTCTCCTCTTTGAACACTGATTAGGTACCTATGGTAACCACTTTACTTTTCAGGCTCTCCCACTCTAGTGTGAGACCCACAATGCACCTGTTCTGCTTACCGCAAGACCAGGTGCCAGACAGCTAGGGACACCCCTTAATCCATGAGCCGATGAAATTATTCCAGGCAAACAATCCGCAGGAAGCCTGCAAAACCCAGCTAATCCCACCCTGCTTGGCACACATAAACTTCACCCTATGGCTCCAATTTGCTGTTAGCCTGTCCTGGGGCACAAACCTCTGTGAGCCTAGATGACATCATAATCTTTTTTGGAGCTGTAACAGAGAGCTTTCATTTCCAGGTGTTCGGTCGTGAAGTGTGTTGTGTCCCACTACCAAAAGAACATTTAAATGTTAGAAAACACCTTTTTAGTCTGTTAACAGTGTTTAACATGCAATATTTTTATTAATTTTTTACTAGGAAAATTTTTTAAAGAAGTTTTAAGTTCACAGCAATTTTGAGGCAAAGGAACATATTTCTCATATACTCCCTGCCTTTACACATGCAGAGTCTGTCCCATTGTCAGTATCTCCTACCAGAGTGGTATATTTGTTAAAACAGATAACATTAACACATCATAATCACCCGAAGTCTATACTTTACATTACCATTAACTCTTGGTATTGTACCTTCTATGGGTTTGGATGATTATATAATGATGTGCACCTATTATTATTTTTATAGAGTACTTTCCCTAAAAGCCATCTATGTTCTACCTATTCATCTTCCACCTCCTCAACACTTGACAACTATTTTTTTTCAGCCTTCATAGTTTTGTCTTTCCAGAATGTCATGCAGTAAATATAGTACAGTTTGTAGCCTTTTGAGATTGGCTTCTCTCATTTAGTAATATTCATTTAAGTTTCCTCCATGTTTTCTATAGCTTGATATCTCATTTCTCTTTTAGCCCTGAATAATATTCCATTGCCTGGATGTACCACAATTTATCCATTCCCTTACTGAAAGACATCTTGGTTGATTCCAAGTTCTGGCAATCATAAATCTGCTATAAGCATTTGTGTAAGGTTTTGATATGAACACAAATTTTTAACTCCCTTGGGTAAATGCTAAGATGATTGCTGGGTTATATGGTAACAGAATAGTATTGCAAGTAACCACTACACTGTATTCCAAAATGGTGGTCCCATTTTGCATTCCTAGCAGTAATGAATGGGATCAACCTGCCATTAGCCTGTTGTTCCATATCCTTGACAGAATTTGGGGTCAATGCTCTGAATTTTGGCCATTCTAATAGATGTAGAGTGAAACCTCACTACTGTTGTTTTGGGTTCTATATATGCATATGCATGTGTATAATATACATATAATATGCATATAAATGTATATGTTGTATACATATCTTTTTTTATTGATGATGTAAGATCATATTAGCTTTAAGTGTACAACTTAATGATTTGATAGGTGTATGTATTGCAAAACTGTTACCACAAAAAAAATCAGTTAACATCCATCATCACACATACAATTTTTTTTCCTGTCATGAGAATTTAAGAACTACTCTTAACAACTTTACACATTGCAGTATTGTTAATAGTCATAATGTTGTACATTAGACCCCCAGGATGTGTGTATCTTAGAACTAGAAGTTTGCGCCTTCAACCACTTTCACACATTTTGCCCATACCCAGCCCTTACCTCTTCCTCTTTTTTTATTTGTTCAGATCCCACATGTAAGTGAGATCATATAGTATTTATCTTTCCCTATCTGACACATTTCACTTAGCATAATGCTGTCAACATCTTTCCATGTTGTGACAAATGACAGTATCTCCTTTTTATTGCTGTATAATATTCCATTCTATATACTATAATATTATTACAGTATATTATAATACAACATAGAATATTCCATCATATATGTACACATATACAATATTACATAGAATAATCCATCATATATATATATCACATTTTCTTTATCCATTCACCTTTGTTTCCATGGCTTGGTTCTTATAAATAAACATGGGGGTACAGATATATTTTCAAGACAAGGATTTTGCTTCCTTCAGATACCCCAAAGTATAAATGCTGAATCATGCGGTAGTTCTATTTTTAATTTTTTAAGGAACCTTCATACTGTTTTCCAAGTGGCTCTGCCAATTTACATCCCCACCAGTAGTGTACAAGTGTTTTCTTCTCACCACATCCTTGCCAACACTTGTTTTCTGCTTTTTTTTCCAACAATAGCGATTAAAAAAATTGTTTTAAGTTTATTTACTTTGAGAGAGCAAGAGCACAGCGGGAGAGGAACAGAGAAAGAGGGAAAAAGAACTAGAATCCTAGCAGGCTCTGCACTGTCCATGCAGAGCTGGATGTGGGACTTCAACTCAACAAACTGAACCATGAGAACATGACCTGAGCTGAAATCGAGAGTTGGACACTCAATCGCCTGAGCCATCCAGGTGCCCCAACGATAGCCATTTTAAAAGATGTGAGGTGATATTTTGTTGTGGTTTTGATTTGTACTTCCTTGATGATTAGTTCTGTGGGGTAACTTTTCCTGTACTTGTTGGCCATTTATATGTCATCTTTGGAAAAATGTCTATTCAGATCTCCTTTTTAAATTGCATTTTTTTCCATTCAATTGTATGAAGTTATTAAATATTTTGTATACTGATCCCTTAACAGGTACATGATTTGCAAATATTTTCTCAAATTCTATAGGTGGCCTTTTTTCCACCTTGTTGGTGGATTCCTTTGCTAGACAGAAGCTCTTTAGTTTGATATAGTCCCACTTCTTTATATTTCTTTTTTTGCCTTTGGTTTTGGTATAAAATATATATAATATATAAAAATATATTTTTAAATATATATATATATATATATATATATATATATATATATATATATATATATATATAATTGCTAAGACCAATATCTAGGACCTTACCCTCTATGTTTACTTGATGAATTGCATGGATTTATGTCTTAAGATTTAAATTAATTTTGAGTATATTCTCGTGTGTGTTGTAAGATGGGCCTAGTTTCATTCTTTTGCATGTGGCTATCTAGTTTTACCAACGCTATTTGCTGAAGAGCCTATCCTTTTTCCATGGTATATTCATGGCTCCTTTGTTGTAAGTTAATTAACCCTATATGTGTGGGTTTATGTCTGTCTTATTCTGTTCCATTGGTTTATGTATCTGTTCTTATGCTAATACCATACTGATGTGATTACTGTAGCTTTGTAATATAGTTTGAAACCCGGAAGTGTAATGCCTCCAGCTTTGTTCTTCTATCTCAAGATTGTTTGAGCTATTTGGGACCTTTTATAGTTCCATACAAATTTTAGAATTTTTTGTTCTGTGAAAAATGCCATTAGAATTTTGATAGGAATTGCATTCAACCTGTAGATTTCTTGGTAATATGGATATTTTAACAACATTTTTTCAGTCCATGAACACAGAATATTTTTTCCATTTATTTGAGTCTTTTTCAAGTTCTTACATTAATACCTTACACTTTTCAATTTCCAGGTGTTTCACCTTTGTAGTTGAATTTGTTCTTAGGTATTTTATTTTTGATGAAATTGTAAATTGGATTTTTAATTTTTTAGTTCATTATTAATATATAGGAATACAGCTGATTTTTATATATTGATCTTTTTTATCTTGCATATCTACCAAATTTGTGAATTTTAACAGTTTTTTTGGTGGAATATTTAGGGTTTTCTATGTGTAATATTATGTCATGCACAAATAGAAATAGTTTATTTTCTCTTTTCCAATTTGGATGTAATTTATTTTTCTTGTGTAATTCCTCTGACTAGGACTTCCCATGCTATGTTAAATAAAAGTAGTAACAATGGGCATCCTTCTCTTGTTCCTAATCTTAGAAGAAACACTTTCAGCTTTTCACCATTGCATACAATGTTAGCTGTGAGCTTGTCAGATACAGCCTTTTTTGAGATTTTCCATCTATGCCCACCAGATTGAAAGTTGTTATCATACATTGATGTTAAATTTTGTCAATGTTTTTTCTGCATCTTTTGAAATGACAATATTTCTCTTCTTGTCTCCATGTGCTGTATCACATTGATTTTCAGGTGTTGAACAATCCTTGGAATGGTTTATCCTTGGGTAAATTCCATTTGACCCTGACATATGATAAGACTTGAAGTTGGATAGTGTCCGTCTTCTGACTTCCTTCTTCAACATTGTGTTGACTATTCTGCATGTTTTTTCTCTCCGTATAAACTTTGGGATCTCATATGATACATAATCAAAATGAATTACTGAGATTTTGTTTGGGATTGCATTAAATGTATAGAAAGTGGGGAAGAATTGACCTCTTGGTAATATTGAGTCTTCATGATCATGGAAACAGACCTAATTTTCATTTCTTCTTCTAACACTACAAAATTCTTTGGGGAAAGCACACTCTCTCCTTTGCTTTACATATTTTTGGAGGGCATTTAAAAAATTGGGGGCAGAAATATGTTCTGAATGGATAAGCAGATTTTTTTTGTAATTAAATTATTTTATTTTAGACAGTGAGAGCACAGGGGACAGAGGCAGAGAGGAGAGAATTCCAAGCAGGCTCTGTGCTCAGCTCAGAGCCCAATGTGGGGCTCAACTGACTGAGCCACCCTGGCACCCCAAAGATAAGCAAATCTTAATGTTCTATATCTTCATGTGGAATTCAGAAATGGGAAAGTATTATTATTAGAATCTCAAAAATAAAAAAATGTTTTAGGAATTTGATCAAAAGAAATAGTGGCTTTCTCCTTAGGAGATATCAGATGAAATCCTATTTCTCTTCATTTCTTTCATTCTAAGGTCTCTTTCTCAAATTCTTCCATATTTACAAATATATTCTTTTTACTGTGTGTGTATGACTTATGGATGATTTATATCGTTCTACTGTTTTCTAACTTGCAGTGTTGGCATTAAAAAGTCTCATGTAACTCTATTTTTTACCTTGTAATCTAGCAGTTATTCTTGAAGCATACAAGATTTTTCTCTTTATTCCTAGAGTTAATGAATTAGATCCTAGTATACCTAACTGTTTGCCTAGTATTTGTTTATCCTGTTTGGAATTCAGGATAGAATGATGAAAATTGTCATCTATAATCTATAGAACCTGATCTTCTTCCAACCCAAGGATGTTTTCTCCCATTTATTTAATTCTTGTCTCTTCGATCTGCTGTTTTTTGCTCTTTGTGTAATTCTATTTGCTGTGTGCTTTGAAATTTTTCTTTAATTCTGAATGAATTCCTAATTGAGTGTCCTTTAGTAATCTAATTCAGCGACCATTTTTTCTGATTTAATTCAAATAAAATATAGCACACATACTTAAATATTCTATCTACCTACCTACACATTCTTGAAAACATTTTGTACTATAATTGAATCATCCCAAGTACTCTTAGTTTGCTTCATGTCATTCTCTGTCTTCTAGCAGTTTGAACTCATGATAGTATGAGTGCTGGTTTTTTCCATCCCTTCTGTTTACTAGGCTTTCTTAGGTTATATTCTACTGCCTACTTATATACCACTCTTGGAATGGAGGTCCAGCCCTGGAAATCCTTAATAGATGACAGTCTTGTGAGTAATGAGAGGGACCAAAACTCTGTCTTATGTGTTGGTGAAATCCATTCATGAAGTTCATTTTATGCCTTTCATGCTCATCCATACGGTCTTGCTATTCTCAGGACTTCTCATCTGCAAAGTTCAGTGCTATTTCTGCCTCAGTAGTAGAAATAACTCAAACTACCACTTCTTCCCAGCAGCTATCAAGGGGTCCAGGACACCAGAAAATGCTTTCATGGACATGCACTGGACTTACTCATCCAAGCTTTGTTCACAGAATTCTTCTTATTCTGACCCTCATCTTAAGGTTTTTCATGTCTGGCCCTCATTTCATAGCAGAAAATATTTTTTGTGTCCATTATCTCTTT
Source organism: Panthera leo (assembly GCF_018350215.1). Lineage (NCBI taxonomy): Eukaryota > Metazoa > Chordata > Mammalia > Carnivora > Felidae > Panthera > Panthera leo. The sequence goes on along the minus strand of NC_056695.1, from coordinate 56,509,840 downwards.
CCAGCATCTTGCAGAGTCTGTTGTCTTTGTGTTATGTTTCCAGGTGCCATGTTCTTACCAAATTCAGTCACAAAGCTCAGGAAAGCTGGTTTTTGGTTGGGTTGAAATCAAGAGTAGAAGATAACAGGGATATCCTAAACTTGTTTTAGTATCCAAATAGACTTCCTAATATTGATTGTCCATGTGGAAAGGAGGAAGACTATCACCACAATGAAGAGAATGGCATGGGCAAGATTTAAAGTGGAATTACCTATGTAGAAGCCACAGAGAAGATGTCTTTTGTTACCATTTGGTCCAGGATATGAAGATTTTTATAAACCAGCATATGGAGTTTAGTTTCAGTCACTTCTAAAAAGTGAGAATTTTAAAGAAAATATATGGATTCGAATTGGAGGAGAAAATTGTCATCAAGATTAGTAACAATGCTATTTTAGTTAGGTAGAAATGAGTAAAGTCAGAGTGGAAGAAACTGTTCGTGAAACTAATGTCCATGTGCCTCTCTATAGTTCCCCACCTACATAGGAGTTATGTCTGTCATGTGATTACTACAAGCCAAAGCAAGCAAGTGAAAAGAAAGGGTGTACAGTACAGTATTTCTACTACCACTCCCCTACTCTCCCAGTCTCTGGATGGATGATAACACAGTGATCTGAAGCTCTGTGTCCCTGACTTGCTGCTTCAGAGAGAACTGCTCTACCCTCAGCACACCATGGTGTGAGGGAGACATTATGTTTGCTTGTGTTTAGCCCCTAAATTGTGATTCTTCTGATTCTAGCAAAGTCTATCCAGTTCTGAGTAATACAGAAGAGCCTGTTACCAAGGGTAACAGTGGGAATGGAAAGAGAATAATCCAAAAAGAATATTTCTGAAGAGTCATACAGAAAAGCTGACTGGCTGAATATAAAGTATGAAGAGAACTTTTCTGTTCCCTGCTGCTTTCACCCTTAGACTCCTGGTAGTCCTTCTTATACTCACTTATATTTCTGTGCTGGATTTTTGGTTCTTACTGCCATGTTTTAATTCTTCATATGTATGCAAGCAATGACAGTAGTTCTCCATGTGTTTTTCTTGTTATAATCTCTGTCCTTCCTGTTCACTGACAAGCCTCAGAGACTAGATTTGCTACAGCTCTAACTGTCCTTCTTGGACATCTGTGTTTTACCAGTGTCTTTTTTCAACTGTTTCCACAGTAACAAATTATGAGCAAAATGCCTAGGAAGCTGTTCTGAATTTCAGAGAAGTTTTCTGACTTATTTTTCAATATTCGATTTAAACTTTTATGTCAGCCATTACCACATAATGTTATAAAAATACAAACGTATCCTTACCAAAATAAATTCATCCCAATCCATGATAAAAATTTATATTATATTTTCTCCCAATATTTGCTACACAAATTTTCTAATTGTTATAGTGCATTTAAATTTAATTTTTTAATTACAAAAATTATTATGAAATGTTTACCTTTTAAAAATCTAAAATCAGAAATTATGTTGAAGATTAATTTCTAAATTCAGAATTTTATAATGAAAAATAACTAGTTGGCTTGATTCCTTTAATTTTTTCTACTTAATCAAGTTTGTACTGCTGATAGATAATTGCCAGCACAGTAAAAATATTTTTCATGGACCTCAAATTAAAAAAAAGAAGCTAATATTTTTGAGGCTTACTAAGTGCCAGAACATTTATAAATATGTCGCTTATAGTTATCCCATTTTTTCACAACAGTTTAAAGTAGATGTTATTGTCACAGACCCCCCTTTTTTTTCAGATGAAAAATATGAAATATAAGAAATAGAATTTTGGCTCTGGGCTATTTCATCGAAGTTCTTGAACCTACCCTGTGGTTATAACCTCAATTCCAGAATATATAGTTTGAATAAATATATTCAGAAACTTATAAAATCCCCATATTGTTTCCATTACCAGTACTGCCTCTACCTGTCAAAATAGTAACACAAACTCCATACGGCATTCCAAAAGGTACTGCAGAGATCTTTACTATCAAGAACAAAACTGATGAAAGACTGTTAATTCCCACCACATTTCTTCACCTCCCTTTGACCTGTGATGAAGAAAGTAGTCCTTGGAGAATGACCAGGAATTATCATAAACTTTTTCAGTTGTTGATACAATTGCAGAGTTTGTTCCAATTGTGCTTTTATTGCTGGAGCAAATCAGCACACCCCACAATACCTGCACTGCATTTATGCAGTCATTTATCTCCTGTACACCTTTTTCTCTATGCCTATTTAAAAAGAAACCAACCAGGGGCGCCTGGGTGGCTCAGTCCGTTGAGCTTCCAACTCTTGATTTGGCTCAGGTCATGATCTCACAGTTCATGGGTCTGAGCCCTGCGCTGGACTCTGCCCTGAGCGTGGAGCCTGTTTAGGATTTTCTCTCTGCCTCTCTCTCCCTCTCTCAAAATAAATAAACAAACAAAAAAAGCACATAGAGAACAGTTTCCTTTCATCAGCAACACACATCCACTCTAGTGTCTTAAAACTGTACCAGGGCACCAGTTCTAGGTCCTAATGTAGTGCACAGGGATCTTGAGCTCCTCTCTATTCTGTAGGGTATCATACTAGTCCATTACTCTGAAAACATATTAGTTGTATCTGAAGAGTAGCAAGTTGGGACTACTTAAGATGAATTTAATAAGAAACCAGAATACCAGAAAGTAGGAACTCCCAAAAATCTAGAGGTCTGAAAGCTGAGTGAAATTTCTAGGTGTCCAGCTATCTCCAGAAGCTTGAATTCTCCTTTTCACAGGAAAGACCATTTGCTGCATCTGCTCCCCTACCATGGAGAAAGCAGTAAGGATCTCTTAATGGATCTCTTTGGATTTTGGAAGCAACATATTTCCTCATTTGAGTGTGCTATTCCAAACCAATTACAAAGTAATCTAAAAGGCTGTCTGTTTTGAGTGAGACCCAGAATAAGAAAGGATTGCAGTAAATACAATTTCCCTTACAAGCTGTTCTACCATTGGGCCAAAAGATCAGCAAATCTGGTAGTGCTCGAAGTGCCTGTGGCAGTTAGGAATGATATATGGAATATCTGGCAAACTTCTAAAGGTGAATCAGCTCATAGTCCTTTGAGATTTTGAGGCAAGGCCTTGACATCCTCTTCAGGTAACTATTCTCCTTTTGAAATGCAGCTTCTAGCTTGCTACTGCGGCTACTAGAGACTAAAACTTGAAAATGATGAAAGGTATTCTCTGACACACCAAGACCTAATGTTGGGTTTGCACAGCAGCACTCCAGTGTAAAATGGGGGTAGTGTTTTTGGGATTAGGCTCAAGCCCTGGTAGCACAAATAAGTTACATAAGTAAGTGGCCTATATGCCTATTCCTGTCAAATTGCTTTTTCTCTCCTATTTGTGGCCTCATGGTAAGTTTCCTATGACCAATTGACTTAGGAAGATAAAAAAGATAGGTGTGTTTTTAAAGATAGTTTTGCACATTATGCTGGCGATTCCCAAAATCGGATTAAGCCAGTTCTACTATAGTTATACTTTAGGGTGGTTTTGAAGGAGAGAAGTAAAAGGGGAGACTCCCCCTTGAAGAGAACTTTGAGTAGTGTGCCTGGTATACATTTTGCCTGGAAGTAATTATGGTCGGAGATAGAATCTCTACTAATTCAGTAATAGTGGTCAGTGGTTTGGCATAATGATCCAGGACTTGGGAAAAACACAGTACTGAGAAACTGGATATATAAGTGACAATGGCTAGACCATATATAAAAATAGAACTCTGATGTACAATCTGAAGAAAACTGCCCAGAAAACCACCCCCTGTTATCTACAATAAACAGCCCAGGAAACCAGCCTGCTATAAATCAGATTTATAGGAAGCCAGATTGTTATGTTTGGTAACAATACAGGCAGTTAAACAATAATTTCTGTAACAATTGAACCAACATGGCCAGGACTTGATTAATAATTGACAGCTTTCCTATTGTTTGTCCCTGCTTCCAACTTAGTACCAACAAGAGAAAGCCAAATATGTACCCATAATCAATCACATAGGTTGTTTCCCTTCTAGGTAGGCCATTTTCAGCTTTTCTATACCAACAATTTCCAATCAGTGCATACCTGAAGCTTTCCCTTTTTTCCACTATAAAGCTTTCTCACTCTTTCCTGCTTTTGAGTCTCTAACAATGCCAGTCATAGTGGCTAACTTCCTTGCTATAGCAAGCTGAAGGAAAGCCTTGGTTTTTATTTGGTTGGTCTTCATTTACACATTTGAAAATTTGAAAACAAAGCGTTCTGAGGAAGAGGTATGTGGATAGAGTTTGCTGAGTGGATGCAGTGTATGAAGATATTAGTATTTCATGTGTATGCTCAGCAAGGGGCAACCTCAGCAGAGTTGGACATTAATATTTTGGGGGATGAGATGACCTTCTGTATAGGAGTCATTCTCTTTAACCCAGAATTCCTTGGGTGGGACCCTTTTATCTGAACACTGAGATTTTTTTTATTTTTCTTTTCAGGTTAAGCTATTTTCAATTTAGTCTGGCTAGTTCTTCTTTCCAGATAGTTCTTTCATCATTAGGAACACAACTAATTTGCCTAAAACTTAGGTTTTCATACCTATCATTTCTTTTCTGCTACATTTATTACTTTTCATCTTGGGAGAACTTTTCATATTCTCTAAATTTATACTTCTATTCTTGTTTCCTATGTGTCTTAATTCTGTTACTACATTTAAAACATTTTTTTAAACATTTTTATTAGTTTTTTGAGAGACAGAAACAGCATGAGTGGGGGAAGGGCAGAGCCCGAGGGAGACACAGAATCCAAAGCAGGCTCCAGGCTCAGCACAGATCCTGACACTGGGCTTGAACCCACGAACCAGGAGATCATGACCTGAGTCAAAGTTGGCTGCTTAACCCACTGAGCCACCCAGGTGCCCCCTGTTACTACATTTTTGTTTGTGAATTTTGATTTGTTGGATTTCATAAATTTGTTGAATTATCCTTTAGTTTGTCTCCTTAGATCCTATAGTCTCTATAGATCTCCTTTTTGATCTTGTTTAATCTGATCCTTACTTGATAAAGTTATAAATAATTTGTATTTAGTTTTTAGTTGAACTTGCAATGCACAATTTTGTATATGGCATCTTTAGACATATAATTTTCAAATATTATATAACAAATATATTGTGTTTCACAGCTTTTAGATTTTATATCTTGCCCAGGAATAAATTCCCCACACCTAGATTATTTTTCTATTATACTATATTTTACTTTTAATGTTTTTAGTTTTGCACTTTATTTATAAATCTTTAATCAGTTAGAAACTTATTTGGTACAACTGTATTTATGAATTTAACTTAACTTCCCCATTATTACTACATAATTGTCTGAATGTTTATGGAATTGTAGATCATTTATTCATTGGAAAAAACTAGTAAAATATTCACGTTGATTACTTATTAAAATTATAAGCCATCATATAACTTCACTGAAACTATGAGTTAATTTAGTTGCAGTTGAAAGAATCATTTTGTAGCATAAGAAAGTACTTAAATTCTGCAAATAAATGATTTCAAAACATGAAAACAAAGCAATTTAAAATATAGACTAAAATGTTTGACAATTCTCTATACCCTCTACTCAATATTGCTGTCAACCTAAAACTTTTCTAAAAAAAAATACCTATTTAAAAAATTTGACAATCATTTTAGCTGAATTTCCAAAGTGAATTGATCATTAGTAACTAGAATGACTTTTCTAGAACAAGTGATACCAGACTAACTTCACTTCTCTTTTCAGCTGTGCCTATTGAGATTAATACCAGTCTCAGGATATTATTCTAATGTCTTATTCTAAATATTTGCATTTTCCATATTTAGTATTATCTGGGGTGGGATGGGCATTCAATAACTATAAACTGAATTTATGAATCATAATTTAATTGAACTGCATTTACTATATTTTAAGTGACTAATGACAAACCTAAACATCATTATGTTGACTAATTAGAATTCAGGAAAATCAAAGTTCTTTTTTTACATAGCTAAAATCTCTAGTATTGTGTTTAATTCTGGTGTAAATATGCAAATATTACTTAATGCCATATCACAAAAGATGCTTTTTACTAAGCTGTGAGTTCCATGTGCTTGTGCTATATGCCTCAATGTTTGTTATTCCAATTACATGGTACTTATGCTGTTTTCTTTCTTAATTTTTTTTCATTTTATGCATTTTAGAAAGTGAGCAGAGGAGGGGGCAGAGGGACAGGGAGAGAGAGAATCTTAAGCAGGCTCCACACGCAGCACAGACCCTGATACAGGGCTTCATCCCACAACCCTGGGATCATGACCTGAGTTGAAATCAAGAGTCAGACACTCAACTGAGTCACCCAGGCATCCCTCTTTTTTTTTAATGTTAATTTATTTATTTTTGGGAGAGAGAATGAGCAGGAAAAGGATAGAGAAGGAGAGAGAGAATCCCAAGCAGGCTCTGAGCTGTCAGTACAGAGCAGGGCTCGATCTCAGGAACCATGAGATCATGACCTGAGCCAAAATCAAGAGGTAGATGCTTAGCCAACTGAGCCACCCGGGTGCCCCTATTTTCTTTCAACTGACATCTGTTTGAAGGCAATGGAAATCAGTTTTCCAAGCCCTATTATCTCTTCTCCGTCTAATACAAAGCCATGACTTCAATCAAAATGTTTTAAATATCTCTGATTCTGGTAGTGGATGATAATAGTAAAACTCATACATAGACAAATATTTACTGATTAGATAATTGGTTCACTAAGTTAAATAGGTTTATTAAAGTATTTTATATTTTTCTAAGTTGTACCATTTAAATCTTTTAAAAAAATTGTGTAATGTTTCATTTATACTGGCATTTATGAGGTTCCAAAAATGAATAAGGTAAATTTTCTTAAAATCTGAGTCAGTAATCAAGAACTATTTAAATAAAAGGCAAATATGTAAGTATATCTCATCGTTGATGTGCTTGCATCCAGAGTTATGCGAGTTAGAATAAATTGTGATTATTTATAATCAGAATAGTACAAATTTTAAATGTCCCATATTCAGCAGATTGCCAACCACTGTATGAATTTTACAAGGAGTAATATACTTCCTCTCTTCTGAAAACCAGGAAAAAACAAATATATGAACCATAGGAAAATGAAATTAACACTGATATAAAAATTCATTATTTCAATTTTTCTTCTGCTATAAAATTACATAATTTCATTTTATATTGTTCTTACTGTTCAATTGAAATAGAAAAGAGAGCAGTTTGCTCTAGTGTAAAGAATAAAGGTTTGACAAACAATTATTTGGTTTTAATAATATTTTATTTTATAGATTTGATTTTATTTCATTTGATTCCTTAAGTTGTGGTAAGAACAAACAACATGAAATCTACCCTCTTAACAAAATTTTAAAGTATAAATTTAACTGTCAGCACAATGTTGTACAGCAGATCTCTAAAACTTATTCATCTGGCATAATGTTTTATTGATTTTGATTTTTAATATGCTTTGTCACAATCTGAATTTTTGTTTCTTCATCTGTTAAATGAGGCTAATAATCTCTCCTATTTCACAGGATTAATCTAGATATTAAATAAAAGAGTAATAAAAATATCTTTTGTAAATAATAAAGTGAAATAAAGGTATAAGTTATTGCATATAATAGTTTTAGTGAACAATTCTATGTGCAAATATAAAATAAATTTTTATAACAAATCTTTGAAGTATTATCATCCCCATTTTATAGAAGAGCATACCAAAGCAGATAGATCTTAAGTAAATTGCCCAGTGTTATATAGCCTGTGAATAGTAAAGATGGGAGGCAAATGCAGGTAGTTTGTAGAGCCTATGATTTCACCACTATGCTATACTGCCACTATTCTACTCAAATGCTTGGTTAAAATAGGAGTTACCTGGGGTGCGGGGGTGGCTCAGTCGGTTAAGCGTCCAACTCTTGGTTTCAGTTCAGGTCATGATCTCACAGTTAATTGGATTCATCTCCATGTGGGACTCTGCAGTGACAGCATGGAGCCTGCTTTGGATTCTCTCTCTTTCTCCCTCTGTCTCCGTCCCACTACCGCTCACATTATCTCCCTCTCAAAATAAATAAACTTAAAAAAAATGGGAGTTACCTTGTACATAAAAATCACCAGTCTTCTCTGCTTGTATAGATAGATACATTTTCTTTATAGTAGTTTAAAATTGTTCTGGTTGTGACACTAAAAAACAAGTGTTTGAGGGCCTCTTATATAAAAGTACAGAAATCTCAGCATAAAACACCTGTGGTTTCACTTTTTAAAATGGCTGCTGAAAGTGTAAATCTAACATTGCTAAACTATGACAGGATGTGAATTAATCAAAAAATCTTTTTCCTCATGGTTTTTCTCAGTATATTTTTTCTTAGTTTTGACCTATTAAAATGTCTTTCTGGATCCAAATAAGGGAACATGACACTTCATACTCTTCCAATAGATAAATTACAAAAAACTCCTGTATGAAGAAAAACCATTTACAGGTTTCAACAAACTGATGTGTAAATATACTGTCAGTACTACCCAAGGTAATCTATAGATTGAATGTAGTCTGTCTCAAAATTCCAACAGCCTTTTTTACAGAAATGTACAGGCTGATCCTCAAGTTCATATGGAATTACAAGTGGCCTCCAATAGCTAAAATAACCTTGAAAAAGAGTAAAGGTGGAAGACTCACACTTGTGAAGCCTATTAAAAAGCTATACTCGTCTTCAAAACAGGATGGTATTGGCATAAGGATAAGCATATAGACCAGTAGAATAGAACTGGGAACCCAGAAATAAATGTTTTTTAACGTTTATTTATTTTTGAGACAGAGAAAGACAGAGCATGAACGGGGGAGGGGCAGAGAGAGAGGGAGACACAGAAAGACAGAGCATGAACGGGGGAGGGGCAGAGAGAGAGGGAGACACAGAATGGGAAGCAGGTTCCAGGCTCTGAGCCATTGGCCCGATGCGGGGCTCGAACTCACGGACTGTGAGATCGTGCCCTGAGCTGAAGTCAGACGCTTAACCGACTGAGCCACCCAGGCGCCCCTGGCAACCCAGAAATAAACCACACATCTATGGGCAGTTGATTTATGATAGGGATGCCAAGTCCATTCAGTAGGGAAAAATAGTCTTAACAAATGGTGCTGGGATGGACAATTGGATTTCCACATTCAGGGGAAAAAAAAAGGGAAGTTGGACCCTGACATCAAACCTTGTACAAAAATTAAGACAGAAAAACAAACATAAAAGCTAAAATCATAAAATGCTTAGAATAATACTTAGGGCTAAATTTTCATGTTTTTGGCTTTGGTAATGAATTCTTAGGACACCAGATAAACAATCTTGTTGCTTGTGAAGATGAACAGATAAATTGGACTTCATCAAAATTAAGAACTTATTTGTAACAAAGGACATTATCAAGAAAGTAAAAAGACAACCTACAGAATGAGAGAAAATATATACATGATAAGAGTTTAATATCCAGAGTATAGAAAGAACTTCTAAACTCAATAACAAAAAGACAAAACACCCAATTTAAAAATGGGCAAAGGACTTGAATAGACATTTGTACAAAGAAGATTCACAAATGATCAGTGAGTATATGAAAAGATGCTCAATAGTGTTATTCATTAGGGAAATGTAAATCAAAATCATAAGATACCACTTCATACCTACTAGGATGGCTCTAATTAAAAAAAAAGAAAAGAAAATGGCAAGTATGGGTGAAAAGGTAGACAAGTTGGAATTCTTGTACATAGATAATGGGAGTGTAAAGTGGTACAGCTGCTGTGGAAAATGCGACTCTTCAAAAAGTTAAACATAGAACTATCATGTGACCCAGCAGTATTTCTTTTAGGTACATACCTAAAAGCATTGAAAATGGCCTCAGATATTTGTACACCAGTGTTCATTACAGCATTATTTATAATAGCTATAGGGTGGAAACAACCTTGCTTCCATCAATAGATGAATAGAGTAAACAAAACATGATATCTATGTATAACAGAATATTGTTTAAAAAGGAAGGAAGTTTTGATACTTATTACAACATGGATGAACCCTGAAAGCATTATGCTAAATGAACCAGGCACAAAATGATAACATTGCATAATTTGACTTGCATGAAATATCTAGAAGGTGCAAATTCATAGAGACAGAGTAGATTTGAGGTTACAAGGAACTGGGGAGAGGAGAGAATGGGGAGATATTGTTTAATGGTTACTGAATTTGTTTAGGCTGATGAGAAAGTTTTACAATTAGTAATGGTGACTGTGCAGCACTGTAAATTAAAGCCATGGATTTTTACACTTAAATGGTTAAAATTGCAAATTTTGTTAAACATTTTTATCAAATTTTTAAAAATTAAAAATACTCTTCAGCTCAAGTCAAACACATTTCAAAAATCATACTTGACTTATCTTCTATTTCACCTTCAATATCTGAACCAAGCTATAGACCAAGTACGGATAATGCCCTATTTATTGCAGTTCTATTTTCCAACACTACTTAACTCTCACTGAGTTTCAAACTCACTTGGATATTTATTGGCATGGTAACACAGTCTGCAAACATAACTAGGTTGCAATCAATTTTTAAGAGACATAAGGAATCTTTTGCATATTAAAAAGACATTCTAAACTTCTAACTGTACCCAACTCTACAAAGGCAGGAAAACCTTGTATACTGCCCAATTTGAAAGCCTTATAAAGATCCAACTTATATTAGTTTCAAGTGTACAGTATAAGGATTCAATCTAACAGCATATGTCCAATAAAAGAGATGAAGAATATTTGTTAAAAAAACTTTAAATGTTCAGTAAGTAATCAATATAATAAGATATTGATGAAAGGACAAATATAGGTTAATATAACATAAGAGTCGAGAGCTAAAGAATTGATTTTGAAAAAGGTACCCAGCAATTCAGTGGGGAAAGCATAGTGTTTTCAACAAATGGTGCTGGAAAAACTTGATATAGCTATAAGGAAAAAATTAAACTCACATTACACACAAAATTATCTCAAAATTGATCATCGACTTGAAGTACAAAAACTAAAATTATAATATCTCTAGAAGAGGTAAATAATTATGTCTTAAGATTTGCCAAAGATTTGTTGGATAGGATATAGAAAAGCATGAGCCATAAGAACAAATTTGAAAAAAAAATGCTTTTTGAAAGTCCTCTAGAATAAAGGTAATCCATACAATGAAAGTTGTCATGATTCATGTATCTGGAAAGTATCTTGTATACAGAATATAAATATTTCCATCTCCTAAGATAAATAAAAAAATGGCTGATAATTTACACAGGTACTTCATAAACGAAGATATATTGATAATGAACACAAAAAGATACCTGACAGTAGCCTTCAGAAAAACATACAAACCAACTATACATTCATTGAAATAATTCAATGATACTGATGATATCAAGTGTTGGCATGGAGAAAGTACTGGTGGAATGTTCGTACCCTGCTGCTGCAAACGTAAAGTGGCATAAGGCTCTTTGGAAAAGTAGCCATTTTTAAAAAAAAAAGTTGAATATATACCTTTAAGATGATCCAGCCATTCCAGTTCTAAGCACTTGCTCTAAAGAAATAAAAACATATTGAAGATTCATTGGGAATCTGACTTAATTGGTCCAAAACTCTGGATCTCCTATTAAACATCCTGCAACGTAACATCCTACTACCACTATTCACAATTTTTTCTACTCTCGATAGTTGATAGTTTTATTCACTCAACCCCTCGATTTGCCTTTTCCTCCTCAATCCAGTCTATTTCCAGTAACATTTAATATAAACTGTATTAACCAAAGGTTTTAGTTAACTTCATTCTGTCAAAGACCGTGAGCAATTCTTACTGTCTTATACAAATTATCAGCAATACTTATCAAGATTAAACATCTTTTCCACCCTGAAATATTTTTTTTTGTCTTTTTTGTTGGTTTGTCTTAATCGTGACAGAAATCGTATTTCCCCTCTCAGTTACCATTCTCCACACAGTTCTTGTTGCTGGCTTCTTGTTCACAAGATCTCGATGTGTGCTGCAGGGATTTATCATTGCTTTTTTTTTTTTTTTTTTTTTTAACTGCACTGCATTCTCTCTTTATGTCACACATTATTTATTAGCTTATAATTTAGAAATTAACTCCAATATGGACCTCTTCTTAGTGCCAGAGTGTACACAGTTGCTCTCACTCATAAACTTTATTTGAATGCCCAAAATGTATCTCAAACCTAAGATGGTCAAAACATAATTACTCTGTTAATCCCCAATCTTTTATCCAAGATTGATTTCTATAACCAACAGCAAGGCAAGGGTGTAGTGATGGGGCAGCCTTTCCTAATATAACCATCTTAGCATGCTAGCCTGCCTACATTCAAAGACCTCACATATTGAACTCCCAGTCGAGGTAAATAGAACAGCAAAATATTAAAAACCTAAAAATTCTCTGTAAAATAGAAGTATAAAGAACACCACTATAAGTTTTTTTTTTTTTTTCCCTATTCAGTATGGTGACTGTCGAGATTTTAGAGATCCCGGTTTCTTTCATAGAGGATAACTAATAAACACAATGCATGCTCTATACTCTTCAATTTTATTACTGACCCTGTTTATTACAACATGCTGGTATTTCTTCTAACCCTTTATTCTCTCTTGCCTTCTGAATCATTCTTCTCCTGATTTCCTTCCGAATAATCTTGGCTGTTCTTTAGCCTAAAGTATGCCCCATTTTTCCTGTTTTGTCCTTTGAGTTTGATTTGCACACCATCCTCTGCCCTATCCATATATTTTTTTCTCTGTAATTCTTCCACCTGGCCATAGTTTTGCCACTGAGTCATGCAAGCCAGGAACGTGAGAGTAATCTATTTTCCATCTGTATCAACACTATATTCGATAATACTGTCAGTTTTATCACGTAAATATTTTTCTAGTCTAACCCTTTTCTTTCGCCAGTGCCAGGATCTAGGCCCTTATTACTATTACTTGTGTGATTCCAACTAACTGTATCTTATGTGACCTCCTCTCTCATCTTCCTCCTTTCTCCATTTTTAATTCCTAGATGTCCTTGTCTATTTTTTTTATATTGGACTCGATGAAATTGCAATTTTTATCATTAAAAATGGTTAAACATCAGCATTTTCATGGTGTTTGACCAAGGTTATGCTTTAGTAATACTTAAACAGCCTGAAGTTTTTAGAATATGTTATTTTTCAACTCCAGGACTCTATCTTGTCAAGAAAAATTATCAAGTTCCTGATTTCAGAACCAAAAACGCATAGCTTTTGTTGATTATGTCTTGCTTAGGTCGCGGAATGATCTTTGCCTCCTTAACTATTCTTCATAATTATATTTAATTGTACTGCATCAAATAACCATGGAGCTTTTAACAGACTTCGAACTAACCCACACAGAATAATTGTGTATAATGGTAGACAATGGTGTGTTCTAAGAGCATGTTTGTCTACTCTTCTGCACCGTTGGTCTTATGATACTGAATAAGGGATATGAAGTCTCCAAGGTTAGTTTTCTTTATTAGAAATGTGAAAATGGTAAATATAAACCTGAATAATATAACTCCTAGATAATTGTAAGGCTATATGGTAAAAAGTATTGCAAACTTTAAGATTTATATTGATATTAATCATTCATAGACTTCCAAAAGAAAGCCAGAGCCAGATAATTATCATCTATATATTACAAGTCAGCTTTATAAAATATTAGAAATAAATTACTGTATTAAAGATTAATTTGAAATAAAAATCTAAGGAAAAAATATCGCTACAAGTAATAGTAAGAAACTCTAAAATCCCACCAAAAAGCTATGGTGTTCCCAAAAGTAACAAACACATTTCTCAAAAATAACAAACACAGAAATGTAATTTTGTGTGTATCTCAGCCAGTCCTATAATATTATTTAAATTATGGGTGCTTAAAAATCTCTAAGAATTTCATTTCCCTAATTATTATTGTAGTTTTTATTTTCTCCTGTCTTAATTTTAAGAAGCTATTAGAAATAAAAAGGTAAATTTCTACTGTGTTGTCTCCTGAATTCTTTAGATAGCTTACAGATTATTTTAATGTAACAAAAGATGTTTTATGTAATGTCAGTACAATGAGAATAGGCCTTCGTCATATTTTTCTTTGGAACATAATTTATGAGAAATTAGGATTACTAAGATGAACACGTAAGAGGATGATTTTCCTGCAAGTGATTGAAACCTTAATAACGTTTAAACAATGAGGTCACACAGTACAATGTGTGAAGGCTGACTGTACAATAGATGCTATCTATCTAGGATCCAGTTTCGTTCCATCCATTTCCTCTTCCAATCTCAACATGATGTTGGGTCACTTAAGATTCTAACATGGTTTTAGCAGTTGTGTACATTGTTTCTTCCACAGAAAAATATCCAGAGGCAGAGAAGGCAATTTCTCTTTGATTTTTATATTTCTACCATGGAATAAAAGCTTTATCAAGTATAGGGGAAGCAGATTTCCTTCTTCCTAACTGATGATACATAAACCAGTCATTGGCACCAGGAAAGTAATTATCTTATCTTGAGTGTAATTACCTGTGGCTGGGGAGAGGCAAGCCAGGCTCCCATACCTGGATAAAATTTGGTTTTCTTAGCCAGGAAAAAAAGGGGAGAATGGCTGTTGCTTAGGAATGAGATTTCAGAGGCTTACTCTGCACTGAACTCTGTTCTAAACCACAGAGTAAGACTGCAGCATTCAAAATGTATGTCTACATAGTCACGTTAGGGGATGATATAGCAATGCTAACACAACAAAGTAAAAGATAAGAAGGGAAAGAGGAGAAAGAGAAGAAAAAGGAGAAGCAGAAGAAAGACGAAGGAATAGAGTAATATCACAATGCAATAAATGGAATGATTCCAACAGGTTATCCTAGTGAGAGGTTTTCAGGCCATGGCAAGCATCAGATTTACCACAAGAAATCCCCAAATTCACAGATCCCACATATTATCTTCTGTGTGAATAAAAATTTTCTCACATTTTTATGTGATAATAGGTGCTACTGGAATTAACAAAATTCAAATTATATATATATATATATATATATATATATATATATATATACACATATACACACACATACATATTATTATTGGAATCATAGCTTTTATTTTAAAACCATTTATACTTGATATATACTACCTACTATATTGGAATCTGCGAACAGGTTTTTTTTTTTTTTTTTTTAATCAAAAACAATGGGACCACTAATGTTTAATAAAGATATAGCGGGAGCTTTAAAGTGAAAACCTAAACATTGTGCCCACTGCATCTTCATTTGTACCTTCATGCTTAGAGTTTTCTCAAGCTAAGTCCTCCTGTGGGATCCAGCTTTTTCATGAGACACATCACTAGACTCACAGGGCTAATGATTTATTCTCCTGAATTGCTACACCAAGGGTTATACATCATAATGTGGGTCACCTCTAAGTCTCCTGAGTGCAATGCATGTAATCAAGGGGATCTCACCTCGTGGGTGGAAAGTATCCTGAAGCATAGGTTATTTCTGATAAATAAATGTATATTGGAAGGGAGAGGATTTTGAAGTCTAGTCACCCTTGGATTTAAGATTTTCTCAGATTGAATTCTCAAGGTTCTCCTACCAGGATCAGAAAAGGAAGGAATTACTTTACACCAGAGAGGTCTGAACAAAACATTACAACGTGCAAAGAATTTGAGTGGGATACAGAATGATCACTATGATATCAGTATATTATAAAACAAAACAGTGCATTCAGATGGGTTAAGCAATAATTCAGAGGTGGGCAAGTTCAAGACCCCATAAATAGCCAAAAAGGTAAGCTATGAAAAATTGAATTACTGGAAAGTACATTGGAAGATTGGATTGAAACCAAACTTTGGTATATGTGGTAATCCCCACATCCCCCCTTGAGAAAATAAGCTCCTCAACTACAGATGGGGCTATGGAAATAAATAGGGAAAGGAAGTTCTGATGTGAGTTCAGGCCTTAGGCTCATGGGAATTAGACTGCCTGGGTTTAAACCCTGAATCCCCCCACTGAATGACTTTTGGCCCGTTATTTTTTTTTCTCTTAATTTCTATAGAAGCAGGAAAATAATATTTTCCACCATATCCATTTGTGAGAGTTAATTGAGGTATTAAATATTTGGTAGTTATGAAAATGCCCACAAGTTAATGTGTTCGATAAATGTTGACTAACAGTGTTTCCAGCTCCCTTAAGTTTATATGAGACAGGAGAAAGAAATGCATGATGAAAACATTTGAAATAATTTACCTTCTAAATATGCAGTTCAATATTTGGACAAGTACATTATCATGTAGCCTATCTTGTTATCATTGTTTATTTAATTCAGAATATTTTTCAGTATGTCAGTGTTGAACAGCTCTTTTATTCAAAAGCCATATAAATACATTATAGCAATGTATATATTTTTTTCAAAGTGACCACTTTGCAAAAAAAGATAATTGTTAAGAGAAGTTCAGTGTATTTTATACACATCACATATTTTTCTTCAGATAATAGGATACCAGCAAGCAGGATTATGTAAATGCAGACTATAAAAGCAGCTTAGTTCAATGGACTCACTGAGGGTCATGCATTAACAATTTTATGAGCAACCCTATGACAAGAAAAGGATTTAAAATATTAGATGACAACATTCAATTGAATTATTTCCTTCAGTAGGGAGTTCTGAGTTCCTGTGTGAGAGCTCTTTGTGAACAAAGGCACGTTGTATATTTTTCTTGACAACTTACATTTGTGCTGAACAAGTCAGACATACCTTATGGCAACGTAATCTCCCAAACATAGTTTGGGTTTTGTTTTGTTTTTTTAAAGCACGAACAAGGCTCTAAGTAATTATCAATAGATAATGTGACATTGCTCTGCGTGTAAGCATGTGATTGACAGTAACTGCATCATATAATAAATGGCAAGGAAAAATTAAATCACAAAAGCACAACAAAAATATGTATCGCTATCATCATTTAGCTCCTTGAATATCAGAGAACAGTCACACTATGTAGACATAATTGGGGAAAGGAATATAATGTGCAGTATTTATAGACTTGTTACCATGTGCCAGGCATTATTTAGACTGAGATTTAGATTAATCCTTCAAATTACCTGTATTAGGTATCAATGCTCCATTTTATCTATTAAAAACAGAGGCTTACATTTCAGGCCTGTGTCAACGTAGGGTCTGTGTTCTTATTTACTACACTCCTCTAAAATTACAATATATGAACTTTTGCATCAGAACTACTAGAGACACTTGATAAAATGCACATTTCTAGGATGCACAGCAGAATAAAGTTGGGCTCTCTGGAGACAGGGTCTAGGATGTTAATTTTAACATGTTTCTGGGCGATTCTGATTTTCAGCAAAATCTAACAAGTGCTGCTTTAATGACTAGCTAAGTGCTCCTAATTACATTCCTAAATCACATAACATTAAAACCATTTTTATAAGATAAAGAAACTGAGTTTTAAAGATTTCATTAATTTGAAAGTGTAACAAGCTACATATATTGCACTGAATAATGGTTAATTTAAGCTATGGATATTTATAAACACTGTAGTAATATAGCCAGCAAATAAATAACGTCTTTGAGAAGGAGCCTCCAAAGACTTCTGTTCTTATTCTATGATGTCGATGGTAGTGATGGCTGTTTATAGGAGCTAGGACAAAAGTTTAAAACATCTTTACCTTCAAGTTTCCAACAAATTGTGGTGTTCATTGTTGGCTCCATAACGGAAGTCCTCTGTCTATTGATTAAAAAGAGAAGAGAAATACATTTTGGTTAGCTTAATATATTCTGCTTTAAAGATCTAATCATTAGTCTGAATTTTTCTTTTTGTATATTTTTATTTTACATTTAATCTTTTTCTAAAAGTAGCAAGTACAATTTGCCTCATGCATGATAAACACTATAATGCATGCAAGTATCAAAAGCCATAAAATATATTAGAAGTTCATCAAAAAATATTTTGGTGGTCTTAGGATAATTTTTATGTTAAAACATCCTAAAATGCTTTAGTATGATTTTAGATCTATCACTACTACAATTTTGTAATGTGTTATATGCAGATCACTATTGGGAAAAAAAACTGGTAATTGAATGTATTTTAGTGAAAATATAGCTGAACTTTAAGCTGTACCAGCTTAAAGTTAACAATTTTAGAGATACATGGGATTATAGAGAATACAACATGTGCAAATTATGCATGTGCAAAGTGTAAAACAGAGTTTCAAATATTTGTTATTTTCTCAGGATATTATTATACTAGCTCTATCTAGTGGTCACATACACATATTACACTTATAAATTAAGAAATATGCTCTAATTTGCAATTATTACTGTCCATTTTTTGTAAACTAAATTTCAAATGATTTAAAGGTGCCGAATTGTCACCCTACCTTATTCATTGTTGTTAAGCTTGCTTTGCAGTTTTCTCTTTTGTGTGTAGCAAAAACACTTAACATGTGATCTGCCTTCAACAATTTTTTGGGTGCACAATACACTATTGTTAAGTATAGTATAATATAGGATAGCTTATCTCTATAACCCAATCATCGTGTATAAATAATGCTTTATACCTGTAAAATAGCGACTCCCCATTTCTCCCTCCCCCCAGCAGCTGGCAGGCACTATTCTACTCTGTTTGGATGTATTTGACTGTGACAGAAGTCATTTTTAAAACCAGGTTTAGTTATTAGAATACAGATTTATTTTGTCATTGATTTTGACGCATAGAATAATTTAAATTAAATAACTTAAATATTTTAAAAGCTGAAAATAAACCTACAAATTAGGTGGGATTAGAAAATGCAATCTTAAAAACACTATGTATTATTAGGTAATGATAACTGTAACAGGGTATAACTTTTTTAAAAACTTGATAAAATATTTCAACCTAGAAATTGCAGCTCAGATTTACACTTTCCAGTGAAATGATATTTTTATTCATTTTACCCAGGAATCAAATATTGTTATTAAAGAGATTTACATCTCATATAAGTAACACATAATCTAATTTTCTATGCCTTCATGTAAACAATGACGGTCATCAATTAAAGAGTTATTGAGCTATTGTCTTAAAAATACGAATCAAAGATAAATGGCTTTAAACAACAACCTTTTATTTATCTTATGAGTATGTGTTTCATAGGGATTTTTCTGTTGATCTGGGCCAAATGTATTTACCCTCCTCTTAGCTCACTGATGCATCTGTGGTTAGTTGCCAGATCACCTGCTGGGCCAGTTGGGGACTGTCTGGTCCAGGAAGTCTTAGCTGGGGTGATTCCTCTCCCAAATTCCTCTAGCAGCATAAATATTTATTTGTAACAAAATAAAACATAAATACATAGTGGTATGTTCAGACTATACAAAAGTTAACAATGAATTAACCAGATGTATATACGTCAATATAGATAGATCTCACAGCATACAGTTTTGGAAAGCAAATTACTGAATGATGCAAAATTTAATTAAAATGCTAAAAATATTACATATTTTTTATGCAGATATATGTCAGTAATTTTAAAAATAATAAACAGTGTACGCTGAATATACGATACTAACAATGTAATGTCACAGGGGAGAACAGCATAAGGCAATTGAATTGAACCTGTAATGTTTTGTTTCCTTAAAGCCTGCAGCAAATTTGTAAACAAAACAAAATCATTTTGCTTCAAAAATAGCTGTTGTGCACCTTAAACTACTACAATGTTCTATGTCAATTATGTCAGTAAATGTGGGAAAAATACCCGTTGTAAAACTGTCAAAGTGAATTCCCATTAGTTCTAATTTTCACGTCTTTATTCTATGTTTTGTCTAAATTTCTACATTGGAGTCAATATGGAATATCCTGTTTTGTCTCTGTCCATATCCTCTAACCCTCAAATCTAGAGTCTCCTCTCCCTCCTCATTACTCTCATTCCAATTTTAATGAGATCCCTCAATCCTCTCACCAGCCTATTGCCTGTTGCCTTTTACTTAATTGGTCTTCCTGTCTCTGGCTCATCCACAGTCTGACTCATCCTATGGCTGATCAATGTTTGTCAAGTGCAACACTGATTTAATCCTTATCCTGCTCAACCACCTTAAGTGACATCCAAGTATCAATTAAATTAAACACAAATCCATCTGCCTGATTTTCAAATAGTTCCACAAAATGGCCTCAATGGAACTTTCCAGCCTATTACCCACTTCTACACACTTACATAATATTGCAGTTGTTCAGCACAAATAATTTTCCTGAACAAGTTTCATGCTTTGCCACCTTTATTCCTTTGCATCTGTTAGTTCTTAAGCTTGGAATAACTTCTCCAAACAAGTGACTTCCTGAAAGCCTATCCAGTCCTCAAGGGAAAAACTTCATTAATCATGTTGTTTGGTGATATTTTCTTGATACTGATTGACCCTATCTTTATCCTTCCCCAAATTGGACATCTTTTTTTCTTTTCTTTTAAGGGCTCATGGCACTTAGCTTGTACATTTTAATGACTTATGAGTACAGGTAAATCTGTATTAGTCTCAAACCTTTTGTAAGCAGTTAACCTTGAGAAAGGTTAGGATTTATACCAATCACATCAGCTCTACTATAGTTTAAGAAATCATTCATCTTAGTGTGTGTGTGTGTGTGTGTGTGTGTGTGTGTGTGTGTGTGTGTGTGTGTATACACACATACGTATATACATATACATATATATACTTATATATAATATATATTATATATATTTAGATCTATATAGGCTTCAAAAAATGTGCTGAAAATTATTTAGCGTTAAAATCTTTAAGGTAGAAAGATCAAAGTGTGGCACTTATTAGCAAGTAACTCAATATTTGAGTAACCACCTTAGTAATCTCTTGAAGGAAACATGTAAAAACCCAAAGTCAGCACTTCATAAAGAAAAAAATACCTCATTTATGTTTTAATGAATATTGTTCAAGGTTGTTGACCTGAATAAAAAAGAATTGTTCAGGACAGTATTGTTTTAAGGAATATTTATATTAACAACAATAATTAGTGGATTACTTACAAGTATTTTTAGTTATGGCTTTACCATATCCTCTTGGCAATAATAGAAAATGGAATCTAGGGGCACCTGGGAGGCTCAATCGGTTGAGCAGCCGCCTTCGGCTCAGGTCACGATCTCGCAGTTCGTGAATTGGAGCCCTGCATGGGGCTCTCTGCTGGCAGCTCAGAGCCTGCTTCCATTCTGTGTCTTCCTCTCTCTCTGCCCCTCCTCTGCTTGCGCTCTGTCTCTCTCTAACATAAATAAACATTAAGAAAAAAAGATTTTTTTTAAAAAAGAAAATGGAATCTAGCCTTTGTTCTTGATTAAATTAATTTCATTTCAGTAAACCAATTATTCCTTTACTGTTTTATGACCATATTAAAATAAATGTTTATAAAGTTTCTGGAAATTTCAAGAGAACAAATACTGAAAAATATGTTATAGATAATGACAAAATTTAATTTGTGATGAATTATAATGAGATAGAGGTACAGAAATTCTCTCTCCCTCTGATTTAATAGAACAAAATACATTCTAGCTAAGTGAGTAGGATAGGGTACCCCAGCTTTTCCAAAACTGTGTTCTGAAAAATAACTTGAAATATTACTAGATGTTAAGTGAAAAGGAAGTTTTGAACTTTGGAGGAAAATTTGGCTACATACAGTCACCATCTCATGGAGCACTACAATGTGAAGTAACATATATGGAACTCTTAACACTTTTGTTATACTGTTTAAATATATTTAGCCTGGCATTTCCCAAATATACCATACAGAATCATTTTTATGGATAATGCTAAATAAGATTCCCATCAATGGTCATTTGTACATCAAATATTTATTATCTTCTACAATCCAGCAGTCCTCTGGCACTGAGTTTATAGAAATAACGGGCATGTTCCTTGCCTCACAGAATAATAGGATAACATGTGATATCGACGGATAGAGAGAAATATAGAGGGTCATGCTGTGGACACAGAATGTTTTCCTGGTCCCTAAAGCTAATTATTTAGAAAATCACTGATAGGGGTTGGGCTAAGGCATTTTTACTGAAATAAATATCTGAGCTGAGTTTTAAAGATTAGGAAGTTATGCATACAGATAGGCAGAGTTGTAGTCTGTAAAAACTAAAGGGAGCTTAAAAAATAAGGTGAGACATTTGAAGAACAGTAGGTGATTTGACATATTTGTAATTTAGGAGGAAGGAGAGGGAAGAAAAGACATCAGAGAGGTGGGCATGAGGCAGATCCTTCCTTTGTGGCAAACTAAAACTTGTGGACATCAGGGTCCACTGGAATGATTTAACAAAGTTGACATAAGCCAACTTGGGCTTTAGAGTTCTGTGAATGAGTAAGAGTGAGGACAGTAAATGGGCCGCCTGGGTGGCTCATCTGGTTAAGCATCAGACTTGATTTTAGCTCAGGTCATGATCTCACGTTTTGTGAATTTGAGACCCACATCAGGCTCCGCGCTGCCAGTGTGGAGACTGCTAGGGATTCTCTCTCCCCCTCTCTCTGCCCCATCCCAGCTTGTGCATGCACATACTCTCCCTCTCTGTCTCTCTTTCAAAATAAATAAATAAACCTTAAAAAAAAAAAGAGGGAAGACAATAAAGATGCCTGCAGACTGAAATATACACCACAAGATTATCATTTTTTAGAGTGCATTTCTTCATTGTTTTATACCGTTCATATTAATTTATATCTGGCCAAATATTAATCCCTGGTATTCTTTATATATTCCTGTGATTCCATTCGACAATATTTTCCATCTGTCTTAAAAACTGCTTTCGGAATTTTCTTTATTGTAGGTTAATTGTTGATAGTGTTTGTTATTCTTTTTTATCTTTCAAGTTTGTATTTAAATTCCAGTTAATTAGCATATAGCATAATATTAGTTTCAGGAGTAGAATTTAGTGATTCACAACTTTTGTATAATACACACAGTGCTCATTATAACAAGTGTCCTCCTTAATAATCATCACCCATTTAACCAATCCCCCTGCCCACCTCCCCTCCAGCAATCCTCAGTTTGTTCTCTATATTGAGGAGTCTTTTATGGTTTCCTTCTTATTTCCCCCCACTATGTTCATCTGTTTTGTTTCTTAAATTCCACGAGTGAAATCATATGGTATTTGTCTTTCTCTGATTTCACTTAGCATAATACACTCTAGCTCCATCGACATTACTGAAAACAGCAAGATTTCATTCTTTATGGCTAAATAATATTACATTACGTGCGCGCGCACACACACGCACACACACACACACACATACACATATACCACTGCTTCTTTATCAATTGATCATTCGATGGATGTTTGGGCTCTTTTTGTAGTTTGGCTATTGTTGATAATGCTGCTATAAACATTGGGGTATGTGTCTTTTTAAATCAGTATTTTTGTATCTTTGGGTAAATACCTAGTAGTGTGATTGCTGGCTTGTAGGGTAGCTCTATTTTTAACTTTATGAGTAACTTCTATACGGTTTTTCAGAGTGGCTGTACCATTTGCATTCCCACCAATCGTGTAAGAGTGTTCTCACTTTGCCACATCCTTGCCAACATCTGTTGTTTCCTGTGTTGTTAATTTTAGCCATTGTGACAGGTGTGAAATGGTATCTCAGTGTGATCTTGATTTGTATTTCTCTGATGATGAGTGATGTTGAACCTCTTTTCATGTGTCTGTTAGCCATCTGGATGTCTTCTGTGGAAAAATGGCTATTCATATCTTTTGTCAATTAATTGGGTTATTTGGTTTTCTTTTGGCATTGAGTTTGATAAGTTCTTTATAGATTTTTGATACTAACCCTTTATCTGATATGTCATTTGCATATATATTCTCCCATTCCTTTGGTTGCCTTTTAGTTTTGTTGATTTTCTGATTAACTGCATAGATGCTTTCTATCTTGATGAGGTCCCAATAGTTCATGTTTATTTTTGTTTCCCTTGCCTTTGGTGACGTATGTGGTAAGAAGTTACTAAGGCCAAGGTCAAAGGGGTTACTGCCTGTGTTCTCCTCTAGGATTTTGGTGGTCTCCTGTCTCACATTTATGTCTTTCATCCATTTTTCATTTATTTTTGTGTAGTATTTGTATATTACTTTCAATTTTGAAGAATATTTTAACTGGGTGTACAATCTAGCAGTTCACATCATTCAGGACTTTTAAGATATGCAAAAGTCTTTAAGGTTCCATTGTGTGTAACTAAACTTTCATCATAATGTTGATCTTCTGCAGGTAAAATATCTGTTTTTTCTGCCTGTTTTAAAGATTTTTCTCTTCATTTTTCATTCTCAGTACTTAATAATCTAAATAAATAAGCATATTTATAATTTTCCTTTCCTTTTTAACTTCATTGAGGAATAACTGAAAAATATAAATGAGTATAAAGTGTACAGTGTGATAATTTGATATATATATATATACATATATATATATATATATATATATATGTATATATATATACACACATTCTAGAATGATTACCAAGATTAGGACAATTAACACATTTATCTCCTCACATAGTTGATATAGGTAATTCTTTCATGGTGAGTATAGTTAAGATCTACTCTAAACAACATTCAAGTATACAAGTCTGTCTTATTAGCTGTAGTCACCATGCCATAAATTCCTCCAAACTTACTTTTTTAAAAAATATTTGTATCTTCTGACCTACGTCACAAAATTTCCCCTTGTTCCCAGGCCCTGAAAACCACCATCCTACTCTCTATGACATTTCCTTTTATTTTTCTTTTTAAGATTCCACATATAAGTGATACCACATAGTATTTGTCTTTCTCTTTCTGGATTATTTAACTTAGCATAATGCCCAAAGACCCAAATGACAAGATTTAGACCACAAATAACAAGATTTCCTTCTTTCTCTAGCTGAATACTATTTTACTGTGTGTGTGTGTGTGTGTGTGTGTGTGTGTGTATAAAATATTTTCTTTATCCATTTGTGCATTCACAGACACTTTGTCTCCATATCTTGGCTATTGTGAATAATTCTTCAGTGAATATGGGTGTGCAGATATCCTTTAGATACACTAATTCCTTCAGATATACACCCAGAAATTGGATTGCTGGGTAGGTATTTTTTTTTAAACCACCATATTGTTTTCCATAATGGTTTTACTATTTTAAATTCAGACCAAAAGTGTATAAGGGTCCCCTTGTCTCCACATCCTCATCAATATTTGTTATCTTTTGTCTTTGTGATCATAGCCATCCTAACAGGTGTAAAGTGGTAGCTCATTGTAGTTTTGATTTGCATTTTCCATATTATTAGTGATGTTCAGCACTCTTTCATATAACTACCAGTCATTTGTATGTCTTCTTGGGGAAAAAAATGTTTTCAGGCCTGCTGTCCATTTTTAAATTATTTACTTTTTTACCCCTATCGAGTTCTGTATGAGGTCTTTATATATTTTAGATATTAAACCCTTATATGCTTTGTAAATATTTTCCCCCCTTCTGTAGGATGCCTTTTCAGTTTATTGATGTCTTTAGTTGAATATACCCCAAATATGTTAGTTTTTGTTGCCTGTGCTTTTGAAGGCTTGTCCAAGAAATGAGGACTAAGACCAATTCAAGAAACTTTTTCTCTATGCTTTCTTTTAGTTTTGTAGTTTCAGGATTTACGTTAAGTCTTTGATACATTGTGAGTTAATTTTGTGAGAGGTCTAGTTTCATTATTTTGACTTGACCAGCACCATTTATTTTATTTTTTAGCACTGCATATATTTTTATTTTTATTTATTTCTTTTTGATTGTTTTAATATGAAATTTATTTTCAAGTTGGTTTCCATACAACACCCATGGCTCATCCCAACAGGTGCCCTCCTCAATGCCCATCACACCCTTTCTCCTCCCTCCCACCCCCCATCAACCCTCAGTTTGTTCTCAGTTTTTAAGAGTCTCTTATGGTTTGCCTCCTTCCTGTCTCTAACTTTTTTCCCCCTTCTCCTCCCCCTGGTCTTCTGTTAAGTTTCTCAGGATCCACATAAGAGTGAAACCATATGGTATCTGTCTCTCTCTGTATGACTTACTTCACTTAGCATAACACTCTCCAGTTCCATCCACGTTGCTACAAAAGGCCATATTTCATTCTTTCTCATTGCCAAATAGTATTCCATTGTATATATAAACCACAGCTTCTTTATCCATTCATCACTTGATGGACATTTAGGCTCTTTCCATAATTTGGCTATTGTTGAAAGTGCTGCTATAAACATTGGGGTACAAGTGTCCCTATGCATCAGCACTCCTGTATCTGTTGGGTAAATTCCTAGCAGTGCTATTACTGGGTCATAGGGTAGATCTGTTTTTAATTTTTTGAGGAACCTCCACACTGTTTTCCAGAGGGGCTGTACCAGTTTGCATTTCCACCAACAGTGCAAGAGGGTTCCCATTTCTCCACATCTTCACCAGCATCTATAGTCTCCTGATTTGTTCATTTTAGCCGCTCTGTCTGGTGTCAGGTGATATCTGACTGTGGTTTTGATTTGTATTTCCTGATGAGGAGTGACGTTGAGCATCTTTTCATGTGCCTGTTGGCCATCTGGATGCCTTCTTTAGAGAAGTGTCTATGCATGTCTTCTGCCCATTTCTTCACTAGATTATTTGTTTTTCAGGTGTGGAGTTTGGTGAGTTCTTTATAGATTTTGGATACTAGCCCTTTGTCCGATATGTCATTTGCAAATATCTTTTCCCATTCCGTTGGTTGCCTTTTAGTTTTGTTGATTGTTTTCTTTGCAGTGCAGAAGCTTTTTATCTTCATAAGGTCCCAGTAGTTCATTTTTGCTTTTAATTCCCTTGCCTTTGGGGGTTTGTCAAGAAATTGCTGCGGCTGAGGTCCCAGAGGTTTTTTCCTGCTTTCTCCTCTAGGGTTTTGATGGTTTCCTGTCTCACATTCAGGTCTTTCATCCATTTTGAGTTTATTTTTGTGAATGGTGTAAGAAAGTGGTCTAGTTTCATTCTTCTGCATGTTGCTGTCCAGGTCTCCCAGCACCATTTGCTAAAGAGACTGTCTTTTTTCCATTGGATATTCTTTCCTGCTTTGTCAAAGATTAGTTGGCCATACATTTGTGGGTCCAATTCTGGAGTCTCTATTCTATTCCATTGATCTATATGTCTGTTTTTGTGCCAATACCATGCTGTCTTGATGATTACAGCTGTGTAGTAGAGGCTAAAATCTGGAATTGTGATGCCTCCCGTCTTGGTTTACTTCTTCAATATTACTTAGCTATTTGGGTTTGTGTGTGTGTGTGTGTCTGTGTGTGTGTGTGTGTTTCCATACAAATTTTAGGATAGCTTGTGCTAGCTTCAAGAAGAATGCCAATGCAATTATGATTGGGATTACATTGAATGTGTAGATTGCTTTAGGCAGTATTGGCATTTTAACAATATTTATTCTTCCAATCCATGAGCACAGAATGTTTTTCCATTTCTTTATATCTTCTTCAATTTCCTTTGTAAGCTTTCTATAGTTTTCAGCATACAGACCTTTTACATTTTTGGTTAGGTTAATTCCCAGTATTTTATGATTCTTGCTGCAATTGTGAATGGGATCAGTTTCTTTATTTGTCTTTCTGTTGCTTCATTATTAGTGTATAAGAATGCAACTGATTTCTGTACATTGATTTTGTATCCTGCGACTTTGCTGAATTCATGTATCAGCTCTAGCAGACTTTTGGTGGAGTCTATCGGGTTTTCCATGTATAATATCATGTCATCTGCAAAAAGTGAAAGGTGACTTCATCTTTGCCAATTTTGATGCCTTTGATCTCTTTGTCTTGTCTGATTGCTGATGCTAGAACTTCCAACACTATGTTAAACAACGGCGGTGAGAGTGGACATCCCTGTCGTGTTCCTGATCTCAGGGGAAAGCTCTCAGTTTTTCCCCATTGAGGATGATATTAGTTGTGGGGTTTTCATAAATGGCTTTCATGATGTTAAGTATGTTCCTTCTATCCCGACTTTCTCAAGGGTTTTTATTAAGAAAGGATGGTTAATTTTGTCAAATGCATTTTCTGCATCAATTGACAGGATCGTATGGTTCTTATCTTTTCTTTTATTAATGTGATGTATCACGTTGATTTTGCGGATATTGAACCAGGCCTGCAGCCCAGGAATGAATCCCACTTGATCATGGTGAATAATTCTTTTTATATGCTATTGAATTCAATTTGCTAGTATCTTATTGAGAATTTTTGTATCTATATTCATCAGGGATATTTGTCTATAGTTCTCCTTTTTTGCTGGGTCTGTCTGCTTTGGGAATCAACGTTATGCTGGCTTCATAGAAGGAGTCTGAAAATTGTCATTCCCTTTCTATTTTTTTGAAACAGCTTGAGAAGGATACGTATTATCTCTGCTTTAATGTCTGGTAGAATTCCCCAGGGAAACCATCTGGTCCTGAACTCTTATTTGTTGGGAGATTTTTGATAACTGATTCAATTTCTTCGCTGGTCATGGGTCTGTTCAAATTTTCTATTTATTCCTGTTTGAGTTTTGGAAGTGTGTGGGTGCTTAGGAATTTGTCCATTGCTTCCAGGTGTCCAGTTTGTTGGCATATAATTTTTCATAGTATTCCCTGATAATTGCTTGTATTTCTGAGGGATTGGTTGTAATACTTCCATTTCCATTTATGATTTTATCTACTTGGGTCCTCTCCCTTTTCTTTTTGAGAAGCCTGGCTAGAGGTTTATCAATTTTGTTTATTTTTTCAAAAAACCAACTCTTGGTTTCATTGATCTGCTCTCCAGTTTTTTTAAGAATCTATGTTATTTATTTATGCTCGATCTTTATTATTTCTCTTCTTCTGCTGGGTTGGGGTATCTTTGCTGTTTTTTTTCTATTTCGTTTAGGTGTGTATTAGATATTGTACTTGGGATTTTTCTTGTTTCTTGAGATAGGCCTGGATTGCAATGTATTTTCCTCTCAGGACTGCCTTCGCTGCATCCCAAAGCGTTTGGATTATATTTTCATTTTCATTTGTTTCCATATATTTTTAAATTTCTTTAATTGCCTGGCTGACCCATTCATTCTTTAGTAGGGTGTTCTTTAACCTCCATGCTTTTGGAGGTTTTCCAGACTTTTTCCTGTGGTTGATTTCAAACTCCATAGCATTGTGGTCTGAAAGTGTGCATGGTATGATCTCAGTTCTTTTATACTTGTGAAGGGCTGTTTTGTGACCCAGTATGTGATCTATCTTGGAGAATGTTCCATGTGCACTTGAGAAGAAAGTATATTCTGTTGTTTTGGGATGTAGAGTTCCAAATATATCTGTCAAGTCCATCTGATCCAATATATAATTCAGGGCCCTTGTTTATTTATTCTCTGTCTAGATGTTCTATTAATTGATGTAATTGGAGTATTAAAGTCTCTTGAAATTACACATTTTTATCAATAAGGTTGCTTATGTTTGTGATTGTTTTATATATTTGGGGGCTTCTGAATTCGGCACATAGACATTTATAATTGTTAGCTCTTCCTGATGGATAGACGTTGTAATTATTATATAATGCCATTCTTCGTCTCTTGATACAGCCTTTAATTTAAAGTCTACTTTGTCTGATAGAAGTATGGTTACTCCAGCTTTCTTTTGACTTCTAGTAGCATGACAGATAGTTCTCCATCCTCTCACTTTCAATCTGAAGGCATCCTCAAGTCTAAAATGAGTCTCTTTTAGACAGAAAATAGATGGGTCTTGTTTTTTAATCCATCCTGATAGCCTACATCTTTTAGTTGGAGCATTTAGTCCAATTACCTTCAGTGTTATTATTGAAAGATATGGGTTTAGAGTCATTGTGATATCTGTAGGTTTCATGCTTGTAGTGATGTCTCTGGTACTTTATGGTCCTTGCAACAGTTGACTCACAGAGTCCCCCTTAGGATCTCGAAGGGCTGCTTTAGTGGTGATGAATTCCTTCAGTTTTTGTTTGTTTGGGAAAACCTTTATCTCTCCTTCTATTCTGAATGACAGACTTGCTGGATAAAAGATTCTTGGCTGCATATTTTTTCTGTTCTTCACATTGAAGATTTCCTGCCATTCCTTTCTGGCCTGCCAAGTTTCAGTAGATAGGTCTGTCACTAGTTTTATCAGTCTCCCTTTATATGTTAGAGCCTGTTTATCCCTAGCTGCTTTCAGAATTCTCTCTTTATCCTTGTATTTTGCCAGTTTCACTATGATATGTCAGGCAGATCTATTCAAGTTGTGTCTGAAGGGAGTTCTCTGTGCCTCCTGAATTTCAATATCTGTTTCCTTCCCCAGATGAGGGAAGCTCTCAGCTATGATTTGTCCAAGTATACCTTCCGCCCCGTTGTCTCTCTTCTTCTTCTTCTGGAATTCCTATGATATGGATATTGTTCCATTTGATTGCATCACTTAGTTCTCTAATTCTCCCCTCATACTCCTGGATTTTTTTATGTCTCTTTTTCTCAGCTTCCTCTTTTTCCACAAGTTTACCTCTAATCCACCTATTCTCTCCTCTGCGTCTTCAGTCCGAGCTATGGCTACCTCCATTTTTTTTCCCCCTCATTTATAGCATTTTTAATTCATCATGACTATTTTTTAGTCCCTTGATATCTGTAGCAATAGATTGTCTGCTGTCCTCTATGGTTTTTTTCAAGCCCAGCGATTAATTTTGTGACTATTATTCTAAATTCTTGTTCTATTATATTACTTTATGAATCGTTTTTGATCAATTTGTTAGCTGTTGCTACTTCCTGGATTTTCTTTTGAGGAGAGTTCTTCGGTTTTGTCATTTTGGGCAGTCCCTGGGGTGGCACGGAACTGCAGGGCACTTCCCCTGTGCCATCTGGAGTAACTTGTGTTGGTGGGCGGGGCCACAGTCAGACCCAATGTCTGCCCCCAGCCCACTGCTGGGGCCACAGTCAGACTGGTGTGTACCTTATCTTCCCCTCTCCCAGCACAGGACTCACTGTGGAGTGGTGTGGCCCCTGTCTGGGATGCTTGCACACTGCCAGGCTTGTGGTGCTGCTTTGACAGGATCTGGCCAAGGGCATATTAGATGGGGTGGATCTGCAAGGTGCACAGGGGTGGGAGGGGCAGGCATAGCTAGCTTTGCCATTGGTGGTCCCCTGCTGGAGGGACCCTGCAGCACCAGAAGGGAGGCTGGCCAGTGGGAGGAATGGATCCACAGAAGCACAACGTTGGGCATTTGTGAGGTGCAAGCAAGTTAGTTGATGGGAATTGGTTCCCTTTGGAAATTTGGCTGGGGGATGGGAGAGGGAAATGGTGCTTACCCTTGCCTTTGTTCTTCCGCCTAGCTCTGTCCTTCCTGGACTCAATAACTCTCCCTCCTGTAGACCCTAGGCATTTTTCAAACTGTGGTTCCAGCCAGTATCCCTGCAGGCTCTTTGTCCTGTAGTCTTTTTAGAGGGAGGACTCGGTGTCCTCTTGCCCTTCCCGCTCTCTGAGAGCAGAGCTGTTGACTTTTAAAATTCCAGATGTTAATTCCCACTGGCTGTCAGAGCTCATGCAGTCTGGCCCCTCCACTTTTGCAAGCCAGACTTCAGGCCTCTGCCTTGCCCAGCAGGCTGCCCCTCCACTGTCCGGCTCCCTCCCACCAGTCCGTGTAGCACACACTGCCTCTTTGCCCTTCCGTGGGCCTCTTGTCTACACTTGGCTCTGGTGAGTCAGTTCTGCTGGTCTTCTAGTGGTTGTCTGGGTTATTTAGGCCAATATGGGTGGAATCTAAGCAATCAGCAGGAAGAGGTGAGCCCAGTGTCCTCCTACACCACCATCTTCCCAGCAGTCTCTCTCAACCAGCACCATTTATTGAATGGTGTCCTTTCAATAATGAATTGTCCTTTCCCCATTGCATGTTCCTGCACCATGTTGTAAAA
Organism: Panthera leo; assembly: GCF_018350215.1. Taxonomy (NCBI): domain Eukaryota; kingdom Metazoa; phylum Chordata; class Mammalia; order Carnivora; family Felidae; genus Panthera; species Panthera leo. The sequence goes on along the minus strand of NC_056695.1, from coordinate 56,477,904 downwards.
ATTGGTTGACTGTATATGTGTGGGTTTGTGTCTGGGCTCTCTATTCTAGTACAGTGGTCTGTGTGCCTGTGTTTATGCCCCTATGCCATTTTGATAATTTAGAGCTTTGTAACTGACAAGGAGCAAGGGTGGTGGGTGGAGGTTGGTGGTTGTGTTGAATCCAGCTTTGTTCTTCTTTCTCAGAATTGCTTTGACTATTAGGAGTTTATGGTGGTTCTAAACAAATTTTGAAATAGTTTTTTTTTTTTTTTTTTATTTCTATGGAAAATGCCTCTGGACTTTTGATTAGGTATTGCAATGAATCTGTAGCTTGTTTTGCATAGTAAGGACATTTTCACAGTATTAATTCTTCCAATCCAAGAACTCATGTTATCTTTTCATTTATTTGTATCTTCCTTAATCTTTTTGATGAGTGTCTTATGATTTTCAGTGTACTTTACCTCCTTAAATTTATTCCTAGGTATTTTAATGTTTTCAATGCCATTGTAAGTGTCATTGTTTTCTTAATTGTGATTTCAGAGTTTGTTGGCAAGTATACAAATGCAAGTGATTTCTGTATATAGATGTTGTATCCTGAAACTTCATGGAATTTATTTATTAGTTCTAACAGATTTTTTTGGTGGAATATTTAGGTTTCTATATAAAGATCATGTCATCTGTAGACAGTTTTACTTCCTTCCCAAATGGATGGCTTTATTTCTTTTTCTTACCTGTTATTGCTAGGACTCCCAGTACTATGTTGAAGAGAAACAGCAGGAGTAGGCATCCTTATTTTGTTCCTGATCTTAAAGGAAAGGTTTTGAACATTTCACCATTGAGTATGATGTTAACTGTGGACTTGTTGTATATGGTCTTTATTATGCTGAGATTAATCCTTCTATACCCAATTTGTTGAGCATTTTTATCATAGAATGATATTCTACTTGCCAAGTGTTTTCTCTGCATCTTACTTGAAATGGTCATATGATTTTTAGCTCTTATTCATTGTGTGATGAATTATGCTTGCTTATTTGCATACATTTAATTATGCTTTCATCCTAAGGAAAAATGTCACTTGATCATGATGAATGACCTTTTAGTGTGCTACTGAATTCAGTTACCTAATTTGTTGAGAATTTTTGCATCTGTATTTATCAGAGATATTGGTCTATAATTTTCTTTTCTTATATGTCCTTATATGGCTTTGGTATCCTGGTAATGCTGGTTTTGTAAAATGAGTTTAAGAGCATTCTCCCCTCCTCAATTTTTTGGAGAGTTTGAAAAGGATTGGCATTAATAATTCTTCAAGTGTTTGGTAGAATTCACTTGTGAAACCATCTGGTCCTGGGATTTTCTGTGTTGGGATTCAGTCCTAGTAGGTTGTATATTTCTGGGAATTTATCCATTTCTTTAAAGTCATCTAGTTTGTTGGCATATTATTGTTCATAGTAGTCTTTAATGATCATTTCTATTTCTGTGACAATAGTTGTAGTGTCTCCTCTTTCATTTCTGATGTTATTGAGTTATCTCTCTTTTCAAAAAAAGCAGATCTTGGGGCGCCTGGGTGGCGCAGTTGGTTAAGCGTCCGACTTCAGCCAGGTCACGATCTCGCGGTCCGTGAGTTCGAGCCCCGCATCAGGCTCTGGGCTGATGGCTCGGAGCCTGGAGCCTGGAGCCTGTTTCCGATTCTGTGTCTCCCTCTCTCTCTGCCCCTCCCCCGTTCATGCTCTGTCTCTCTCTGTCCCAAAAATAAAATAAAAAACGTTGAAAAAAAAAATTAAAAAAAAAAAAAAAGCAGATCTTAACTTCATTGATATTTTATTGGTTTCTTTTTTATTTGTGTGTGTGTGTGTGTGTGTGTGTGTGTGCGTGCATGTGCAAAAACATGATGTTATTAAAGCACAGGGATAGGACCTGTGGGCAGAAAGAGTTGCACTGGGGTTTTGAAGAGTGACTGGTTTTCTATTTCATTTATTTCTGCTCTGATATTGGTTACTTTTTTCCTTCTGACTTTGGGCTTACTTTGTTTTTCTTTTCCTAGTTCCTTGCAGTCTAAAATGAAATTGTTTGAGATCTTTCCTGTTTTTAAATGTACTCATTTATCACTGTTAACTTCCCTCTTAGATTTGCTTTTGCAGCATCCCAAAGGTTTTGATATGTTGTTCTTCCATTTTTGTTTCAAGATATTTCTTAATTTCCCTTTTGATTTATTTTTTGACCCATTTGTTATTTACAAGTATGTTATTTAATCTCCACATATTTGTGACTTTCCAGCTTTGTTTCTATTAGTGATTCATAGTTTTATACCATTGTGGTTGCTAAAGATACTTGGTATGATTTCAACCTTCTTAAATTTGGTAAAAGTTCTTTTGTGACCTATCATGTGATCTATTCTGAAGTATGTTCTGTGTACTTGTGAAGAATGTATATCCTGCCAGTTTGGGAATGGACTATTGTGCAGATGTCCATTAAGTTCATGTGGTCCATATTGTCATTCAAATCTATTATTTCCTTGATGATTTTCTGTATGGATGATCTAGTTATTGTGAAAGTGGGTACTGAAATTCCCTACTATTATTACATTGTTGTCTATTTCTCCCTTCACATGTGTTAATAATTATTTAATGTATTCAGATGCTCCAATATTAGGTGTGTATGTGTTTGCATTTGTTACATCCTCCTAATGAATTGAATTCTTTATTATGTAATGACCTTTTTCTCCTTTTATAGTTTTTGATTCTGGTGCCTTTCGGTTTCTATTCACATGAATATCTTTTTCCATTCCTTCACTCTTTGCCTATTAGGGTACTTAAAGTTTAAACAAGTCACTTATATACAGCATATACTTGGGTTTTGTTTTTTAATCCATTCAGCCATTCTGTATTTTAATTGGATAATTTATTCACATTTGGAGTAATTATAGACAGGTGGAACTCACTATCACCATTTTAAAAATTACTTTTTGATTGTTTTATAGCTAGCTCTTGTCTTCCTTTTGTTTTTTAGTTTGCTGACCCTGATGCCCTGATGTAGACAATGGGGGATACTTGATGGTTTTTAAGTAAGAGAAAAAGTCTGTTTCTTAGTATTGATTGATTCATTGATTTTATCACCCAATCAATAAGCATGTATTAATCTCCTAATATGTGTCAAATGTTGTGCTAATCACTGAGGATCACAGATGATGGAGACATAGGTCCCAGCTTCCAGAACCCACAATTCAGTGGTGTACTGGTGGGGGCTGATTCAAATATGATCAACTGGACTCCTGCCTCCATGAGGATAGGATGCCTTTCTGTTTTGGTCAATAACTTTAGAACACAGCACATAGTATATGTTCAATAAATATTTATTGAATGAATGAATGAATGAATGAATGAATGAATTCCCCAAACCAGATTGACTCTGACAAGTGCTATGATAGAAATGCAGGCGTACTGCTGGATGGGTGCTTAGAGCAGTGAGAGGTTCACTGTCATTGTGTATGTGCATGTGTGTGTGTATGTGTGTAAAGAAAGGGAGATAGAGGGGTGCCTGGGTGGCTCAGCCGGTTGAGCATCCAGCTTTGGCTCAGGTCATGATCTCACGGTTGGTGAGTTCGAGCCCCACATCGAGCCCCACGTCGAGCCCCACGTCGGGCCCTGTGCTGACAGCTCAGAGTCTGGAGCCTGCTGTGGATTCTGTGTCTCTCTCTCTCTGCCCCTCCCCTGCTCATGCTGTTTCCTATCACTCGAAAGTAAATAAACATTAAAAAAGAAAAGAAAGGGAGATAGAGATGGGGGTGGAATATTACTTGGACTCTGAAGGATGGATGGGATTTTCCTTTTTTAAAATAACAGACCTAGAGAAGAGTGGTGTAGAGGAGAGGGCACTAGCCAAATTCAGTTTTCCACCAGTTCTCTCCTCCATTCATTTTGGGTTCTTCTGTAATAATTCTTACCACAAAGGCATGTGGCTTCCTAAACACTGGAATGATGAAAATCCTCAGGAAATATTTATAATCTATAGAAAAAGTACTTCCCTAAACCCCTGAGTACTATTAATTGGGAGCCTCCCTGCCCATGCCATTCTGAATGAACTTGTTCAGCTTATCCCCTCCTGCAGCTTCTCCCCACCCCCAGATTTCTTTATTGAAGTATAGTTAACATGCAATGTTATACTAGTTTCAGGTGTACAACATTGATTCAACAATTCTATATACATTATTCAGAGCTCAATATGATAAGTGTAGTCACCATCTGTTATCATAGTTGTTACAATATTTTGCTGTGCTTTTCATCTTTGTGACATATTTATTTTATAACTGGAAGTTTGCACCTCTGAATCCCTTTTATCTATTTCATCTATCCTCTTCTCTGGAAACTGCTAGTTGGTTCTCTGTATTTAAGAGTCTGTTTGTGTGTATATCTGTTCCCTTGTTCATTTGTTTGTTTTTTAGGTTCCATATGTAAGTGAAATCATATGTTATTTGTCTTTCTCTAACATATTTCACTTACATAATACCCTCTAGGTCCATTCATGTTGTCACAAATGGCAAGATCTCCTTTTTTATGTCTGAAAAATATTCCACCGTGTATGTATACCCCATATCTTTAGCCATTTATCTATCAATGGACACTTGGGTTGCTTCCATATATTGGCTATTGTAAATAATGCTGCAATAAACATAGGGGAGCATATATCTTTTCATATTATTGTTTTCATTTACCTTGCGTAAATTTCCAGTAATGAATTACTGGATCATATTGTATTTCTATTTTTAATTCCTTGAGGGATCTGCATACTGTTTTCCATAGTGGCTGAACTCATTTATATTTCCACCAACAGTGCAGGAGGGTTCCTCTTTCTCCATATACTAGGCAACGTGTGTGATTTTTTGTCTTTTTAATTCTAGTCATTCTGACCAGTGTATCCCATTATGGTTTTCATTTGCATTTCCCTGGTGATTACTGATGATCTTTCATGTATCTGTTGGCCTCTATATGTCTTCTTTGGGAAAATGTCTATTCAGGTTCTCTGCCCATTTTTTATCAGATTGGTTTTTTGGTGTTGAGCTGCATAAGTTCTTTATATATTTTAACCCCCATCAGATATATCATTTGCAAATATATTCCCCCCTTAAGTAGGTTGCCCTTATGTAATATTGATGGTTTCTTTTGCTGTGCAGAAGCTTTTAATTTTGCTGTAGTTCCAAAAGTTTATTTTTGTTTTTGTTTTTCTTACCGTAGGAGATATATCTAGAGAAAATGTTGCTAAGACCTATATAAAAGAGATTACTTCCTGTTTTCTTCTAGAACTTCTATGGTTTCAGTTCTGATATTTTTTTAATCACTTTTGAGTTTATTTTTGTGCATAGTGGTCTTATTTAATTTTTTGCATGTAGCTGTCCAGTTTTTTTATCACCATTTATTGAAGGTCCTATCTTTTTCCCATTGTATGTTCTTGCTTCCTTTGTCGTAGATTAATTGACCTTGTAAGTATATTTCTGGGTTCTCAGTTCTGTTCTATTGACCTATGTGTCTATTTTTGTGTTTGACCTTGTAAGTATATTTCTGGGTTCTCAGTTCTGTTCTATTGACCTATGTGTCTATTTTTGTGTCAGTTGCATAATGTTTTGATTACTATAACTTTGTAGTATATCTTGAAATATGGTATTGTGATACTTCCAGCTTTTTCTGCTTTCTCAAGATTGTTTTGGCTATTCAGAGTCTTTTGTGGTTTCATAAAAATTTTAGTATAATTTGTGCTAGTTCAGTGAAAATTGCTGTTGGTATTTTGATAGGGATCACATTGAATTTGTAGATTACTTTGAGTAGGATGGACATTTTAACAATATTAATTTTTCCAACCCAGGGGCATGGAATATCTCTCCATTTGTTTGTGTTGTCTTCATTTTTTTCATCAGGTTCATACTTTCACCTCCATGGTTAAGTTTATTCCTAGGTATTTTGTTTTGGTGTAATTATAAATAGAATTGTTTCATGAAATGTCTTTTGGCTCTTTGTTATAATGTATACAAACAACTGATTCCTGCAACTGTACTGAACTTATCAGTTTTAATAGTTTTTCAGTGGAGTCTTTAGGGTTTTCTATGTATAGTATCATGACAACTGTAAATAGTAACACTTTTATTTCTTCCTTATCAATTTGTATGCCTTTTACTTATTTTTCTTGACTGGTGAAGGTGGGACTTTCAGTACTATGTTGAATAAGTGTTGAGAGTGGATATCACTGTCTTGTTCCTGATGTCAGAGGAAAAGCTCTCAGTTTTCTACCCTTGAATATGATGTTAGCTGTGCCTATAATATGTTGAGGTATGTTCCCTCTAAACCTACTATGTTGAAAGTTATTATTGTTAATAGGTATTGCATTTTATCAAATGCTTTTTCTGCATCTATTGAGATGATCATATGGTTTTTATCCTTTTTCTTCTTAATGTGATATATTGATTGATTTGTAAATACTGACTCATCTTGCATCCTGGAATAAATCCTACTTGATTGTAGTGAATGATCTTTTAAATGTATTATTGATTTTAGTTTGCTAATTTTTTTTGAGTATTTTTCCATCTATGTTTATCAGACATGTTGACCTATAGTTTTCTTTTTTGTAGACTCTTTATCTGGTTTTGGTATAAAGGTGATGCTGGCCTTGTAGAATAAATTTGAAGGTTTTCCTTCTACTTTTTGGAGTAGTTTGAGAATAATAGGTATTAACTATTTTTTTAAAGTTTGGTAAAATTCACCCTTTAATCTGATCCTGGACTTTTTTTCTCAGGATGTTGGGATTACTAATTCATTTCACATCTAGTAATCAGTTAAATTTTCTATTTCTTCTAGACTCACTTTTGGAAAGTTGAATGTTTCTAGGAATGCATTTCTTCAAAATCATCTAATTTGTTGGCATATAATTTTTCATAATATTCGCTTATAATCTTGTCTTTCTGTGGTGTTTGTTCTTATTTCCCCTCCACTTCTAACTTTGAGTCATCTTTTTTATTTCCTTGATGAGTGTGCTAAACGTTTATCATTTTTTTAGTATATTTGACACACAACGTTAACATTAGTTTCAAGTGTACAATTTAGTAATTTGACAAGTTTATACATTATGCTACATTCACCACAAGTATAGATACTACTGTCACATTACATTGCTATTTCAAAAGTATTGACTGTATTTCTTATCCTCTGCTGTTTATTCCCATGACACCCTCATTCCATAACTGGAAGCCTGAATATCCCTCTTCCCCTCAACTATTTTTCCCAACCTCCTATTCCCTTCCCCTCTGGCAACCATTTGTTTGTTGCCTGTATTTATAGTTCTGATTCTACTTTTTCCTTATCCATTTTCTTAGATTCCATTTATGAGTACAATAAGATGGTATTTGTCTTTGTCAGTGTTATTTATTTCACTTAGCATTGTACCCTCTAGGCTTATCCATGTTGTCTCAAGTGGCACAGTCTCATACTTTTTTACAGTTGTGTAACATTCCATTGTGTGTATATACCACATATTCCTTATCCATTCATCTATTAATGGGCACTTAAGTTGTTTCCATGTCTTGGCTATTGTACATGATGCTGCAATGAACATAGGGTATATGCATATTTTGAGTTAGTGTTTTTATTTTCCCCTAGGTAAAAATCAGTAGTGGAATTATTGGATCGTAAGATATTTCTATTTTTAATTATTTGAGGAAACTCCATACTGTTTTCCAAGGTGCTTTCACCAATTTATATTCCCACCAACTGTGCACAAGAGTCCCTTTTTCCTCCACATCCTAGCCAACATTTGTTACTTTTTTTGTCATTGTGATTTTAGCCATTCTAACAGGCATGAGGGAATATCTCATTGTGGTTTTGATTTGCATTTCTCTGATGATCAGTAATGTTGATAATCTTTTCATGTGTCTGTTAGCCATCTGCTGACTTCTTTGAAAAACAGTTTATTCAGGTCCTCTACCTATTTTTTAATTGGGTTATTTGTGGGGGAGGTTTGGTGTTGAGTTGGATAAATTCTTTAACTATTTTGGATATGAAGCCCTTATCGATGATAGCATTTGAAAATATCTTCTTCCATTTAATAGATTGTCTTTTGTTTTGTTGATGTTTTCCCTTTCTGTGCAAAAGCCTTTTATTTGATGTAGTTCCAGTAGTTTATTTTTGATTTTGTTTCCCTTGCCTGAGGAGACATATCTAGAAAAATGTTACTATGGCTGATGTCAGAGACATTACTGCTTGTGTTCTCTTCTAGGATGTTATGGTTTCAGGTTTCAGACTTAGATCTTTAATGCATTTTGAGTTTATTTTTGTGTACAGTGTTAGAAAGTAATCCAGTTTCATTCTTTTACATGTTGGGTTTTCCTAGCACCATTTGTTGAAAAGACTGCCTTTCCCCATTCTGTATTTTTGCCCCCTTTGTCATGGATTAATTGGCCATATATATGTGGGTTAACTTCTTAGGTCTTTATCCTGTTCTATTAATGTATGTGCCTTTTTTGTCCAAGCACTATGATGTTTTGATTTGTAGTATATCTTGAAATATATAAAAATTTGTAGTATATCTTCAAATCTGGGATTATGATACTCCCATTTAAAAAGTTTTGTTTTTTGGCTATTCTGGGTGTTCTAGGGTTCCATGCTAATTTAAATATTATTTGTTCTAGTTTTGTGAAAAATGCTGTTGGTATTTTGATAGAAATTATATTGAATCTGTGGATTGCTTTAGATAGTATGGATATTTTGACAATATTCATCTAATCCATGAGCATGAGTATTTTTCCATTTGAGTCATTTTCAGTTTTTTTATCAATGGTCTATAATTTTCAAAGTATGAGTCTTTAACCTCTTTGATTCAGGTTACTCCCAGGTATTTTATTCTTTTTGCTACAATTGTAAATGGTGATTTTGTTTATTTTACTTTCTGCAACTTTGTTGTTAGTGTATAGAAATATTACAAATTTCTGTGTATTAATTTTGCATACTGCCTCTACTGAATTCATTTATCACTTCTAGTAGTTTTTAGTGGAACCTTTAGGATGTTCTATCTGTACTATCAAGTTATCTACAATTAGTGAGAGTTTAACATCTTCTTTACCAATATGGATCTCCATTATTTCTTTTTCTTGCATGATAGTTATGGCTTGGACTTCTAGTACTATGTTGAATAAAAGTGTTAGAAGTGGACATCCTTAAAGAATGAAATCTTGCCATTTGAAATGACATGGATGGAACTAAAGAGTGTAATGCTAAGTGAAATGTCAGAGAAAGATAAATAGTATATGATTTTACTCATGTGGAATTTAAGAAACAAAACAAGTGAGCAAAGGAAAAAAGAGAGAGACAAACCAAGAAACAGACTTTGAGGGAACTGATGGTTACCAGAGGGGATATGTATGTGTGGTAGGGGGGAGTGAAATAGGTGATGGGGATTAAGGAGTGCACTTGTCATGATGAGCACTGGGTAATATATGGAATTGTTGAATCACGGTATTATATGCCTGAAACAAACATAACACTGTATGTTAACTATATTGGAATTTTTTTTAAAAGTGGACTTCCTTGTTGTTTCTAACCTTAGGGGGAATCTTAGCTTTTCACCATTGAGTACAATGTTAGCTGCAAGCTTTTCATATATGATCTTTATTATGTTGAGGTATGTTCCCTCTAACCCCATTTTGTTGAGAATTTTTATCATGAATCAATGTTGAATCATGTCAAATGCTTTTTCTGCATCTATTGAGATACTGATAAAATTCTATTAGTTTGACATGGTGTATGACATTGCTTGATATGCAAATATTGAATCATCTTTGTATCTCAGAAATAAATCCTACCTGATTGTGATGAATGATCTTTTTAATATAGTGATATATGTGATTTTCTAATATGTTTTTGAGGATTTTTGCATCTATGTTCATCAGGGACATTGGCATGTAGTTTTCTTTTTTTGCGGTGCCTTTGGTTTCAGGGTAAAGCAGAGTAAAGCTGGTATCATTTTGAGTGTATTTGAAACCTTTCCTTCCTCTTCTACTTTGTGGAATAGTTTGAGGAGAATAGGTATTAACTCTTCTTTAAGTATCTGGTAGAGGGGTGCCTGAGTGGCTCAGTCAGTTAAGCATCCAATTCTTGACTTCAGTTCAGGTCATGATTTCATGGTTTGTCAGTTTGAGCCCCACACGTGGTTCTGCACTGACAAAGCGGAGCCTGCTTGGGATTCTCTGTCCTTCTCTCTCTGCCCCTCCCCTGCTCATCCTCTTGCTCTCTCAAAAATAAGTAAACATTGAAAATACATACATACATATATACATACATACATACACACATACATACATACATACATACATACATACATACATACATAAAATAAACATGCAATAGAATTCACTTGTGAATCCATGTGGTCCTAGACCTTTATTTTTTGGTAGGTTTTTGATTACTGACTTAAATTTACTTGTAATCAGTCTGTTCCTATTTCCTCCTTGTTCAGTTTTGGAAGGTTGTATATTTTTAGGAATTTATCCATTTCTTCTCAGTTGTCCAGCTTGTTGGCATTTAATTCTTTGTATTTCTGTGGCATCTTTTATTACTTCTGTCTTGTTTCTGATTTTACTTATTTGAGTCCTTTATCTTTTTTTTTTTATGAGTCTGGGTAAGTGTTTGTCAATTTTGTTTATCTTTTCAAAGAACCAGCTCTTGGTTTCATTTTTTTTCCTATTGTATATTTAGTCCCTATGTCTTTTATTTCTGCTCTAATTTTGATTATTTCATTTCTTCTATTCATCTTGGGCTTTGTTATTCTTCTAGTTGCTTTAGGTGTAAGGTTAGATTATTTGAATTTTTTCCTGTTTCTTTAGGTAGGCCTGTATTGCTCTATACATCCCTCTTGGAACTGCTTGCACTCTGTCCCAGAGGTGTTGGACCATTATGTTTTCAATTTTGTTTCTCATGTATTTTTAGTCCTTCTTTGAGTGTTTCGCTGACCACTGTTTGTTTAGTCACCACATGTTTGTTTCTTTGTTTTCCAGTTTTCTTATTGTTATTTATTTTTAGTTTCATACTGTTGTGGTCAGAAAAGATGTGTGGTATGATTTCAGTCTTCCTAAGTTTATTGAGGCTTGTTTTATGCCCTACTATGTGATCTATTCTCAGAATGTTCTATTCTTGAACACTTGAAAAGAATGTGTTATTCTGTTGTGAGATGAAATGTTCTGTATATATCTGTTATGTCCATCTGGTTCAATGTGTCATTCAAAGACATTGGTCACCAGAACCAGGCACTCCAGGTTTGTCTTCTATGTGGGCCGCATGCACACTGCTGTTGGGGTGGAGCCACATCTGCCTTCAGCCCAGCTGGCTTCAATAACCTGCTTTGCCTGCTACTGGTGCATCAGGTAGAGTTTGGTTGAGAAGCCTGAGGCTACTTTATGTTCATAGGTGGGCAGGGCTGTCAGTCAAGCTAGCTTTCTGTAATTAACCTCTCTGCCACAGCTGTAGGTATACCAAATGGGAGGACTTGTTCCCTGCAGGGCTGGTTGAGAGGCTTTTGTTGGTGGGCAGCAGTCACATTGGGTGTCTATATTTAGTATGTCTAAATATAGTATCTTCACAGTTGTCAGTGTGCAGACAGTAGGGCTTCTCCTTGCACAGCCAACTAAGAGGCTTGGCTGCTGGAACTGTGGATGTGTTGGTACATAGGGTTATCTCCCTCACTCCTCAGGACAGGAATTACTTTGGAATTGTACAGATTCCTGCCTGGTCTGCTTGTAGCAGGTGCTCGGGAGGACATCTGCCTAGTTGGGTCAATCTTGAGGGCAACTCAGGGGCAGGGCATGCATTGCTAGCAAGATAGATGGAGAGTGTTTCCACTAGCTCCCACAAGTGCTAGGCTACCTAGGCTGGGATAGGGGTAGAGAATCAGTGCATGCCAGAACTTTTTTACAAAAGATCTGAATATCTCCACTTTTCCATCTCAGGTCTAAGATCAGTAAATAAATCTCTTTCAGTTACACCCAGGTGCTTTTCCAACTACTGCTTTTGTGCCATGTCTTGAGATTGACATGATGTTTCACTGATCATTTGGGTTGAATCTGTTCAGAGATCTTTGAGATTTGTGTATGTAAATGGCTATCTCTCTCCCAAGATTTGGGAATTTTTCAGCCATTATTTCTTTACAGTTTCTCTCTCTTTCTCCTTTTCTCCTGACACTCATAATGTGATATTGTTTTACTTGATGGTGTCCCATAACTCACATAGACTTTTTCCCTCTTTTTCATTTTCTTTATTCTCCTCTGACTGGATAATATCAAGAGATCTGTATTCAAGTTCACTGATTCTTCTGCCTGATTAAGCCTGCTATTGAAGCTTTCTGTTGCTGTTTTCATTTCACCTACAGAAATTCTGTTTGGTACTTTAGGATTTCTATATCTTGGGTAAACTTCTTGGTTTGTCCATGTATTATGTCTCTGAGTTCTATGAGCTGTCTGGATTCTCTTGAATCTATCTTCCTTAAAATTATTAGTTTTAATTCATTTTCAGATAATTCAAATCTATTTCTTTGCAGTTACTGGAAACTTATGATTCTTTGCTACTATTATAGTTCTTTGACTTTTCATGTTTCTAACATCTTTGCATTGATTCCTGTTAAATTTTTTAATATAATTTATTGTCAGATTGGCTTACACACAACAATATCCAGTGCTTATCCCATTAAGTGCCCTCCTCAATGGTCATCACCCACTTTCCCCTTTCCCCAACCCCCTGTCCACCCTCAATTTGTTCTCTGTATTTAAGAGTCTCTTGTGGTTTGCCTCCCTCCCTCTCTGTTTGTAACTATTTTCCCCTTCCCTTCCCCCACCATGGTTTTCTGTTAAGTTTCTCAAGATCCACATATGAGTGAAAACGTATGATATCTGTCCTTCTCTGACTGACTTATTTCACTCAGCATAATACCTTCCAGTTCCATCCACATTGCTACAAATGGCATGATTTCATTCTTTCTCATTGACAGGTAGTATTCCATTGTATATATAAACGACATCTTTATCCATTCATCAGTTGATGGACATTTAGGCTCTTTCCATTATTTGGCTATTTTTGCAACCACTGCTATAAACATTGGGATACAAGTGTCTCTATGCATTAGCACTCCTGTATCCTCTGGATAAATTTCTAGTAGTGCTATTGCTGGGTCATAGGGTAGTTCTATTTTTAATGTTTTGAGGAACCTCTACACTCTTTACTAAAGCGGCTGAACCAGTTTGCATTCCTACCAAGAGTGCAAGAGAGTCCCCTTTGTCCGCATTCTCACCAGCATCTGAAGTTTCCTGATTTGTTCATTTTAGCCACTCTGACCAGTGTGAGATGGTATCTCAGTGTGGCTTTGATTTGTATTTCCCTGATGATGAGTGACATTGAGCATCTTTTCATGTTTCTGTTGGCCATCTGTATGTCTTGTTTGGAAAAGTGTCAATTCAAATCATCTGCCCATTTCTGCACTGGATTGTTTGTTTATCGGGTATTGAGTTTGGTAAGTTCTTTATAGATTGTGGATACAAACCCTTTATCTGCTATGTCATTTGCAAATATCTTTTCCCATTCCGTCAGTTGCTTTTTAGTTGTGTTGATTGTTTCCTTTTCAGTGCAGAAGCTTTTAATCTTGATGAGGTCCCAAAAGTTCATTTTGCTTTTAGATCCCTTGTCTTTGTAGATGTGTCGAGAAAGAAATTGCTGCAGCTGAGGTCAAAGAGGTTCTTGCCTGCTTTCTCCTCTAGGGTTTTGATGGTTTCCTGTCTCACATTCAGGTCTTTCATCCATTTTGAGTTTATTTTTGTGTATGGTGTAAGAAAGTGGTCTAGTTTCATTCTTCTGCATGTTGCCATCCAGTTCTCCCAGCACCATTTGTTAGAGACTCTTTTTTCCACTGGATATTCCTTCCTGCTTTGCCAAAGATTAGTTGGCCATACATTTGTGGGTCCGATTCTAGGTTCTCTATCCTATTCCATTGGTCTATGTGTCTGTTTTTGTGGCAGTACCATACTATCTTGATGATTACAGTTTTGTAGTAGAGACTGAAGTCTGGGATGGTGATGCCTCCCATGTTGGTTTACTTCTTCAATATTACTTACCTATTTGGGTATTTTGTGTGTGTGTGTGTGTGTGTGTGTGTGTGTGTGTGTGTGTGTGTTTCCATACAAATTTTAGGATTGCTTGTTCTAGCTTTGAGAAGAATGCCAGTGCAATTTTAATTGGGATTACATTGAATGTGTAGATTGCTCTGGGTAGTATTGACATTTTAATAATAATAAATATTATTCTTCCAATCCATGAGCATGGAATGTTTTTCCATTTCTTTGTGTCTTCTTCAATTCCCTTCATAAGCTTTTTATAATTTTCAACATATAGGTCTTTTACATCTTTGGTTAGATTTATTCCTAGGTATTTTATGGTTCTTGGTACAATTGTAAATGGGATCAGTTTCTTTAATTCTCTTTCTGTTGCTTTATTATTGGTGTATAAAAATGTAACCAATTTCTGTACATTGATTTTGTACCCTGTGACTTTGCTGAATTCATATATCAGTTCTAGCAGTCTTTTGGTGGAGGCTTTGAGGTTTTCCATGTAGAGTATCATGTAGTCTGTAAAAAGTGAAAGTTTGACTTCTTTGCCAATTGTGATGCCTTTTATTTCATTTTGTTGTCTGATTGCTGAGGCTAGGACTTCCAACACTCTGTTAAACAATAGTGGTTAAAGTGGATATCCCAGTTGTGTTGCCGATCTTGGGGGGAATGCTCTCAATTTTTCCCTATTGAGGATGATATTAGCTGTGGCTTTTCACATATGGCTTTTATGATGTTATGTTTCTTTTTGAAGTATGTTCCTTTGTGAAGTATGTTCTTTCTATCCCCACTCTCTTGAGGGTTTTTATTAAGAAAGGATGCTGTATTTTGTCAAATGCTTTTTCTGCATCAGTTGACAGGATAATATGATTCTTATGCTTTCTTTTATGTTATGTATCACATTTGATTTGCGAATATTGAACCAGCCCTGCGGCCCAGGAATGAGTCCCACTTGAACATGGTGAATAACTTTTTATATTGTGTTGAATTTGATTTGCTAGTATCTTGTTGAGAAATTTTGCATCTGTGTTCATCAGGGATGTTGGCCTATAATTCTCCTTTTGTGTGGAGTCTTTCTCTGGTTTGGGAATCAAGGTAATGCTGCTTCATAGAAGGAGTACAGAAGTTTTCCTTCCATTTCTATTTTTTGGAAAACCTTGAGGATACGTATTAACTCTGCTTTAAATGTATAGTAGAATTCTCCAGGGAAACAGTCTAGTCCAGGACTCTTATTTGTTGGGAGATTTTTGATAACTGATTCAATTTCTTCACTAGTTATCGGTCTGCTCAAATTTTCTATTTCTTCCCGTTTGAATTTTAGTAGTGTGTGGGTGTGTAGGAATTTGTCCATTTCTTCCATGTTGTCCAGTTTGTTGGCATACAATTTTTCATAGTATTCCCTGATAATTGCCTGTATTTCTGACGGATTGGTTGTGATAATTCCATTTTCATTCTTGATGTTATCTATTTGGGTCCTCTTTTCTTTTTGAGATGTCTGGGTAGGGGGTTATCAATTTTGTTTATTTTGTCAAAAAACTCGATTTCATTGATCTGTTCTTTTTTTTTTTATTCTATATTGTTTCTGCTCTAATACTTATTATTTCTCTTCTGCTGGATTTGGGTTTTCTTTGTTCTGCTTCTATTTCCTTTAGGTGTGCTGTTAGATGTTGTATTTGGGATTTTTCTTGTTTCTTGAAATAGGCCTGGATTGCAATGTATTTTCCTCTTAGGACTGCCTTTGCTGTATCCCAAAAGGTTTGGATTGCTGTGTTTTCATTTTCATTTGTTTCCATATTTTTTTTAAATTTATTCTATAGTTGCCTGGTTGACCCATTCATTCTTTAGTAGTATGCTCTTTAACCTCCATGCATTTGGAGGTTTTCCAAATTTTTCCTGTGGTTGATCAAGTTTCATAGCATTGTGTTTTGAAAGTGTGCATGGTATGATCTCAATTCTTTTATATTTACTGAGGGCTGTTTTTTGTCCCAGCATGTGATCTACCTTGGGACTGTTCCATGTGCACTTGAGAAGAAAGTATATTCTGCTGCTTTAGGATAAGAAGTTCTAAATATATCTGTCAAGTCCATCTGGTCTAATGTATCATTCAAGGTGATTGTTTCTTTATTAATTTTCTGTCTAGATAATCTGTCCATTGTTGTAAGTAAAGTATTAAAGGACCTTGCAATTACCACATTCTTACCAATAAGACTGCTTATGTTTGTGATTGTTTTATATATTTGGGTGCTTTCTAATTTGGTGCACAGACATTTATAATTGTTAGCTCTTCTTGAGGGATAGACCCTGTATTTATTATATAATGTCCTTCTTCATCTCTTGTTATACCCTTTAGTTTAAAATGTAGTTTGTCTGATAGAAGTATGGCTACTCCAGCTTTCTTTTGACTTCCAGTAGCATGATAGATTGTTCTCCATCCCCTCATTTTTAATCTGAAGGTGTCCTCAAGTCTAAAATGAGTCTCTTTTAGATAGCAAAGATGGGTCTTTTTTTCTCTATCCATTCTGATATCCTATGTCTTTTGATTGGAGCATTTAGTCCATTTACATTCAGTGTTATTATTAAAAGATATGGGTTTAGAGTCATTGTACTGTCTGTAGGTTTCACACTTGTAGTGATGTCTCTGTCTTTTGTGGTCCTTGCAACATTTCACTCACAGAGTCCCCCTTAGGATCTCTTGTAGGGCTTCTTTAGTGGTGATGAATTCCTTTAGTTTTTGTTTGGGAAAACCTTTATCTCTCCTATTCTGAATGAAAAGTTTGCTGGATAAAGAATTCTTGGCTGGACACTTTCCAGAGGGGGCTTCTGGGAAGATGGCGGCGTAGCAGGACACTGAGCTCACTGCGTCCTGCGGATCACTTAGATTCCACCCACACCTGCCTGAATAACCCAGAAAATTGCCAGAAGACTAGCAGAACGGATTCTTTGGAGGCAAGTGTAGATGAGAGGTCCATGGAAGAGGGTAGAAGGGCAGAGAGGCAGTGCGCGCTACATGGACTGGCAGGAGGGAGCCGGAGCAGAGGGGCAACCCACCAGCAAAGCAGAGCCCCCGAGTCTGGCTGGCAAAGAGGAGGGGCCAGACAGAGTGTGTTCTGACAGCAAGCAGGACTTAACATCTGGAAGGTTATAAGTTAACAGCTCTGCTCGGAGAACAGGGAGGGGGGGCAGGAGGATAACTGGAGGGAGAGTTGTTGAGCCCTAGACAACAGAGCGTAGCATGGCGGGGAACAAAGGTGCTCACCAGCGCCATCTCTCTCACCCATCCCCGAGCCAAAATCCCAAAGGGAACCAGTTCCTGCCAGGGAACTTGCTGGCACCTCACAAACACCCAACACTGTGCTTCTGCGGATCCATCCCTCCAGTGTGTCTGACTCCCTCCCGGTGCCTCAGGGCCCCTCCCGAAGCGGATATCCAAAGGATAAGCGAGCTGAGCCTGCCCCTCCCACCCCTGTGCACCTTGAGGATCCACCCCAGCTAATACACCAGATCCCCAGCACCACAAGCCTGACAGTGTGCAAGTAGCCCAGACGGGCCACGCCACCACACAGTGAATCCTGCCCCTAGGAGAGGGAAAGAGAAGGCACACACCAGTCTGACTGTGTCCCCAGCAGTGGGCTGGGGGCAGATATCAGATCTGACTGCGGCCCTGCCCACCAACACAAGTTATTAAAGACAGCACAGGGGAAGTGCCCTGCAGGTCCTCACCACTCCAGGGACTATCCAAAATGACCAAACGGAAGAATTCCCCTCAAAAAAATGTCCCGGAAATAACGACAGCTAACGAACTGATCAAAAACGATTTAAACAATATAACAGAAAGTGAATTTAGAATAATAGTCATAAAATTAATCGCTGGGCTTGAAAACAGTATAAAGGACAGCAGAGAATCTATTGTTACAGGGATCAAGGGACTAAGGAACAGCTAGGAGGAGCTAAAAAATGCTATTAATGATCTGCAAAATAAAATGGAGACAACCATGGCTCGGATTGAAGAGGCAGAGGAGATAATAGGTGAACCAGAAGATAAAATTATGGAAAAAGAAGAAGCTGAGAAAAAGAGAGATAAAAAAAATCCAGGAGTATAATGGGAAAATTAGAGAACTAAGTGATGCACTAAAGAGAAATAATCTACGCATAATTGGTATTCCAGAGGAGGAAGAGAGAGGGAAAGGTGCTGAAGGTGTACTTGAAGAAATAATAGCTGAGAAGTTCCCAGATCTGGGGAAGGAAAAAGGCATTGAAATCCAAGAGGCACAGAGAACTCCCTTCAGACGTAACTTGAATCGATCTTCTGCACGACATGTCATAGTGAAACTGGCAAAATACAAGGATACAGAGAAACTTCTGAAAGCAGCTAGAGATAAACATGCTCTAACATATAAAGGGAGACCTATAAGACTCATGACCGATCTCTCTACTGAAACTTGGCAGGCCAGAAAGGAATGGCAGGAGATCTTCAATGTGATGAACAGGAAAAATATGCAGCCGAGAATCCTTTATCCAGCAAGTCTGTCATTTAGAATAGAAGGAGAGATTAAGGTCTTCCCAAACAAAAACTGAAGGAATTCGTCACCACTAAACAAGCCCTACAAGAGATCCTAAGGGGGATCCTGTGAGACAAAGTACCAGAGACATCGCTACAAGCATGAAACCTACGGACATCACAATGATTATAAACCCATATCTTTCTATAATAACACTGAAAATAAATGGACTAAATGCGCCAAACAAAAAACACAGGGTATCAGAATGGATTAAAAAACAAGACCCATCTATTTGCTGTCTACAAGAGACTCATTTTAGACCTGAGGACACCTAAAGATTGAGAGTGAGGGGATGGAGAACTATTTATCATGCTACTGGAAGTCAAAAGAAAGCTGGAGTAGCCATACTTATATCAGAAAAACTAGACTTTAAATTAAAGGCTGTGACAAGAGATGAAGAAGGGCATTATATAATAATTACAGGGTCTACCCACCAGGAAGAGCTAACAATTAAAAATGTCTATGCACCAAATACGGAAGCACCCAAATATATAAAACAATTACTCACAAACATAAGCAACCTTATTGATAAGAATGTGGTAATTGCAGGGGACTTTAACACTCCACTTACAGAAATGGATAGATCATCTAGACACATGGTCAATAAAGAAACAAGGGCCCTGAATGATACATTGGATCAGATGGACTTGACAGATATATTTAGAACTCTGCATCCCAAAGCAACAGAATATACTTTCTTCTCAAGTGCACATGGGACATTCTCCAAGATAGATCACATACTGGGTCACAAAACAGCCCTTCATAAGTATACAAGAATTGAAATCATACCATGCATACTTTCAGACCACAATACTATGAAGCTTGAAATCAACCACAGAAAAAGTCTGAAAAACCTCCAAAAGCATGGAGGTTAAAGAACACCCTACTAAAGAATGAGTGGGTCAACCAGGCATTTAGAGAAGAAATTAAAATATATATGGAAACAAATGCAAATGAAAATACAACAATCCAAACGCTTTGGGATGCAGCGAAGGCAGTCCTGACAGGAAAAAACATTGCAATCCAGGCCAATCTCAAGAAACAAGAAAAATCCCAAATACAAAATCTAACAGCACACCTAAAGGAAATAGAAGCAGAACAGCAAAGACAGCCTAAACCCAGCAGAAGAAGAGAAATAATAAAGATCAGAGCAGAAATAAACAATATAGAGTCTAAAAAACTGTAGAGCAGATCAACGAAAACAAGAGTTGTTTATTTGAAAAAATAAACAAAATTGATAAACCTCTAGCCAGTCTTCTCAAAAAGAAAAGGGAGATGACTCAAATAGATAAAATCATGAATGGAAATGGAATTATTACAACCAATCCCTCAGAGATACAAGCAATTATCAGGGAATACTATGAAAAATTATATGCCAGCAAACTGGACAACCTGGAAGAAACAGAAAAATTCTTAAACACCCACACTCTTCCAAACTCAATCAGGAGGAAATAGAAAGCTTGAACAGACCCATAGCCAGTGAAGAAATTGAATCGGTTATCAAAAATCTCCCAACAAATAAGAGTCCAGAACCAGATGGCTTCCCAGAGGAGTTCTACCAGACATTTAAAGCAGAGATAGTACCTATCCTTCTCAAGCTGTTTCAAAAAATAGAAAGGGAAGGAAAACTTCCAGACTCATTCTATGAAGCCAGTATTACTTTGATTCCTAAACCAGAGACCCAGTAAAAAAAGAGAACTACAGGCCAATATCCCTGATGAATATGGATGCAAAAATTCTCAATAAGATACTAGCAAATTGAATTCAACAGCATATAAAAAGAATTATTCACCACGATCAAGTGGGATTCATTCCTGGGATGCAGGGCTGGTTCAACATTTGCAAATCAATCAACATGATACATCACATTAATAAAAGAAAAGATAAGAACCATATGATCCTGTCAATCGATGCAGAAAAGACCACTGACAAAATTCAGCATCCTTTCTTAATAAAAACCCTTGAGAAAGTCGGGATAGAAGGAACATACTTAAAGATCATAAAAGCCATTTATGAAAAGCCCACAGCTAACGTCATCCTCAATGGGGAAAAACTGACAGCTTTCCCCTGAGATCAGGAACACGACAGGGATGTCCACTCTCACTGCTGTTGTTTAACATAGTGTTGGAAGTTCTAGCATCAGCAATCAGACAACAAAAGGAAATCAAAGGCATCAAAATTGGCAAAGATGAAGTCAAGCTTTCACTTTTTGCAGATGACATGATATTATACATGGAAAATCCGACAGACTCCACCAAAAGTCTGCTAGAACTGATACATGAATGCAGCAAAGTCGCAGGATACAAAATCAATGTACAGAAATCAGTTGCATTCTTACACACTAATAATGAAGCAACAGAAAGACAAATAAAGAAACTGATCCCATTCACAATTGCACCAAGAAGCATAAAATACCTAGGGATAAATCTAACCAAAGATGGAAAAGATCTGTATGCTGAAAACTATAGAAAGCTTATGAAGGAAATTGAAGAAGATATAAAGACATGGAAAAACATTCTGTGCTCATGGATTGGAAGAATAAATATTGTCAAAATGTCAATACTACCCAAAGCCATCTACACATTCAATGCAATCCCAATCAAAATTGCACCAGCATTCTTCTCGAAACTAGAACAAGCAATCCTAAAATTTGTGTGGGACCACAAAAGGCCCTGAATAGCCAAAGTAATTTTGAATAAGATGACCAAAGCAGGAGGTATCACAATCCCAGACTTTAGCCTCTACTACAAAGCAGTAATCATCAAAACAGCATGTTATTGGCATAAAAACAGACATATAGACCCATGGAATAGAATGGAAAACCCAGAAGTAGACCCACAAACGTATGGCCAACTAATCTTTGACAAAGCAGGAAAGAACATCCAATGGAAAAAAGATGGTGTCTTTAACAAATCGTGCTGGGAGAACTGGACAGCAGCTCCTCATCAGGGAAATACAAATCAAAACCACACTCAGATATCACCTCACGCCAGTCAGAGTGGCCAAAATGAACAAATCAGGAGACTATAGATGCTGGAGAGGATTTGGAGAAACAGGAACCCTCTTGCACTGTTGGTGGGAATGCAAACTGGTATAGCCACTCTGGAAAACAGTGTGGAGGTTCCTCAAAAAATTACAAATAGACCTACCCTATGACCCAGCAATAGCACTGCTAGGAATTTACCCAAGGGATACAGGAGTACTGATGCATAGGGGCACTTGTACCCCAATGTTTATAGCAGCACTCTCAACAAAAGCCAAATTATGGAAAGAGCCTAAATGCCCATCAACTGATGAATGGATAAAGAAATTGTGGTTTATATACACAATGGAGTACTACATGGCAATGAGAAAAACTGAAATATGGCCCTTTGTAGCAACATGGATGGAACTGGAGAGTATAATTCTAAGTGAAATAAGCCATACAGAGAAAGACAGATACCATATGTTTTCACTCTTATGTGGATCCTGAGAAACTTAACAGAAACCCAGGGGGAGGGGAAGGAAAAAAAAAGAGGTTAGAGTGGGAGAGAGCCAAAGTATAAGAGACTCTTAAAAACTGAGAACAAACTGAGGGTTGATGGGGGGTGGGAGGGAGGGCAGGGTGGGTGATGGGTATTGAGGAGGGCATCTTTTGGGATGAGCACTGGGTGTTGTATGGAAACCAATTTGACAATAAATTTTATATATTGAAAAAAAAAAGAGGGGTGCCTGGGTGGCTCGGTCAGTTAGGCGTCCGTCTTCGGCTCAGGTCACGATCTCACTGTCCGTGGGTTCGAGCCCCGCGTCGGGCTCTGTGCTGACTGCTCAGAGCCTGAAGCCTGTTTCGGATTCTGTGTCTCCCTCTCTCTCTGACCCTCCCCCGTTCATGCTGTATCTCTCTCTGTTTCAAAAATAAATAAATGTTTAAAAATATTAAAAAAAAAAAGAATTCTTGGCTGCATATTTTTCCTATTCATCACATTGAAAATTTCTTGCCACTCCTTTATGGCCTGCCACATTTCGGTAGATAGATCTGCTACTACCCTTATGTGTCTACCTTTGTAGGTTAACGCCTGTTTATCCCTAGCTGCTTTCAGAATTCTCTCTTTATCTCTGTATTTTGCCAGTTTCACTATGACCTGTCGTGTAGAAGGTCAATTCAAGTTATGTCTGAAGGGAGTTCTCTGTGCCTCCTGAATTTCAATGTCAGTTTCCTACCCCAGATTGGGGGAGTTCTTGGCTATGATTGCTCAAGTATACCTTCAGACCCTTTCTCTCTCTCTTCTTCTGCTGGAACTCCTATGATATGGATCTTGTTCCATTTCATTGAATCACTTAGTTCTCTAATTCTCCCCTCATGATCCAGAATTTTTTTATCCCTCTTTTTATCAGCTTCATCTTTTTCCATAATTTATCTTCTATTTCACCTATTTTCCCCTATGCCTCTTCAATCTTCACTATCCCTGCCTCTAGTTTATTTTGCACCTCATTTACAGCATTTTTAAATTTAGTATGACTATTTTTCAGTTCGTTGATCTCTGCAGCAATAGATTCTCTGCTGTCTGTTTTCAAGCCCATCAATTAATCTCATGACTATTATTCTTTAAAAAAATATCTATCCTTTAACCTATATACAACGACTTCTTGTAGAATTGACCCAGAATTTTGGAACGTAACAGGAGATTGAACTCACATGATATTCTCATTTCAATGATTGGGACATACAAGTTGATCAATAAATATGATAGTTAATATTTATTGAATGCTTCATAGAATTTTTATATAGTACATAACTTAATTCTTATAATCTTTTGAATTAGGGACTATTTTCATCCTTTATAGCTTTATAGTCAGTAAAACCGTATAGCCAATTTATAGTCAATAAATTTCAAATGTAATTGATGTGTGTATGTGCATGTGTACATTAGCCACCGTAAAAGTTATACATAGTTTTTGAATCAGATAATCTGGCTTTGGGTGGCTTTGTATTTGAGATCTACACCATGAAGCTTTCCATGTTACTGTTATTTGGAAAGGTGGTCGGGAGAAGAGGTAAAAAGATAGTTACAAGAGAGGCCTTAGCTTTTTTGTAGGTAAGAGGCCCCTTGTAGATTTAGGAAAATTAATAAAATATTTATTTTGGAGATCTCAGGAAATGTATGGGATTTGAAAGTGCCAAAAGGTAATCAGACTACCAATTACAGAGCTGTTGCAATATTATGTTTGAAAGAAGTGATGTATAAATAAGTGTCTAGAAGGTAAAAATGGAAAGATTTTAGATTTGGTTACACAAGTAAAGGTTAAGTTAAAGGGAGGAGTCAAGAATGACTCTGAAGCATCTCTACAAGTATCAAAGTGGCAGTTAGAAACAATATCTCTGATAGAAGGACTGTGGTTAGCAAAATGATTGTTATTTCAAATTTGGATAGGTAGAGTCTGGGATGCTCTTGGGAGAAAATCAAGGGGCAAGTAGTAACTAGTAGTAGGGTTGGTTCTACCTGCTCTCTGCTAACAGAAAAAAATGGTTGAGTTCACCAGACCTAGTAGATGAGCCAGAATCAAACACTGTATTAGTCTACTTTCAAGCCAAAAACATTTCAAATAATTCATTACTTCATACTTCATTACTTCATTTCAAATCATTCATTACTTTTCATCCCTTTCTTCTTTAAGAATAGTCACACTAATAGGATAGCCATATATGAATCTGGTAGCTATGGCAGCTTCCTAAAACATTGCTTGGACAACCACTGCCAAATCAGAATCTATAATTATTCTGTTATGTGCTTTGTGGTGAAACATCTCTTCCACCTTCACTTTACCAAATGCAACTTAAAAATTATATATTATCTCTTTAGATATGTTATGAATTTTCAAGTTTTGGTCATTTTGGTCACTTTTATTGGTTGAAACTATTTTTCATCCCCTATGACACTTATGCATACTTAAATTAAAATTTAAAGTATACAACTTGATAGTTTGCCATATAGGCACATTATGAAATAACACAAGGTAATTATCTTATCCATCATTTCACAGAGTTATCTGCATATTTCTTGGGATGAGAACACATTCTTTAAGCAAATTTCAAGTATATAATACAGCATTGTTATCAGTCATATAGTACATTAGATCTCCAGAACTTAGTCATCTTGGATAAATAAAAACATATTATCCTTTGACCAACGCCCCTCACTTCTCTCTCCCACCTCATATCTGACAACCACCATTTGACTGTGTTTCTATGAACTTGATTATTTTAGATTGCACACGTAAGTGGAAGGATATAGTATCTGTCTTTCTGTGTCTGGCTCATTTCACTTAGCCTAATATCCTTCAGGCTTATTCATGTTACCCCAATGGCAGGATAACATGAATTTGTTTGATTTTTTTTTCAAGTTAGTTAACATACAGAGGATTTCTTGTTTTTTTAAATGCATGTTTATTGCAGCAAGTGTATATGCTGTGTGTGTGTGTGTGTGTGTGTGTGTGTGTGTGTGTGAGAGAGAGAGAGAGAGAGAGAGAGAGAGAGAGATCAGATCCTAATGATTTATTTTTTTATTGTAGATAGTTGACACACATGTTACACTAATTTCCAGTATAAAACAGAGTGATTCAACAACTCTATATATTATAATGTTCTCACAAGTGTAGCTACTATTGTCACCATATAGTGCTATTACAATACCATTGACTACATCCTTATTATGTACCTTTCATGCATGTGACCTATTCATTCCAAAACTAGAAGCCTGTACCTCCCACCCCCCTTCACACATTTTATCTACCTCCTCCTGTCTGGCAAGTACCAGTTTGTTCTCTGTATTTATAGGTCTGTTTCTTTGTTCTTTTGTTTTGCTTTTTAGATTCTGTAAGTAAAATCATATAGTATTTGTCTATCTCCAACTTATTTGACTTACTACTTTCAAGGTTCACCCATGTTATTGCAAACTGGGAGATCTCATATTTCTAAAAGCTGAGTAATATTCCATTGTGTGTGTGTGAATACCACTTCTTTATCCATTCATCAATCAATGCACAGATTCCTTCCATATTTTGGTTATTGTAAATAATTCTGTAATAAACTTGGGGTGCATGTATCTCTTTGAATTATTTTTTTTCTTTGAGTACATACCTAGTAATAGAATTACTGAATCATATGGTCTTTATTTATTTTTTTGAGGAACCTCCATACTATTTTCCACAGTGGCTTCACCAAGTTACATTCCCACCAACATTGTACAAGGGTTTTCTTTTCTCCACATCCTAGCCAATGCTTTTTATTTCTTGTCTTTTTAATTTTGGCCATTCTAAGAAGTGTAGATGACCTCTCATTGCGGTTTTGATTTGCATTTCCCTGATGGAGGTGATGTTGATCATCTTTTCATATGTCTATTGGCCATCTGTATGTGTTCCTTGGAAAAAATGTCTACTCAGGTCCTCTACCTATTTTTTTAAATTGGCGTTTTTTTGAGTTGTACAAGTTTTTATATATGATAGATACTAATATCTATTGGATATATCATTTGCAAAAACATCTCCCATTCAGTAGGTTGCTCCTTTGTCAGTTTGATGGCTTCCATCACTGTGCAAAAGCTTTTTATTTTGATGTAGTACCAAAAGTTTGTTTTTGCTTAATTTTTCTTGCCTTTGTTGACATATCCATAAACATGTTGCTAGGGCCTATATAAAAGATTACTGCCTATATTTTCTTTTAGGATTTTTATGGTTTCAGGTTTCACATTATGTCCTTAATCTACTTTGAGTTTATTTTTGTGTATGGTATAAGAAAGTGGCCAGTTTCATTCTTTTGCATGTAGCTGTCCAGTTTTCCCATAACCATTTATTGAAAATACTACCTTTCCTCACTGTATTTTTTTGACTGACCTGTCATCAAGTAATCGTATAAGTGCATATTTATTTATGGTATCTCTAATCTGTTCCATTTAACTATAGGTCTATTTTTATGCCAGTACCATAGTTTTTGATTACTATTGCTTTGTAATGTATCTTTAAATCTGGGATTGTGATACCTCCATATTTTTGTTCTTCCTCAAGATTGTTTTTTTCAATTCAAGGTCTTTTCTGGTTCCATACAAATTTTAGTGTTATTTGTTCTAGTTATGTGAAAAGTGTTGCTGGTATTTTGATAGAGATTGCATTGAATTTGCAGATTACTTTGGGTAGTATGGACATTTTAGCAATATTAATTCTTCCAAACCATGAGCATGGTATATTTATGTCACCTTTAATTTCTTTCATCAGTGTTTTATAGTTTTCAGAGTAGAGGTCTTTCACCTCCTTGGTTAAGTTTATTCCTGGTATTTTGTGCTTTTTGTTATAATATAAATGAAGTGTTTTATTAGTTTCTCTTTTTGCTGCTTTGTTATTAATATATAGAAACTCAACCAATTTCTGTATATTAATTTTGCATCCTGTAACTTTATTAAATTTATTTATTACTTATAATAGTTTTTTGATGGAGTCTTTAGGATTTTAGTATCATGTCATTTATGAATAGTGACAGTTTTACTTCTTCCTTACCAGTTTGGATGCCTTTTATTTCTTTTTCTTGTTTGATTGCTGCAGTTAGGACTTCCAGGACTATGTTGAATACCAATGGCAAGAATATATGTTTTTGTCTTGTTTCTGATCTTAGAGGAAAAGCTGTTTTTCATTATTATGATGATAGCTATGGGTTTGTCAGATATGGTCGTTACTATGTTGAGATATAATCCCTCTAAACCCATTTGAGAATTTTTTTTATAGTGAACTGATGCTGAATTTTGTTAAATGCTTTTTCTGCCTCTATTGATATCATATTTTTATTCTTTAATGTAGTGTATCATGTGATTAACTTGTGGATATTGAAATGTTCTTGCATTCCTGGAATAAATCCTACTTGATTGTGGTGAATGATCCTTTCAATGTATTGTTGAATGCAGTTTCCTAATATTTTTTTGAGGATTTTTGCATCTGTGTCCATTAGGGATATTTTCTGGTAGTTTCTTTTTTCATAGTATTTGTCTAGTTTTGTTATCAGGATAATGTTGGGTCCGTAGAATGTATTTAGAAGCTTTTTCCCCCCTCTTCTATTTTTTTGGAACAGTTTGAGGACACTAGCCATTAATTCTCTTTTAAATGTTTTATAGAATTTACCCATGAATCCATCTGGTCCTGAACTTTTGTTTTAGGAGAGGTTTTTTGTTTCTTTATTTGTTTTTTACCAATTGAATTCATTAGTAGCAATTTGTTCAGATTTTCTATGTCTTCTTGCTTCAGGTTTAGAAGAACGTGTTTCTAAGAATTTATCCATTTCTTCTAGGTTGTTCTACTTGTTATCCTATAGTTTTTTGTAGTAGTCTCTGTAATGTCAGTTGTTACTGCTCTTCCATTTTTGATTTTGAGTTCCCTTTTTTTTTTTTGGATAAGCATTCACAAACCTTTAGCAGTTATCTTTTCAAAGAACTACCTCTTGGTTTCGTTGATCTTTTTGTCTCTTATTTGTTTTTGCTCTGATCTTTATTATTTCCTTCTTTCTACTAGAGGCTTTGTGTGTTCTTTTTCTAGCTCCTTTGGGTATAAAGCTAGACTATTTGAGATTTTTTGTTTCCTGAAGTAGGCCTGTGTTGATATAAATTTCCCTCTTAGGACTGCTTTAACTGCATTCGAAAGATTTTGGAACATTCTGTTTTCATTTTCAGTTTCCATATATTTTTTTTTCTAAATTTCCTCTTTTTATTTATTGACTCATTGGTTGTTTAGGACAATGTTGTTTAGCATCCATATTTGTATTCTTTCTAGCTTTTATTTTGTAATTGATTTTCAGTTTATACCATTCTGGTTGGAAAAGATGCTTGATATGATTTCAGTCTTCTTAAATGTATTGAGACTTGTTTTGTGGCTTAACATGTAATGTGTCCTGGAGAATGTTCCTTGCGCACCTAAAGAAAAAAATGTATTCTGGGTTTTGTGGATGAAATGATCTATATAAATCTGTTAAGTCCACGTGGTCTAATGTGTCATTCGAAGCCACTGTTTCCTTCTTGATTTTATTCCTGTATATTCTATCCATTGATGCAGGTGGAGTGTTAAAGTTTCCTACTATTAATGCATGTTCTGTGAAAGGGAATTATATGCAAAATGACCTCCAAAGGATGAAAGAGCTGTAAGACCAAAAATAAAAGCCAACAAGTCCAGCTTGATAAGAAATGGTTTTACTAGGGGGACTTTCACTAGAAGTGTGTCTTAGGTAGCCTTGAAACAACAAGTAGGTCTCTGCAAACCTACCTCCCAAACTATCTACTTTTATAGTTCTGGAGGATGGGGAGTAGATACTGGGAGACCACTCAGGAAAAGAATGTTTGAGAACAGTTTTGTGTTATAGTCCCCTCACCTATCAGAGCAAGGACAATACACCCTAAGGGTGCACTTAAGGGTACGGTTAACAAAAGGAAAAAGAAATAATATGAGGGGCAGGGCTGTGCTCAAGAAGGCTTCAGGTCACAAAGAAATTATCATGGCAGATTTGTCCAGGATGGCATTAGTCTGTTTCACAAAATGTATTGCTGTCAATTTCTCCTTTTTATGTCTGTTAATATTTGTTTTGTGTACTTAGATGCTACAATGTTGTGTACATAGATATTTACAATTACTATATCCTTTTGTTGGATTAATCCCCCTATTGTGTTGTCTCTTGTTATATTTTTTGCTTTAAAGGCTATTTTGTCTGATATAAGTATTGTCACCCTGGCTTTTGTTTGTTTACATTTGCATGGAGTATCTTTTTCCATCCCTTCACTTTCAGTATGCATGTGTCTTTAGGAGTTAGATGAGTCTTTTGTGGGCAGCATATAGATGGGTCTTATTTTTTTAATTCATTCTCTCAACCTATGTCTTTTAGAACATTTAGACCATTTACACTTTTCTGCTATTTTTTTTTCAGTTCTTCTCTGTTCCTTCTTTTCTTCCTCTCTTTCTTTTTGAATCTATTATAGGTTTTTGGTTCCTGGTTAGCATGAGGTTGATATATAACATCTTAAGTATATAGCAGTCTATATTAGGTTGCCCATTACTTAAGTTTGAACACATTTATAAAGAATTTCATTTTTACCCTCCTCCATATTATGTATATGATGTCATATTTTACAGTTTTATTTTTGAGTCCTTTTCCTAATTTTTAATATATTTTTTCTATTTTTGTCTTTTATCTTTCATACGAACTTTAAAGTGGTTGCTCTAGTACATTTACTATATGTTTGCTTTTACTCATGATTTTTTTTTCTTTCATAATTTCTGCTAGTTAGGGCCTTTTCTTTTCCACTTCGAGTTTCTTAGACAAACAGAAGTTAAAAGAGTCCACCACTAAACCAGCTTTATAAGAAATATTAATGGGATTTTTTAATCTCTCCTTCAATTCTGAATAAACTTGCTGGGTAGAGTATTCTTGGTTGTAGACTTTTTCCTTTTTGGAATATATCATGCCACTCCCTTTTGGTCAGCTGAAAAATCAGCTGATATCCTTATAAGGTTTTGTTTTGTATTGCATGTTACTAGTTGCTTCCTCTTTAATCTTTAACATTTTAATTATTATTGGTGGACCTCCTTTGATTTATCTTGTTTGGAACTCTGTACTTCCTGAATGTAAATATCTGTGTCTTTCCCTAGGTTAGGAAATTTTTTAGCTATTTTTTCAAACAAGTTTTCTGTCCTTTTCACTCTCTTCTTCTGGGACCCCTATCATGCAAATGTTTGTTCACTTGATGTTATCCAAGAAATCCCTTAACCTATCCTCATTTTTTTTCTTTTTACTGTTCAGCTAGCATGCTTTCTATTACCTGTCTTTCAGATCACTGAACCATTTTTTTTGCATCCTCTAATCTGTTAATTCCCTCTAGTGCATTTTTAATTTCAGTTATTCTTTAATTCTAATTGAAGGGTGCCCTTCAAGTGGCTAAAGTGGGTGCAAAAACTGGGTTTCCCAAAACACCGTTCAGGGGCACTCTGGTGGTGTGCATGAAGTCGAGGTGGGTGCAGGCAGGGGTCTCCTGGGGTGCACTTTCTTTGTAGAAATGTCTATTCAGAGACCCTTGACCATTTTTAATTTTCTTTTCTTATAGAATTTAAAGAGTTTCTCATATAGTTTAGATATTAACTCCTTATCAGATATATGGATTGGAAATATTTTCTCCCATTTGGTAGGCTGTCTTTTCATTTGTTTCCCTTATTGTGCAAAAGCTTTTTAGTTTTATATAATCCTACTGGTAAATTTTTGCTTTTTCTGTCATATCCAGAAATAATTACCCAGACAAATGTCCATGAGCTTTTTATTTTTTCTTCTGGCATTTTTTTGATGGTGTATATAGTGGAAGATACAGGTCCAATTTCATTTTTTTTGCATGTGGAGAAAAATTTTCTCAGTTGACCACAAAAGCTTGAATTTTTCTGGGCTCTCCCTTCTATTCCACTTGGCCATATGATTGATTTATGAGTGTACTTTACCCTTTTGATTGTTATACCTTTGAAATATTATTTTAAACCATGGAGTGTGATGCCTCCTGTTCTATTGTTTTTCTTCAATATTGCCTTGGCTATTTGGAGTATTTTAGGATTCCAAATGAATTTTAGTGTTTTTACTATTTCTGTAAATAATGGCTTTGAGATTTTCATGTGGCATTGAATCTATGGATCACTTTGGGTTGTAAGGACATTGTAACAATTTACTCATCTCATGTTTATTTATTTTTTTCTTCTGCTAACCATGGATTTCATTTGGTGTTTTTCTAGTTCCTTAAAATCTAAAGTTAGGCTGTTTGATATCTTTATTTCTTTTATAATAGGTATTTAACATAATAAACTTCCCTACTAACTTCCTTAGTAATCCTCTTGGTGCATCCCATAAGTTTTGTGTTAAGTTGTTATTTTCACATTCATTTTGAGTATTTTAAAATACTTTTTTGAATATATTTTTTACCCAATGGTTAAGCATATGTTATTTAATATTTAATTTAATATTATTAATTTAATAATTTAATAAATTATTTAATGGGGAATTTTCCTCTTATTGATTTCTAATTTCATTCCATTGTGTTCTGAGAAGATACTTGGTACTATTTCAATGTTAAATTTGTTAAGACTTATTTTGTGATCTAATATCTAATTCTCATAGAACATTCTATGTGCTTGAGAAAATGATGTTGGATGGAAAGATCTGTATAAGTCTGTTAGGTCTTTTTTGTTTATAGGCTGTTCAAGTGAGCTCTTTCCTTATTGATTTTCTGCCTGGATGTTCTATCCATAATTTAAGGTATTAAAGTCTCCTACTATAGTTATATTATTATTAATTTCTCCCTTCAGATACATCATTATTTGTTTTATATTTTTGGGTTCTCTGATGGGTAAGTATATATTTATAATTGCTATATCTTCCTTTTAAATTTAAACTTTTATCAGTATTTAATGACTTTGTCTCTAGTGACAGTATTTTACTTAATTTTTCTGATAGAAGTATAGCAATCTCTGCTCTTTTGATTGCCATTTGCGTGGAATTTATTTTTCCATACCTTTACTTATGGCCCAGATGTGTCTTTATATTCTAAGTTAATCTCTTGTAGATAACATACTGCTAGAATTTTTTTATCCATATTCAATCACCATCTTTCAATTGGGGGATATAATTCATTTATATTTAAGATAGTTACTGATGTGTAAAAACTTACAATGTTTTCTGTTTTCCATTTCCTTTGTTTCTCCTACACTTTTGTTGTCTTGTTTTTTGATGTTTTTTGGTAGAGATTTAGTTTCATTTCTTTATCTTTTGTGTATGTATAAGAGGGTTTTTCTTTGCAGTTAAAATGAGGCTTGTATAAATTTGTGATTATACATCTACTGTAATTTGATAAAAAGTTTAATTGGCGGGGGTTCAGAGCTGATGGCCAAGAAAAAATTCTTGAAATTGTCTTTAGTACAAAAAAGGTGATTTTATTAAAGCACTGGGACAGGACCTATGGGCAGAAAAAGCTGCCCTGGTGTTGTGAAGTGACTGGTTATATACTATGAAGCTGGGGGAGATAAAGACAAGAGGAAGTTTCTTAAAGGGATTTCCATATACTAAAATGACTCACAGATTACTGGAAGCCTAGCTATTTTCAAACTAAAGTTGTTTTACCCTCTAGCAAAAACATTATTATTAAGACAATAGGAAGTTCCTAGAGATTAGGCTATTGATAAGATTGCCCTTTTCCTGTAATATTACTAAAATATTTGTAAAATGATGGAGATTACCAGTTTAACCATTTGTTTTCTGTCCTTTCCTTTGTTCTCAGGTAGCCAGGGATGTCTGAGGAATGTCACAGATATCCCACCCAGGGGGCAGGATGTTAGCTTGTGCTTTGCTCTCAGCTTCCTTATGCTCCCTCATCATAAGTGCATAGAAAAAGTCTTGCACTTTGCCCACCACCCTACTCATTTCCTTTGTTTTCTAAAAGTCAGAGGTTATTTTTGTATTGAAAATCCATAATGAAATTTTTGTGGGTTTTTTTTCTACATTTAGCTTCCAGGGTAATTTGCGGACCACCACTGCAGTCTTATTTTACTCTGTCTGTAGTCTTATTTTCCTCTATATTTAATGTTACCATTAAGAATTATATTTTCATATGATTTCACATTGTTCTTCAATAGTTTCAATTCCATTTGAACAACTTCATTAAGCATTTCTTTTAGGGCAGATCTAGTAGTAAGAAAGTTCCTCAGATTTTGTTTGGGAAAAGCATTCATTCATTTCTGAAGACATTATTGGGGAGCCTGGGTGTCTCAGTCAGAAAAGTGTCTGACTCTTGATTTCAGCTCAGGTCATCATCTCATGGTTTGTGAGTTTCAGCCCTGTGCTGGGCTCTGCTCTAGGAGTGTGGGGTCATATTGGGATCCTCTCTCTCTGCCCCATCCCCTCTCTTAAAAATATATAAATAAATTTTTAAAAAGCACTATTGCAGAATATAGTATTAGTTGGCAGATCTTTTTCTTTCATTTATTTAAATCTGTCATTCCACTCTCTGCTGGCTTACAAGCTTAGTGTTGAGAAATCCATTGATAATCTTAGTTGTGTGTGTATGAAGATGTATGTGTGTGTATATGATGAGTTGCTTTTCTCTTGCTCCTTCCAAAATTCTTTGACTTTTAACAAATTATTTTGGTGTAGACCTCTTTATGTTCAACAATTATGGCATCTTCTTGGTTTTTTAAGACTGGATGTCTATTTCTCCACCAAGATTTGGGTAGTTTTCAGTTATTTATTTACATAAGCTTTCAGCCCCTTTCTCTCTCTTCTCCTTCTGGAATACTCATAATGCATGTATAATTTACTTTAAAGTGTTTTATATATCTCTTCATTTTTTTTCTGCATTATTTCAGGTGATATATCTTTGAATTGATTATGTTGTCTACTTAATGAAGTCTGTTGCTTAAGCTCTCTATAGCAGTTTTTAGTTCAGTCACAGTATTCTCTTGTTTCTGTTTGGTTCTTTTTTGTTTGTGTTTGTTGAAATATTCATTTTGCTCTTGTACTGACTTCCTTATTTTCAATAAACTATCTGTGCTTTCTTGAAGCTTGCTGAACTTGTTTGTAACAACTATTTTGAATTATTTGACAAATTGTGGATCAAAATTTATTTATGGTTGATCAATAAACATTTTCTTTCTTTTTCTTTCTTCCTTCCTTCCTTCCTTCACTGGCATAATTGTTCCTGATTTTTATGTCTATCCTTTCATTGCTGTCTGTTCATTTGAAGAAGCAGTCATCTCTTCCAGACTTTATAGACTGGTATCAGTAAGGGAATACCTTAATATGGAGGCATAGTGATACTGACTGGAAGTGGGAACACAAAGGCACAATAGCACTGGGTCTAGTGGTACAAGGTTTGTCAAGTGTGGAGTTGTGTACCGACTCCAGATCCAGGAGATGTGTGGTCATATGGTGACTTAGGTAGCTGGGGTCTGCAAGATAAATAAATGCAGAGAAATATGTGAGAGTTCAGCAATGGCCCTAAAGTTGTTACAGCCATTATGATGTCTTTATAGACAGTGGTAAATGTGCTTATATAGCAGGAATGAAGCCTGGCTACAGGTATATGTGCAGCATTGGTAACCAGGGGTCTGGCTCTGATAGTCAATGAGACATGCAATCACAAGTCCTGCAGGACTATAGTAATCAATGGAGCAATTAAATAGATAATACGATAGGAAAGATGAATGAAACTAAAAGATGATTTTTAAAAAGATAAAATTGATAAATCTTAGACATAGCAAGAAACTCAAAAGCATAAATAAATAGTAGACATTGCAACAATTACCACAAAAATACAATGGATCATATGGAACTATGTAAATACACATCAACAAATTGGACAACGTGGAAGAAATCAATAAAGGTCTAAAAATATGCAATATACCAAGACTGAATAATGAAGATTTGGAAAATCTAAACAGACCAATTATTAGCAAGGAGTTTGAATCAATAATCAAAATTCTCCTAACAAAGAAAAGTTCAGGATTAGATTATTTCAATAATAAATTCTACCACACATTTAAAGAAGTAAAACTAATTCTTTTGAAACTCCTCCAGAAAATAGAAGAGTGATCAGTTCCAAGCTCAGCTTATGAGGCCAGCATAAAGCCAAACAAGGACACTACAAGACAAAAAATATATAGGCTAAAAACCCAGATGAACACAAATTCAAAAATTCTCAACTATTAGCAAATTAAATTGACTGCAATCAAATGATCATACACCATGATCCAGGGAGATTCATTCCAAGAAGGATGGTTCACAATGTGCAAATCAATAAAATTCTTTATTCTTTTTTTAAAAGAGTGTATCAACGATATGGCCATCTCAATAGGTGCAGAATAAGCACTTAACAAAATTCAACAGCATTTCATGATAATGTACCAAAAAATGGTTATATACCTGAACAAAATCAGGGAAATTTATGAGAAGCTCACAACTAACCTAATACTCAAAGTTGCTATACTGAAATTTTTTCCTCTAAAATGAGGAACAAGAAGATACGGATGCCCATTCTACTTTTATTCAACATATTAATGGAAATTCTAGCCAAGCAATTAGGAAATAGATCCAAATTCAAAGGAAAGAATAAAAGCTCTCTCTGCAAATTACTTTAAAGACTCCATCAAAAAACTAACTGAATTTATTTGTTCCAATAATATGGAGGATTAAAAAATCAACATACAAAAATCACTTGTCTATACACAATTAAGAAAAATATCCCATTTAAAATAACATCAAAACAATAGAATACATAGGAAAAATCTAACCAACGAGGTGAAAAGCTGTACATAGAAGCACACATAAATCTGTGTTTATAGATCAGAAGAATTAATACTGTTAAAATGTCCATCCTACCTAAAGTAAACTTCACATTTCATGCAATCTGTAATCAAACTCCCAATGGCATTTTTCACAGAAAATAAAACAAGTAATCCTGAAATTTGTGTGAAATTTTAAAAGATTCTGAATAGTCAAAACAATTTTAAGAACAAAGCTAAAGATTTGTTCTTTTCCTGATTTCACATTATATTACAAAGTTATGGTGATAAAAATATATTGGATAAAAGCAGAAACATAGATCAATAGAACAGAGAGCCCAGAAGTAAAACCACACATACAGCCAATCCATTTACAGCAAAGAAGCCAAGAATATACAAAAGGGAAAGGACAGTCTCTTCAATAAATGGTGCTGGGAAGACTAGATATACACATGCAAAATAATGAAACTGTACTCCCATCTACATAATACACAAAAATCAACTCAAAATGGATTGAAGAGTTGACTATAAGCCTTGAAACTATAAAACTAGGAAAAAAAATAGAGAATAAGCTCCTTAGCTTTGGTCTTGGAAATAATTGTTTTAGATTTAACATCAAAAGCAAAGACAATAAAAGCAAAAATAAACAATTGGGACTACATCAAACCAAAAAGTTTTTACTCAGCAAAGTATACAATCAAAGAAAATGAAAAGGTCAACCTGTGCAACAGAAGTGTAAATCACATATACAACAAAGGATTAATACCCAAAATATATAAGTAATTCCTACAACTTAATATAGCAACAAATAACAATAAATGACCCAATTTAAAAATGGGCATAGGACCTGAATAGCCCTGTTTCCAAAAAAAAACATACGAATGGCCAACAGATCTATGAAAAGGTGCCATCACTAATTGTCAAGAAAATACAAATCAAAACCACAAGAAGATCTCACCTCACACTAGTCAGAATAGTTAGTATCAAAAGAAATATCAAATGCTGATGAAGATGTGAAGAAAAGATAACTGTTGATGTGAACTGTTGATGTGAAGAAAAGATAAATACTGTTGGTGGGGATGAAAATGATAAAACTTCTATGGTAAACAGTATGTAGTTTCATCAGGAACTTAAAAATAGAAATGCATATGATCCAGCAATTCTACTTCTGGATGTATATTCAAAGGAAACAAAGCCATTATCTCTAAGAGATAGCTATACCCTCATTTTTAATTGCAGCATCAGTCACAGTAGCCAATATATGGAAACTACTTACATGGCCATCAATGGATGAATGGATAAAGAACACATGGTATATATATACAGTAAGGACATCATTCAGCCTTTAAAAAAGAAGAAAATCCTGTTATTTGCAACAACATGTATAAATCTAGAGGGTGGTATGCTAAGTGAAATGAGCCAGATAAAGACATATACCTCATGGTAATGACTTAAAACAGTTACAAATAGGGTAGAAAATGATTGCCAGGGGTTGGGGGTGGGTGAAATGGGGAGAGTTTGGTAAAAGGGTACAAGCTTTCAGTTATAGGATGAATAAGGTCTAACTTTCTATTGTATATCATGGTGACTATAGATGATAACAGATTTCAATTATACAACACATTGTTAATTGAACTCTGCTAAGACAGTATGGGGGTACTTTAGTGGCCCAGTTAATCGAGCATCCAACTGTTGATTCCAGCTCAGGTCATGATCCCAGTGTTGTGGGATCCAGCCCTGCATCTGGCTCCATGCTGAGCGTGGAGCTTGCTTGAGATTCTCTCTTTTCCTTCCCCTCTCCCTGCTCATGCTCTCTCTCTTTAAATAAAAAAAAAAAAAAAAAGAAAAAAATAAAAAGAAATTTGCTAAGAAAGTAGAACTTAAATATTCTCACTAAAAAAGGGGAAGAAATAAGAGGTGATTGATGTGTTAATTAACTCAATTGGAGGAATCCTTTTTACAATGGATGCATATATCAAATCATCGTGTTGTACACTTTAAATCTTACAGCTTTGTCAATTATACATGAATAAAGCTGTTAAAAATATTGTTCTGAATCTTCAGACAATTCATTTATCTTTCTTAGGGTTGGCTACTGGAAATATTGTGTGTTCCTTTGGTGATGTCATGTTTTCCTGTGTGTTTCTTGTAGCCTTGTATTTTGTGTATACACTTTTTTTTTGTTTTTTTTTTTTGTTTTTTTTTTTTTTTGTTTTTTTTTCAACGTTTTTTATTTATTTTTGGGACAGAGAGAGACAGAGCATGAACGGGGGAGGGGCAGAGAGAGAGGGAGACACAGAATCGGAAACAGGCTCCAGGCTCCGAGCCATCAGCCCAGAGCCCGACGCGGGGCTCGAACTCACGGACCGCGAGATCGTGACCTGGCTGAAGTCGGATGCTTAACCGACTGCGCCATCCAGGCGCCCCTGTGTATACACTTTTGAAGGAGATTTCACCTTTTCCATACTTCAGGGAGTGACTTTGGTAGAGAAATATCTTCACCTGCGAGTGGGCACAAGGACCTTGCCCTTGGGGAGTTTGTGGAGTAAATTTGGAGCACAGGCATGTGCTTAGTGGCTTCATTTTTTCCAGGGAGGTTTGGAAGGAAGGGGTACCAGTGTGGACTTCAGAGAACTGTGCCAGCTGGGGTCACCATTGGTGAAGACTTGGTGACAAGTTCTACTAGAGTCCTTCTCTCCTTTGCCCCATGGGGATTCATTCCTCTTGCTACTGAAAAACGCAGGCCCGAAGGATAGGGTGAAGCAGGTAAAATGCTTTCTATGCAGTGGCTTTGGTTTTTGTGCTCCATTAGAGTTCTGTCCTTTACAGTTTCCCAGAGTTATTTTCATCTATGGAATCACTGTTTTGTGTGGTACCAGTGTTGCGATCACCTATTCTACCATGTTGTTGCCATCAATATTCAAGGCTAATGAATATTTTGAAGACCGATTAAAGTGACATCTGTAGATAGAAATAATAAATAGCTTTTAAGGAACTGTTCTCTTTTATAATTAACATAAAGAAAATTAAACCTTCTTTAAGAAACCCTTTGGGGGGCAGGAAACCCATGCTGAAAAGAGCATAGTAATAGTAGGCTACAAAATAATTAAAAAACAAAATTACTGGACTTGAGGAAAAAAACCTATTCGACATGAATTAAATTGAATCAATACCCTGAGAATTTACTACCTAATTACCACGTAACCAGGATAAAGTTGATCTTGACTGGATAGAAACAGAAACTAACAATTGTAAAAGCTTTAGGGCTTTTGCTTTTGTTCTGAACTATAGATAAAATGAGGATTGAAGTGCTTGTGCCTTGAACACTATAAGTATACTAGGTAAGTCACCTCTCCATGGATTTATTAAAAAGCGGGGAAAAGTGAGTTCTGAAACAGATTTAATTAAAATGCAGCTAGTCATTAAACAAGTTACAAAGCTACCCCAAAAGTCTAAAATAGTTTACTATTTTCTCAATACTTTGTTAAATCAGTGGAAGTAATTTTTACATAGGTCAAAAAATTGCCATATAATAGTTTTTAAAAATATGAAATTGCCAATATTCTATTGTATTGACTTACAAAAGTGGAATTTTTTATTTCAACATAATAGATGAAAAATGGATTTTATGTTTTAACAGATTGTCTTCCTTTTATCCACTTTGGAAAAAAATTATCATCTGACAGCATATTCATTAAGCTACCACTAATATAAATTGTAGGAATATACCCAAGACAGAATAAAACATACTTTACAGGCTATGCTCCTCCCCATTTTTCACAGCTGATGTCCTGCAGAACAGAACATTTATCCAAAAGAAGTCTCTGATATTTGCAATTTCTTAGCCATTTGATTTTAACCAAACTGGCTAACATCTCTTTCCTGCTGTCTCTATCTCCCTACCTCTCACTTGTAAAAGGCAGGAAAATACAACATTTGGCTGATTTTATATAGATGTAATATTACAGTGTATGTGTAAATTCTAAAAGCTGTAAACATATAGTTTATTTAACGTGTTTTTGTTAATGAGTTGAAATACACACATTAGAAATTAATAAAGAACATTTATAACTATATTTGTGAAATATTCTTTAAAATCTATTTTTAAATAGATGTAATACAGCACAGGCTTATAGAATAGAAATTTCTGCCTTTAATGACTCCTATAACAAGTGGGGAGTCTGGGTGGCTCAGTCAGTTAAGCATCCAACTCTTGGTTTTGGTTCGAGTCATGATCTTGTGGCTTCCTATGTTTGAGCCCTGCATTGGGCTCTCTGCTGGCAGCATGGAGCCTGCTTGCAATTCTCCCTCTCCCTCTCTCTGCCCCTCCATCATTCATGCTGTTTTTCTCAAAATAACTAAATAAACTTAAAAAAAAATGATAAATTGTCTTAATGTATTATAAGGCAAACCTTCAAAGGTAAGAGGCTACTAGTCAAAAAGAATATGGACTTATCTCTAATATACTTTCATATTAAAATGAACCCAAAGAAAGTTATTTTAGATCATACAATTATATTTTCCTTGTTGAACAACCAATGATATTTTCTTCGTACACATTTCAAATTCTTTCTTAGTCAGTTATCCCCACTGATTAAAGTAAAAGTAAATGAAGTAATTATCCTGGATTTTCATTTTTCCATTTCAAGTCTAAATTTTCAGACTTGTTGAAGATGCCAAAATCCCAGCAATGCCAAGGGGCCTAGACAAAACAAACAAAAAACTTTCTCTAGCCAAAGGACCAGAAATAAAAATCTTTTAGAAAATAACCACTTTATTCCACACACCTGTGGACCCACTCCCACCGATACCAGCAAAGGCTAAAGGGAGAGTCAAGATGTCCATAGCTGTGAGAGTATAAGAAAAAATTGCAAATCCCCTCGAGGGTTGGGTATCGAAGTCCAAGTTGAGATGGAAGACTTTTATCTCTGCTAGGCTGTAACAAGTCTTTCTCCTTCCCAGAGATGTCAATAAATATCACATAGAGAGCCTGGACATCTACCCCCACCCAACAGAAACAACCCTTCCCTTCTCCAGCAGTGTTGTCACAAAAGACATAGTTCAGAAACGAGACTTTGACCACCAGGTAGCAGTAATGAGCTTATTTCTACAGTATTAATGGAAGCCACATGGAGAACCTGAACTTCCATCACACCTGGCAGTAATGAAGTGGTGCCCTCATTTCTCTTGCCAGAGCACTGTCTTATTTAAACATATGGTTTAGGGGTGCCTGGGTGGTTGAGTCGGTTAAGCATCTGACTTTGGCTCAGGTCATGACCTTGTGGTTTGTGGGTTCAAGCTCCACATCGGGTTGTGCTGACTACTCAGAGCCTGGAAACTGCTTCAGATTCTGTGTCTCCTTCTCTCCCCTGCCCCTCCCCTGCTCATGCTTTGTATCTCTCTCAAAAATAAACATTAAAAAAATTAAAACGGATGGCTTAAATAAGATCCAATGTCTCATATATAATATACAAAATGTCCAGCTTACTATCAAAATTCACTTGTCATAGAACTAGGAAGATTTCAAACTGAAGAAAAGGGCAAAAACCAACACTAAAATGACTGAGATGTTAAAGTCTTCTGACAAAGAATTTAAGCAGCCATAATAAAAATTCTTCAATAAGCAACTACAAATATGCTTGAAACAAATTAAAAATAATCTCTGCAAAGAAACAGAAGTTTTCAGCAAAGATTGAAGATAATAACCAAATGGAAATGTTAAAAATGAAAAATATAATACTCGAATAAAAATTTCAGTGGATGGGCTCAACACCAATATGAAGGGGACAAAGGAAAGAATTTGTGAACTGTAAGACAGAACAATAGAAATTAACAACAAGAAAATCATTGAAAAAAATGGAAACTTCAGAAATCTGAAAAACTATTTAAAAAATCTAAAATATCACTGACACCTGGGGAAAGAACACAGATGACAGAGCTAAAAATATTTTTAAAAAATAATAGCTAGAAATTTCTGTATTTGTCAAACTATAGAAATCCAAAGATTAAAAAATTAGAGCAAATTCCAAACAAAATAAACCCAAAGGAACCCACACTGAGACACATCATAAACTTCTGAAAATTAAAGGAAAAATCTTGAAAGCAGTGAGAGAGAAATTTCCCCTATGGGGAGAAACAATTTTAATGACAGCAGATTTCTCATCAGAAACCATGGAGACCAGAAAATGTTGACAGCATATTTTTCAAGTGCTAAAAGAAAAGATCTGTCATGCCATATCCTTCAGAAATGAAGATGAAAAAGGACATTTTTAGATGAAGGAAAGTGAAGAGAATTTGTTTTCACCTGACTAACCCTAAAAGAATGGCTAAAGGAATTTCTCTAAAAAAGAAAAGAAACAATCAAAAAATGAATTTCAGACATCAAGAAGTACAAATGTGGGAAGGCTGAAAGTTTGTCTTCTTTCTTTCACTGAAATAAACACATGTCAGAGAGAGAAAAAGAGAAATGTAGATATCCTAAAAGATTGTCTTTTAAAATTCTAACAGTTTTTCTCTAGATATTATAATTGCATGGTTTTATTGTTGGTCTTTTTTTATCTTATTTTCAGTTTTTATATAGATTTTTTTTAAGAAATAGGTTTTATTTTTAAAATCAGGAAAATAGTAAAGCTCTTTTCATTTTGAACAACAAAAGAATCCTACATAATAGTGAACAGCATTATTACATCTGATTCAAATCCTGACATCTTTGTGAATATTTTATACCATTCCATCATAGTATCGATTTCTTCGAAGCAAAGGAGACAGAGAGCAAATAAAAATGGAAAATTAGGACATGATTACACTGCAAACAACATATATTGGATCCTTGCACTATAAAACAATTCATGTACACAATGTCCTAAAAGGGGCACATGGATTTGTTATAGAAATAATTTTGCCTTTAGCGACAAGTATATATACACACAAAATTGTTTTGGGATTTAGGTGCAAAAATCTGAACTTTTTTTTTTTAATGACAACACTATAAAGGGGCAGATTCAATGAAATAAAACATGTTACAAAAAATAGTTGGATTTATAAAACAAGAGAGATATTTGCTCTGTAGATAGGCAAAACATAAATGCTGGTTTGCTCAACTGATTTGCAGGTTTAGGAATATATATTTTTGTTTGTTGTTATGCTATGTTTCATAGTAGAATACCTAACCATTTGCAATCAAAGAATCATCAATTTAAAACCAAATTTTGCTATTATACCTTCTATACACTTTTGGGAAACAACTATTGTGTTTCTAACTCAATATCATGATAATAAGACCTACATTTCAGGATTGAGGTAAGCATTAGAATATATCTATGAACTAAAATACTCAGCGTTTTAAAAATATTGTTCTAATATTTTGACTTTTTTGTTACTCTCATGTTAATTCTAAGGAAATTATAAATTCCAAATGTAATACTGGTGATACTGGAATAACAGTTTTTAGAAATTGCAATAATAAACATAGAAACTAGGTTTGCCAAGGTCAGGAGTAACTGCATATTTATAATCTTATTCTAAGCACACCAAAGATACTTGACAAATGTTCCACATATTTGAGTAAATATATACTTAAAAAAAATTAAAAGTGCCACTATAACCTAGCAGAATTCAAATTAGAATATACCCTTCTACTTTTAAGTTTTTATGCTATAAAAAACATACAGACAATACATTATGGGAAGACCCACCAATGATTAAGGAAAAAATAACCACATTTTCACTGTGGTAAGTTTATGTCTAACATGAGTTTCTATGAAAATACTTTTTGTAGTTATTATATACAATATTGTATATCATTAAAATCTATTAAAGTGTATATAAAAACAAAATTTCCAGGAGCTGTTATTTAGGAACATTATCTCCCATTATTACTCACAGAGTTTAAT
This sequence comes from Panthera leo, assembly GCF_018350215.1. NCBI lineage: Eukaryota > Metazoa > Chordata > Mammalia > Carnivora > Felidae > Panthera > Panthera leo. The sequence continues at coordinate 56,434,054 of NC_056695.1, read as the reverse complement.
TCAAATAATATCAAACTAAAATTCAAGCCACGTTTTATATGCAACTGAGAATCTTATGCAGTAGAGCTTAGTTATTTTAGACTAAATCAGATAATCTGGGTTATACTTCAGTTTTAAGACTTATTAGTGTTACCTTGCTTAATATCTCTAAGATTGTCCCTTCACATTTATATAATGTGATTACTAATATTAGCTATTTATAAGTACTGTGTTCCCTGAGTACTGAATAAACTACCTGAGCACCTAGCCTTCAAAAAGTATATTTACTTGTATTATCATCAAGTATTTTAATTGTATTTAGGCATAATTTTTTTTTAAATCCAATAAGTAAAATTACTCTAATTTGACAACTTTTCTTTGAAACAATACTGACCTGCTTCATTAATGAAAAGTACATCATTCCTTCAGTAATATCACAGACTGTGTTACTCATTGTTTATATTATTATTGACAATGGTACTCTATACATTTCTACAGATCTAAAATGTATTATATGCCATCTGTAATCTCAATAGTTTTACATATAAAATTTTGTTGATTTATTGATTTTGTTATGTTGTGCTCATTTGTCCACTGATCCCAAACTAATCTTAATACATTTGGTAAGAAAGCTGGACCAGAACTGATGTCAGGCTTTTTAAAGTTTTTATTTATTCCACATATGTGGGACGATTTGGGTCCATATATAATTAGTTATTGATTATGGAATGATAGGAATGTTATACTTAAATGATTTATTCATTCACTTTATCTTTCTAAAAGTTCAAAACCTATTTGGCTCCAAGGTTTCAGAAAATGGATTATACTTGTTTAATTTTCATTCATGTAACTGCACATTTCTTTATATGTTTATCATGTGAATAGTAAATGAAGTATATTATTTATACTGTGCATAATGAATAAATCTAATACAACCAACCAGCTTTCAGGGAATGCAACGATTATCTTAAACGATAATCCATTTTACATAGTAATGAATAGTTATGGCACTAGGTTAACTAAGTTTAAGAATAAACAGGAATGACTGGGAATAATCACTTCTAAAACAATATTGTAAGTCAAGAAAATATATTTAATTCATATACATGTAAAGCAGCTATGTCTTAATAAATATAATTTTACCACTTATGGTGTAAATAGCAGTAGCATTTGAAGGCAAATGGCTTGGTAATGGGATTATTTCTTTGTAATTTCATTTAACTGCTCTAAACCATATTTCCTTTTCTACACAATGGGGAATATGAAAATCCTAATGCCTTCCTTTTCATCATTAGGCAGTGTGTTTGTGTGTTCATATGAGTAAATGTGCTTGCTCAAATTCATTAAAACATTGATTTTGTAATAGTCCAGAATGCTTTATATGAATGTTACACTTTTAGTTTATCACTGAGTTTAAAGGATGGAAATTTATAAAAATTTTAAAAATTTGATAACTTGAATAAACGAGCTAATATACTTTTTAAATGCTAAGCAATTGTAACACCACTTCCATTTTACATTAAATAAGAACTCTGTGTTCTCAGAATCTGGTGTAGTTCCTATAGATATATAAAATTTGTGATACGTTTCTACATAATATAATGAATAGAGCAACCCAAACTTCCAAGTATCTGTTGACAAGGATCTAGTGACAGAGAAAGGTTGTCTGAAAGTATATGAAAGTATAAGAATATATAGTACATAACGAAGTAAGAAGAAATGTATCTGAAATGTGGGCAAGAAAAAAGAAAAACTGAAGTTAAACAAGGAAGAATGTACTGAGGAAATAATTAGGCTAAAGGCAGATACCTCCGGGCAAAAATGTTTGACTTTGAGTTTCTTTCAGAAGCTAGTCTTGATTTGTCTTTCTAAGGAGTATTTCTAGACAGATTCAATAGACTACTTTTGCTGATATTCTAATTGTATGTCAAATTAGAATGATTTCTCTATATTCACATTAATAATATGTACCTTGGATTTCTGTTGTCCTTTTGGTTGGAAAATTTGATATTTTTAAACTTAGTTTCTCTTTTTTTCTCTTTCCATAATTATAGTGTTCTCCTCCAGAACTCTCAATCCAAATCTGTTTGTGTAAAAAAACAATGTTAATATAGTAGTTAATTCAATCCTATGATTTAAGAAGCAGTTTATACTGCTCAGTGCCTACACTGTATTCAAGTATAAGTAATCTGTTCCCAGAACCTTTAAAAATATATGTATTTTAAATATATATATATACTTTATACATATACATATAAATTTATGTATAAATAATTAAATATGTATTCAGTATTATTATATCTATAATGGACTCTGAAAAAGACCTAATATTTTATTTTAGGAAAGTCATCATGTAGGTAGGAATTTTTAACGTTTTTTTTCTGACAGTCTTTTTAACCTATACGTTAGTATAATTATACCCAGAAATTTGTTCATATGAGCTTTCATCACTCTACTGCATTTAACAACTAAACTACAGCCTGTTTTCCCTCAATACCACTTTATACCTTGCCATTTTTTAAAATTTCTCTCAAAGGAGGAGTATATTTTATATTTTTAAGGATGTATGTATGTATATGTAATGGCTAACTATAACTCATAGTATCACACATTAGCTGACCAGAAAGGAGTTCAAGAAGTTTTTATTTTTTTCCATAGTCCAACAAAAAGTGAGTCTTTTCTGAATTAATAAAATGAAGCAATACAAAAAAAGGATTAGAAAGAAAAATCACTTAATTTCACTACCCAGAATAAGAAATTGCATTCAGCCAGTTTTTAAAGTACTTTTTATATAAATCATATTCACATATCCTTGAAACGCCTACTCCTACTTTTCACCTACATTGTTCTGTAGTTATTAATACTAGTTATGAATGGTGGTGAAGAATTACATTTCAAACTCTTACTGAATAATATGTTGGAATAAATTGTGTGTTCTGTGCAGCATAAAAGCTACTTGTTTTTATAGCACACTGACTAAAAAGAATTTTAGTCTTATCAGTTCAAGACTATAGAGATGTGAGGTTTATCAAAATTAAGGACCTATGAAATCTGCTTCCTGACAAGATGCAGTGGGAGTGGGGATAAAGTAATTATATCTACATTAGTTCTAGATCCTAAGTGAGGACTGTGTGTGAGACTAATTTATGGAAGGTCCTGGGAATTTATAAAATTAAAGTCTATTGAGATGCACAGCTATTGTGGTCACTGGGTCCCCTGGGAAACAGACACTAAGATGCAGTTAGGAGTGTCAAGCATGATGCAGATATGACAGATTCTCAGCAATGGAATGGGAGCTTCAGAGTAAAGATTGCCCATTAGAGGAGTCCCGCATTAGGCAAAAATGTCAAAAAAAAAAAAAAAAATCTCACAGACTAAGTAATAGGCTGATCTTTACAGATACTGGTAATGTCTGAGCAGCATACCTCCACATGTAGCACAGTCATTCCCTTGTAACATGTTTGGGCAGCAGCTACTCCAAATTTCTGAGGGGAAATTTATGAGGGAACATAATGAGATAAACTCCAACACTCACCACTGCAGGGAAGCCTGGGCTATAACTGGTACTTATAACTATATCCACCCCTCCACTAACCATTTTAAATTTCCTTTTCCCTTAGGGGGTCATTCATGCTGATTTATGTACCTGATGATGCAACTCAAATCCTGATTTCTAAGGGGTCTGGACTCCTGGAAATTAAACACTTGTCACACTGAAGTTTCTGCACTTATCCCACAGTTGGGAAGGAAAAAGAACCGTGGGTTCCCAGGGGGATTGCTTTGAGTTCCACACATAATCTGTCTTCCCTCAATTGTTTAACAACTCCTTCTGCTGATCATGGTCAGTTATTCCTACTGACTCCTTTTCTTGTCTCTAGGTACATAAAAAAAATCAAAATTTCCAGGTTGATACCCGTGTTTTATAACTCACTGACTCTTTGTATGTTGCTTGGCTAGAGAAGGTTCCATTTTGGGAGTAGGACCACTAGCCTTGTAATCTCAGAGGTGTGAGGATGGGAAGCCTACCTCTTCCAGTGGGTCATAAAGAGTAACTGGTAAGTGGGGCACTCATTCTTCCATACCTTAGTCTCACACAAATGCATCTTCCTACTGAGGACATAAGGCCTTATAGAGTTCTTTATTCAGTGTGTATACCTCATCTTGGAGGATACTGCTTCTAAGAAGGCACTGTAGGAGCTGTACAAGCAACAAGTCATCCAGTGCTTTCTCAGGTCAGTTGCTTCTGGATGATACAATATGTGACAAAACCAGTGGATTCTATGGTCATGAGCCTAGTCCTATTGTCCCTTTGCTATAAAGTGGACTTCTTGCTCAGATGCTATGTTTTGTGGAATTCTAAGCCTTTAGATCAGGTATGTGTAAGTTCCATGATAGTATCACTGATAGGCTCTGCAGTTCAAGCCCTTTTGGCTACCACTTTGACATGAAGAGCCCTTGGCTTCTGGTGTTTGTTTCTAACTGAAGTCTACTGCTTTGGGGCTGCATCATCCCCATTGATGTCAATGAGCCAAACTCATTAACAGCCTTTCCTGTCATCAGCCCTATGAACATGTATTATCTGCATCTTATGTAACATTATCCTCTGGTGACCCTTTTGGGCTTACAAAATCTATCTAGCCCATCAGGCCAATTCCCTGAGCCTTGTAGTCTCTTTCTCTACCATTAGTGATGGCATTTCAACTTCACTCAAAATAAGTCACACTTTCCGTAGGTTTCTAGAAGACATTCTATTGGAGAGTTTGAGTCATGCCCTAAGATACTTAACAGGATATTGAGTTCTGTGTCTCAGGTATGTGAGCTCATGTTAATAATCTCTCCATTATCTAGTCCTATATACTAGCTCTCTTGATTAAGCACCCTGAAAATCTAGTCCCACAGGTACTCCCTTCAACTTCTGTTAACATGAGCTAATTCTTAAAGTTCCTCTGAGGCGCAATAGCTACCTTCTTAATTAGATCCAGAGAAGTGGTAAGGCAAATCCTGGTGGGCCTCCTACTGACGTTTTTGGGGAGAGGCTTCTGGAATGTCCCCTAGATTGTGATTTTTTTTAAGGCTCGGGAAAGTGCTGTCTTTTAACAGGGAGGTCAGCTTTTCAGACTTTGGGATTTGGGTTCCCCAGACCTTTCTGAATCCTCAAAGGGTATGTATTAGATTCCCCAACCCATGCTTTAGAGTCACAGTTTTTCCAAAAGATCTTGATACACCAGGCTTGCCTTAGTTGACACATAATTGTCTTTGAAGCCCTGTAACCTTAACTATTAAATCCTGAGATCAGATTAGGGTTTATCTGCTCTTCTATGGGAATTAATAATGGCTACTTTGTAAGCCGCCAATGGGTCTTTACTGTTAGTTTTCCATTATTTAATGATTTCTGCTTTTCATTATTGCTCGGTCAGGCATCAGCACTATTAATACCATCTAGTCAATTTTATTGTCTTAGTATGCATGATTTCCCTTGAAATTTTCAAAATCCTAAACCACTGCAATGACCAAAGAATTACCCTTTACCAAAACATTCAATTTGCTAAGTCATTACCAGTGAGAATTACAGCAATTGAGGAGCCACTTTGTGCTAAGGATTACTCATGTCTCACAAATTCCCTGTAATGCAGTCCTTGTTGTCAGTAAAATGATAAGTACACAGCCCCCAAATCTCACTTCTGGGACTAATGTGTTATATCCTTCAAATAGTAGATGCTGACACAGAATTATGAATGCAAGAGGTCTATTACAGGATTATGCCTGTGGAAGACAAAGGGAGAATAAAGGAGGATTGGTTAGGGAGAACCTAAGATTATGATACAAATAAGTTTTGGTCAATCCAATGGAGAATTTCAAACCAAAGACTGATTGGTAAAGAAGCTGCATGATAGACAGAAAAATTCTAGTATTCCTTATCTGCTAAATCATTGGCTGGGATTGCCAAGGAAGAGCATCACTTCTGATAGAAAAGCCATGCAATAAAATGGGTATATGCTACCCTTTTTGAGAAGTTGGGAATGCAAAGTTTCTTGGTTTTGTTGTTGAAAGCAATCAGGCAGAAGGCCAACAGGGATGTTAGGGGGTGGCCCTTGAAATCATTAATAGTTGGAAGCTGTCAACTAGCTGAAGTTCTTTAAGCTAATTAGCAAGTATTTCCTTGACAGGAGGTCTGAGATTAACACACCTCCTCGGCTGACACATCCATGGTCATGAGCAAATTGGCTGAAACTAGTTAATTGCATTTCACATACAACTAAGTTATTTGTTATATATTTTACACTTTTGTTGATTGCTATGGCATTTGCAATCCAGTTTAGCAAAATCCCATTAGGAAGTATAATTTTAACATTATGACTGTACTTAGACCTTTTTATAAATCACAAAGCACAAGAATAATTACCATTTTTATGTGTTTAACTTAAATAATTTTCACAGGACAAGGAAACACCTGTGGTTGATTACATAAGGCAAAAAGAGCAAAACTGGTCCTATATATTTCAACATGCTTTTTCTAGTATCCTAGAAGCATTTTTGTTTGTATTTAGAGTAATGATTCTATTTAAAAATTTTCCATATCTTCTATCAGCTTGATACTGATTATAAACTTGAAATAAGCAACTCATATATTTAATATCATTTGCAAGCTATAACTGAAAACAAGCATTGGCTTTAATTATTTTATTTTAGCAAGTAATTTTCCAGCTTTTTAGCAATAGAGTGTTAGGATTGAAGAGTTAAATGAAATTACTTTCTTCAATGAGATTTTATTCTAAGTCTTGTAAGAAAGATACTGACTGCCACAGGGTTTCACCTAGACACCTTAGGTGTCTGGGGAGATGAGAAAAGGTTGACCAAAGAAGTAAGATTTGGGAAGAGAGAGGTGGGTATCACATCTCCCACTTTAAATAGCTTTTGATATGCCTTCCTCCTTAAGCTTAATCATTTCTAGCTGAGAGAAGCCTAAAGCTAGGCTTTTTTTTTTTTTTTACCTGTTTGCCAAGTTGTAAATGCAAAAGAAAAATTCTTGAAGGAAATTAAAAGTGCTACTGCAGTGAACACACAAGTGGATGAGAAAGCACAACCCCCTTATTGTTAGTATAGATAAAGTTTTAGTGGTCTGGATGGAAGATCAAACTAGCCACAATTTTCCCATAAGCCGAAGTCTAATCCAGAGCAAGACTCTAACTTTCTTCAGTTCTATGAAGTCTGAGAGAGACGAGGAAACTACAGAAGAAAAGTTTGAAGCTAGCAAAGATTGGTTCATGAGGCTTAAGAAGCTGTCTCCATAACATAAAAGTGCAAGGTGCTGCGACAAGTTATCCAGAAGCTCTAGCTAAGATAATTAGTGAAGGTGTCTACACTAAAAAACAGGCTTTCAATGTAAATGTAACACCCATATATTAAAAGATGATGTCTAGGGCTTGAGCTAGAGAGAAGTCAATGCCTGGTTTCAAAGGACAGGCTGACTCTCTTGTTACAGGCTAATGTAGCTTGGTGACTTTAAGTTGAAGCTAATACCCACTTACCACTCTGAAGATCCTAGAGCCCTTAAGAATTATTTTAAATCTACTCTGCCTGTGTTATGTAAATGGAACAACAAAGCCTGGATGGCAGTACCTCTGTTTACAACATAGTTGACTGAATATTTTAAGCCCACTGTTGCGACCTACTGCTCAGAAAGAAAAAAAAAAAATCCTTTCAAAATACTACTGCTCAATGACAACTCATCTAGTCACCCAAGATGACTGATTGAGATGCACAATGAGATTCATGTTTTCATGTAGGGGCACCTGGGTGGCTCAGTTGGTTAAGCATCTGACTTAGGCTCAGGTCATGACCTCATGGTTGGTGAGTTTGAGATCCACATCCGGCTCTGTGCTGACAGCTCAGAGCCTGGAGCCTGCTTCAGATTCTCTGTCTCCTCTCTCTGTCCACCCCCCTCACGCTCTGTCTTTGTCAAAAATAGATATTAATTAAAAAAATTTTTAATGTTTAATGTTTTCATGTCTGCTAACAGAGCATCCATTCTGAAACCTATGGATCAAAGAGTAATTTTGACTTTCAATTCTAATTGTTTAAGGAGTATATTTCATAAGGCTATAGCTGCCACAGATAGTGATTCCTCTGATGGATCTAGAAAAATAAATTGAGAAACATCTAGAATGGATTCACCATTCTGGATGCCATTAACGGCATTAATGATTCATGGAAAGTGGACAAAATATGAACATAAGCAGCAGCTTGGAGGAAGTTGATTTTAACCCTTATGGATGACATTGAGGGGTTCAAGACTCCAGTGGAGGAAGTAACTACAGATGTGGTGGCAATAGCATGAGAGCTAGAATTAGAAGTCGATCCTAAAGATGTGACTGAATTCCTACAATCTCAGGATAAAACTTTAACAGATGAGAAGTTGCTTCTTACAGATGAAAAAAGTGGTTGTTGTTGTTGTTGTTGTTGTTGTTGTTGTTTTGAGAGGGAATCTACTCCTAGTGAAGATGCTGTGAAGACTGCTGAATAGTCCATAAACTTAAATGATGCTGCTGCTGATGCTTTATCAACTAAGAGGATTGACTCTGATATGGGAAGAAGTTCTAATGTGGGTAAGATGCTACCAAATAACATCACATGCTACAGAAAAAGTCATTCATGAAAGAAAGAGTCAATTTATGTTGCAAACTTCACTGTGGTCTTATTTTAAGACATTTTAAGAAATTGAACAGCCACCAGAGCCTTCAGTAACCACTACCCTGATCAGTCAGCAGTTATCCACATTGAGGCAAGACCGTCTACTAGTATAAAAAAAAAAATTACAACTTGCTGAAAACTCAGACGATTAAGTTTGAGCAATAAAGTGTTTTTAATTAAGGTATGTTCATTTCTTGACATAATGCTATTTATTGCATACCTAATAGATTATAATATAGCATAAACATAACTTTTATATATACTGGTAAATCAAAAATTTCATTGACTCACTTTACTTTGGTACTTGCTTTATTGTGATGGTCTGGAACCAAACTCACATTATCCCTGAGACATGCCTATAAACACAGGAAGCATGCTTAGAGGAGGAGATAAGGATAAGACAACATGAATTGCAAATAGAAAATCCTTAGAAAATCCAAAACACCCTTTGTTTCCTTGCAATCTGAAGTAAGTTGTGTAAAATGAAATTAAAAAGAGCACTGGAAAACAGGCTAGGCATCTTTCCACAGGGTAAATTTGAAACCATGCCTCTTTGTTACAAGTATATAATGCAAGGCAGAGCTTTCAAAAAATATGTTTTGAAAGGGAAAGGATTTAAGTGCTTTTAAACCCAAGTTGTAACACTATCTAGGTGCAGGGTTTAGCCTTATATAAGCATAATAGATAGATCCTGGACACATAAAGAACTACTATGTTCCCTCACTTAGGCAGTTTAGAGACATTCAGCAGAATAAATGCTACATACTAGAGCTAAATCAAAGGAGAGATCTAGGAGTAGATAATAAAGCTAAGAGAATATTATTCATTTAGAGTATAATATAAAAACAGGGAAACAAGTTGTTTTTGTGCCAGAGAAAAACCAGTAGGAAGAAGCAAATTATGAATTCAAAACATTTACTAATGAAAAATTTAGCACTTTTTAAAACATATAGAGTCTATATTACTTATTGGTTTTATAATACGGTTTCCAGAGAAACTGTTAACATTTTTACTGTATTGGAATTAGAAGTAATGGAAGGGTTTGGACCTTCTAAGATGGAAGAGGATAGTAGAGAGACCAGAGAAGGAGGTGTTTATATGTTCTTAAGTCTGTTAGTGATAACGTAAAACTGAATTTTAGAATTTTGAAATATTTTACCATTTCTCCAAAGAAAATATTTCTTTATAGAGTTGTTATTACTCTGTTCCCTTATTCATGATTGAAATACAAGTTATTTGTCTTTGCCACTCAAGCTACCTCTGATCACACCCTTACATTTTATAGAAATAAATTATCTTAAAAGAGTGTTAAAAAATCTTCACTATAATTGCCCTGAAATTTCTACTGCATTATGATAAATAGAAAACTTAAACAGGTTAGTCAATCTTAATTCTACATAGAAAATAGATAAGAACAATGGTGCTAGGGCACCGATGTTTTACTGAAGACATTTTTAATTTCCACTATTTAATATTTAATGTTGTGTATCATTGTGGGCATCTCAAAATTAAAGCCCATTCATTCTTTGTTCTTCAAATAAAGAAGTCATGTAAATTAAAACTTGGCCACAACTATCACACAATTTGAACATAGTAAGAGAACAGGACTTTGCTACACTCTACCCACCAGGTCCAGCCTATTGCACCCTGTCATTCTGGGCTCATCCTACCTTGGCATTTCTGTCCTCCCCCCTGCCCCCCCTCAGGGCCCAAGTCACAGCAGTGGACTCTAAAGACATGGATCCTGTTTCCCTAGGTTATCTGCTTATGCCCACACCTCAGGCACCACTGCCTCAGCAACTATGTCTGTGCCCCAGGTGTCTTAGTTCTGTATCGCCCTTATCCCAGGACGCTGGCTCTACTGCTGCTCTGAGCACCAATTCACCTGACCAGACATCTAGAGGAACTCCCTGAACACGAAACTTCCTCTACAAACAAAACAGATACCAGAGGGACCCAAGCAGCCTCATAACCAGAGACACTTCATCCCATCCAGCCAGTGCTTTTGCAGCTGTGAGTAGGCGAAAATCAATCCACACTAAAACAAGTCCCCAAAAGAGTAGAAGATGGGACTACTTCCTCAAAGTAGTCATATTGACTCAAAGCCACGAGAAACATGAAAAAGCAAGAGAATATATCACCAAGGGAAAAAATAATAATTTTTAGTAACTGACCTCAAAGAATGGAGAGGTATAAAGTTACCTGAAAAAGTATTCGAAATAATTTTAAGGAAGCTGAGAAAGATTAAAGAGAACAGAGACAATTCAATAAACTCAATAAAACAATAAAAAATGGAAAGTTCAACAAAGAAATAGGAATAATAAAATAGTACCAAAAGGAAATTCTTGAGAATAACACAATAAATGAAATGAAAGAAATGTAATAAAGAGCTTCAACAACATATTGATCAAGCAGAAACAGGAATCTGCAGACTTGAAACAGATCTCCTGAAATTAACCAGAGGATAAAAATGAACAAAAATGAACACTTAGGGCATCTATGGAACACCATCAAGAGTGCTAATACTCACATTATGGGAATCTAGAAAGAGAATTAAAAAGGGGGACAGAAATCTAGTTGAAAGAACTAATGGCTAAAAACTTAAGTCTGAGGAAAGATATGGACATCCAAGTACATGAAGCTCAAATATCCCTAACCTGTAGCGGAGATATTTTCACCAAGTTACCTTACAAACTCTTAAAAATCAAAGCTCAAGAAAGGATTTTAAAAGCGCAACAGAAAACAAAAGAAAAAACACTCATCACATACAAGGAAACATCCATAAGGCTACCAGTGGATTTCTCAGCAGAAAATTTTCACATACAGGAGAGAATAAGGTGTGTTCAAAGTGATGAAAGAACAATAAGGCTTCCAACTAAGAATGCTTTATCCAACAATGTTGTCCTTTATAAATGAAGTAGAGATAAATAATTTACCAGACAAAAGCTGAGAGAGTTCCTCACACTAGACTGGCCTTATAAGAATTACTAAAGAGTATTCTTTAAACTAAAATTAGAACACTCTTCATATGTTTTCATGTTACTTATTATATAAAATCACTGAAAAAGGTGAATATATAATCAGATTTGCAATAGTCTAATACTAGAATGGTATGCAAATCACTTTGAACTCAAAGGTAAGTTAAAGTGTTTTCATACTCATTAATTTCTTGGGGAAAGGTTTATTGAATGGATGATGTTGCTCTTCAGACCTATAAAATACATCCTAAAAACCTAGAAATTGGTTCTGTGGATTGTGGATACTCAATAGACATTAGTTGAAACACTGCAGCCTGGAATCTGTTTTTGACCTTTTTGTTTGAGGGTTTCTTAATGTGTAAGGTCACACATTTAAGTTTCTAAAAACTATAAAATAATGCTGAAATTTCAAAAGCTCTTCTGTTGTGGAAGATGGTCTTTCCTGCTCTGGTTATGTGTATCCATTTGTGTGTCTGCCAAACACAGTCTTGACTCTAAGCCCCTTCTCTCCTCCTTTATGATGCTTCTTAAGGCAAAAGCCTATAATAGACTACTATCTGGCTAGAGTGACAGTCTTCCCAGATGTCATACTTCTGGTTTACACCTGGTAAACCAGATATCCCTCCATTAATAGGGTCCCTCAGAATGCATCTTCAGGCAACCTTCTCTCACATCAGTGACCTACACCTCAGACCTACTCCAGCTTGTGAAGCCTCTTACAAAATCCAACTCAAATTCTGGATTTCAGGCAAGCTTTTGGTGAGCCAGGCTTCAAGGGATGGCCGGTCCTTTCAGAGTGGAAGCCTAGGGACTCAGGGCACGTGCCCCAACTCCTTGCCCCATGTCTCACTCCACCTGGGCCACAGAGCATGTGCTTCAGCCAAAAGACAAAAGTTTAAAAAAGAACTTTAGCTACAATGTTTTGTTAATGGATAGGTAACATAAAAAGATGTAAGTTTTCCAACAGACACATGACAAGATGCTCAACATCACTAGTCAGCAGGGAAATTCAAATCAAAACCATGGTGAGAGCTCACCTTACACTTGTCAGAATGGCTAGAATCAAAAAGACAGAAAATAACACATGTTGGTGAGAATGTGGAGGAAACAGAACTCTTGTACATTGGTAGAAATGTAAATTTATAGAGTCATTGTGGAAAACAGTATGGAGGTTCCTCAAAAAATTAAAAATAGAATTATTATATGATCCAATAATTCCACTACTGGGTATTTACCCAAAGAAAATAATGATAATTCAAAAAGGTATATGAACCTTTATGTTTATTGCAGCATTATTTACAATAGCCAAGATAATGGAAGCAACCCACATGTCCATTGATAGATTAATGGATAAAGAAGATGTGGTAGGTACAAACACACACACACACTGGAATATTACTCAGCTATAAAAAAGAATGAGATCTTGTCATTTGCAACAATGTGGATGAACCTAGAGGGTAATTTGCTAAGTCAATAGGTCAGACAAAGACAAATGCCATATGATTTCACTTTTATATGGAATCTAAACAAGTGAATCAAATGAACAAACAAAAAAGGTAGAAACCCATAAATATAGAAAAATGTGTGGTTGCTAGAGGGGAGAAGAAGTGAGGAGGATATGAAAAAAAGGGTGAGCAGGAGTTGAAGGTACAGGCTTTTAGTTATATAAATAAGTCATGGAATGAAAAGCACAGCGTGGGAAATAGAGTCAATGGTGCTGTAATAGTTTTGTATGGTGGCAGATAGTAGCTACACTTGTGGCAAGCATAGCATAGAGTTGTTCAATCATGATGTTGTGCATCTGACATTAATGTAAGATTGTACATCAACTATACTTCAATAAAAAATGTAAATTATGACATAAAAAATGGGGGGGCAAGTAAATGTGTAAGAGCTTTTGTATATGATTCAAGTTATCAGCTTAAATGAATGGTTATAATTATGTCTCATTTAAGCTTCAGAGCAAAACCTATAGTAGATACACACAAAAAGAAAAGAATGAAAGCATACCAATACCAATATATATATAGATCATCAATTTACAGTGACAAAGAAAGATACAAAGAAACTACAGAGCAATATGAAAAAAATTAAATTCACATAAGTCCTTATCTATCAACAATTACCCCAAATGTAAGTTGATTAAATTATCCAGTAAAAAGATAGAATGGCTGATGAACACCAGTATTTATAGTACCACTATCAACAATAGCCAAAGTATGGAAAGGGCCCAAATGTCCATTGATGGATGAATGGATAAAGAAGATGTGGTATATACACACAGTGGAGTATTACTCAGCAATCAAAAAGAATGAAATCTTGCCATTTGCAACTACGTGGATGGAACTAGAGGGAATTATGCTAAGCAAAATTAGAGAAATACAAGTATCATGTGACTTCACTCATACGAGGACAGAGAAGAGATGAACACAAGGATAAGGAAGCAAAAATAATACAAAAACAGGGAGGGGGACAAAACATAAGACACTCTGGAGAACAAAACAGAAGGTTACTGGAGGGGTTGTGGGAGAGGGCATGGGCTAAATGGGTAAGGGCCATTAAGGAATCTACTTGTGAAATCATTGTTGTACTATATGCTAAAATAATGGATGTAAATTAAAAAATATTACCCATAAAACTTTTGAGACAGAATTAAAAAAATAAACTATGATATATCCTGACAATGGAGTTTCACTCTGTTGAAAAATAAGTACGGAGGAATCTTTAAAGAATATCATTAAGTGAAAGAAACCAATATGAAAGGGGTACATTCTATATAATTCCAACTATATGACTTCTATAAAATGCAAAACTATGGACAAAGTAAAAATCAGTGGTCACCTGGGGCTGGGGAAGCAGGCAAGAATAGCTGAGGCACAGAGGATCTTTAGGGCAGTGAAAACTGTATGATACTATAATGGTGGATACAGGTCATTATACATCTGTAAAAGCCATAGAATGTACAATACCAAAAGTGAACTCTAAAGTAAGCTATGGACTCTGGATGACAATGATATGTCAATGTAATTTCATTGATTTAACAAATGTATTGCTCTGGTATGGGATATTGGTAGTGGGGGAGGTTGTGCATATTTGGGGGTAAGGGTATATGATTAGTCTCTGTACTTTCTGCTCAATAATAATGTAACCCTAAAATTACTCTAATAAATACTGATTTAAAAAAACGCCATAGGCCATTATACTATGAAAAAACCAGACAGAATGACTGAATAAATTTAAACAAAAACAAGACCCAACTATATGCTGCATATAAGGAATTCGCTTAAGGACACTCATAGTGAAATTAAAAGAATAGAAAAAGCATCCCCTTCAAATAAAAATAAAAGAATAAGGGTAGCTATACTTCAACCAGAGCAAACAGACTTTGAATCAAAAGTTGTAATGAGATTTAAAAAGGTCATTGTATGAGGACAATAAGGTCAATTCATTAACATAATGTAACAATTATAAATATGTAAATATTTATTTATATATAACTAGGAACAAAGATCCAAAGACAGAAAAAGATAGCAATAGTAAAAGACTTCAATACCTCACTTTCAACATTTCAGAGACGATCTAGGAATGAAATCAGTAATGAAATAATGGACTTGAACTATAAATTATAACAAATAGACCTGACAGACATATACAGAACATCCAATAGCAGCAAAATACACATTTTTCTCGTGTACAGGGAACATTGTGCAGAATAGATCATATGTTAAGTCACAAAACAAGACTTAACAAATTTAAACTGAAAATCATAAGTCTTTTTTGGTATGAAAATGGTATGAAATCAGAAATCAGTAACATTAGAAATGCTGGAAAATTAACAAATACATGGAAATGAAACACATTTCAAAATAACCAGTGGATCAAAGAATAAATCAAAAGGGGAATCTAAAATATATCTCAAGACAAAGAAATAGACACAACGTAATAAAATCTATGGGATGCAGCAAGGACAGTTTTAAGTGGGATATTTACAGTAATAAGTAACTACATTAAGGGGAAAAAACACTGAATAATGTATAGAATTGTTGAATCATTATATTGTACCCCTGAAACTAATATAACACTGCATGTTGATTATGCTTCAATTAAAAATATCACAAATTAATGACCTAATTTTATACTCAAGGAACTATAAGAAGGCAAACTAATCCCAAATATAGAAAAAGGAAGGAAATAAAGAGCAGAAATAAATGAAATAGAGACAAGTAAAACAACAGAAAAGATCAATGAAACTAAAAGGGTTTTTTTTTTTAATTTAAAAAAACAAGATGGATAGACCCTTAGCTAGACTAAGAAAAAGAGTGAAGGCTCCAATAAAATCAGAAATGAAAGAGAAGACATTAAACTGCTACCATAGAAATACAAAGGATCTTGAAAGACCATGAATGTCCATATCCCCAAAATTTTTATAACATGGAAAAAATGAATACATTCCTAGAAACCTATCACAAAGTGAATTATGAAGAAATAAAAAATCTTAATAGACTAACAAAATTCTTAGAAAATGAATAATCAAAAATTTCTCAACATGTAAAAGCCCAGGACCAGAAGGCTTTACTGGTGAATTCTAGCAACATTTAAGGAAGAATTAACACCATCTTTAGCAAACTCTCAAAAATTTGAAAGGAAGGCATACTTCTAAACTCATTTATAAGGCCAGTTTTGCCCTCATATAAAATCCAGGAAATTACCATACAAGAAAATTTTTATAGGCCAATGTCCCTAATTATCTTAGGTGTAAATATACTCAACAAAATAGTAGCAAACCGAATCCAAGAGGACAAGGATCATATGCCATGATCAAGTGGTATTTATCACTGGGATAAAAAGATGGTTCAATAGACACAAAACAATAAATGTGATATGCCACCATAACAGAATGCATAATAAAAATCATAGGATCATCTCAACAGATGCAAAACAAGCATCTGACAAAATTCAACATTCTTTGATGACTAAAAGTCTCAACATATAAGGTATAGAAATAATGTATTACAACATAATATGACAAGCCCAGGCTAAAGGATTTTCCTCAAATATCAGTGATAAGGCAAAGATGCTCACTTTAATCAGTTTTATCAAACATAATCCTAGATCAATGAAGCAGAAACAGAAATAAGTGGCATCCAAGTCAGAAAGTGAGAAATAAAATGATCTGTTTGTAAGTGACATGATTTTTTTTATACAGAAACCTTAAAGACTTCACCAAATACTATTAAACAAATTCAGTAAGCTTTCAGGATACAAAAATCAACATACAAAAATAAGCTGTATGTCTATATAATACGTGAGTTATCTGAAAGAGAAATCAAGAGAACCACTCAATAGCATAACAAAAAACAATAGAAAACTTAAAAATTAAGGAGGTTACAGATTTGTACATTGAAAATGACTTTTATCCAAAAAATGAAGAGAAATGAAAGATATCTTGTGTTCTTAGAAAAATTAAGGTTTTTAAAGTCTCTATGACACAAAGTGATCTAAACATTCAATGCAATCCCTATTTAAAATTCTAATGGCATTTTTCACAGAAATAGAAAAAAAATTCTAAAATTCATATGATGAAACCTCAAATAGACAAAGCTGGAGACACTATGCTTCCTGATTTCCAACTATATTACAAATCTACAGTAATCAGAACAGTATAAAACAGTTCTGGAAGAAACACAGAAACGTAGACCAATAGGACAGAATAGAAAGCTGAGAAATCCACACATATGCACTCAGCTAATCTTTGATAGGGTTCCAAGAACCCACAATGAAGATGGATAGTATTTTCAATAAATAGCATTGGGAAAACTGGATATTCACATTCAAAAGACAGAAGCTGGACCCCTCTCTTACATCACTCACAAAAACAAACATAAATCTTGAAATTGATTAAAGGCTTATATGGAAGACCTGAAACCATAAAATTCCTAAAAGAAAATCTATGTAAAATCTCCTTGGCATTGGTCAGGGCAATGATTTTTCAGATATGATGCCAAAGATGCAGGCAACAAAAGCAAAAATAAATAAATGGGACTATCTCAAACTAAAGCTCCTTCACAGCAAAGTAAACCATCAACAAAATAAAAAGCTAACCTATGGAATTGGAGAAGATATTTGCAAACCACATATGTGATGAAAGGTTAATAACCAAAATCTCTAAGAAACTCGTATAATTTAACAGCAAAAAAAAAAATTAAAAATGGCCAAAGATATCAATACACAATTTTCCGAAGAAGACACACAAATAGCCAACATAAAAGATGGTATTAAGAATGCATGCTCAACACTTCTATCAAAGAAATGAGGAAAAACCATTTCACACCTATTAGAATATATTATCAAAAAGTTGAAAGATAACAAGTATTGGTGAGACTGTTGGGAAAAGGGTACACTGTTAGTAACAATGTATTATACAGCCATTAAAACAAGTACAGCGATGTGTAAACAACAAAAAAAATTAAGATAGCAGAAGAGTTGGAGGACCCTAAGCTTGCCTTGTCCCTTGGACACAGATAGATATCAAATTATTTTGAACACCCAAGAAATCAATCTGAGGACTGAGAGAACAAAACTGGACTACAAGTACTGAGAAGGGGAGGAAGCCCTGATCATGGAGAGGAGCAAAAGAGAAAGAGTGAAAGCATGTGCAGGGGATTATATAAGAAAAACTGTTCCCCAAAATCACTGACAGGGAAAAGGAGAGGGAATGAACTCCAAATTTTTATAAGCAGTCATGCACAAAGTCTGAAGGTTTGGAGGTCTACACCATTGCCAGGGTCGTGCCTCACAGTCTTGATGGTGCTCAAGTGGGGAAGAAAAGCAAGGACCAAGGAATAGGCAGCTTGGTCTAAGGATCCCCTGGGTCACATAGGGAGAAACAGTTCCCCTGGTTGGAATGCATTTGATATTTACCACAAGGCTGTTCAGGGGACAAAAAGAACCAGCAAGGACAATGTTCTGTCCTGTTCCCTAGTGTAGGAATAAAGACACCAGATGAGGAGAGCAAATCTTGGTGCTGGCTTTGTGCTGTGTCTTACCATAAACTCTGAAACACTGTTTGGTTGTGTGACTGCTTTTCTGGAACAAACTGGCAAATGGCAAAACTGTGGTGAGACCCTCCCTCAGAGAATCAGTGCTGGCCTGCATCACACATGTCCCCAAAATTTGGAGTTTCAAAACCCAGCCACAGTTCTGACATAAAAGGGTGCTGTGACACGTGGCAGGTAGACAGCTCAGATGCAGGCAGCATGAAGGGAGGGATCTGGTGGAAGCTAGGGACAATAACACATGATTTTTTGCTCTTTTGTGAGGGCTTCCTGAAGAGTGGCAGCCATGAACTGCCCTCTCTAGGGATGAGAGAGTGGGGTGACACCATTTTCCCTTCTACCTATCAGCACTAACCAACCTCAGTGAGGAAAGCAGTGCCACCAAGTGGAGGCCAGAGCTGCTTACAAGAAGCCCCATTCCCCTGCACCCTGCAGGTGCATCTCCACACAATTTTTTACAAGCAGCAGAGCACAAAGTCTGAAGTTCTGGAAGTCTTTGCCATCACCTGGGTCATGCCTGGCTGGCTTGATGGTGCCTGAAAATCAGTGCAGCAGGCCCCACCCCCAGGAGACCAGCACAAACCCCTAGTATGCACCAAGTCTACTGATCAGAGTAGCTGCAGAAACTTCTGTTCTAGGGTAACAGAAATAGTATGTACCTTCCTTTTTTTGTTGTTTGTTTTGTTTTGTTTTTGGATCTAGGTTCTTTTAACAAGCAGACCAAAACACACCTAAGATCTAGTTTACTTTTTTTTTCCACTTCTTAATATAGCTGTTACTTTCAGGAGCAGGAATACAACAGGCTTTCCTAACAATCACACACACACAAAACAGTGACCCAGACTAAATGACAAGACAGAGGAATTCACCTTAAAAGAAAGAACAGGAAGAAGCCACGTGCAGGGATTTAATCAATACAGATACAAGAAAAATATCTCAACCAGAATTTAAAACTGTAATCATAAGGATAATATCTGGGCTTGAGAAAAGCATAGGAGACACTAGAAAATCCCTTAAGGCAGAGATAAAAGAACTAAAAACTAGTCAGGCCGAAATCAGAAATGCTATAAACAAGATGCAAAACTGAATGGATGTAATGACAACAAGGATGAACAAAGTAGAGGAATGAATCAGTGATATAGAAGATAAAATTATGGAAAATAATGAAGCTAAAAAAAAAGATTGAAATAAAGGTACTAGATCATAAAAATAGATTTAGGGAATTCTGAGACTTCTTAAGTTGTTTTTTTTTTTAACATTTATTTATTTTTGAGACAGAGAGAGACAGCATGAATGGGGGAGGGTCAGAGAGAGGGAGACACAGAATCTGAAACAGGCTCCGGGCTCCGAGCTGTCAGCACAGGGGCCTGATGCGGGGCTCAAACTCATGGACCGCGAGATTGTGACCCGAGCCGAAGTCGGCGCTCAACCGACTGAGCCACCCAGGCGCCCCGGGAATTCTGAGACTTCTTAAAGCAGAGTGCCATTTGTATCATAGGAGGCCCAGAAGAAGAAGGAGAAAGAAAAAGGAGGTTTATTTGAGTAAATTATAGCTGAAAACTTCCCTGATCTGGGGAAGGACACAGACACTGAAATCTAAGAAGCACAGAGAGCTCCCATAATTCAACAAAAGCTAGCCCTCACCAAAACATATCCTAGTCAAATTCACAAAATACACAGACAAGGGAAGAATCCTGAAAGCAGCAAGGAAATAAAAGTCCTTAACTGACCAGAGAAGACAGTAGATTCACAGCAGATCTGTCTACAGAAATTTGGCAGGCAAGAAGAGAGTGGCATGTTATATTCCATATGCTCAATGGGAAAAATATGCAGCCAAGAATACTTTATCCAGCAAACCTACATTCAAAATAGAGGGAGAGAGAGAGTTTCCCAAACAAAAACTAACGGGTTCAGGACCACTAAACAAGACCTGTAAGAAACATTAAAGGGAAAAAGAAATATTCCTTGAGGGGAAAAAAAAGACCAAGAGCAACACAGACTAGAAAGGAACAGAGAATACCACCAGAAAAACCAACTTTACAGGTAACACAATAGCACTAACTTCATATCTTTCAATAATCACTCTGAATGTGAATGGACTAAATGTTCCAATCAAAAATCATAGGATATCAGAAAGGATAAAAAAAGAAGACCCATCTATATGCTGTCTACAAGAGACTCATTTTAGATCTAAAGGCATCTGCAGATTGAAAGCGAGAAGATGGAGAACAATTTATCATGCTAACAGACACCAAAAGAAAGCTGAAATAGCCATACTTATACAAACTAGATTTTAAAACAAATATAACAATGGATGAAGAAGGGCATTATATCATAATTAAGGGGCGTATCCATCGATTTCATCTAATAATTGTAAATATTTATGCCTGCAACTTAGGAGTGCCCAAATATATAAATCAATTAATAACAAAAATAAAGAAACTCAATAATGATGCCATAATAATAGGGGACTTTAACACACCCACTTACAGCAATGAACAGATCATCTAAGCATAAAATCAATAAGGAAACAATGGCTTTGAATGACACATTGGACTGGATGTACTTAACAGATATATTCAGAATGTTTCATCCTAAAGCAACAGAATACACATTCTTTTTGAGTGCATATGAAATATTCTCTGGAACAGATCACCTACTAGGTCACAAATCAGTCCTCAACAAGTACAAAAAGATTGAGATCATATTATGAAGGTTTCAGATCACAACACTATGAAACTTGAAGTCAACCACAAGATAAAATTTGGAAAGATCACAAATGCATGGAGGTTAAAAAATATTCTATTAAAGAATAAATGGACTAACCAGGAAATTAAAGAATAAGAAGAACAACAACAACAAAGAAAACACATGGAAGCAAATGAAAATGAAAATGAAAATGCATCAGTCTAAAATCTTTGGGATACAGCAAAGGAAATCTTAAGAGGGAAGTATATTGCAATACAGGTCTACATCAAGAAGCCAGAAAAGTCTCAAATACACATCCTAACCTTATACATAAAGGAACTAGAAAAGGAACATTAAATAAAGCCTAAAGCCAGCATGAAAATTGAAATAATAAAGATTCAAATTGAAATAAATGACATAGAAACAAAACAAAATAAAACAACAACAAAAAAAAAACAGTAGAAGAGATAACACAACTAAGAGCTTGTTCTATGAAAGAATTAATAAGATTGAAAAACCCTCAGCCAGATTTAACCAAAAGAAAAAAGACCCCCCAAAAAAAATCACAAATGAGAGAAGAAATCAAAAACAACACAACAAAAACAATTATAAGAGATTATGAAAAATTATATGCTAACAAACTGGGCAATCTGAAAGAAATGGAAAACTTCTTACAAATATATGAACCACTAAAACTAAAAGAGAAAGAAATAGAAAATTTGAACAGACCCATAAACAGCAAAGAAATGGAATCAGTAATCAACAATCTCCCAACAAACAAAAGTCCAGGGCCAGATGGCTTTCCATGGGAATCCTACCAGCTATTTAAAAAAAGTTAATACCTATTCTTCTCAAACTGTTCCAAAAAATAAAAATGAAAACTTCTAAACTCATTCTACAAGGCCAGCATTACCCTGATTCCAAAATCAAAGACTCCCCTAAAAAGAATAATAGGCCAATATCCCCTATTAATATGGATGCACAAATTCTCAACAAAATACTAGAAATCAAATCCAACAGTACAGTAAAACAATTATTCACTATGATCAAGTGGGACTTATTCCTGGGCTACAGGGCTAGTTCAATATTTGCAAATCAACCAATGTGATACACCACATTAATCAAAGAAAGGGTAACAATCATATGGTCTTTTCAATACACGCAGAGAAAGCATTTGACAAAGTATAGCATCCATTCTTGATAAAAACCCTCAACAAAGCAGGATAGAGGGAACATACCTCAACATCATAAAGGCTATCAATGAAGGACTCACAGCAAATATAATCCTTAATGGGGAAAAACTGAGAGCTTTACCTCTATGGTCAGTAACAAGTCGTGTCCATTCTTATTACTATTTAACATAGTAATGAAAGTCTTAGCCTCAGCAATCAGACAACAAAAAGAAAGAAAAGCATCCAAATAGGCAAGGAAAAAGTCAACCTTTCACTATTTCCAGACTACATGATACTCTATGTAGAAAACTTGAAAGACTCCACCAAAAAAATGCTAGAACTGATATACATATTCAGTAAAGTCGCAGGATACAAAAATCAACATACAGAAATCTGAAATACAGAAAATGAACCATGGGGACTTCATCAAGATAAAAGGTTTCTGCACAGCTGAGGAAACAATCAACAAAACTAAAAGGCAACCGACAAAAAGGGAGAAGATATTTGGAAATGACATATCGGATAAAGGGTTAGTATCTAAAATCTATAAGGAACTTACCAAACTCAACACCCAAAAAAACAACCCTGTTAATAAATGGGCAGAAGACATGAATAGACACTTTTCCAAACAAGACATCCATATGGCTAACAGACACATGAAAAGATGCTCAATATCACTCATCATCATGGAAATACAAATCAAAACCACAATGATATACTACCTTACACCTGTCAGAATGGCTAAAATTAACAACACAGGAAACAGCAAATGTTGGTGAGGATGTGGAGAAAGGGGGACCCTCTTACACCATTGGTGGGAATGCAAACTGGAGTAGCCACTCTGGAAAACAGTATGGAGGTTCCTCAAAAAGTTAAAAGTAGAATTACCCTATGATCCAGCAATTGCACTAAGTATTTACCCAAATGATAAAATATACAGGTTAGAAGCAGTACATGTACCCTAATGTTTATAGCAGCATTATCAACCATAGACAAACTATAGAGAGATCCCAGGTGTCCACTGACTAGTGAATGATTAAAGAAGTGATACACACACACACACACACACACACACACACACACTGGAATATCACTCAGCCATAAAAAATGAAATTGTGCCATTTGTAACAATGTGGATGGAGCTACAGCTATTATGCTAAATTAAATAAGTCAGTCCAAGACAGAAAATTACTGTATGATTTCACTCATGTGGAATTTAGGAATCAAAACAGATGAACATATGAGAAAGGAAAAAAAAAGAGAGGGAAAGAACCGTAAGAGACTCTTAACTATGGAGAATAAACTGATATTTGATGGAGGGAGGTGGGTGATGGATAGACTAAAAGGGTTATGGGTATTAAGGAGGGCACTTGTTATGATGAGCAATGGCTGTTTTATGTAAGTGATGAATCTCTAAATTCTACTTCTAAAACCAATATTATACTATATGTTAACTGACTAGAGTTTAAATAAAAATTTGGAAAAAAAAATAGAAATGCCATATGATCCAGTAGGACCTCTTCTGGTTATACACCCAAAGAAAATAAAATCAGTATCTCCAAGAGATATCTGTACTTCCATTGTCACTGTAGTATTATTCACAGTAGTCAAAACTGTGTGTCCACTGACAGATGAATGGATACAGAAAATGTGGTAGATACATCCAACAAAATGTTATGCAGCCATAAAAAGAAGAAAATACTGCCATTTGTGACATTAATGAACCTGGAGGGCATTATACTAAATAAAGTAAGTCAGAGTAAGACAAATACTGTCTGATCTCACTATGTAGAAATCTAAAAAGGCTGGTGGTTACCAGGAACTGAGGAGGAAAGAGGTAAAAATGAGATGTTCAAAGGGCAAAAACTACCAATTATAAGAGGAATAAGCTCTGGGGATCTAATGTACAATGTGGAGACTATAATCAGCAATACTGTATCATATACTTGAAAGTTTCCTAGTGAGTATGGCTTAAATGTTTTCATTCTAGCAACAACAAAAAAAAATGGCAATTATATGAGGTGAAGGATATGTTAACTAACCTTATTTTGATAAAAATTTTCAATATATACCTGTACCAAATCATCGCTTCGTATAACCTTAATAGTTACACAATGTTGTATAATTATAATTGTATATATAATTAAAATGTAATGGACAGTGTAATATAATTATATCTCAATAAAGCTAGAAAAGTATAATCGATGCAACAGAAAAATGCCATGAAGCAGAACAATTTTCATCTCTCTTCAACATTTAAAAATGCTTTTCTAACAGTTCCTCTGTCCTAAAATCCACATATTAAAATTCTTAATGGTCGGTCATTGTGTCTATAACTACTTTTTATATTTAAGCTAAAGCATAAGTAGGAAGAACTTAGAGAACAGTCCTTCACTAAGTGTCTATTCTAATAATATTAATAATAATTAACAAGTACTGAACATTATTTGCAATGTGCCAGGGACATTAAGTGGATGATTTTATTTCATATTCACAATAGCCTTACTGTTTTGGCATTGGTGAATCTGAGACTTTGGAGATTAAGTAATTTACCAAAGTTTACTTTGAATTAGAGACTAATAAAACTAAATTCAAAGACACACTCCAATGCCCATGTTTTTTAAGGTATTCAATATATCTTCATTATGTGCCAAAGGCCCTGCCAGACATCTTCATGAACATTAAATCAATCCCTACAATAAGCTTGATTAATAAGTAGTTTTGAGAAATTATTTTTACAGATGAGGAAGTGGACATTTAGGTGGGTTATGCATCCAGGAACCAATGGAGTTGAGATTCACAGCTGTATTTTATTATTATAGATACTACAATTAAAATTCTTGTTCACAGGTTAGAGGGAAAAACTCATCTTACAAAAATTATCACATTGGTCCACATTTATATAATTGTTTTCCTTTCCTAATTATGTCTATGTTATTGAGGTATTACACACCAAGAGAAAAAAAAACTCATTTATTTAAAATTCAACAATAATTCTGAATCACTTTCTATCTTACAGGCATCATGCTGGTTTATGGAATTCATACATAATGTCTACCTTTAATGATATTTAAAATATTAATAGAGGATTTTAAATATGTTCTATCTGGCAGGCTAGCAAAAACACAACTGAAACAGAGAAGAACCATGTAACTCAAACTAAGTGTTAAAATCAAGAAGAACTTTCTAAAGAGATGGGTCAGGGGGGATTTTTGAAGGATAGGGAAAAATATGCTAGATGAAGTAAAGGGAGAAAATTTCAGGCAGATGTACCATGGACAAAAGAAGGCATCTGGCAAATGATAGGCTGAGAAATAAATGATGGCAAGATGACCTACAGCCTTTTATAACATGCTGAGAACCTTAGAATACATATTGTAACAAATATTCAGCCATACGAAGTTTTGTAGCAGAGGGTTACATAATTGTGTTTTAAATAGATCATTTTAAAGGCAATGTAGAGAACAGATTGAAACAGTCTGGGTCAATAATTCAAGCAAGAATATGTCATAGGTGTGTAATTTCAGGAGGATGAAGTAAATGGGACAGACTGATGGACAACTTTGTGATGGAGATTTAACCTATTTGAAATCAGGAAAGAGATCAAAATGATTTCCCAGTTTCTGACTTGAGCAACTGGAATGATTGTGATATAATTCATTTTTTATGGGAAAAAAAGGAGCTTTCACTAACAAATACATCCCATTTTATGGAATTACAAAGACATGTAAAAAAGAAAGCATGATTGATTTAACTCCTATTTTGAAGATCACTCTAAAACTTTTTTCTGAATGAACTAATCAAAATTATTTTTTATGGAGCTATTACCAATAGATATAAAACATGGCCTTGCTGTCAGAGTCCTTACAATTTTTTCTTTAGTATGAACCTAGTATTATAATCTTTATGCTATGGAATTATCTTAATTTGTCTTTGCAATATTCATGAATTAAATTTTGACAGGAACATCTGACTACCTATTAACCCCAAACTAAATCTGAAAATTCTATAACATACAATGGACTATAACTTCTATAATCTCAACTTCATTGCTTCCTAGGTACATAACTTCTTTGACCTCTTTGAAATATATTTGTGATGAATGGGCAATATTCATTAAGATAATTTCACAGGATAAAGTTTAAAATACTAGGTTGAGATCAAAAACAAAATTATAAGAACTCTGATAGCACCATTATCTACAGCTCTAATGAGAAGAATAAAAATCTGATTTAAATAATGGATAATACCCATATGGAAATCTTCTGCACTACTGCCATGTGGAGAAATTTTCTATGTAAAAGAATAAATTTTTAATTGCACTTAGAATCCTACATAACTATGTTGTCTAATGCTTATTTTATGTCATTAAACACCTAATTTTCACATAAAACACATTTTCCTCACAAACTCTATAATACCATTCTCAATAAAAGTACTTTTTTGAGATATAAATTTCCCATTCATGTCCATCATAAATTTCCTGATTTGATGACACTTTTAGTGTTTCTTTTTGAGAGAGAGCACAAATGGGGGGTGGGGGGGGGGAAACAGAGGATACGAAGCAGGCCTTGTGCTAACAGCAGAGAGCCCAGTGTGGGGCTTGAACTCAGGAATTGTGAGATCATGACCTGATCTGAAGTAGGATGCTTAACCAACAGAGGCATCCAGTCACTCCTTGACACACATTTAAATGTTGCCATTGTAATTTCTTACACAAAATACTTATAAAATTGTTTTGGTTCTGTTGCTGGATTTTGCTATTTGTTGTGTTTAGTTTACCTCCTTGGTAAAATTTCTCAATAAATCTTATTTTTAGAGTAGAAAAAGAATGATTAAATTGGGACCCCAGATTTTCATAGTTTGATTTGTTGGCTTGTAATGTTTATTTTTATTTTCACAGGAAGTTGGATTTTTGAAAACACATGTGTATCACATACTTCTATGTTCCTAATGATGAATTTAGAAAAGATAACTCATAGGATCATTAGGCTATATTTGCAATAAAATTCACTTCAGCATTCATTAAAAGTATTCTTGCTCATATACAATCTAAATATATAATGTTGTAACTTAGAAGAGGCAGAACAGTTAACATAAACGAAGAAAGAAAGGAGGTACATAATAACAGGCAATGATGGGAATCACGCAAACGTCATTAAGGCATAAAACTCCACATATGTGAGGAAGAAATCATTACATAGCACCAAACAAAACTGGTCTGTCAACCAAATTAGGTCGGAGATTTTTTAGAAGACCTTAATGTAAGGGTTGACCTGTAATGGAATCACAGGATCACAAAATTCCAGTTTCAGGAGTGATTTTCTTCTCCTAAAAAATGTTTTATCTATAATTTCTTGAAAAATTTAGAAGAGTAATTTATCTCATAAAATTAGTATCAAAGAAGAAACAAAGGCATAAAAGTTACTTATTGGAATGAGTTATTCATAAAGCTCTTTTCAGAAGCATATTTTTCCCTACACTTACCAAAGTTGCTTTAAAACAGGGGTAAACAGCCATAAAAAGAATGCAATTATGATAATGTACCATAAAAAAGTATGTAATTGGAAAAACAGGATAGTTATTTTAGAGAAGAAAAAACATAGAATAATCATATAATCAAATCATACTCCTCATGCCCTTTTAATATAATGTGCTGTTTCCCTTACTGTCTGAGCAAGTCTCTTGAACTCCCAGATAAAATGTAAGCAATGTGATAGGGATTTATAACCCCCAGGAAATTGTTTGATTGTATCAATAAAAGAAATAAGCTCTAGATATTTTGCAGCCTAGAAATCCAGTTTTCAGGGGTGTCATTGAATAGGTCTTCTAATACGAGACACTGCATAATAGTTAATACAGCCACAGAAATATCAAGGCTGAAAATCTTAGGGTAAGAAACACACTTGTTATTAACTGAAAGGAAAATTCACCCTGGAAAAAAAAGAGTGACATAAGGACATTGGGAGACACAAGAAGAATGGATTGTCCAGACTTTATCACATCTAAAACAATGTTGAAATGGTGCCCATTTTTTTAAGGGTTGTAGTATGTTAAGTGCTTTTAGAACATAGAAGTAGAAATTACTTTTAAGAATCTCTAAAATTAAATAATTGGTTACCAAAACTTACTTGTTCAAACTGAAGAAATTTTATGTGGCTAAGCAGGTTATATGTTAATATTAGTAGAAGCACAAGAACAGATTGGAAGCATGAATCCCCAAAGTATTAACTGAGAGTTCCTCAGAAGGTTCCTGATCTTAGTTGGGCAAATCAGTGGAACAAGCCTAAGGCAGAATTGAAACTGCAGAAAAGAGGTCAAATAATAATAACCAGGCAAAACTCAGGGTCTGATAGAATAGCAATCTAGTCCAATTCTGAATTGTTTTCTCTCTAGGAAGTGTTTGTTAATGTGTGTTCATTAATTAAATATTGATTGAATAAATGCCATAGCCACATTATGCTAGGCACTGAGGAGATGATGTAAACATAACAGTTTCTGGATTCAAGATCATAATTTCAAAGTGAAATGCATATGCAGTAAATGACAGAATGGAAAAGGCCTCATTAATTATGCAAAAATTTTTAATCAATTTCCTCTCTGTTTAACCCTGGGTGATTTGAAGTTCAGTTATAAAAAATAAATCATGTTTGGGACACCTGGGTGACTCAGTTGGTAAAGTGTCCAACTTTGGCTCAGGTCATTATCTCATAGCTCCTGAGTTCAAGCCCCTCATCAGGCTGTTTTGACAGCTCAGAGTCTGGAGCCTGCTTCGGGTTCTATCTCCTTCTTTTGCTGCCCCTCCCCCACTTGTGTGTTGTCTCTCTCTCTCTTTCTCAAAAATAAACATTAATTTTTTTAAATAAATTATTTTTTAAGAAACTTTTAAGTATACTAAAATTGAGGAAAGATATCTATTTTCTATATAAGAATAGCAAAATAAATTTATTATTTGCATAAAAAGATAATTTTATACATTAAGATAAATCAGGATTATTCATGTATATTTGACAGCAAGACATCTCAGGTATTGTTTTATTAAACATTTATAATATATAATGTTCTAAAATGAGCCTTGCTTATGAAGAAATGAAATTTAATCTTTCTGGAGTTAATCCTACTCTAAATGTTTAAGATTTTTAACTATAATTAAAAACATAGTGCAAGAGTGCCTGGGTGGCTCAGTCAGTTAAGCATCAGACTTCGGCTCAGGTCATGATCTCACAGTTCATGGGTTCGAGCCCTGCCTTGGGCTTTGTGCTGACAGCTCAGAGCCTGGAGCCTGCTTCAGATTCTGTGTCTCCCTCTCTCTCTGCCCCTTCCCTGCTGGTGCTCTGTCTCTCTGTCTCTCAAAAATAAATATTAAAAAAAATCTTTTAAAAAAATTAAAAGAAAACATAGTGCAGGAATTTTTAAATATTCTCATGTTATAAATTTGTAATAAAACATATACTGCTTTTGATTTTTGTATTACGTATTGTGCAAATATTTTAAAAACTCATCAATTTCTTAATAAAATTCAGAGAAAATACAGCTTTCTCTAGTCAATAACTTGAGATTTTATGTAAAAAGCCGATGCACAGAAAGATGGGATTCTGTCTCAATTTTTGTCAAATTTTCATGGGAATATCACAAATATATAGCTTTAAAAGTCAACTATATTAGCCAGATGGACATATAGGGCCAGATGCCCTATAATCTCTTTCTTAGCCACCAATATAAAAACAAACACGGTCATTTACATAAATTAGTGTACCAATAAAGTAAAGGAAAGCCATTACATAAAAGAAACAATTAGTAGTGAGGACCCAGAGATATTCAATGTGCCCTCCTAAAGAAGAAACTTTATAAAACTGACCTTTAAAAATTTTGATATTACAAATAAAATGATTTCTTAGCTATTAAACAAAATTTCTCTAAGAATCTAAGGGAGCCAGCAAATCAAACATAAAGATAATACAGGACTATAAACATATGATACTAGAAAGCCTAATTAAATTTTACAAGTGATAGTGGAAAAGTTGTATATTTTATGTAATAGTTGCATACCAAAGTGATTTCAGTGAAAATAATAAGAAAAGCCACATATGTGAAATGATCAATATAGGTGAAATTTTAATAGAAGCAAACTAAATTCATGAAGAATATATGAATAAATCCAACAGAAATTTAAATAAGAAGGTTGATATAACCCATATTATACAGATGTTTATGACTAGAAAATATATGATAATTATTAAAGGGGGATAGGTTGCATGGAAGGATGCATGGAAGATTGCTGTGTAATAAGTCAAATCTAGAATATAATTTGCAAATTATTAAACAAATTTCTTAAATTTATAAATACATGCTATGTTCTAAAAGGAGTTAACTGTTTAACAATATGGACAAAACTTATATATAACCATTAGAGTAAAGTCCTTACTGAATATCAAAAACAGCTTGAGAGATTTTGGTAATAAAAACTTGATTATAAACAATAATACCTATACATAAAAATGCAAATACACTACATAGGCTAATCTGTGCACTGAATTTTAATTAAAACAAAATATATTTTGGTGGTTGTCTTTGCTTCTGGGATGGGCCCTAGGCAAACTTATTATATTAAATAAAAATCTTTCCTTTAGTTATTCTTTATATCCCCCATTTCTTTAGAGGTGCTTAAACCAACCTCATCCCAGTTTCTTAAGAATTTTACCATGACATATTTCTATATCTTCTCTGTTCCCATTAATTTATGTTATCTCAGTAATACTGCATAAGAGCTATATCCTTAAAATATTCACTACAGTCAAGAAAAATTAATATGAACATAGTAGATGCTTCATATTATGCTAATCATTGTATATTACATTGCATCTCCCTTAAGATGAAGATACCATGAGTGCACAAAAGTGCTAGAGCTCAACTCTTAGAGAATTTTAAGAAATGGTAATATAAATGACAGTTTCTTATTTTAAAAATTGAATGTTTATTTACACTTCTGTGTTTCCATTATTGGTTAAGAATTTGTGGTATCTCATTTAATACTACTGATAACAGTCTTATAAACCAAATACAACTGTTATACCAAATTTTACTGAGAACTGTATTTAGAAATGTAATTTTCCCAGTGTATTAGATCATAAAGCTGTTTTTTTTTTTTTTTTTTTAATGCATATCCTAAGGACACCTGGGTGTCTCAATCGTTTGAGCTTCTGAATTTAGCTCAGGTCATGATCTCATGCTCCTGACTTTTGAGTCCTGCATGGGGCTCACTGCTGTCAACGTGGAGCCTGCTTAGGATCTTCTGTTCCCCTCTCTCTCTGCCCCTCCCCTGCTCATGCTCTCTCAAAAATAAACAAACATTTAAAAATTAAAATAAAATAAAATGCACACCCTGAGCTTGGAGGTTTGAAAGTTTAATATACCTGCATGCATCCAAGCTGAGATAAAAATGATATAGGAGATAAGAAAAAGCCCAGCACACACCAGATTATAACCTCCTTGAATGCTCTTAAATATTGTCTTCAAAATCCCAGCAATCAGCACATTATCTAGCATACTTTTTATTTTTATTATCCCAAAATGTAGGTGGTCAGTAAAGACTTTTAAGCTAAATAAAATAATTTATGTAGCAAGTAGTTTTGAAAAATGAACATGGAAAATATGGGCCTCAACCTTTGGAAAAGAAAAACTAACAAAAACTATAAGTTCAAAATGTTATCACACATTTCAATGTGAGAATAGAGAATAGCTCTGGAATAACCTGGAAAGTGGCACAGTAGTCCGGTCTCCAAATTTCTTATCCTTTCTGTCTCTCTTGTTTCTTTGAAGAGCTGTCAAAAATACTAAGGATTAGCCCTTGGAATTCAATGAGATAGAATTAAAGAGAAAAACCCTGTAGATTTTATCCCTGATAATTAGGAATCTAGAATTTGAAACCTAAAGGGAAAAAAATAGCTATGAAAAGAAGAAAGAAATATCTAGCTTCCACTTAGGATGTAGGAATCTGGAAGGACTGCCAAACTCACTTTAATAACAGGATGGATAATCTACAAATAGCATGCATTTTTTGAACCCATCAAACAGTTCAAGTCTCAGGGCAAACAACTAGATTGATAATTAAGGAATGACAAGTGCCACCAATGAGACAAAATATGCAAGCACTGGCTCACCAGAGGAAGTACATGGGGGGAAGAGACACATGACATTAAGACAAATTTAGATAAAATGTTTAATGAATTATTAAAGGGTGAGTAGAAATATATAACTCCGAAAACCTCAATACAAGGCAAGTTCAAACATAAGCACGGGCTTTTTTATCTGTGGACCTCCAGCAAGAGCTTACAAGGAAGTTTGGGATAGAATGGGAGATCAGAAAAAGCCTTCATAGGTGAGGCTGGCATGGAGGAGAAAAGCAGCTGCCGACAGAAAAGAGGACCAAAGTCTCACTCTGATACTTCTCTAAGGAATTAAAGCATTCGGCTACTGGAGAAAGAGTATCAAACCCTATCACCACCCAAGACACAGATAAAGACCAACTGAAGCTAAGAGAAGGAAGAAGAAAAGCCTGCAACCCCAGAGAAGAGATTAACAAAAAAATGGCCCTGGATTCAGGTCCTATTTCAGTATTATTAGAGGTCTCTTAAAATGGATAAAGGAAGTACCACTGAGAAAACCCAATGCCTGACACACAGTAAAGCACAGCCCATAAGAAAAAGAACAAAAGGGAACTCCTTCCCACTCCCCACAGGAACAGGCTGGTAAGTACTGAATAATGTGCAAAGAACTGTTTCCAACTGAAGAAGGGGCAAAAATATGGAGAGAGAATCTTTGGGAAAAGGGAAAACAGGTTAGGCTTAAAGATAAAGACTGAGCAGGAACATTGAGAAAAATCCTTCAGCCAACTTGCTCCATCTGAAGGAAAAGGTAATTCTAGAGGAATTGAAAGCTGGTGGTTAGAAGAAGGTAACCATAGTGATAACAAACCCAAACCTAGCTCAACTACCCCCCAACACATGAATGGCTTAGCAGAGTAAGAGGCATGCCTATTTACATACAATTTACCTTAGTCCAGCATTCAGTCAAAAATTTAGAGACATCGAAAAACCAACTGCTTTTCAAAATAAAATGTAATTATAGAACCAGACTCTGATGACTCAGGTATTGGAACCCTCAGGCAGAGAAGTATTGTTTTGTTTTGTTTTTTTTTTTCAGGCCGAGAATTTTAAATGACTCTGATTACTGTGTTAAAGACTGTAGTAGAGGGGCGCCTGGGTGGCGCAGTCGGTTAAGCGTCCGACTTCAGCCAGGTCACGATCTCGCGGTCCATGAGTTCGAGCCCCGCGTCAGGCTCTGGGCTGATGGCTCGGAGCCTGGAGCCTGTTTCTGATTCTGTGTCTCCCTCTCTCTCTGCCCCTCCCCCGTTCATGCTCTGTCTCTCTCTGTCCCAAAAATAAATTAAAAAAAAAAAAACGTTGAAAAAAAAAAAAATTAAAAAAAAAAAAAAGACTGTAGTAGAAAGAGTGGACAGTTTGCATAAACAATAGATGGAAACTACAAGAAGAATCAATAGAAATGCAAAAAATAAAAAGCACTGCAACACAAATGAATGTCTTTTACAAGCCAAGAAAAGAACCCATGAATTTGGAATTGATAGAAATTACCCAAACCGAAAAACATAAAGAGAAAAAAGAAAAGCATCCAAGAGTTGTACACAATTTTAAACACTATGAAATATGAACAATGAGAAACTCAGAATCGGAAGATATAGGAGGGGTGCCTGGGTGGCTTAGTCGGTTGAGCGTCCAACTTTGGCTCAGGTTATGATATCGCAGTTTGTGAGTTCAAGCCCTGCATTGGGCTCTGTGATAAGCTCTGAGCCTAGAGCCTGCTATGGATTCTGTGTCTCCATCTGTCTCTACCCCTTCCCTACTTGCTCTCTCTCTCTCTCTCTCTCTCTCTCTCAGAAATAAGCATTTTAAAAAAGAAGAATAAATAGGTGACTGTGAAGAAAAGTATTTGAAGAGATAATAGGCAAGTACATTCTAAAAATTATGAAAGATATCAAACCACATATTTAGGTCCATGAAGCTTAAGGAAGAAAAAAAAATAAAATTGTGGCATGACTGTACTACACTCCAGTTAATTTATTTATTTTTGAGAGACAGAGACAGAGTGTGAGTGGGCAAGGGGCAGAGAGAGATGGAGACATGGAATTCAAAGCAGGCTCTAGGCTCCGAGCTGTCAGCACAGAGCCTGACACAGAGCTAGAACTCACAAACTGTAAGATCATGACCTGAGCTGAAGTCAAATGCTTAACTGACTGAGCCACCCAGGTGCCCCTACACACCTGCTAGTAAGGCAAACAGAACAAACCTGGCTGTGTCAAGTGTTGGTACGTACACACAGCAATGCTTATCCCTCTTGGGCCATCAAACACTTCAGTGAAACTGTAAAATAATATAGCATCAACTTAAGAAAACTGTTTTGATAGTTTGTTACAATGGTAAGTCTACACTTATCATACAGTACATTAATCTTACTCATGAATTTACCTAGGTGAATTGTTTTTAGACTTCTGTTTCTCAAAAACATGTAGGCAAATATTCATAGTAGCTATATTCATAGTTGCTCCTACCTGGAAACAAACAAAATATCCTTCCACTGGTGAAAAAAAATGAATGAAGGATATTAAATTCATGCAATAAAACTCTATTCAACAATTAAAGAGGAGAAACATACTTCTCAGGGCCATAAATTTATGGAAGTCAGACTCAAAAGATTAGATACTGCATGGTTCTATTTATATGACATTTTGAAAAAGGAAAAACTATAAGGACAGAGAACAGATTGGCAGTTGCCAAAGGTCATATATAAGGAGAGGTTTGACTATAAAGGGCTATGAGATAATTTTGGAGGTAATGGGAATTTTCTATATCTTGACTATGGTGGTAGTTTTAAAACTGTATTTTGTCAAAATGCTTACAACTGTAATTGTAACAGTACAGTGAATTGCAATTCACTGTAACTGTGAATTTTACTGTGTGTAAATTATGCCTTAGGAAATAGGACTCCAAAGACAGAAAATCATGTGACATTCAACGGCTCATGGCATTTACAGATCTTTGTCTGGTAAACCTGGGTGGGTGCTGTCCAGTTCTGAAAGTTCACTGCTTGATCTGATTTTTTTTTTTTTTTCCTTTATGATGATCTGCATCTGAGGAATCTTGAGAAAACTTCAGTTTTAGACTCCTAAGCAGTAAATGTTTTCAGGTTGTAGAAATATGATATATTGCTGACTGTGGAAATGTGGATCTAGGGATCTATCCCCTGCTACTTAACTGCTTTGTTAGTATTTAATAGTACTTGATATGGTTCTTTCCACCAAGGTTCAAACCAGTTGGTATTTTTTCCAGTAAACCAGTTCTCTGGACAGAAGCTCATGCAGAGATTTTGGTCATTTATTTATGAGAAAAGCCACTTGTACCTATTGGGTGTATTTGGTGTATACCCACTTACTTGGGTATACTACATCAAACCATTATAGCAATTAGTCACATCAACCTCTAAAAGAACAGAGTCAAGACAGGGATGTGATACATAGACCATCTGTTGACCAACTCATGGAAATAGGCTATACATTCCTTTTGGAGTTCACCTAGTGACTATAAGAACTAAGAACAAAGCTTTTTTTTCTGTGGCAACTGACATTCCTTAGATAGTTTTTGCAAATTTCAGTTTTTAATATGCCATTCACTCATTCAATTTCTCTGAAGACTGGAATGATAACACAAAAGCTTCTAGGGGATAAATAAAACTTTCCCAAGTTCCTTAATCACTTTTGCATTCAATGGGTAAGGTTTTTTAGTTAGCTACAATGAAAATAGCTGGGTTTTTTTAATGTTTATTTTTTTGTTTTGAGACAGAGAGACAGAGAATCCTAAGCAGGCTCCACACTGTCAGTGCAGGCTCGAACCCACAAACCGTGAGATCATGCGTGACTTGAGCTGAAATCAAGAGGTGGACGCTTAATCGACTAAGCCACCCAGATGCTGCTTTTTGACAGGGTATAGCTTCTAGCCATCCAGAAAAAAACAGTAAGAATATATAATTAACTAATAGAAGGAGGCAAATGTTTGAAAACTGCAAACAGACACTGAGACATTGATTATTGGGTATTGCTAGTGTTACACTTCACCCAGTGTTATGAGGTAGGCATGTAGGACATGTGCTAGAAAAATTCTCAGCAATTTTTAGTGATAAGTAGCATAAGAAAAGGCTCATAGTGGGAGATAAGACTTGACTATTAATAATAAAAGCCTAGGGGCACCTGGGTGGCTCGGTCTATTAAGCGTCCGACTTTGGCTCAGGTCATGATCTCATGGTTTTTGAGTTCAAGCCCCTCATGGGGCTCTGTCCTGACAGCTTGGTGCCTGCAGCCTGCTTTGAATTCTGTGTCTCCCTCTCTTTCTGCTCCTCCCCTGCTCATACTCCATCTCTCTCTGTCTCCCAAAAATAAATAAATGTTAAAAAAAATTAAAAAATAAAAGCCCAGCCTTCTGCACAGTGAAGGAAACCATCAACAAAACAAAAAGGCAACTTAATACATGGGATAAAATATTTGCAAATGATATAAATGATAAGGAATTTATATCCAAAGTATATGAAGAACTTATCAACTCAGGACCAAAAAAATTAATTGATTAAAAAATGAGCAGAGGACCTGAATAGACAAGTGCCAAAGACATACAGATGGCAAAAAGACACATGAAGAGATGTTCAAAATCACTAATCATCAGGAAAATATAAATAAAAATATAATGAGATATTGCAACTGTCAGAATTACAAAAAATCAGAAAGACAAGAAATAAGAGGTGTTAGCAAAGATATGGGGAAAAAGGAACCTACATGCACTGTTGGTGGGAATATAAATTGGTGCAGCCACTATGGCAAACAGAATGGAGGTTCCTCAAAAAATTAAAAATAGAAATATCATATGATCCAGTAATTCCACTACTGGGCAAATGCCCAAACAGAAAGATATTCAAAAGATGTATGCACCCTTATGCTTATTGCGTTCTTCACAATAACCAAGATATGGAAGAAACCAAAATGTCCACTGATAGATAAATGGATAAAGATGCAGTGTGTATAAATACATACATGCACACACACAATGGAATATTACTCAGCCATAATAAAAGAATGAGATCTTGCCATTTGCAACAACATGGATAGACCTAGAGAATATTATGCCAAGTGAAATAAGTCAAATACCATATTATTTCACGTATATGTAGAATCTAGAAAAAATGTGTAAAGAACCAAGAAGCAGACAGAGATCGATTAATATAGAAAGAAAAAAAAATGATGGTTACCAGAGGGGACCGGATTGGGAGACTGGACAAATTGGGTAAAGGGGAATGGGAGATATGAGCTTCCAGTTATGCAATAAATGTCATGGGATAAAATGTACAGCAAAGGGAATATAGTCAATAGCATTTTAACAGTGCTATGGTGACGGGTGGTAGCTACACTTGTGGTGAACATACATAAAATAATGGGTTGTCAAACCACTATGTCATATACCTGAAATTAATGTAACGCGTATCAACCATACCTCATTAAAATAATAGAACCCTAGCCATAATAATGTGTTTGGTGCATGTGATAAAGGAATATGAACTGAAACAATAATTAGAACATTACTGAATTTTCACTCTACCACTGATTCCCAACTAAGGTGGCAAGGGAAATGAAAATCTTTAAATGAGTAAAACCATGCTTTTGGTTATTACCATGAAGGAAAGAGATCAACTGCCATTTAGTGATCTGAGGCCAGTGATACCGAATGTTTAGCAATGCACAGGACAGGGTTACACAATAAAAAATTAGCCAAAATGCCAATAATGACCTCACTGACAAATACTGAAGGCATGAATAAATACCTTGCATTTCATCCTAGAAAACTTAGAAGGGACACTAGCAAAGATGTGGTCGGAGAAGGAAACTTTGCTCCAGATCTACAAATCACAACTTATAGCACAATTTATGTTTTCCTCATTTGAAACATCTCTTCTGACTGCTTCAGAAGCAAAACTCATTTAACACTGTGAAGTAAATCGGCTCTGGATTCACTGCTATAACAGTGAATATGCTTAAGAGTAATGGTTTTAATTGATGCAATGACTTTTAGGAAAATCAAAGCATGTGTGTATGGCGGGTGTGTTCAGTGCTTTGGGGGAAGATTTATATTTGTAATTATATTTTCCTTCGCCTAACCTTAAAACTATTTTGCATATACTAGCACACACAGACTAATAAAAAGGCGTACTCCAGGAATATTTAGGAGTTGATGGAAGTGAGAACAGTATTAAACATTCACCATGAATAAAGCCCTGGGAAATCCATAAATACCTGATATTTTATATGTAGCCTTATTTAATATCTTAGTCTTTTACTATATTTAACAGCAGGTCACAAAATCTTTTTTGTAAATAAGAAATATCAATATTTTATAAAGGCTCAAGTATATGTTTAAACCCCACCATTTCATGATACAGATTTATAGCATCTTTGAATTTATGGTCAGCACACATATATTAATATAACAAAAAATAAATAAAAGTACATAAAAAGCATTCACATGAAATTCCAGAAGAGGCAAGTCTATAGCAACAAAAGATAGGCCAGTTTTGTCTGGGGCTGGGAGTTGGATGGGCAGAAAATGGGGACTGAATGAGTGCTTATGGGTTTCTTTTTCGGGTGAAAATGTTATAACATTGTGGTAATTGTTGTGAATATACTAAAAACCACTAAATTTATACTTTAAATGGGGGAATTTAATGTTGTATGAATTATATCATAATAAAGTTGTAAAAAGTATATAAAGAAAATTGATTAAATGTTTGGTATCCAGTGGGTGATGGGGCCAGGGGCCAGGTACAGCACAGCTGGAATGTCCTTTATATCCCTGCTGCTTAGTGGAGATCCTTTCTGCCCTCCAGATTATGTCTATCTAACGTGTGAATCTGGTTTCATAAGAAAACTTCCAGAAGAGACCACAAATATCCATACCTTCCACTGACAAAAATCAGTAACGCTTTGAGAACACAGACCAGTGCCTATTCTCACAGCCAGTGCACTCTGGGAAGTTTGTTCTTACAACTTTGTGAGCAACTTTCAGGACCTCCAGTTCCAATTCTGTGCAGTTCAGAATGGCAGTACTCCTCAACAAGAGCTGGGCCGCTTTGGATTCCCTCCCTCAAACCCAGGGATAGCATTCTGTTTGGCCACTGTGTCCTGAAATGAAAGTCAGGATTCAACTGCCTCCCAGGTCCCTTTTCCTACTGTTGTTTCTCCATCCTGGCTTTGGTCTATTTTTCCCTTTCATGATAGCTCTTGGTGGTCCCAGCCTCAGAGGTAGGTCATGAGGTTTTTGGGGTAACAGTGGGGTTCATGGGTCTGGAGCTGATGACCAAGAATTCTTGAAGACATCTTTGGTACAAAAAGGTGATTTTATTAAAGCATGGGGACAGGACCTATGGGCAGGAAGAGCTTCCGGGGATCATGAAGAGACACTGGTTATCTACTATGGAGTTGGGTAAAGTCCAGAGGAAGTTTCCAGTGAGATTTTCATATGCTAAAGACTTACAGGATATTGGAGGCCTAGATATTGTCAAGTTAAGGTTGTTTTTCCCTCTAGCAAAGCATTAACATTAACAAGTAAGGAGTTCCAGGAGAAAGGCTTTACTCTGTCAGCCTCAAGTATTTGTCAATGGGCTGCAAGTTATAAGGAAATTTAGTTCTGCCATTTCCTTCTGCCTTTGTTTCCCACATCAGTATGGAGGGGTGATGGAGACTTAGGTCCTGCAAGACTATGATCTCTATCAGTTAACCATTTGTTTTTCCCCTTTCCTTTGTTCTTGGGCAGTCAGAAGTCCCTGAGGAATATCACACATATCCCATCTCAGGGTGTATATGTGTGGCCTGTCAGCTTGCTTTATGCTCCCTCATCAGTAGGGACAGGGAGGGACAGTTGGTGGTCAAATGGCTTGGTCTCATCCTGTTTCTTTCTCTATCCTGTAGCCCTCTAAACTTGACCTCTAAGGGCTCAATAGCAGAAAGTTTTTTTTATAATTTTGCATTTTTGCAGCTTTAAAATAAATGAGTGTTTTAGCCTATTGTTTTTAAAGTGAACATTAGTATAGTCGAGATATATAGTAAGATACTAAAAGCAAAATTTTCGTATTTTCCTATTAAACTTTTACAATGAAATCACATGTGCTTAAATTCTAAGTTTACATAAAAAATCAAGTATATCAATGTGAAACCTGTTAACTGTTTAGGTTTCATGTAAAAAGGGGAAAGTTTTTGTTTTGTTACAAGCCAGACAAAATAATCCTAAAGATTGTAAGAACTAGTGTACAAAAGACATTTTTGAAAAAAAAAAAAAGAGTAATTGATTTGTGAATATAAAAAAACTATCAATGTGAATTAAAAGAGTCTATTGTATGGTCAATCAATGACAAAAGAGGCAAGAATGTCTTTTTAATAAATGGTTCCAGAAAAACTGGACAACTACATGTAAAAGAAGGAAACTGGACCACTTTCTAACATCATACACAAACTCAAAATGGATCAAAGACCTAAATGTGAGACCTGAAGCCATAAAAATCCAAGAAGAGAGCGTAGGCAATAATTTCCCTGACATTGGTCATAGCAGCATTTTTTTAGATACGTCTCCTAAGGCAAGGGAAACAAAACTAAAAATAAATTATTGGGATTACATCAAAACGTTTTTGCAAAGCAAACAGTCAACAAAACAAAAAGATAACCTACTGCATGGGAGAATATATTTACAAATGATATGTCCAATAAAGAGTTAATACCCAAAATTTATAGAGTTTATACAACTCACCATAAAACACCATGAAATGATCCAATTTAAAAAAATGGGCAGAGGACCCTGAATAGACATTTTTCCAAGAAGACATCCAGATGGCAAACCAACACATGAAAAGATCCTCAACATCACTCATCATCAGGGAAATTCAAATAAAAACTATAATGAAGTATCACCTCACACCTGTCAGAATGCCTAAAATCAAGAAGACAAGAAACAAAAAGTAGAAACAAGTGAGGATGTAGAGAAAAAGTGTGGGGCATAAGCTTAAGAATTTCCTGAGCTTGCACCCATGGGTTAACAAGGCATATAGGAATAGGAAGCCTCTGGAGGAAAGCATCCAAGATTAGGTAAACAAGGCAAAGCACCCCCAGTATAGAACAAAGGTATAGGAATAGGAAACCTCAAGATAAAAGCATCTGCAATTAGGTAAACAAGATTAGGTGTTCAGAACACCCCCCAGCAGAGTACAATAGCAGAAAGCTGCTTTCACAGTAAGGAAGGACCAAAATAGGTAAATAGGTAGACAGGGCTATAGACCACAGCAGGATGAATTTGCCCAGAGCAGAGCTAATTAGCAAAAGAAAGGTGCCTTGTTGAACTTGAGGTAGCATGTTCTATCTTGTCCACTAAGCTAGGTAAGATAAACAGACTTGGTGCCTCATACCTGCCATAAACAACCATCTTCCCAGCACCAGGACTTTGTTTTGTATTAACCCAAACTCCTAACACCTCACATCTTCAAACCCCCCTTTCCCTCACACCCATGAGTTAATGTTCATGGTTTCATTGTCTTTTTGTGCACATCCACCACACTTGTAAGCCTTCTGATCCTAATAAAAACAGAGTAAGGACCCTTACTCAGGGCTCTTGTCTCCTCTGGGACCTTAGTCTCTGTCACATTTTAATCCTGCATCCACTCTCTTGCTGGACAAGAGAGAACTCCAGACCCGAGTCTATGACAAAAAAGAAACTGTCATATACTGTTTATGGGAATAAAAACAGATGCAGCCACTGTAGAAAACAGTATGGAGAGTCCTCAAAAAATTAAAAATATAAATATATGTTCCAATAATTCCACAATTGGGTATTTTCTAAGAGAAATGAAAACACTAACTCAAAAATATTTATGCATCCCTATGTTCAGTGTAGTATTATTTACAATAGCCAAGATATGGAAGCAACCCAAGTGTCCACTGATAGAGGAAAGGGTAACGAAGATGTAGTGTGTGTGTATGTTCAAAACACAATGGAATATTATGCAGCCATAAAAAGGATGAGCTTGTACCATTTGAGACATGGATGGACCTAGACAGCATTATGTTAAATAAAATAACACAGAGAAATACAAATGCCATATGGTTCCACTCTAAATGGAATGTAAGAAAAAGAAAAGCAGAACTATAAATATGGAGAACTGATGTTTGACAGAAGGGAAGGGGCAGGGGTTTGGGAGTTTGGGTAAAATGAGTAAAGGGAAAAGGGAGTTACAGACCCCCACTTATGGAATGAGTAAGTCATGGGAATAAAAAGACCGTAAGGAATAGTCAATGATATTGTATTAGCAATGTAATAGAATAGATAGTAGCTACACTTATGGTGAACATAGCATTATG
Organism: Panthera leo; assembly: GCF_018350215.1. NCBI lineage: Eukaryota > Metazoa > Chordata > Mammalia > Carnivora > Felidae > Panthera > Panthera leo. The sequence goes on along the minus strand of NC_056695.1, from coordinate 56,390,982 downwards.
TATAAACTTGTCAAATCACTAAGTTGTATATGTGAAGTTAATGTAACATTATGTATCAATTCTACTCAAATTTAGAAAAAAAAGTTTAAAAATTATGTCTAAATAAATTAATTTATGGGAAAAAAAATCTGGTAATGAAGCAGGGGAAAAAAGAAACAAAAAAGAATACAGAGTCCAGAAAGTACATTGAAAAAGAGAAAGAAATCCTATTATAGATTGAGGGGCACCTGTGTGGCTCAGTTGGTTAAGTGTCCCACTTCAGCTCAGGTCATGATCTAGTGGTTTGTGGGTTTGAGCCCTACATCATGCTCTGTGCTGACAGCTCAGAGCCTGCACCCTGCTTCAGATTAGGTCTCTCTCTCTCTCTCTCTCTCTCTGCCTCTCCTTTGCTCACATTCTGTTTTCTTTCAAAAATAAATAAACATTTAAAAGATCCCATTACAGGTTGGTTAAATATTTGATTATAAAAGGGTATACCAAAACTAGAAAAGGATACAAGACTATATAAATTCAGATAAAAAACAAAACAAAATACTAAATATATAATTACGAAATGTATAAAATGCATGAAATGGAAAAAGTTCACCTAAGAAAAGAATAAAGTTCTAAAGTCAATGAACAGAAAAACTCAAGCTTCAACGTATTAAACAATAATGAGTGTATGATGACAGAGAAATTTGAAAAACAGATGAAAATTTGAACAAAATACTACCAACATGTTACAAAAAATCATGGGGCATAGGAGGGATAGCTGCATACACTAAGTATTTTTTCTTTTCTTTCCTTTAAAAGGCATGCTCATAATCTTCTACTTGGTTTCTGTGTGTAGATAGATTCTGTGTGGAAAAAGATTCTGTACATAAACAGATTCTTAGAAATTTATGGTTTTGAGTTTTTTTAATGTCTGCTATGTACAAAGTTAGCCTCATGGAAGATAAAAATTATATATAACACTTTTTAATCCTCATTTTCTTAAGAAAGGAATTTGATAGATAACTGAGGTAGGAGAGAGTCATCGGTCAAAAAATGAAAATTTACAAATGTACATATAAAATGTTGAACCACAGAAGTAAATAGGATAGTTCAATATAAAACAGTTAGTAATAACACTGTTTATTCTTTTTGTATATTTTAAAATTTATAATACCAAGTGTGTGTGAGGATGTCAGGAAACTTCTATTCTCATACCCCAAGAGTATAAATTATAAGATGCTATTTGGAGAATAATGTCAGATCCTGTCAGAATTAAAAGCTGTACTTATTTTCTTACAGCTATTCTATCTTTAGACATGTGTCCAGTAGAAATAGTTGTTGCTTATACTAACTGAAAAAAATTATACCTCATATACTTCTAGGAAGAATGATTTAATATATACTAATTTCTGCCAATTACTAGCTATGTAAACCTGAGCAAGCTACTTAACCTGTTTATATTCCAGTTTCATTTTCTGAAAGAAGAGTTAATATAAATGTTAATGAGGGGAAACTCACATGTATTGATGTTAATATTAAACTAGTTAATGTATATAAAATTTTTCACACTTATTAGTATTTTGCAAAGACTATGTGGAGATGAGCCAGCTTATCTGTAAAGATATGGACAATGTGGAGGGAATCATGGAGTAACATGATGGAAGGAAACTAGAGTTAGGAAAGAGCTAATGTATCAGAGGTGACGATGTGCCTTGGACCACAGTGAATTTTGGGATCTCTTCATTATAGCATTGTAGCTTTTCCTTTAATAAAATTACTATTACATTTTTCATGTTTGTTTATATACATGTTTGTCTTGTCAGTCAGTGGATAAAATTTTAAAAATCAAACTTTTAATTGTAGTTTCTTCTCAGCAGGAAAACAATGCTACAGATGAAAGTGAACTTGAATTTTTAACTTTGTGCATTTTAAGTGTTTGATTTTTTTTCTAATAAGGACCATTTTTAATAACATGAAAACAATGGAAAGAAGAATATAGAACAACATACTAATTGCCAAGTTTTCCAAAACTTTATAGAACGTGTCTAAGTTTTATGTGAACCATGTAAGTTACATGCAATGTGTCTACTTTAACTAATGAAGATGTTGAGAATCAGAGAATAAACTATTTAAAATTATATATTTTTCAACTGGGACATAAGCCTGGGTCACTGTGAATTTAGTGCTCATCCTCTTTTATTATATGCTAAATTTAAGTTTCCTTTAAATTAACTATGTGTTCTTAACTTAGTGTTAAATGTCTTTTATGAGGGTCTTTATTTAGTCTCATTTTGTGATGATGTCTCAGAACATCTTTATTCAATTTTCATTTTGTACTTGGCACTGTCCTGCATTGTAAGAATTCAGGCCTAAGTATTAGCATAGTGCTACTTCTCGAGAGGCTGACCTCTGACAGCTCCATGATAAAGTATCAGTACTAAATTGACAGATAAAATGTTACATACATCTGTATTAACATTATTATGATTCCAAATACTCCAAGTTTCAAAATTCCTTAAAATAAACTATTATAAGTAAAAATTGAATTGGTAAAAGGAGGAAATGGAATTAATAAGCCTCAACTATGGAAAATTGTTTAGAACATTTTGAAAACACACATTTTTGCTGTACTGTTGGTGCATTTTTCTCATGCTGGACATTTCTGGAGAAGCAACACCTGACATTAGTGCTTCATTTAAAAATCAAGATCCGTGTTCCCATTATGACTTCCAATGGTTTTTTAGGTATACTTCACTCAAAAAGCTAATTCCTCAGTTGTGCTACTGAAATTTGACAGATGGAACTGAGCTATCGACACCGAGTGATCTTATTTTAAATATTTAGTTTATGCCTGCTATGTTTGTGTGGCCGACATTCATATTTCCTCAGTAGGGGCTAAAAATATGTGTAATGAAGTAAATGACACAGTTAATTTTTTAAAACTGCTGAGAATACTTGGACATGAGTAACCTTTGTAAAAATTAATTTCTATGTGGGTTTTTTTAATAATTTTTTTTAACTTTACATCTTGTTGAGTGTGTGTATGTTAAGACAAACGATAGAAACTGATTCTTAGAAATATATGTTAATTTGTTTAATGCTTGCTATGTACAAAGTGCCTTATGAGATATTAATTCCTGGAAGAGAAGAAATAAAACACTCTTTTCTCTTTCATAGGGACTTAGACTGGGGAGAATTATGTATCCTAAATAATATAAAAGAAGAGAAAGCAGAGAGAAAAAAGTGGTATGTGTTAACCAGAAATTGTTTTGCTATTTCTGATTATCATTTTGTTCATTCCATACCAGCCATCATTGTGAAAGTAAGTATTGGCTCATTACATTTGGAACTGTTAAGAAAGTTATTAACATTCCGTGACATAACATGGGCAAGTATATTTGAAGCTTTTTAAAATTATGCAGCTTTGGGCCAACATCAGAAGAGTTTACACTTCTCATACTCATCTAAAATCTAAAGAAGGTTTGTATGCTTCCATGAGGATCATATTATTAAGTTCAGGAAATGATTTCTCCTCATAGTCACTGCAGTACAATTAGATGAAAATGCATAGGAATGCATTCTGAGACCTCTCAGTCTCCCCAGTAATCCAATCACTGAACAGTATGCAAATGACCTAACAGGAATACAATCAGAACTACAAGAGCAACTAATTTCCGTTTCTATTACTGCTTAATGAGATTGTGCTGTAATTTTAAGGCAGTGGAAACCTCCAGGAAGTTTTTTCTTTTTTTCTTTTTTTTTTTTTCCCTCTCTTCATTTCGTTTTGCTTTATTGCAACTACTTCCTCCAATTAGACTGAGTGAGAAATTATTGTCTTATCTGATCCAGGATTATAAAATGTTTCTAAAATAAGTGTTTTTTTCCCCTTATACTGTGTTTTGAAGTTTGCTAACATAAGAATTAAAAAATAAATGTAGCCATAGCAATCTTGATTTTTTCACTATACTTACAAGTATATTTAATAATCTAGATTCTAGAAGAACTTGCTCTATATCCTATCACTCAGCCCATCAACTTTTAAGATTAAAATACCTTCCAGATAAATTACTTCTTAGTCTTTGAAATTTACTGTGTAGAAATGTTTCCAGGTTTAGTCTAATATAAGACACAATTATGAAAATCACTGAACATTTGAAATCAAGGGACACTTAGAAATCATTATCCACTCACTGTATTTCTCCTTAATTCTACAAATGAGATGTAAAAAGGTTAAAATTATCTACCCAATGGTTCAGAGAGCTGCTGACGGAACTATCTATCATGCTTCCTGATTTGGAGTTAATTAGGTTTGCATTTCTATTCTCTTCTCTAACTTCACACTCTTTTTTCCCTTGCATGATGACCCCATAATATTAATAGTTACTAGCCTTGTTAAGTATTTAATCTAGATGCATTTATGCTGCATGAATTGTGCTTAGTGCTTTTTTTCCCCCCTATTTTTAATCCTTAAAACAGCCTGTGGAATAGGTACAATTATTTATCCCTTTTTACAGATTGTTATTACTCTGGAAAGTTTAAGTGACTTTCCTGAAGTTGTACTGTAAGTAATATTATCAGGAAGATAAACACGTGTCTATAGTCTGTATGACCCAAGGCCAAAGCTTCTAAGAACAACTAGAAATTACTCCAGTAATATTCTGTGAGCTTACATTGCTCCATCTCCTAAATCCAGATGTTTCACTTTCCTTTAAGGGTCACCCAAAGCTAACTTTGAAACATACTCTCATTAACTAATTCACCCTAAGGAATGATGAATGCTGGTAACAATGTATTATCTTTTTGAGGATATTTGATTTTTATCAAAGAGGCAATGTTATAAGCCCCAAATTTAAAATTTTAGTATTCGAAATTCACCCTTAAGTGACTAGTTGCTAGGAAAAAGACTCAGGGTCAAGAAAAACTTTGTTGTGTCTTTGATTTATTGCTTCTTGTGGAATGTGATGAAAAGAGACCAGGATTTAGAAATATAGTTTACTTCTAACTCCGACTCGAAAGTCATTGGATGGCAGATTTGGGGAAGCTTACTTTATATTTTTTAGCCTTAATTTTCTTTGGAAATAATTTGGGAATAAGGCTCACCCAAAGTATAGAATTAGCAAATTATATTTCACAACCATTTCATTCATTGAATGAGGAGATCAGGGGTACTATGAAAATTAATTTTCTAAACTTAAAGGGCTTGTCTTATACTAAGTCATAGGCTTTTAGATTTGGGAAAACTAGATAGCCCCTATGGTCCAGTGATATCGAGATTTTTTACTCTAAGGTGATTTGATGACATAGTGGAAATGGAAGATAGATACTGGGTCTGGAATGGTTCTCCATCCACACATCACTCAGTTAATCTCCACTTTTATATAATATATATATTTCATTCTTACATTAGATTTCACTTTAAGAACAATGCCCATGGCTAAAAATAACTTGAAATTCATTGGCTTTGTACAAACTTTTTACTTTACAGGTAAGCAAAATACCTTAACAGTCTTCTATACTCTGTAACATACTCTATCGTACACAATACGTATTTCAACAAAACTGTTCAAATTGGTTTATGTTATCAGTTTTGTAATCATGTTTTTGTATAAGATATTATAGGAACCTGTTCTCTTCAGTATCATTTAAAATGTGTTAAATTCAGTACATGGTTTTGTAAATTCTAACTAAAACATATTCTTTTTTCTAGCAATAATGGTTTTTCTCTATTTAAAAAAGAAACAAAAACAAAACAAAAACCTCTCAAAAGTATCTAATAGCTATTCATGATTTTCACCTGGACAGCCATTTTATTTATTTATTTTTATTATTATTTTGTATAGAAATTTATTGTCAAATTCGTTTGCATACAACACCCAGTGCTCATCCCAACAGGTGCCCTTCTCAATACCCATCACCCACTTTCCCCTCCCTCCCACCCCCCATCAACCCTTAGTTTATTCTCAGTTTTTAAGAGTCTCTTACGGTTTGGCTCCCTCCCTCTCTAACTTTTTTTTTTTTCCTTCCCCTCCCCCATGGTCTTCTGTTAAGTTTCTCAGGATCCACATAAGAGTGAAAACATAAGGTATCTGTGTTTCTCTGTATGACTTATCACTTAGCATAACACTCTCCAGTTCTATCCACATTGCTAAGAAAAGCCATATTTCATTCTTTCTCATTGCCAAGTAGTATTCCATTGTGTATATAAACCACAATTTCTTTAACCATTCATCAGTTGATGGGCATTTAGGCTCTTTCCATAGTTTGGCTATTGTTGAAAGTGCTGCTATAAACATTAGGGTTCAAGTGCCCCTATGAATCAGCACTCCTGTATCCCTTCGGTAAATTCCTAGCAGTGCTATTGCTGGGTCATAGGGTAGATCTATTTTTAATTTTTTGAGGAACCTCCATGCTGTTTTCCAGAGTGGCTGCACCAGCTTGCATTCCCACCAATAGTGCAAGAGGGTTCCTGTTTCTCCACAACCTTGCCAGCATCTACAGTCTCCTGATTTGTTCATTTTGGCCACTCTGACTGGCGTGAGGTGATATCTGAGTGTGGTTTTGATTTGTATTTCCCTGATGAGAAGTGATATTGAGCATCTTTTCATGTGCCTGTTGGCCAGCTGGATGTCTTCCTTAGAGAAGTGTCTATTCATGTTTTCTGCCCATTTCTTCACTGGATTATTTGTTTTTCGGGTGCTGAGTTTGGTGAGTTCTTTATAGATTTTGGATACTAGCCCTTTAGACAGCCATTTTAATCTTTCTACCTGAAGTGGCTTACTGTATCTTAATCATTGTTTATTTTAAAACAGTAACTTTTTTTCCTTATAAACTTTTTATGGTTCTAATTCTTTTTTTTTTATGTTTATTTATTTTTGAGAGACAGAATATGAGCAGGGGTGGGGCAGAGAAAGGGAGACACAAAATCTGAAGCAGGATCCAGGCTCTGAGCTGTCAGAACAGAGCCTAGTGCAGGGCTGGAATTCACAAATTCCCAGATCATGACCTGAGCCCAAGTCCAACACTCAACTGACTGAGCCACCCAAGAGCCCCAATATAGTTCTAAATCTAAATACTATATTCACACTCTGATTTAAATTGTTTTTGCCCCAAATATATTAATAGAACAATTTACATTAAATCCATAGAATCTAAATACTTTGAGTTGCTATTGAGCAATTTCAGTTTTAACTGAGTCAGTGTTACATTATATTAATTTGGCTTTTAATTTTTTTGTACATTTTATTTATTTTTGAGAGAGAGAGACACAGAGCACAAGTGGGGGAGAGGCAGAAGGAGAGTGAGACACAGAATCTGAAGCAGGCTCTAGGCTCTGAGCTGTCAGCACACCGGGCTCGAACTCACAAACCATGAGATCATGACCTGAGCCGAAGTCAGAAGCTTAACCGACTGAGCCACCCAGGCGCCCCTAATTTGGCTTTTAATAATATATTAAGAACATTGTGAAAACTTTACATCAACTACAGGTTATTCTAATACTACATGAAATATTAATTATAAATTTGTTATTGAAATGTTTAGGTGCAACAATGAAGAACTAATTTTATTATATTTCAGAGAATCCATGATTAGAAATTTTTGTTAGAAAAGTTATACAAAATTCTGATTTTGTGTTTATTGCTTCTATCTTTTTTGTTATGCTTTCATGAAATATGTAATATCCTTAGATAATATATTAAGTTTTTATTTTCTTTATATTCTTACACTTTGCTATATGTAATTTTCTGTTCCTTGTAATTTATGTTCAATAGTTATTCTAATAGTCATCCATGCTCATAAAGGTAACTGTAGGATTCCATTATACCACAGTGTATTTGTACATTCATTTGTCAGTGTATACTGGGATTATGCTCAGTGTTTTCCTGTACAAAAAATATAGCAACATTTTAAAAGCTCATCTCTATAAACTTATATATGTTTGCTGGCATGCATGGGCAAAATTTTGCTTATCAGATACCTCAAAATGGAATTGATGGCTCAGAGGGTAGATAATCTCAAAATAAAGGCAGATTGTCTTCCAAATTTCTTGTATGCATTTCGATTGATACTAGCAGTGCACAAAGGTTTCTTAAGTACTATGTTCTTCAAATCTTTCTATATTGTCAGATGTCTTAATTTTTTAAATGTTTATTTATTTTGAGAGAGAGAGAGAGAGAGAGAGAGAGAATCCCAAGCAGGCTCCCCACTGTCAGTGCAGAGTCTTATGGGGGGCTCAATCCCATGAACTGGGAGACCATGACCAGACCGGAAACCAAGAGTCAGACACTTAAGGGAATGAAATAACCAGATGCCCTGAGATGTCTTCATTTTTATCGATTGGTAGATTATAAAATATCATCTCATTGCGATTTTCTACTCCCCTGATTATTAGGAGACAGAACATCTTTTTATTGTTCTGGGGCTATATTTATTTCCTCTATTAAATGCCTCTTCATATTTCTTGACCACTTTATATCAATTCTAACTTTCAAAAGTTAATTTTATAGAAATTATATATTCTGATATTATTCCTTTGACAATTGGATGTGTTACAATTTTTTGTCCTAGTTTATAAATTGTCCTCCTACTTATACTTCTAATTGTAGCATTTGAGAAATACAAGTTAACTTCTATTCCTAATATACAAAGACATTTTATAATGAACAGATGCTGACTTTTATCACATATTTATTCTTACTGAGATTCTTTTTTTTTTTCTTCTAAGTTTATCTGTTTTGAGAAAGAGAGCATATGTGTGTGAGCAAGAAGGGTAGGGGCAGGGACAGAGAATCCCAAGCAGGCTCCCTGCTATGTGCAGACCCCAACGCAGGGCCTTATCTCACGACTGACCAACTGACCATGAGATCACAACCAGAGCCAATATCAAGAGCTGGGCACTTGACTGACTGAGCCACCTGGGTTCCCCTCTTATTGAGATTGTTAATGAGATATTTTACACATTTTCCCCCATTAATCTGTTATACAGTCTTTATTAGGGTTCTTCCAAGAAGCAGAAGGAGAGAAAAGTAAATATTTACATGTGTAACATCTATCTATCTGTCTAGGGAGATCTTTAAGGAATTAGCTTATCTGACTGTGGGGACTGGCAAGCTAGAGATTCAGTGAAAAGGTAATGCTTCAGCTCCAATCCAAAGGCAGACGGCTGGCAAACTTCCTTCTTCCTAAAGGATTATTATGGACTGATTGGATTAGGATATACCCAGTTAAGACTTCAACATAAGAATTTTGAAGGGGTATAATTCAGTCATAACACTTTCCATATGTTTCTGAAATAAATGAAATTTAGTTGTATTTATAGGAATATTTATATCATATAGTCTATAAAATGTGTGTATATAGGGCATAATAAGACCATATAGTCTTGTAATTAATAACACAGAGAATGATTGCCTAGTTTTGCATCTACGACCCACCACTTATGACATACAATTTAGACTGATAAAATTTTTAGAATGAGTTCTAGTATATATAAATACTCAGAGTATTTTCTAGAAAGTTGATATTTGTGGTTATAACATATTTATAAACTTGTATTACTTTTTAGATAATTTTCATTATTTTTGTCCACAATATTGGATGGTATACAGAATAATAACCACCCAAAAATGCCCACATTCTAATTCCTGTAACCTGTAAATATGCTGTTACATGGCAAAGGAGAATTAAGGTAGCAGATGCAATTAAGTTTGCTAACCAGCTAATGTTAAATTAGGGAGCATATACTGGATTACCCAAGTGGATCCAGTATAATCACAATGATCCTTAGATATGGAAGAGGGAAGCAGAAGACCCAGAGTGATGTGGTGGAAGAATTCAACCACCTACTACTGGCTTTGAAAACAGGAGAGGTCCAAGAGCCGGAAATGCACACAACAGCTACAAGCTGGGAAAAGAGAGAGACAGGGAGAGGGAGAGAGAGAGAGAGAGAGAGAGAGAGAGAGAGAGAGAGAGAGAGAGAGAATTAGAATGGATTCTCCTCTAGAACTTCTAAATGAGAATGCAGCTCTTGATTTTAGCTCAGTGAGGCCCTTTTTGGCCTTGCAACCACTAAATTTTTGGAACTTATTAGAGCAGCCATAGGAAACTAATGCAGATTTCAGAAATTGAGAGTGGAATGCTGTTGTAACAAATACCTGAACATGTTGAGGTGGCTTCAAAGCTGAGCAACAGGCAGAGGCTGTGAATACTGAACAACAAGGCTTAGATTGCCTTGAATACATCAGCAGATATAAGAATGTTAACAGTTCAGCTGGTGAGGACTCAGAAGTGAGGAACGTGGTAGAGAAAATATTATTGGCCTTATGTTTCACATTAGGATTCATAAATATATACCATGTCACCTTTCACATCATAGAATCACCATCTGGTGAAGGAGAAATGTGTTCAAAAAACTTTTAGGGAGCGGAATACTGATGTCTAGGATTTCCAGGGTAAAAAATAAATGCCAATTTTAAGTCTATATTAGACCAGTTGTACTTCACTAATTAGCACAATAAGGTATGCATCTATGTCGTGCAACAAGAGTTGCCCATTAGTCCACATCTTGCAAGATATTATCTATGCCCCAAATTTCCCTTCTTTCACTTCTCTAGTCATTTTTCTGCTATTCCTTTAACCATAATGTAACTACAATCTATGTCTTTCTTTACATCCTTCAGCATAAATACAATAGCTCCTTTAATTGCATTAATAAAAGAAAAGAACCATATGATCCTGTCAATTGATGCAGAAAAAGCATTTGACAAAATTCAGCATCCTTAATAAAAACCCTCAAGAAAGTCGGGATAGAAGGAATATATTTAAACATCATAAAAGCCATTTATGAAAAGCTCACAGCTAATATCATCCTCAATGGGGAAAAACTGAAAGCTTTCCCACTGAGATCAATGACAGGGATGTCCACTCTCACTGCTGTTGTTTAACATAGTGTTGGAAGTTCTAGCATCAGCAATCAGACAACAAAAGGAAATCAAAGGCATCAAAATTGGCAAAGATGACGTCAAGCTTTCACTTTTTGCAGATGACAGGACATTATACATGGAAAACCCAATAGACTCCACCAAAAGTCTGCTAGAACTGATACATGAATTCAGCAAAGTCGCAGGGTACAAAATTAATGTGCAGAAATAAGTTGCATTCTTATACACTAATAATGAAGCAACAGAAAGACAAATAAAGAAACTGATCCCATTCACAACTGCACCAAGAAGCATAAAATACCTAGGAATAAATCTAGCCAAAGATGGAAAAGATCTGTATGCTGAAAATTATAGAAAGCTTATGAAGGAAATTGAAGAAGATATAATGAAATGGAAAAACATTCCGTGCTCTTGGATTGGAAGAATAAATATTGCTAAAATGCCAATACTACTCAAAGCAACCTACACATTCAATGTAATCCCAATCAAAATTGCACCAGCATTCTTCTCGAAGCTAACACAAGCAATCCTAAAATTTGTATGGAACCACAAAAGACCCTGAAGAGCCAAAGTGATATTGAAGAAGTAAACCAACACGGGAGGCATCACATTCCTAGATTTTAGCCTCTACTACAAAGCTGTCATCATCAAGACAGCATGGTATTGGCACAAAAACAGACACACAGACCAATGGAATAGAATAGAAACCCCAGAACTAGACCCACAAAAGTATGGCCAACTAATCTTTGACAAAGCAGGAAAGAATATCTAATGGAAAAAAGACAGTCTCTTTAACAAATGGCACTGGGAGAACTGGACTGCAACATGCAGAAGGTTGAAACTAGACCACTTTCTTATACCATTCACAAAAATAAACTCAAAATGGATAAAGGACCTGAATGAGACAGGAAACCATCAAAACCCTAGAGGAGAAAGCAGAAAAAAAATTTCTCTGACCTCAGCCACAGCAATTTCTTACTTGACACATCCCCAAAGGCAAGGGAATTAAAAGCAAAAATGAACTACTGGGACCTCATGAACATAAAAAGCTTCTGCACTGCAAAGGAAACAATCAACAAAACTAAAAGGCAACCAACGGAATGGGAAAAGATATTTGCAAATGACATATCAGACAAAGGGCTAGTATCCAAAATCTATGAAGAATTCACCAAACTCAGCACCTGAAAAACAAATAATCCAGTGAAGAAATGGGCAGAAAACATGAATAGACACTTCTCTAAAGAAGACATCCAGATGGCCAACAGGCACATGAAAAGATGCTCAACGTCGTTCCTCATCAGGGAAATACAAATCAAAACCACACTCAGATATCACCTCACGCCAGTCAGAGTGGCCAAAATGAACAAATCAGGAGACTATAGATGCTGGAGAGGATGTGGAGAAATGGGAACCCTCTTGCACTGTTGGTGGGAATGCAAATTGGTGCAGCCGCTCTGGAAAACAGTGTGGAGGTTCCTCAGAAAATTAAAAATAGACCTACCCTATGACCCAGCAATAGCACTGCTAGGAATTTATCCAAGGGATACAGGAGTACTGATGCATAGGGGCACTTGTACCCCAATATTTATAGCAGCACTCTCAACAATAGCCAAACTATGGAAAGAGCCTAAATGCCCATCAACTGATGAATGGATAAAGAAATTGTGGTTTATATACACAATGGAATATTACTTGGCAATGAGAAAGAATGAAATATGGCTTTTCTTAGCAACGTGGATGGAACTGGAGAGTGTTATGCTAAGTGAAATAAGTCATACAGAGAAAGAAAGATATCATGTGTTTTCACTCTTATGTGGATCATGAGAAACTTAACAGAAGTTAAGGGGAGGAAAAGGAAAAAAAAAGTTAGAGAGGGAGGGAGCCAAACCATAAGAGACTCTTAAAAACTGAGAACAATCTGAGGGTTGATGGGGGTGGGAGGGAGGAGAGGGTGGGTGATGGGTATTGAGGAAGGCACCTGTTGGGATGAGCACTGGGTGTTGTATGGAAACCAATTTGACAATAAATTTCATATTAAAAAAATAAAAAATAAACAATAAATAAAAAAATAAAATCCTTATCTGCTAATTCTAACACCTGGTTATCTCAAGGTTGGAATCACATCTCTTCCATTCATAGTATCAATTACAATACATGATATATGACTATATTCCTTCTATTCTTCCATTTGCCTGAGAAACTAGGACTTTAAGCCCATACTAAGACCACCTGTAGAGTACCTTAATGTCTCTTAGGTCTCCTTCAAATTTCTGCTGAACTTTTTTTAAGACTACTTTTAAAATAGGATTATTTCAGGGCACTTGGTGGCTCAGTTGGTTGAGCCTTTGTCTGGTTTTTCATTTTGGTTGAGTTCATGATCACACAGTTTGTGGGTTCTAGCCCTGCATTGGGCTCTATGTTATCAGCATGGAGACTTCTTAGGATTATCTCTCCCTCTCTGTCTGCCCCTCCTGTGCACACGTGTGTGCTCTCTTCCTCTTTCTCTCTAGAATAAATAAACTTTAAAACAATATGAGTATTCAACATATTTAAATAATTTTATCCTGATAATAATTAACTACTATTCTTTGTTGGTATAGATGTCTCTTTTTTTTCCATATGAAATGTACACATGGTGTGTCATGACTAGTATTGTTGTAGACAGTGTCAAAGCACCCATACTTGGTAATAGAAATTGTATAAAACTTATGATTTATAATTTTATTATGTGATAATTTTGGTCATATATGTTACCATTTACTTAGCTATTTTCGTATTCTTTGGATAGATCTATCATACTTCCTCAATTAAAATTTTTTTTTTGCCCTCTCCTGGGAGAGCAGGGAGATAAAATAAATTTTGCTCACTATTTCTGTGTTTGATCTCACCCTTTCCTTTAACTGAATAACCTCTTTCAAAAGGGTCTTATGGGGCGCCTGGGTGGCGCAGTCGGTTAAGCGTCCGACTTCAGCCAGGTCACGATCTCGCGGTCCGTGAGTTCGAGCCCCGCGTCAGGCTCTGGGCTGATGGCTCGGAGCCTGGAGCCTGTTTCCGATTCTGTGTCTCCCTCTCTCTCTGCCCCTCCCCCGTTCATGCTCTGTCTCTCTCTGTCCCAAAAATAAATAAAAAATGTTGAAAAAAAAAATTTAAAAAATAAAAAAATAAATAAATAAATAAATAAAAAGGGTCTTATACTGTGGTTTTCAGAAGACAAACTAAAATTACAAGGAAGGTGGCCAACTGAGACCTAGCCTTGATAAAAACAAAATAAGCAAACCAAAAATCCAAAAGTAGTGAATAAACTTAGTGGAGATAAAGCTATTCAGATACCTGTAATCAAAATAAACAAATAACCATTTTCTAAATTTCCTATTTTCATGCTATTCTCATTAGTATTTGGTACTTTCAAATGCCACTTTTATTCTGGCAAATTTTACCATTTACTTTCTACAAGATTACCAGAAAAAAAAGTAGGTTTTCTTTAAAAATTCAGCAACTAAGAAACAGAAAAATTTAAGGATATTAGAGATATTCATGAAATGTTTGCGACATTACCAAGGCTCTTTCCAGAATCATACCTGTATTCTATACACACACACACATTATTAAATCCCCATTTTGAAATATTTAAAAATGATCTTTTGAAAACAGTTAACATTCTCTGTACATAAACATCATAAAATCTCTTCAGCTCTGACTGAGATAATGAGATAAGCATAGCTGGAATCCTAATATGATTGTGCTTTATGCTTTCATTTTTGTCCACAGTTCATAAATAGCTATATTATCTGTCAGTGTTCTGATTACACTTGTGAAAGAAATAATAAGATGCTTTTGGAGTGAAAAAGAAGATATGCCTCATCGGTTCCTTAAACATATGATATTTGATATGGTTAATAGCATTATAATATAACAATGTTGTCTTCTCTCTATAAAAGTGACAGTGGTGAAATATGCTCAGTAGAGTGGAGAGTATAAATTGCTTTCCTGCAGAAACAGAGCAATGTATGACATTACTCACCTATATACTCTTTGGTCAGCCCTCTTGCCACAAGCACAGCACACTTGCTATATTTTTTTGTTTTATGTTAGGTGTACCTTTTGTGATTTACCTACACCTCTAAAGATGATATCTTAGAGCAGCATTAGGTTACAAAATTAGCTGTGGAATTCTGTTTCCAAATGAAATCTTTCTTTGAGGTACAACATGTAAAGCTCATAAAAGTTGAGCTACAATTACAGATGAGTTAGAATTCTCTCTTTTCCTCCCCTTCCTAGATTTCCCCAGAGAATATTCAGTCCAGAACTCTATGAATCACTAAAGCCCTCCATAAATTAATCCCTCATTAAAAAATATTCAAGGATCAAAGGACAAGATTGATATGCCTAAGATTAAGAATTACATTATTATATAGCAAATATTTTGAGTGATTATTATTTGTGAGCTCTTATGCTGAATATTTTAGGTGAATTATCCTAGATATTTCTTATTCTCATCATTTGAAGGTATTATTTCTGAGTATTATTCTTAATCCATTTTATGAAAAAAACCAGAAAACAAAAAACTGAGATAAAGTGTGCCTAAGTAAATTTCTCCTATGTATTGGCTAGTAAATGCTAAAGGCATAATTTTGATTGAGGTGATCATACTCAAAGACTACTTAGAGAGTGGGCATATAGTATTTTCTGTCTGACCTCAATTTCATTTCTAGGACTATGCACCCTTCCCTACCTAAATCTATGTGATTCTAATGGAGATGGAAGTGAAGATCCACCACTCCATCCAAAAAGGCATTTTACCAAGAGTGGCCATGACAAATAATTCTTCCTAGTGAAAAGTGATTGGTCTAGGGTGAGATATAAGAGTAGGGCTAGTCTATTTTTCTGAGATTGTTATTTATGCAGAAGAGATGTATCTCTCACAAATTTTAAGTACCTGTAAATGTGGATATGTTTGAAAGAGTTGGGATTGGCAGGTGTCTCTCTCAACATGTGATATAGTGAATCACAAACCAAATCTAAGAGGAGAATGATGTCAAAAGTTTACCTAAATTTTTCAGTCATGAGGGAAAAAAATACATTCTTTTAATTTTTTTCCCATGAGCTAATTTTATCTCTTCTGTTTGGTCATAATTGCTACAAAATGGCTCTCTTTTACTCCTCATTTACTTTTTAGATTGATTTAACCCCAAACATATATAATAAAGGAAAATATCTTTTTCAAGCACAACACTATTAGGGATACAGAAATGCAAAAGACCCAACTTTATTCAAAGAAATGGGTGAAACAGACATTCAAATGAATTACACTACAGAGGGATGCGATATAACAAAGTTGTGTTTAATGTATCAACTTTACCTCTGGAGAAGGAGATTCATGGACAGAATCTTAGGGATAAGTAGTTATGAAAATAAAGTTAGGGAACTTTTCAGGCTGAGTGAATTTTATATGCAAAGTTCAGAGTCAGAAGAAAGCATAATAGTCCTGGAAGAACTGAATTATTCTTTGAAAGAATCCATATTACAAAGGAACGAACAATACAATCACCGCTAATCTAAAACTTGGATTATGACATTTTATATAACAAGTGCACAGTGTAATGATAGCTATTTTTTCACATCTCTTACTTATTTTCCTATACATTCCTGAGTTCAGGGGGAAAAGGTAGACAGTTGTTATGAACAATACTCCTCTAGTAAAATGTAAGCTCATGTGTAGGAAATATTCTTTGTAACTAACATGATATTTCTATCTTGGTTAATTGAGCTTTAAGCCCATAACCTCTTTTAATATGTATTTTGTATACAGATATTCTTTTCTCAGAGTCAAAATTGTATAATTTCACTAACTACATACTGGCAGTGGTAATCGCTGATTTTCTCCAGTCTGATGAAAGATTGAGGAAAAAGTAATATTCTTACATTTTTGACTCTGACTAAATATAAGTACAGGTGGGTAGTAATAGAAAGAGATATTTCATGTCAGTTGATTAGTAACTAGTAATAAAGAAATTTATCATTCATCCAACAACGAAAAGAAATTGGATTTTCCAGTATTCTGAGAAACTGATTACATACACACACACGCAAACATTAATAAAGCCTGATTCCTTTACCAATATATACCAGGATCCTGACAATGTAAATAGCATATGTTACCATTTTCATTTCATTACATTTTACCATCTCAATTTTTCAGTAATGACGAAACTTTCCCTCTTTCATGTATTACATATATTCTCTTTCATGCCATTTGACCTTCCTCTCTGACCCTTGTCATTACAAGCAAACTCTTCATCCTTAATGGTACAGCTCAGAAGCCATTTATTTCAATACTTTATTTTTAGATTTATATTTGAACACCTTATTTGCTACTACCAATATTGCTTAGCTACAGACCTCAAATACTCAAGAAAATAGAGAAAATAGGATTAAAAAAAAAAGAACCAACCACAAAATATTCAATCTAATGACAACGTAGAGGAATGGCCTACATCTTCAAACAATTACCTCACTGTGGTAGGTTATTTGGGATTTCACTACTTACTTTTCTAACTACTTTTCATTTATTCATTTATTCGCCCAACAGTAAGGTACTAGGCATTATGCTATAATAAACAATATAGCATTCTTCCATTCAATCACTATGGTTTTATTAGGAAAATCATTTATATAATTAAATATTTTCAAAAGAATTTGAAAATGGCTATAATAGAATAATATACAGAGGGGTGTGGAAATAAAAAGGAAGGAACATTTAGTTTTCAATAAGAAAAACTTTTATAATTTTTTTATGTATCCTCAGTTTCACAGTTAATTCTACTAATGTTTCTTATTTTAAAAAATCAGAAATAAATCAGAGTATCTTATAATTTACAATGTAATTTGTCATGCATGTTTTTAACCAAAATCACCAGAATTCCTTGAACATGCTATTCAAAGTATTAATGTATTTTATAATCTTTTATATAATGCCTCTTTATATGAACACCTACAAATGGACTAAACAAAATCACAAATCACCAAATCAATCGTACGCTCAAGCAGACACATACCCTGTAAGACCTTCACACACATCTTCTGCTGCACACAAATAGTTCCTCAGTTACTTATGCAAAGAAGCTCATATATAGTCTATCAATGTCAGGGCTGTATTTTAATTAACATAAATACTTTACTATTAATCATTTTTCCCAGTAATTTGTTTTTTTCGTTAAAATAGTCATGCTCATTAATCATAACTGTAATCTATAGTTTTCTTAAAATATTTATCTATCTTCATATAAAATCTAACTTTCTTATTTTATTATCCACAATTATACCAAGGAAAATCTATGAAGCAAACTTGAAAACAACTAGTTTCTTTAAATTTTGCCACAGTATTAACAATGTCCTTGGGTCTATCCATTATTATAATGGATTTTGTCATAACATGATTAAGTGAAAAAGTAATTTGCACTGTTGTGAAATGGCTTTGGTTATGAAGGTATCACACTTCCATCTGGTTCCTTTAGCCAAGGTTTTACTATTATAGAGAACACTAATACTCACAATGCTAAAATGTATAGAGGGCCAGGTTGTCACAATGCATGATTAAAATATTAAATGCTTACAGTCCAATTTCTATTGGTTATTTTAGACACGCTTTACAATTTGGAAAATATTTCTGTATATTGCTCCTTGAGAAGACAGATTTGTTTTTGTTGTTTTCCTTCTTGTAGAAGAAACATTAAAGTGATGTATGCATTTATATTCCAATTTTGGTTCTGCAGTTTACATTTATGCATGTGTGGGCATAAACAGAGACTTGGATAATCATCAATTTTTTCATTCACATATTGGGGACCCACTAAATGCTAGGAATGACTTTAATGCCGATCAAAGTGCACATGGATGGGGCTTAGAACATAATGGGGAAGCTGTTTTAGCATTACAAAATCTTAACAAATGAACACGAATGCAATTACATGCTCTGGAAGAAAGAACTTCATGAACAAAGAGGAGGGAACTACTTTAGATGACCTCTTCAGCCTCTTCTATAAGGCACTATCTCTACTGAGGCTTGAAAAGTCAGAAGAATGAGGCAATAAAACTAGAGGAAAGAGACTCTTCAAGTGAAGAAATAGCACTTAAAGGCCATGGGTTGGGAAAAAAAAAAATTATGTGTTCCAGAAATCTGAACTAGGAAAAGGATTATTTATTCTATGTTTTAAAAACAGTAAAGCTGGATACTTTAGCATTATTATGTATATTATGTGGAAAGTATTCTGTAAAATGGATATTGACTCACCTGTTTTGTACAACTGGTGTAAGAGTAATATGAGGCAATGATCCACTACAACCCAGATTAGGGTAAATGTCAAGACGGTTATTCACAGATCCAAAGATTATATTTCAAAGTAATGGGCAATAAAAGTCCTCTTCCCATGAACGTCATTTAATCACTAATCATTGCAATGATATGGTATCGTTTCAAATGTAGAAATGTTTTATACAAGTTTTGTATATCTCATTAAGAGTTTGCTTTCTTTTAACATCCCCAAAAATGAAGTCAGGCTTTGATAATGACTTCAAATGCAAGGACATTCATGTGGAGAGGGAAACAATACTTGGAAATGCTGTGAGTTCACTCAATAGCATATGTCATTCTTATGCTGTCTGCATATGTTATCTTGCCTGCAATATTGTTTATTAAATCATTAAAATATTTTTAATAGTGATGTTGCTGGGAAATAATTCCTGCTTTCTTTTCTCAGTAAAATGTGGATGTTTTTCATTTTATGGGTCATAATAATAATTGAAAGCTTTTCAGTTAAAATACAAAGTTGTAAAATATATAATAAATATGTGAGCAAATAGATGTTGCAGAATTTGTAATGATAACAATTATTTTTCTTCCAGCAGCCAGAATGACCCTGTCTGACATTTTTGCTCACTGGGAAGGCTTCCCAAAGTCCTTACAAGGAAGTACAGTGCCCCTCAGGATATGTCACTTCCCTTAACTTTCACATCTTGTTTTCTACCATTTTGAGCTCACTGTGCTCTGAATAGGCTGGTTTCCTGGCTGTATTTGGACCCTAGATGTGCTCCCACTCCAAGTTCTTCACCCTGTTACCTCAGGTGTACTGTTCATGCCCCAGATTTCCACAAGCTCACTCTTTCTCAACCTCCTTGACACCTGATCACAGAAGCCCTCCTTAAGCAGCAGAGATAACTAGCAGCCTTCATTCCCATACTATTGCACCCTTCCACATACTATTTTTCTTATTCTGCCTTATTTTTCCCACAGTGCTTTTCAACTGACATATATGTATGTTGATTTGTTATTACTGTGCTCCATGAGAACAGGAATTGTCCAGATTTCCCTGCTTTATCCCTATGTCTAGAAAAATTCTAGGAATCTAGAAGGTATCTAAAAGATAATTACATATGTTAAAAAAAATTAAGGGGCACCTGGGTGGCTCAGTCGGTTGAGCATCTGACTTTGGCTCAGGTCATGATCTCGTGGCTCACAAGTTCAAGCCCCGCGTTGGGCTCTGTGCTGACAGCTTAGAGCCTGGAGCCTGCTTTGGATTCTGTGTCTCCTTCTCTCTCTGCCCCTAACTCACTCACATTCTGTCTCTGTCTCTCTCAAAAATAAAATAAAAAAAAAAACATTTAAAAAAAGATAATACATATGCATTAAATCAATTAATTGGAGACTTAATTTGGTGTTTCATTGGTCCATTTTAAGTAATTTACAATTAACTGATGGAAATATTTGAGTCTATGATATTCACACGCACAAAAAAATCACAGATTTAAGGAAATTCTCCAGTTTTTTTAAAAGGAGTAATATTATTATTGATTTATTATGAAATGTAGATACAAATATATTGTTAGGTTTAATTCATGTGATTTTGGTTACCCTTTGAATTTATTTCATAAGAATTAAAAAATCAGAGGAGTGAATTTGTCAATGAAGAAGAATGGGGGCAGAGTTGTTGATTTAGCCAGCTAGTATTTGAGCAATGCAATGAGAAGAGCCAGTACACTTTCCTCCTCTTTTCTAGGCTTATTGGCTGGACTTTGGCCTAGTATTTCTCCCTCAGTAAAAGAAGAAGTGGAGTATGCCTTATAACCAGGGTCAGGAGTCAAAACCCCCTGACATCCTTTTTTTTCTTCTTCTTTCATGTTTCATGTTGTTTGCCTAATTCGGTACCGTATCTCCTAAATCTCATGCTTATTCTATATATTAATCACATAGGTCTAAAGAGCATATTGTAAAATTCAACTTGTTTAATATTCAGTTGCCATATGGATCGACAACAGGAACTAAACAGTCTACAACAAGGTAGAGGAGTAGTCTCTCAGACAGCAATCTCCAGGGCTGTAATTAGAGTGCATCTCCTACAAGGGTGTGAGATTATGATTCTAGACAACTTCCTATGAAAACAGATTCAGGAGTGACTAAGACAAGCTGCTAAAACCACTGAACAACAGACACAAAAAATTGTAGAACAGTAGCTGTGTCCTTAGAACAAGGCTGAGTTATTAGGACCATATTTTCTGTCTCCAGTAATATGCCAGATATCAGCTGGGCCATCATGATTTTGATTAGTAAAATGGACAAAATGTAAGAATGTAGAGGGTTGTAGTGAAGATGAAATAGGCTGAAATACAATTAAATGCCATGTAATAGGTAGATAAAGCCTGTTTCTTATTCTTCTTTTGTATCTAAACACATGGTACAATCTGAGTTAATACTTGGGAAATAAATGCCATCATTCCGGATATATTCATTGAACCTCACTCTGACATCTTTCTTCTTTTTACATTCTACACACAATCTAGCAACATATATGCCCTGTATTGTGAAATTGGTTACATTTCCTGGCTTGATAAATATTTTATAAAGGTGATTGACACCACTCCACCCACCACTACCACCACTGGGTTCCTTGGTATTATTCCTATCATCTGGTTAAAAAGAGAATGCAGTGGAAGGCCAAGAGGGAGTTTAAGATGGCATTTTATTTTTCAAATGAGGAGAGGCTGGAGGAGGCTGATTTAAATAAAACTGAGTCATGCACATGCCCTGCTTTTTCTTTAATAATTCTTTGACATATGACTTATATGAAACAAAATTACTCATGCTGTACTAAATTGTGTCTACAGCTATGAAGAGAGTAAATGTGTCTGTATCTACTGTAACAATTGTAGAAGTTAAGGGAGTTAATGACCAAAGAACATGTTTGGTTTTCATTTATATCATAAATAAATTTCAGGGCTCTTGGAAAATGTGACTGATCATTTGGGCCATTTAAAATTTCATGGGCTTTTGGAGTAAAAAACTATAGAAGGAAAAGATATAGTGGGGCAAATTTTTATTGCTTGATTTGCTATTATAATAATCCATTAAATATAACTTAGAAATAAGTATTTTCACTAGATGATCATAACTTTTTCCTTTTAGTACAGATATAGGCAGTTATAGGGTAGTTATCCTTAGTAAAACTAGTCCCTGATGTACATTTGGCACATACATGATGATATTGAAAAACTACTGAATAGCATTTGATGTAATGTAAATCTAGTTTTCCAGGTGTGAAATAAAAGAGAAAAATAATTGTTGGTACCAGGGAAAGATCTATCATGATGCTTATGTAAAAATATTAACTTCTCCAATATAAACATCTGAAAGCATATGCCATGCCATATGTTGATAGCCTGTGATGTTGGTCTACTTTAGGTTAACGCCCCCTGCCATACATAAAAAGAAACAAAAATCTATAATTTATTTTTTTTCAATTTAGTTTATAATTCTATCAATAAATAAATCTAATGGAATATTTTAATTCTCAATGATAGGAAATTGATAGCTTTAATTTCTGAAAAAATTGTTGGAACAAGCATATAGGATGAATTTCAGAACATTTAGTGTCATCCAGATACTGTAAAATGAGATTTTCTGGTTTCACTACTTTTTGTGAAGTGAGAGCTAATGGACATCTGGTGTGACACACACTCTGCCACTCCAGGCTTCTCATCTCATTCCCTCCCTGGGAACCAGAGGTGAATGAATCTCATATCTCTAAGAGCTGATTCAAATTTCCTTTCTATTTTTCGTAAAGTTTAATTGTTTTGAGAGAGAGAGAGGGTGCATGAGTAGGAGATTGGCAGAGAGGCAGAGAGAGAAAATCCAAAACAGGCTCTGCACTGTCAGTGTAAAACCCGATGTAGGGCTTGATCTTTACACACTGTGAGATCGTGACCTGAGCCAAAATCAAGAATTGGACATTTACCGACTGAGCTACCCAGGAGACCCAAATTTCTTCTCTATTTTATTTGTCTCACTGTAATTTAAAAACAAAGGTCAATATGATACTCTATAGAAAACACAAAAGACTCCACAAAAAAATTGCTAGAACTAATACAAATATTTAGTAAAGTTGTAAGATACAAAATCAACACACAGAAATCTGTTGCAATTCTATATACTAATAATGAAACAGCAGAAAAAGAAATCAGGGAATGGACCCATTTACAATTATACCAAAAACTATAAGATACCTAGGAATAAGTCTAACCAAAGAGATAAAAGATCTGTACTCTGAAAACTACAGAACACTTATGAAGGGAATTTAAGATGACACAAAGAAATGAAAAAACATTACATGTTCACATATTGGAAGAAGAAATGCTGTTAAAATGTCGATACTACCCAAAGCAATCTACATATTCAATGCAATCCCTATCAAAATAACACCGCATTCTTCACAGAGCTAGAACAAATAATCCTAAAATTTGTATGGAACCAGAAAAGACCCCGAATAGCCAAACCAATCTTGAAAAAGAAAACCAAAGCAGGAGGCATCACACTCCTGGCCTTCAAACTATACTACAAAGCTGTAATCATCAAGACAGTATCGTACTGACACATAGCTCAATGAAACAGAATACAGAACCCAGAAATGGACCCACAACTATATGGCCAACTAATCTTCAAGAAAGCAGGAAAGAATATCCAATGGAAAAAAGACAGTCTCTTCAACAAATGGTGATGGGAAAATTGGACCGTAACATGCAGATGCAAAAGAATGAAACTGGACCACTTTCTTACACCATACACAAAAATAAATTCAAAATGGATGAAAGACCCAAGTGAGAGACAAGAAACCATCAAAATCCTAGAGAACACAGGCAGTGACCTCTTTGACCTCGACCACAGCAACTTCTTACAAGACTTGTCTCTGGAGGTAAGGGAAATAAAAGCAAGAGTGAACTATTGGGACCTCATCAAGATAAAAAGCTACACAGCAAAGGAAACAATCAG
Organism: Panthera leo; assembly: GCF_018350215.1. Lineage (NCBI taxonomy): Eukaryota > Metazoa > Chordata > Mammalia > Carnivora > Felidae > Panthera > Panthera leo. The sequence continues at coordinate 56,366,757 of NC_056695.1, read as the reverse complement.
CAAATCTAAAAGGCAACTGGCAGAATGGGAGAAGAAATTTGCAAATGACATATCAGATAAACAGTTAGTATCGAAAATCTATAAAGAACTTATCAAACTCAACACCTAAAAAACAAATAATCCAGTGAAGAAATGGCCAAAGACATGAATAGACACTTTTCCAAACAAGACATCCAGATGGCCAACCAACACATGAAAAGATGCTCAACATCACTCATTATCAGAGAAATACAAATCAAAACCACAATGAGATACCACCTCAGACCTGTCAGAATGGCTAAAATTAACAACACAGGAAACAACAAATGTTGGGAAGGATGTAGAGAAAGGGGAACACTCTTATACTGTTGGTGGGAATGCAAACTGGAGCAGGCACTCTGGAAAACAGTATGGAGGTTCCTCAAAAAGTTAAATATAGAAGTACCTTTAAATCCAGCAATTGCACTACTAGGTATTTACCCAAAGGATACAAAAATACTGATTCAGGGGTGCCTGAGTGGCTCTGTCAGTTAAGCGTCTGACTTTGGCTCAGGTCATCATTTCATGATTCATGAGTTCAAGCTCCTCATTAGACTCTGACAGCTCAAAGCCTGGAGCTTGCTTCAGATTCCGGGCCTCCCTCTTCTCTCTGCACCTCCCTGATCTCTCAAAAATAAACAAACATTAAAAAACTTACTGATTCAAAGGGGCACATGCACCCCAATGTTTATAGCAGCATTATCTACAATAGCCAAATTACGGAGACAGCCCAAATGTCCATCAACTGATGACTATAGATAAAGAAGAAGGATGAAATCTTGTCATTTTTAACAATGCGGTTATAGATACAGAGTATCATGCTAAGTGAAATAAGTCAGTCAGAGAAAGACAAATACCCTATGATTTCATTTATATGTGGAATTTAAGAAACGAAACAGATTAACATAGGTGGGGGAAAAAAAGAGAGGCAAACCATAACACATATTCTTAACTATAGAGCCACCCACTGAGGGTGGCTGGAGGGGAGATGGGCAGGGTGATGGGTTAAATTGATGATGGGTATTAAGGAGGGTATTTGTTATAATGAGCACTGAGTGTTATAGGTAAGTGGTGAATCTCTAAATTCTACTCTTGAAACTAATATTAATCTATATGTTAACTAACTAGAATTTAAATAAAAACTTGCAACAAAAAATAAATAAAATGCTGCTTTTCACACACACACCAAATAGCTATAATCAACCAATTACTTTAAAAAAATGGCTTATATTAATGTCTGAGCAAAATAATTTGAATTAATGTCTGTGTATAATTGACAAATATGATTCTACAAACTTTTTAGATTGTTTCATGTAGTTGACAATTTTTTTCAATTGAATGGTGATTAAAATGACCGGATTACTATATTTCATATATATGTACACTTACATGTAAATTAGACTTATTCCTTCTAAACTTTATCTCACTAAATGATATCTCTACCCCATTCCTCAAAGAAACATAAACAAGAAAGTACACATTATCTTTAAATCATCAACTTCTCTTCTCTTCCACACTTGATCTCATTAGTTTGCCCTATCACTTTTACCCACAAACTAAGTTTCAAATCCTTTCCCTTTTATCCATCTCTACTGTCAACCTGCCAGTCCAATCCAGCATCAGTGCTTCTCTGCTCTAAGTGTAATATTCTCCATACTAGATTTCCTACTTGTACTTTTTCTCTATACAGAATATAGCATGATCTGTGCAGGGATAGAGTTCATTTGGGGCCTTGAGACACTGTTGTTGAGGCAGCAATGTTTTGATAAAGAAGTGAACAAGTATAAAAGAAGCCATCAAAAAAGCCAATCATGACAACATTGAGAAATGGAAATAGTGTAGGTTCTTGAGAATACCGTTAAGTCATAGAAGAAAGCAACTCTAGAATTACTGTGTGCTTTAGTTCTATGGGATGTGAACCTTTCTTTCTTTTTTTTTCTGTTTAAGTCACTTACTGCCGACAACATTTTTTGCTGCTCTAAGAATTAAGAAACCAATTCTGTTAGCTCCTTAAGATAACAGGTCTTCCAGTTTTAAATAACTCAATAATTATTTATTAAGTTCCTATTATATGCTGGGGACACAATAGCAAATAAAGCAAAACAGAGAACCTGATTCTCATGGAGTTTACCTTCTAATGGGATGTATACATAAATATAATAAATAATTAAAATATATTGCATAGGGACAAGTAACAAAGAGGAAAAGGCAATTAAGTTGGAAATCACATAGGAAATGCTGAATGGTTGGAGTTTTGAATAGAGTACCAATGAAAAAAACCTCAGAAGGTGATTTTTGAATAAATACCTCAAAGAAATGAGAGTTAGTGCATGTAGATACAAAGCAAAACAAAACAAAACAAGTGTCTCTGGGCATTTAAATCAGGAGCATGCCTGAAAAAAAGTTCCAAGCACAGAAAGGGGGCAAGTAATATTAGAGCTGAGTTGGGGGAGAGAAAAAGACTAAAGTTATAAGGTAAGGGGGAGACATATTCATATATAGTCCTATAAACCACACTAAAGACTTCGGCCTTTACTTTGAGTGTACTGGGAAGCCAGTGAAAGTTGTTCATTAGAACAGTGATATTATCTCACTTGTACTTTTTTTTAACAGTATCACTGTAGTTGCACTTTGATCAGAGGAAAGTGAAAATAAGTGGGTTGATTAAGAGCTATTTTAATATTCTGAGAGAGAGACATACATCTTGGTAAGAATGTTGCAATAAGTGTGGCAAGAAGTGATCACTTCTAAGTAAAATAAGTAAAATCTGAAAGTGCAGTCAGCAAGTATTGGCATTCCATCAAAGTTTATACATAGTTTTTGGATAACACGCTGCTAGGCAGGCACACTAATTATGAATCTACCTGTTTTTGTTATGTCTTTCCTCTTGATTATAACACTCTAAACTACAGACCTATAGTGAGGCTTTCATGAAAGGAGGTATGATCCTACTCCCTGGGTCTCTTCTTTAACTAACAGATAAGATCATATTTCTATGAAAAGAGAGGACAACAAACAAAGGACAAAGACCTTCCTTAAAAGTTAAGGCTACAATATGCTAAACTCTCCAGCAAGAATCTGACAATTCATTTCACCAATACATTTACTTGCTAATAATCAAGCCCTCTCATTTATTTTTTTTAGTCTATTTATTTTGAGAGAGAGCACACATGGGTGCAAGCAAGCAGGGGAGAAGCAGAGAGAGAGAGAGAGAGACTGAGAATCCCAAGCAGGCTCCCTGATGTCAGTGCAGAGCCCTACACGGGGCTTGATCTCATCAACCATGAGATCATGATCTGAGCTGAAACCAAGAGTCAGATGCTTAACTGACTGAGCCATCCAGGTGCCCTCTCATTTATTTTTTAAGCCCATTCTATCGTATGACATTCTTTCTGGTTTGCCCCAGTCTTCCATAAGGAAAGTCTCATTATTCCATACATAAAGCTTACAGTAAAATATTAGTTGCATTTTCTAAAAGAGTTCTAAGTTAAAAAATTTAACAATATCATTCAATATTGTTGCAACTTTACTTTTAATTTAGAAAAAAAAGTTTCCAATCTCTTTTAAGAAAGAATAAGTTTCCACCCATGCAGTTCCTCAGTAAGAATAAATCTTTACCTTGGATTTTGTTAAGAGTGTTTTTTAAGTGCAAAAAATATATATGAGATGATTTAAAATATATGAGATGATTATTTAAAATGCATATTCTTCAGAGCCTCAACATCACACATTCTAATTAGCAGATATTAAAATTTAACTAAACTCTAGTTAATATTTAAATGCATAAAGAATCATATCTTTACAATATTAAATATTTTTTGCCTCCATACACCTCCAAAGACTGGGTGCTCACTATATCCTCAAAGGAAATAGTAACCTTCCAAGGTACAGATCATAAAGTGAAAATTGCCTTTAACCATGAATCAGTAGTTTTCCTTAGTCTCTAATATTTTGAGTAAATGAGATTTTATCTACAAAATAAAATTAAAACAGGACAAAACCTGATGCCTGTATAAGACTCTCCCCAGAGCTGATTTTTGAAAATATCAACAAAATCAATAAACCCTTAGCTAGACTAAGAAAGAAGACGAAAATATTTAAAATTATAAATGAAAGTGGAACATCACAACTGATATCACATAAATAAAAATAATTATGAGACTACTACTGTGAGAATTATGAGACTACTATAAGCAATTATAGAAGGACAATTTGATAACCTAGAAGAAATGGATAAACGCCTAGAAACACATACCACCAAAGCTGAATCATGGAGAAATAAATTTTTTAAAAATCTGAACAGACTGATAACTAGGGAGGGTACTGAAACAGTAATTAAAAATCTCTCAACAAAAACCCAAGACCACGTGGTTTCACTGAAGAATTCTACCAAACGCTTTCAAAGAATTAACATCAATCCGTCTCAAACTTCCAAAACTGGGGAGGAAGAGATAATTCCAAATTTATTCTATGAGGCCATCTTTACCCTGTTCCAAAATCAGATAAAGACACAAGAAAACTGCAGACCAATATTCCTGATGAACTCTAACACAAAAATCCTCAATAAAATTCTAGCAAACTTGAGTTCAGCAACGAATTTAAAGAATCACAGATTATGATTCTGTGGGATTCATACTTTGACTACAAGGATGGTTCAACATATGAAGATCAATATAATACACCACAGTAACAAAATTAAGACAAAAACCACATGATCATCTCAATAGATTCAAAAAAACAATTTATAAAAATCAATTTTTATAAACAAAGGATGTTTATAAAAATATTCAACAAACTAGAAATCAAAGGAAACTACCTAAATATAGTAAAAATCAGGTATATAAAACCCATAACAAATATCATACTCATTTTGGGGAAAGACTGAAAGCTTTTTCCTTAATATCAAGAACAAGATGAGGATGCTCACTCTTGTTGCTACTATTTAACACAGTACTAGAAGATCTAGCTATAGTAAGCAAACAACAACAAAAATGCAGACAACTTGAAAATGAAGAATTTAAATTCTTTGTTCAGAGAGTACATGATGATATATGTAGAAAACCTTAAAGGTTCCACAAAAACATTTTTTAATGTTTATTTATTTTTGAAAGAGATAAAGACAGAGTGTGAGTAGGGGAGGGGCAGAGAGAGAGGGAGACACAGAGTCCAAAGCAGGCTCCAGCCTCTGAGCTGTCAGCACAGAGCCCAAAACAGGGCTCAAACCCACGGACCGTAAGATCATGACCTGAGCCAAAGTCGGACGCTTAACTGACTGAGCCACCCAGGCACCCCTCCACAAAAACATTGTTAAAACCAATAAATTCAGCAAACACTCAGAAATCAGTGTTGTGTTGCATCAGCACTCAGAAATCAGTTTCATTCCTATACACTTACAATGATAAATCTAGATAGGAAGCTAAGAAAACAATCCAATTTATTATAGCAGTACAAAAGACAAAATACTTAGAAATAAACTTAACCAAGGAGGTAAAAGAGTTGTATACTGAAAACTGGAAACATTGTTAAAAGATATCAAAGTAGATACAAATAAATGGAAAGACATCTCAGGCTCACAGACTGGACGATAATATTGTTAAAATATTCATACTACCCAAAGAAATCTACAGATTCAATGTAATCCCTATCAAAATTCCAATGGCATTTTTTAAAGAAATAGTTTTAAAAAAATCCTAAAATATATATGGAACCTTAAAGGAATTTTTAAATAGTCAAAAAGTCTTGAGCAAGAAAAAATTTGGTGGCTCATATTCCTGGATTTAAAAACATACTGCAGAGCAAGAATAAGATGATGTGGTGATGTAGTAAGGATAGATTTATAGAGCAATGGAAAATATAGGTATTTCAGAAATAAATTCTTTCATACATGACCAGATGATTTTCAACAAGGGAGAGAGAGAGGACTACACAATGGAGAAAAGACAATCTTGTCAACAAATTTTGCTGGTAAAACTATATAGCCACATGCAAAAGGATGAAGTTGGACCCTTTCACCATATACAAAAGTACCTGAAATTTGGATTAAAGATTTAAATATAAGATTGAATCTATTAAACTCCTAGAAGAAAGAAGAAAACAGAAGAACACTTCACGTCATTGGTCTTGATGATTTCTGGAAGATGACACTAAAAGTACTAGCTACAAAAACAAAAACAGACAAATGGGACTACATCAAACTTAAAAACCTCTGTACATACGAAGAAGTAATAAACAGAGTGAAATAACCCACAGAAAAGGATAAAATAATTAGAAACCATATATACATGAAAGGGTTAAATCTAGACCACATAAGGTACTTCTAAAATTCAATAACAAACAAATAATCTGTTTTAAAAAATGAGTAAAGAACTTGAATAGAAGTTTCTCCAAAGAAGGCATAAAAATGTATATTAATCACATGTAAAGATGTCCAACATCACTAATCACTGGGGAAATGCAAATCAAAACTACAATGAGATGTCATCTTATACCCATAAGGATGACCACTATCAAAAAACCTAGAAAACAACGGTGGGGAATAAGCTTAGGAATCCCCCGGACTTACACCAATGGGTGAACAAGACATGAAGAAGTACAAAGCCATAAGATGCTCACACCTGAGTTTGGGTAAACAACACAAGGCACCCAAGAATAGGGAGGTGCAGTGGCACCCCAGAATAGAGAAGGGTGCAAAGGCACCCAATACATAGGTATATGAAATAAACAAGATTACATATTCAGGGCAGAAGCACCCCCCAATTTAGTACTATAGCAGAAAGCTGCTTGCACAGGAAGGAAGGACCAAGTTAGGGAAACAGGTAAACTGAGCTATAGACTGCTGCGCTGTAGGTGAAGCAGCCCAGAGAGGAGATGGTTAACAAAAGAAATGGTGTCTTGTTAACCCTGAGGTTATTTCCCCTGTCTCATCTCCTAGGCTAAGATAAACACACATGGAGCCTCCTGTCTGCCATTAACAACCATCTGCCTATCTGCCTGGTGCCAAGATTTTGTTTTATATTGACCCAAAACCCAAACGCTGTATATCTTCAAAACCCCCTTTTCCCTCATGTCCCCAAGTTAATGTTCCCAGTTTCTTTGTCTCTTTATGCATGCCCATCACATTTGTAAGCCTTCTGATCTTAATAAATATGGGGCAAGGACCCTTATTCGGGGCTCTTGTCTTTTCCCAGATATTAGCCATCTCTCGCTTTTCATTCTGCATCCTGCTCTCTTGCTAGACAAGAGAGAGCTTTAGACTTAGAGTCTATGACAAACAATAAATTGATGAGGATGAAAAAAGTTGGGTAAGTTGGGTCCCTTGTGATCTCCTGGTGGGACTATAAAGAGGTGCAGCCAATATGGAAAATAATATGAAGAATCCTCAGAAAATTAAAAATAGAATTGCCATATGATCCAGCAATCTCACTTCTGTGTGTGAGTGTGTGTGTGTGTGTGTGTATGTGTGTGTGTGTATACACCCAAAAGTGCTCAAAGCAAGATCTTGAAGAGATATTTGCACACCTATGTTTATCACAGCATTATTCACAATATCTAAGAGATAGAAGCAACCCAAATTTCCATCAACAAATTAATGGATAAAGAAAATGTGGTATATGCATAGAAGAGAAGATTATATAGCCTTTAAAAAGGAAGAAATTCTATCACGTTACAACATAGATGAACCAGGGAGACGTTATTCCATGTGAAATAAGCTAATCACAAAAGGAAAAAATACTCTTTGATTCCACTTATATTCTAAAACTTTTAGTATCAATTTTAGATTTGCCTACTTTCAGTTTCTGCTGTATCTAGTAAATTTAGCCTCTTGAGACCCAAATCAGAACTTGCTATTTTAGATATTCTGGAAGTGTAGTCCAAAAATTCATGTTGTATAGGCACTACTCTTGATTGCATACACATAAGGTAACACTTATTTTCCTCTGTGCTTTTGTAAGAAGGAATATATTAATTTTATTTTAAATCACCACTTAAAGACACAGTTATATTTTATACATTTACTTCAACATTAAACTTTATATGCCTACTCTACATTTTGCATTTCTATTAAAATGCAAGTTTGAATGTCAGGTCAAGACAACACTATACTTCACAGAGTTCATGGACGTTCTAAACTTAATATAAAATATTGAATGAATGAAATTGTTCCCTTTAGGGAGAGAATATATAACCTCCATTAGATTCCTAAACAGATTAGTGATGAAAGGAAAAACATCCTCACAAACGACTAATTTATAGCTTTGTTTTCAAAACCAATAATTTCCCTTTATCTAAACTATCCAACTGATAGACCATCAATTGTAATCAGGATTGTAAATTTACAGTACTATAAATAACATAAACTGATACTTCTGGTTGACACTGTCTATGTAACTTTTTGAAGTCAAATTTACATGTCATTTACACTGTTTCAAATTAATTGAAATAAGATGTTACTGTGACATTCAATCTCTTTATTCTGCTAATTTTCATACTTTGCTTTCCTCAAATTGCAATGTTTGCAATCCTTTGTAAAAGTATGTACATTAGCAGAGAACTGGAGGAAATTAAGAGAGGTTGCAAAGACTATTCTGGGATCGATGAAGATCATTAAAAGTCCATTTAAAGAGGAAAAAGAAGGGGTGCCTAGGTGGATCAGTCAATTAAACAAATGACTCTTGATTCGGCTCAGGTCCTGATCTCATGGTTGTGAGATCAACCCCTGCACTGGGCTCTGAGCTGAGAGCAGAGTCTGCTTAGATTCTTTCTCTCCCTCTCTCTCTCTCTACTCCTCCCCTGCTTGTGCACTCGATCTCTTGCTCTCAAAATAAATAAATAAATAAACATTTTTTTAATAGTAATAAAGACGAAAAAGAAGAGTTGAAAAAAGAGTGAAAAGAGTCTCTGTGTCTCAGTGGAGGAGATGGTACAAATCTGGGTCTTTCTCTGCACTAACTCTTGCTTTTATGCCTCCTACTGTCATTTGCAGAGCATCTGCCCCTGAAATGGGAAATCCATGATGAATGATGTTGATAGCACTGAACACACAAGTGGATTTTTAACCTACGGTGAGTATTCAAATAAAAAACAGATGGCAACTTCTTAGAAACTAAGTACATTCCTCCGGAGGTAAAGTGGAGTGTTAAAGCATTTTAACATTGCACTGGAGCAGATAATTAGGGTAATTACGACTCTTCAAAGATATAAGGAATAAGGTCTAGGCCAACTTCCTTCTTTACTTCAAATTGTGAAGATTATAAAATTGTATGGGGAACTTGAACAAAGTAATCGTTTTATAAAATGCAGTAATATTCATAATTGTGGCATGTGAAAATGGTTTGTCGACTTCAATATTATGTTCAAATATGAATTATATAATTAAGAAAGTAAAATCAGGTTGACTCTACTTCACATCAAAGCTGATTAAGTTGCATACAATATGAAAAGTTGTCAAGCTAGTTTAGAGGCACCAAGGAACAAGTATGCATGTATACACACACACCACATACACACTTATACAAAATAAGCGTGAATACTAAGTGATTTGATTTTAGAATATTTTAACCATACTAGTGTGTCACGGTCGTACAATCTCAGCAGTATTACTGTATTCTGAGTGATTTTTATCTTTACCTATTTTAATTATGTCTCCAAATAAGCAATTTCTTTAAATTACCATATTGTAGGGGCGCCTGGGTGGCTCAGTTGGTTAAGCGTCCGACTTCAGCTCAGGTCATGATTTCACAGTTTGTGCATTCTAGCCCTGCATCAGGCTCTGTGCTGACAGCTTAGAACCTGGAGCCTGCTTTGGGTTCTGTGTCTCCCTCTCTCTCTGCCCCTCCCCTGTTCATGCTCTGTCTCTCTCTCTCTCTCTCTGAAAAATAAATATTAAAAAAAAATCTTAAAAAAAAACTAAAGTACCATATTATAGAGCAATGATAATGGTTTAATTCAGCACTATGTATAGCTTATATAAAACACTTTTGAAACAAAATAGAAATGTCAATATACATATATAAATATACAGATAAATACCTCATTCTATACTTTCTAACTTCTATATATTTTTCAACCCTTCTTATCCCACTATTACATATTACACACTTAGTGTAATTGGGTCCTATCAGTTCTAGGGCTTTTTTTTAACTATCAATATTGATTCTCTGTATACATTCTTTGTCTTTTCAGGGCTACTTCCATTGTATATACCAATAGCCTTTGGCACTAAGCATACTCTGCTGCTCTCCCTAGTGTAAAAAAAAAAATCAAAGTTGAGAACACTGCCAAGTAATAATTTACTTATTAAGTCACTACATTTTATACTGATACATAAGCAGCCATTGATGTTTGAAGGTAAAGGGGTTCGTTAAAGGGCACAGGAGATATTTATGGCAAAATAACCAGAGTACTTGACTCAATTTGATTTAAAAATGTGTATGTGTTCTTAACAGGCCATGCATATTGCTTGATGAATCTAGGAGAATTTTTTGAGTATTTCCTTGATTTACTGTAGATTTTGTTGTTTGTTCATTGGCTTCTCATAGAAGCACAATTTTGAGAATATAGCTATTACCAATTTAACTGATTTTCATGTATGTCCTTGCACTCTATCATAACTACATCTTTAGGGTACTACCTAGACTGTGATATAATTATTCACCTTCTGACTAGATAACCTGGGTTTATTACATGTAGTTGTCTGCTCAGACCCCAGTAGCAATTTTGTGAAGAACAAAACAGCACTTGCATTCTCATCCCCATTAACCACAAATCAAATCACTATTTCCTGCTGCTGCTATAACGAACTACCACATATTTAGTGGCTTAACATATTTTCATTTTCTGATAGTTCTGGATGTCAAAGTCTGAAATTAGTCTTACAGGGTTAAAATTAATGGGTTGGAGGAGCTGGTTACTTATGAGTGTCCCAGGAAAGAAGCCATTCCCAGCTGCCCCCAGACTCAAGGATGCAGACATTCCTTGGCTTAATAATGACATTATTCCAATCCCTTCTTCCATCATTAGATTGTGTTGTCCTCACACTGACCTATTGCCTTTCCCTTATTGAGGATCCCTGTGATTGCATCAGACCCACCTAGTTAATACACCGTAATTTCCCCAGTTCAAAATACTTGATTATATTGCAGAGTCCATTTTATTTACCATGTAAGGTGATCTATTCACAAATTTCAGAAGTTAGGATATAGACATAATTGGGAATCCATTATTCAACCTGTCATACACTATTTCAAAAACTACTATTTTTATCTCAAAATACATAACCCATGGTATCTCAAGAAGACATGCTACTAGTCACTGAATCAATTTCATGAAAGAGATCATCAACTCCAAGGAGAAAAGACTCTGTGCTATATTATCCAGTTCCCTAACCATTATTTATTCTCATTAAGATGATGTTATTAAAGAGTAGGTTATGTATAGCTCTTGAAATTTTACATGCTTCTTTATTTGCCTCAAGTCACTTTCTGCCTACTTACTAAAATTTGAAATTTATTTTTAAATATCTTGTTATTTAAATAGAGCCAAGTAGTGTGTGATCTTGATTAATATGAATAATACACACAGTATGTAAATTATATATAATATGTAAATATTATATATATAATAATCAGTGAAATGATATATGTAAATGAGAGACTTCTATCCATTTTATTTAAGGGAGGGAAGGGAAGAGCAGAAATGTATTAAGCAATAAAAATAGAGGGAAAGCCCCACACCTTTCCTTACAAGTTGGAAATATTAGACTAAATACAGATTTCTCAGATTTTTTCCCTCAGTTTATCTCATGGGTAAGTGTGTTGCCATTCAGTTGAGTGAGGCCAAATGAAGCCCTGGACACACAGAGGATCCTTTACCTGACATAAGTAAACACAAGTAACTATGCTTCATGTGATTTATAAGATTATGAATATTGGTTGCTTTTTAACTGTTCAGACTTCATTTAAAGAAGGTGATCCTCTGGGGATATATGTACAGCTATAGATAGTGAGACATAATAGGCAAAGAGCCTCCTGAAGCCTGCTGTGGAAGACAGGAAGAGAGCTCAGGTGAATTATCTTCCATTTGCAAATTCCAAATTTGATATCTATAAATTGTGAGGTATTCTGTCGGTCACCAAATTAAAACATTCTCTCTTTTTTTAATGTTTATTTGTTTATTGTTGAGAGAGAGAGAGAAAAAACACAAGTGCAGAGAGAGAGGAAGACAGAATCCAAAGCAGACTCCAGGCTCTGACCTGTCATCACAGAGCCCCACACGGGGCTCGAACACATGAACTGTGATATCATGACTGAGCTGGAGTCAGATGCTTAACTGACTGAGCCACCCAGGCACCCCAAAATTAGAACATTCTAATTGATGATTTAATCACTATTTCAGCAAAACCATCTAACTCTGTTCCTAGGTTAAATGTAAAAGAAATAAATATGATGAGATTTAGTGTTTAACATGATTGAATCCAACCTATCATTACATAACAGAAGCATTTGAATAGCTAGTTTTTTAATAAAAATTGTCCCTATTTTTTTGTCATGTGACTGGAAAACAAAACTCTTTCATTGAGATAATTAAGAGTTGTCATTAAAGGGTGCCTGGTAGTTCATTAAAGTTTGGTTTACTGTCATAATCTTCCATTTTCCTCAATGTTTAAATATCAGTCTCTGCACCATGTTTTTGTGTGACTCTTAGCTTCAGAGTTTTTTAGCTAAGGATTGCAATTATACTTAAGGACAGCTGCTTCAAAGGTCCTTATCAACAGACGTCAAAATATAATCAAAAATGGAAAAATCCAAACATACAATTAACTAGACAGTAATCATAACTCTGTATGGATAGGACTACTGTTTATATGCAAAGGAAGACCAACCCTGAATTTAAGAAACAATAACTAAAAATTTTATAATATATATTATATATAATATATACATATAATATATAACATGTAATATATATAAATATATATAACATATATATAAACATTTTATAGTTTATAAAGATTTCTCTCATATTTTTCTCATATGTATATATATGAGCTTTCTCATATATATATATATATATATATATGTTTATGTATATGTGGAATTTATTTTGCTTCTACCTAATAATTTGGTTAGGAAAACAATGTTTATCCTCATTTGCTTAACAAATGTATTTTGAGAAATTGCTTTGGTCTATGCACTATGCTAGGTATAGAGGAAGGAAACATCAGTAAGAGTGGCAATGATTTTACTCTAACAAAATTAATTTTTAACAAAAGAGCTGACACTTAAACACAAATTTAAAATACAACATAGGGTTTAATGACTATATACTCTCTTCCTGTTTGCCTTTTAGGTAAATCTCTCTTCATAAAAAATCACTGAAAACTGTGAAACACTGGTAAAAGAAATTAAAGATGACATGAGGAAATGGGAAGATATTCCATATTCATGGACTCACGACTTAATATTTCTAAAATGTCCATATTCATTTCTAAAGCAACTCAATGCCCAAAACAGATTTAATGCAATCCCTATCAAAATACCAACAGCATTTTTTTTACAAAACTAGAACAAATAATCCTAAAATTCATATGGAACCACAGTAGACCTTGAATAGCCAAAGCAATCCTTAGGAAGAACAAAGCTGGAGGTATCAAAATCCCAGATTTTAAGATATACTATAAAGCAGTAGTAATCAAAACAGTATGCACCTGGCACACAAATAGATACATCAGTAGAACAGAATATAAACCCCAGAAATTAACCCACAATTATATGGTCCATTAACATAACAAAAAAGGCAAGTATATGCAATGGGGAAAAGACAGTCTTTTCAATAAATGGTGACGGGAAAACTGGACAGCTACATGTAAAAGAACAAAACTGGACCACTTTTATACCACACAAAAAAACTCAAAATTCATTAATGACCTAAATGTGAGACCTAAAACCATAAAACTCCTAGAAGAAAACAGAGGCAGTAATTTCTCTGACATTAGCCGTAGTGATATTTTTCTAGGTATATGTCTAATGGCAAAGGAAACAAAAGCAAAAATAAACTGTTGGTACTAGATCAAAATAAAAAGCTTTTGCACAGCAATGGAAACCACCAACAAAACAAAAAGGTAACCCACCGGATGGGAGAAGATATTTGCAAATGATATATCTGATAAGGAGTTAATATCCAAAATATGGAGAAAGTGTATACAACTCAACATCAAAAAACACCAATCTGATTAAAAAACGGGCAGAGGAACTTAACAGGCATTTTCCCAAGGAGACATGCAGATGGCCAACAGACACATAAAAAAGTGCTCAATATTACGATCATCAGGGAAATGCAAACCAAATCCACAATGATATATCACCTCACACCTGTTAGAATGGCTAAAATCAAAATGACAAAGAAGTAAGTGCTGGTGAGGATGTGAAGAAAAAGAACCCTTGTGCATGTAAATTGGTGGGAATGTAAATTGGTATAGCCACTGTGGAAAACAGTATGGAGTTTCCCTAAAAATTAAAAATAGAAATATCAGTGGATCCAGTAATGCCACTACTGGAATTTTACCCAAGGAAAATAAAAATACTAATTAAAAAAGATATGTGTACCCCATGTTTATTGCAGCATTTTTTACAATAGCCAAGATATAGAAGCAACCTAAATGTTTACTGATGAAGATGTGTGTGTATGCACAGACACACAATAGAATATTATGCAGCCATAAAAAGGATGAGATCATGCCTTTTGCAAGAACATGGATGGACCTAGAGGGTATAATGCTAAGTGAAATAAGTCAGACTGAGAAATATAAATACCATATGATTCCACTCATTAGTGGAATAAAAAAATGAAATTTAAAAGAATTACACCTATAAATACAGAGAACTGATGGTTTCCGGAAGGGAGGGGTTTGGGGGGTTGGTCAAAATGAGTGAAGGGGAGATGGAGATACAGGCTTTCAGTTATGGAATGATTAAGTCATGGGAAGAAAAGGTACAGCATGAGGAATACAGTCAATGCGACTGTAAAAGCAACATAATGCGACAGATGGTAGGTATGCTTATGGTGAACACAGCATAATATACAAGCTTGTCAAATCACTACATTGTACACATGAAACAAATATGACATTGTTCATCAACTATACTCAAATTAAGAGTATATCAAATGAAATAGCAATTTTTAAATTTGTCTTGCATTTATAGTAACTTCAAACTTTTTAATCTGATCCTCACCATAGCCATGTGATATATCTACTATAGTTATTTTTTTTTTTAAGTAGGCTTCATGCCCAGTGTGGAACCCAACATGGGGCTTGAACTCACAATACTGAGATCAAGACCTGAGCTGAGATCAAGAGGCAGATGCTTAGCCAACTCAGCTGCCCAGGTGGCCCTCTACCATAGGTATTATTTCTTTAATTGTATAGATTAAATAAATCATGTTCAGAGAAAGTGGTGGTTTGCTAAAAGTTGGTAGGAGAGCAAAGTAAAATTCTATTTGTCTGTTATTCTTGCCATACAAATGTGTGGATATAAATAATATGTTAGGTTTCTAAAGCTTCCAATAAACTCCAGGATTTCTATTCTTGTGGTTATGGTTGTCTCATGGAGGGGGTGGGGTGATGGTAGGGGATAGAGTCTCTTTTTATATAATACATAGAAATGAGAATAGCATTCAAATACCTATTTAATAATAATTATATTTGAATGAAAACCTAGAATCTAAATATGTAATAAAGAACATAATATATATTACTCTTTTTTTAACTTTATTTTTTTAAATCATTTTTGAGAGAGAGAGAGACAGAGCACAAGTAGGAGGAGGGGCAGAGAGAGAAAGAGAGGGAGGGAGATGCAAAATCCAAAGCAGACTCCAGGCTCTGAGCTATTATATTAGCACAGAGCCCGACACGGGGCTCAAACCCACGAACTGTGAGATGATGACCTGAGCCGAAGTCAGATGCTCAACTGACTGAGCCACCCAGGCACCTCTATATATTACTCTTTTGAGAGAAATGCCCATGATGAAAATGAAATGGTTTTATACATAAATATTTAAGCGCAGAGCCAGTGGGTTAAATTTTTTAAAAATTCAACAAAATATTGGATTGTTTTACTTCATTATCAAATTGGTACACACAGTGCATGAAATAGTGAAGCAAAGAACATCATTTAGATGGATACAGAAAACAATTTAATTAAGGAAGCATGCAGCATAATGGGGAGAAATATAAATTAAAAATTGTAATAAGCCTAAAAATAGAAGTCATTTTAAATAATGCTGTCAGCTTGATTAATGTTAAATATATCAAAAAGTCTATGTCATAATAAAAAGAATTTGGTATTGTCTCTTATCCCCTCTAATAACTAGAAAATTATGTGTGTTTGTAATTGTTTTATTATTTGCTGTTTTGAGAACACACTCAAATTATTCCTCTTCACAATTCTATTTGATGGCTAATGTAGATGTGAATTTTTAAAAGATTTGAAGTGAAGCTCTACTATTTTTCTTTCTATCCTCATCCAAAGAAATAAAAATTTCTAGGGAGTTATAGAACTTTACAAGTCATTACCACAGGAAGTCACTGGGATAGATGAACAAATAGTATGACTTTTGCAAGAATTAGTGTGGGGAAGAATTTTACAAGTATTCCTCTAATTAATAGACATCTTTCCTCATTATTCAGATTCTGTATTTGCCAATTTTCCCACCTAGTGACATTTATTTGTAACTCCAAAATCAGTACTTCTAATGCTTTTGTGGTCATCCTGGATAAGCCAGAGTGGCAAGGAATTTGAGTCCCCAGACGTGAGTCTTTCAGCTGAGGTCCAATAAGGGGAAGGGCTGCTGGTTTGTTTCACTTCTCATAAAAGGTAGCCAGTGCATGGTAGAGGCATGCAGTGTGCTACAAGAAGTACCAGCTGTGCTGGTTGGCCAGGGTTTGAATCTCTACCAGGATATTTTGTTCATCATAAGTAATTTTTTTTCTTTTCAAACAAAAGGTCTCACATATTACTGAACCAACCTACTGGTACAGAAGGATAGTCCCCCCCAAAAAAACATTTCTCCATCAAAACATGTCTATTGTTCAGGTAGTGGTGTTGTTTACAGAGTGATAGGATACGAGCACATGACCTTCATGCAGCATAAATATATGTGCCAGCCCATGGACGATCCCTTATACACCCAGCCTGGTTATTCTCCAATGCATCTTCTTGGAGTCGTACCTGATTTTATTACCAGTTTTCACCTGAATCTAGTAGGGAATGGGATAATTCTGCTCTTGTTTCTTGGCCAAGAATCACTCAATCCTGAAAGTCTTATAAGAAGGACATGGTGAGGAACAGTTAATCCTACACACACTGATCCATACACACAATAATGGCAGAGAAAAGGAGAGAGCTAAGTAACTCTTGATGTTGACTTTTTTACTACTTAATTTGTTCTGTGTGCGTGTGTGTGTGTGTATGTGTGTTTCTGTGTGTGTGTGTGTGTGTGTGTGTGTGTGTGTGTGTGTGTGTGTGTATGCTCCTTTCTGGAAACAACAGAGATTAATTCAAGAAAATTTATTTTGGTATTAAAGGATAAAGTACTACTTGATATGCTAGAGAACTTTTTAAGAAGATATACCTAGGTTTAGATTATTTTAGACAATGCAGTTTACTCTATTTATTCAAACATCTATTTTCATTAATAAAATCAAATGTTATAAACATTCAGCACAAACCTCTAGGTGTATCCTATTTCATCTAAGCCTTATACTGAAGGTCTTTCTTATGTGGAGACTGTTTTTCTTATAGAGAACTGTTCAGAAAACTCCATCATATATAAAGGATGAATCACAATTTATTAATAAAAATATAAAACGTTCAAATGTATCCCTCTGATTTCATTTTTTCTGTTGATACCAAATTAGGAATCACCACTGATGAAATCAAATGGATATTTTGAAACCTTTCCACATAATATGCAGAATTGTTTTCTTTGCTGTTTCAATAATTTGGTCTGAGTTTAAAATGTTTTGTTTACCAAATGCCAATTGTGAAGTTATAAAGATGTAAACTAATAGTGATAAAATCATAAGCTGTAGATTTATATTCCACATTCAGACTGTGGCACCAGAACTTACTATGTGTCTTTGGACAAAATGTTTTACTTTTTTATGTCATTTTCCTTATCTATAATATTAAGATAAGTAGACTCTACTTTTTAGAAGTATTGGTTAATTAAATGTGTTAGTGTTCATTATTAAATGTTAACTAGACAGCATGCCAGATAACCAAAGATAATTCACTAATACATCCAAGTTCCAGAATGTGGGAAGAAAGAAGTACATATAACTTGCTCTCTTATTCCATTGGCTGTCTAACTGATTTGATATAAAGGCAAACATCTGTAACATTTATTCCTGAGAGTTATAACCCTAGAAAAAATTCATTAATTTTATTACCATCAGTAAAGGAATAACTGAGGACAACCAGAAAATTTTGAAACCTTTCGTTTTCAACATATCTTAGCTATTGTGTAGAACAGACTCTAAGTTCATGTTGGTGTTACCACCTTACCTTCTCCTGCCGCCCATCCCCTTCTGTATCCTCCTCCTGCTGCATAAGGGCAGAACATGGGACTTGTTTCTAACAGACAGAACTTATAGCAGGGGTGGAATGTTACTCCCATGACGGCATTATATAATATTATAACTTCTGTCTTTTCTGGCAGATTGTCTTTCTTGCTGGCTTTGAGGAAACAAATTGTCACACTGTGAACTGGCTATTGAGAGGTAAGGGACTAAGAACAGCCTCTGAACAAAAGCTAAGAAGGAACTGAAACCCTTGGTCCAACAACCCAAATGAAAAGGAATATGTGTAATAACCATGAGTGAACCTATTAGGATCAGATCCTCTCTTGGTTGAGTTTTCAGGTGACACAGCCCTAGCTAACACTCTTGTGAAGACACCTTGAGCACAGAACCCAGTTAAGTCATGCCCTGAGTTCTTACCCATAGAAATCCTGAGATCATAAACCTGTTGTTGTAAGCCACCAATGTTGTGGTGATTTGCTATCCAGTAATACAAAACTAATAGCAATATATATTATCCTTAAGTAAAAACCATTTATAAGTCCTTTAATTTTGTGAAAGGAGGAAGATAATGAAAGAAATCAGGAGAAAAAAGAGAGAGAAAGGATGTATTCATATGTATTAAGTCAATTTTAATGATATTTAAAACTATTTCCAAAGTGCCTTATTCTAATTCAAAGTTTGCTCTTACTTTGACAAAATTACAAGTCTTTAAATTTTACTTTAGGACTCATGTTTTAGAGCAAGACATGGGAGAGTTAGCTTAAATTTCCTTTAATGTGTCTTTTAGTTTAGAGATACCAAGAAAATATTTTTCCTTAACTTATTGCCAGGGAAGCCCTGAGATATTTTCCCTTTCGTCTTTTCCAAAATCAACCTTCCCTTTTTCTGTTTTCATATTTTTTTTTAAATTCTGAATATGGTAGGCATAAAAACTTGAACTATATATCAAAGGATTTTTTTTATTTTTTGTTTCATCCATTATGAATTGGAAGTCTCCCTTATAATGAGAATTTCTATTTATTTATTCAGAATAGGACTTTAAGTGGTTTGCAAATAGCAGTGAATCCTGGAAATGGCAAATACAAAGAAAAATTGTCTGAAAGGAAAGTAGACTATTTAGACTTTGTTCAAGTATAATCAAAGTGAAGATGTTTCTTCCCTCTGGTGCCAAGATAGTAAAATAAAATAAAATAAAATAAAAAAGACCATTATTTGGTGAATAAGAGATAGAGCTTTTGATACAATACAATCATAGGAAAATTGTTTCAGAGGTGGTGTTGGAGAAGTAATGGATTTTGAAACAATGTAATCATAGCAAAGAGAATCTCAGGTCCTTGGGCATAAAGTAATTTTATGAATAGTCTTACCAACTTTGATAAAATTGTAAGTTTTAAGCAGAAGTGGAAAATTTTATATAAGTAGCTGAGAATTTTATCTAACCTCCACTGATGACTATAAAGTCCTTATGATCTGGAATCCATACCTTTACCTTTCAAACTATGGTCATATAGATTTTTAATTGTAAAATAACAGGGAACCAATCTTCCTTGACTTAAGATGGAATTTTGTCCTGATATACCGATTATAAGTTGAAAATACCGTAAGTCAAAAATGCACTTAACACCAAACCTACCTAACATCCTGGCTTAGCCAAGCCTACCTTAAACGTGCTCATAACATGGACATTATTCTACAATTGGGCAAAATCATCGAACCCAAAGACTATTTTCTAATAAAATATTGAATATCTCATGTCATTTATTGAATACTGTACTGAAAGTAAAAAACAGAATGGTCGGACAGGTACAGAATATCAGCTTGTTCACCCTTGTGATGGTGTGGCTGACTGGGAGCCATGGCCCAGCATCTTGAGAGAGGGCTGTGCCCCGTTGGGCTAGGCTGAGGAAAAGATCAAAATTCAAAGTACAGTGCTATAGAATGGGTATCGCTTTCACACCATTGTAGAGCAGAAAAATCCTAAGTCAAAACATCCTAAGTCAAGGATCATCTATACATGAATCTCATTTTGTACTAGTAATGAATTTTGTATTTTGTGTATAAATTTGGGGAAATGAAACAAATACCTAATTGATTTTTAAAATCAGTTTGTCTCTCCTATATTAAGGAACAGATTTTTTTTTAATTTTTTAATGTTTACTTATTTTTGAGAGAGAGAGAGAGAGAGAGAATGAGAGTGAGCATGAGCAAGGCAGGGGAAGAGAGAGGGAGACACAGAATCTGAAGCAGGCACCAGGTTCTGAGCTGTCAGCACAGACCCCAATGCAGGGCTCAAACCCACAAACTGAGAGATCATGACCTGAGCCAAAGTCAGATGCTTAACCAGTTGAACCACCTAGGCGCCCACTAAGGAACAGATTTTGATAAATGTATGTATTGCTAAGAAATATCTGTTCTCATATAACATAAATGTTCATTATATAAAATATAGCTTAACTTTCTCCCAGATAATGCTTTAAGGAAGGGTTCATGTTCAAATTTTTTAAACATTATTTGTTTTGATTTTTCATCTTTAAAGTATTTATTTTCTGAAGCCAAAGATTTGCCATTTTCTATTATTTCCAACTATTGGAGGAGATATTGCTGTGATTTAATTTGTACATATTGTTTGGTTAAAAGCACGAAACACTGTCCTTATCAGATTTAGTCCGTTAAAGTGGGGATAGCCCCCACACTTTGTTGATATGTCTTTCTTCTTGTGATACTAAATCATTTCACAACCAACTGTCCAGATAGAAGACTTTAGGGATAGGTTTTACCTCTATACTACAGATGTTGCTTTATCATCTTGTCAGCTTCAGGTATTTCATGTCAGGTTATTCAATAATTGAAGAAAATTGTTAGGTTTCTCACAGATTAGAATAATGATCTATTCATACTTTATAATTTCTATGTTTCAGTGCGAATCACTATCAACTTTAGTTTGAACCTAGGATCTATAGGTCAATACCCATATTAGACATCTCAGTGGAGGAAGAAAACTCAGCGAGGAAGAAAATTCAGTGGGGAAGAAAAGTTGAATTGCACTAATACTACCACAAAATTAACTCTATAACAGATCAAGTTTTCTTAACCCTCAGCGCTACTGACATTTGAACTGGATAATTCTTTATTATGGGGGACTGTGCTGTGCATTTAGGATGTATTAGAGACATCTCTGGCCTCCACCCACTAGCTGCTGGCAGCGCCCTCTCCCCCTCCAGCAGTGACAGCCAAATGGCTCCAGGCATTGTCAAATGTCCTCCTGGGATGGTCGGGGTGGGAGTGGGGAATTATCTCTAATTGAGAGCCACTGCTATACAGAAAAAGATTCTTATGCTGTTATTTACAAAAAATTTAACTTTTCATTGCTTAAGAATTTAGTTAGGTATTTCCACTTAAATTTACATATAGATTCAAATAAATCTGGAATTATAATACTACATATTTTAAAAAAAAATTTAAAGTTTATTTTTTGAAAGAGAGAGAGAGAGAGAGAGAGAGAGAGAGAGAGAGAGAAAGCCAGGGAGGGACAGAAAGAGAGGGAGAAATCCCAAGAGAAATCCCAAGCAGGTTTTGCACTGTCAGTGCAGAGCCCAACATGAGGCTTGAACTCACAAACCCTGAGATCATGACCTGAGCCAAAACCGAGAGTCAGATGCTTAACCAACTGAGCCACCCAGGTGCCCCATACTACTTATTTTTATATCATGAATCAGCAAACACTTTCAGTATATTCTTTGCTTCTTTTCTGATTGAATTATGGATCAGTCCTGTTGACTAGTCAAAATGAAAATGGTTTATATTGATATTTGACTAGTCATAATATGATATAGCTTAATATGTATAAGAACCCATAAATATACTTGTTTCTGGGTTTTTTTTCTATCCCTATGAAACGCTTGACTTGACGTGAAACTAAAATTCTGTTTTACCTAAAATTCTGAATCACTTCTGAGATATAGCTGTGAAAAATAACTTCATGCTTAATTCCACTTAATGAGTTTAGATAACTGGCCTGAGATATCTATCCTCTACTCTGCTACGGTATCTTATTTTTTTAATATTTTTTGTGATGTTTCTTAAATGGGTTACAAATGTGAAATTGATAAGAGTGGGTAGTTTTAAGCAATAATATATTAGGAAACATTTGCTGAATACATGATGAGTCAATAAATAACTGAAAAGTGTAAGGGTAAATAAAAATTTAAACATAGACTTAATTCTCCTCACCAGAAATAAGGGAAAAGACTTCTCTCTCCCTTTTGTAAGAGCATTTAGTTTAGAAAATGTATAATTATAAGTCCATTTTCCTTAAAATATATATATTTTTGAAAACTACAACGGTCTTTTGTCTGCTTTAAGACCCAGAAATGTCTTTCTCAAGGACCTGGGAGCCATCTATGGGATGAGATAGCACTCCCATCTTTTTAGTCTCTGTGGCTTGTCCTTGGTTGCAAAACTACCTCCTATCCTTAAAGATATGAAAGGCTTTTTGTTTTGTTTAGTTTTCCTCTGGATTAAGCCACTATGTACATGGTCACTATAATACCAGGTAGATCCAGGATGAACTCTGTGCCCAATTGTTAATTCCTCTTACTTGGAGGAGTAGATTGTTTATCTTAAGAACATGTATATAATGGATTGTATCTCCTTGACTTTTTAAAAAGGTGGGATTTCTTCCTATCTTTGCAATCTCTTAGCAGATTGCCTGATTTGCAGATCTTGTTGCGGTTTAATGTTTATTCGATAATAAAAGTGTTTTCTTTCATTGCTATATTTGTGAAGAGAATCTGGATTGGAAGAAGATTTTGTTTTTAATTATATTTCCCCAACAAAGGGGACTAATAAATATGAGTATTTATTCAACCCATGTGTTATTAGTCTTCTTTGTTATGAAATATTATCTATCTATCTATCTACCTATGTATTTTTTTTTCTGCTCTTTCCTCTTTATTGTTCTCTGGCTGGAGGTTCTGGGAGGCCAGAATTAATGTTATTAAATATATCTGAGTTTTAGTTTCACCTGTGTTTTCATTCCTTTTACCAGAAAGCCAGGGAGAAAGAATTAGGCTTCTTGAATTACCACTGTATAGTTACCTAAGCCCCAGTTATTATATTCTGGTGTTACAGTGAAGACCGTGGCAGAGAAACATATTGAAAGAATCTTCATTTTGCTGAATAGGGCTTCAACTCTTACTGCTGCTATAGGTTAAATAAGATGTACTGAGAAAAGAAAATACTGGCAGATATGCCCTGGAGAGTAACTCTCTTAACTGAATCCTCTGCCACCTCTGCTTTTCTGCTGAATAAGCCCAGAAATAAAGCTATAAAAATAGTGCAATTGGGTTTGGAAACAGGAAGTTAAAAAGTGGAGCTTTGCTGATGTCAAAGGCCTTTAGGCAAGATACCTTAAGAGGTTTTCCCTCTCTCTTCTTTCCACTCTCTTTTCTCTCCTTTGCCCCTCTCCTTTCTTTCCCCCTTCCTTTATGTGTCTTTGTCTTTGTGTTTATTAAAAAGCCAATCATAAGTTAAAGGTTTATTAACTTGAAGCTTGTGGCAATTTAACATCTAGACCATTTCCTTGAGACCATTTCCTGGGGGCAAATAACAAAGAATTACTAAACTGACTTCAGTCAAGGCCGAGAACCCTTACTTATGCAATACTGATAAAAACCAACCTAATAGAAACTCAGCTGCCTGGGCTTTTAGTGTTTTTTCTTCACTATTTCTGTCTGTCTTCAGTATTTGGTGATACATTAGTTTAATGATTTCCAGCCATGTTTCAAAAATATTCTTAAAACCTTAGGACTATTTATAAAACTAATGCCAACTTACAAAACCACAATCATTAAGGTGCAAAGACCTATTCCCGTATTCCTTAGCAATGCAGTCCCTATGTTTCTATTCATCCAGATAGTCTCCAAGCCTTCGTCTCTTCTACCATGATATAACAGTGACTGCATCATTGTTGCTGCCAAAATATACAGGCATTAATGGTGTTAAAATAAAATGTAAATTAAGTCAGATTTCTACAGATGGTCCCTAACTTACAAAATTTCAGCTTAGATTTTTTTCAGTGTAGGATGTATCTAAAGTGATACACATTCAGTAGAAATGAACTTTGAATTTTGGGTTTTTCTCCTCTGGGCCAGCGACACGTGATACCATCCTCTCTTGTGATGGTGGGCAGCGAGCCCCACCTCCCCATCAGCCACACAACCAGAGAGGTAAACAGCTGATACACTCAAACCCCTCTGTACGTACAACCACTGTGCTTTTCATTTTCAGTACAGTATGCAATAAATTAGACGAGATATCCCACACTTTATCATAAAATAGGCTTTGTGTGAGATGATTTCACCCTACTATCTGCTAACGTAAACGTTCTGAGCACGTTTAAAGGAGGGGTAGACTAAGCCATGGTTTCGGTAGGTTTGGTGTATTACATGTATTTTTGATTTATGGTGTTTCAATTAATGATGTGTTTATTGAGATGTAATCCTATCATAAGTTGAGGAAGATCTGTAGCTGCTATCCATCAGTTATATGAAAAATATTCTTTATTTTACACTATCACTGTATTGTATCAGTTTCTATGGATCATTTTAACATCATCTTGGACTGAGTTTTATTTCACTGAGTTTGACAAAAAAGAAATTATCTTAATTATATATATGTGGCTATTGCACAACTATACATATTTTCCCAAATTCATCTAACAGTACTCTTGAAATTAGTAAACTTTACAATATATAAGTTTACCTAAGGAAAGCTCATTTAAAATGAAGAAAGATTGTGGTACCTGGGTGGCTCAATTGGTTGAGCATTTGACTCTTGATTTCAGCTCGGGTCATGATCTTACATTTTTTGAGATGAGTTCTGGGTTGGGCTCTGTGCCAACAGTGTGGAACCTGCTTGGGATTCTCTCTCTCTCTCTCTCTCTCTCTCTCTCTCTCTCTCTCTCTCTCCCTCCCTCCCTCCTTCCCCCTGCCCCTCCTCCATTTGCAAGTGCACTCCCTCTCTCTCAAACATTAAAAAAATAATAAAATAGACAAAGATTAAACTGCCCATGCATGTAACAATATAGATGAATCTTAAAATTGTATATATTGAGCAAGAAAAAGTCATATTTGAAAAAGCAAACTCCAAATGAAATTGAAGTCTAGGCAAGAATAATTTATAGTTCTAGCAAACAGTAATTTCTGAAAAGAGGTAGGGATTAACTGAAATGGGACATGAGTAAACTATCTGGGGTAGGGGGAATACCTCCCACTTTGCTACAAAATTCAATGAATTGTACATTTAATATTTGTGCATTTTACCTTAATAAGCAATTTAAGGAATAACAGTAAATTTAACTTTATCTACCACCCAGGTACCAAGAGAACATTGCCAATTCCTTCCAAGTTCCTTTTGTGTCTCTGCTTAATTATATTCCCCATTTTCATACCTATACATGTTCCCTGGAGTTTGATGCCATACACAAAATTGTTGAGGAGAAAATAGAGCTGCACAGAGTCTGCACTCTCTGGACAATGCCTACATACATGTGAAAGCCACACCCTGGCTCCCATGATATTCTAAACACTTCCTTGGTATTGTAGTGGTGTCATCCTAGGACTTTTACAATGGCAGCATAAAATTATGGCTTTACAAAATGGGTATTAAAGTCCAGTTTGTGATAGTTAATGCCACGCTCACAGAGGTAAATGGGAACTACAAAATATACCCTTGACCTGCAACACGTTTTTCTCAGATGCACACAAACTGCCAGATTCAAAATTGTAGACATTTAAACCCACAGCCAGAGGTTCCAGTTTTAAATATTACTATAACAGTGCCATTAAATTTGTGCAATTTGTGATGATATTACAAAAAGTAGTTTCCTAATTACAAAGACCCCAATAACAGAATTATGCCTTGTGTTTAAGGTTAAATTAAGGAATAAGTCATATAATCTTGGGCAAAATTTGAGCAATGTACTGTGCCTTTTGGACTCTTTATTTAGGACAGGCCCCTGTTCGTATTCCATCAGAGTCTCCACATGCCTCTGTATTCCTGTGCTTGAAATAAGTACACAATTTGTCTCTCTGAAAGGCTTCAATAAATATAATTCCACCAATTTGTCAACTGAATTGTGAAAACACTGTGAAATGAAACAAACAAAACGCATAGAGAATGAAATACCACCTACAGTGCTCATGAAGCAAAGTTGGAAGACAGCTTAGTATGAATCAGTTGGGTCATGTGCTTGAAGCCCAGAATGAGTCAGGCTCAACCATCAAGCATCAACAAAACTGAACCAAGGAAAGGAAATCTTTGTAGGCAAGAGCCTGGAAGGAAAAGAACACATGCTCTTTGTAAACAGCTTGCTCCCAAGAGAAACAGAGTAGGGGAGAGCTGAGGTGAGTGTACCTGCCAGACCGCTTCCCAAATTTATCAATTCTACCTTCCCAGCATGGAAAGAAACCCACATATAGCAACTGTAGTTACAGTTCCTTCATTGGAAGGAAAAAACAAGAGAGGTGATAAGCATTCTATAGTAACAACTACCAGGTTCTAAAATTATAACTGGAATGTAGTAGCTCCCATCGGTCGTGAACAACACAGCTTGCCAAATTTGGTGTATTGGGCTTGGATTCTTCCAATTACTTATGATTCCATGCCAAAGTTGAAAGTTCTAAAAATGTCTAACTTTGTTTTTTTTTTTTTTTTTGATTATTCAAATCTCTTTATAATTATGTTTACTATCATTATCAATTTCATCATTCAGGCCAACTCTTCAGAGTTAGGGAGAAAAGAAAATGCAGTTTGTTTAAATCAGGAAAATAACAAATGCATTTCTGGTATCCTTAAAGCAACATCACTTCACTACAATTCCATCTGTTCCATCTGCTTAGGTGAAAAACATGAGGTCTTTAAAAACTATATAAATCCAAGGCCATATTTCTTCAAATATGATCCTATAGGTATATCTGTTACATATTTCTCCATCCACCCTCATAACAGGTCTGTACCTTAGGTATACTATACTTTACATAACATGGTATACTTAGGTATACTATACTTTACATAACATGGTATACTTAGGTATACTATACTTTATATAATATGGTATACTTAGGTATACTATAGTTTAGGTATGGTCACATATGGGGAAGCTAAATATGTTGTCACAGTTCTAAATTTTTCTTGACACTGTAGCAATCTCCTTATTCAAAGGAAATCAGTTGGATTTATGGACCATTTATGAAAGTCTACTTCCAACTTTAAAGTTTCTCTAGAGTTTTCTTCACTGAATGAAGCAGAAAATACCCCAATTGTGCTTAATATAAGCTAGTTAAGAATTACAGGATTTCTTAACTTTTTGAACTGCTTGCACAAGGTAAGAGAATATTCATCAAATTTTGAGTAGTTCTATATCTGATGGTACATGCTCATCAGCATACTGGGGCATGGATAATTCCCAGGTAATGTTGTGCTTCCTTTACGAAGAGATAGAGATAGAGAGATAGAGACATTTAGAGATATAGATGAAGTGTGGTGTTCTGCAGTGTGGTACAGTGAAACAATCACATGTTTTGAGGTAAAACAGGCTTGGATTTAAAGCCTAAATTCAAAATGTGCTATGCACAACTAGATAAGTCGCATAGTTCTTCTGAACTTCAATGTTCTCAACTGAAAAATAAAGAGAATAATAACTCTAATAACCATAGTGTTACACATATTTAAGAGTAGTATGTATATAAAGAAGTGATCTAGTTAATACTAGATATGCAATAGTACTTGTGCCATTTATTCACAGCAATTATATATTGTACACAATTCCACAAGTCTGTAAGGTTGTTACTTTACTTATATCATACTTTCACTTTCTATTTTTTTATTTTAAAAGGTAATATTACTTGATCACCATGTGATGATAATAATGACTCATCATTTAATGATAAAAAATGATTAACTGTTTTAATGTAGCAAAGTTTAAACACATATCTAAAATATATCTTAATATATACACAATAGAATGCATACTGTTATGCTTTATTACAAGCTTAAATATAATTTTCTAGAAATACAGGATATGCTTATATTTTAAACTGCTAATCATGATTAGACTTTATTCATTTTGTGTTTTGGGATTATGTAAAAAAGTCAAAAGACAATATAGTTACTTTCTCCATTTTATCCTAATGTATGATACAAGTAATCCCTAGGTATCTTTTGCAGAAAAAGGTATTATCTCTTCTAGAAGAGCCACTCTAACATTCTCTACATTATTACAACTCTCTAGGGTACAGGTGGAAAGTAAATGATGATATGAACAAAAAGAAAGACTTTCAGGATGCTGATAATACATGGGCTTCATTCAGAAAACATGATTTAGGATAATGATAAAAGATAAATATAATATTTACCTTTATTTTCCTAGTCTGTGTTGTATTTTCTATTTAATCCTCACAGTATCTTATTTGTGACCCTTGCCTATTTAAATAACCTCTGGAAACAATGCCATTTTATCCATTTCAGATTATAACATACAAGCAGCATTTTGCAGAGAGCAAGGGAAGTGTTTTGTAATAGAATAGTAAAGTGTCTTCAGAACCTGTTTTTTGAATACTTACCCTTATTAACTCCAAGTATTTTTATTACAATGGCTAAATTTTGAAGTCCAATGGACTCTTTTGATAGAATTTTTAAGTATAAAACATTATTATTACCAAGCACAGAAATGAGTAATAAATCTGAATTTATCGTTTCTTCCTGTCCAAAGAGAGTTATTGGTTTTGCAACATAAACTTCAACTGTCCATTTCCTACATTTGTCAGCCTGATTATTTCTGGTCACCTGCAGGCAAAATTTTCTGTAACAGAGGCTTTGAAGTAGCTCATTTTGCTTTTAGCTTCCTAAAATAATAGAATAGTCTACTTTGAGATGGCTTAACTCACACTTTTTTTTTCCACTTTCATGAGCAAATGTGTGAATGCAAGTAGAGCTTGTGGGGTTTCACTTTCCATCCATAATGGAATTAACAAGCTGAAAAGACAAGCCAGGGTACATATGATGCCCAAACACTCTCAAAAGCTAGTCCAATGCTCTGCATTTCTATAGCAGTAATTTTTAGGATTACATTATTTTTTCCTGTTCAATTTCAGTTCCTCTCAGAACCCATCATAAGTTGAGAGTCCTGAGATGAAAGTAAAAATAGCAATGATATATTCCAAACTCAGCAATAAGCCTTCTTTCTTTTTCTGACTCAAAACTTAAGGCACAGGCATGACAGTATAATGAGTTTAAGAAGTCTGAAAGGAACTTGAACTTGCTTTAGAATTTAACTGAATGAAAACAGAAGAGTAATTTTTGGATCCACTGGGCAGAAGAGTAAAGAAAAAGGAAACCCAAGGGCTGTGCTACATTTACCTTTTTGGCCTAAATCAATAGCTTTTTTCCCCTCAGATTAGCACAATGTTTTTTCCCCCATAAGCTACAATGTTAGTGAGATTTAAAATAAATCAGCATTAACCCTGATTTTCAAAATCTCCTCAAATAATTTAATAAATATAAATTTGACTCCACATGTGTCTGCCTCTATACTCACAGTAAAATAAAACAACGAAAGGGTGACTTTTATTCTTTCTAACTAACTTAATTTTATGGGTCTCATAATTTGTAAAAAATGATAGCATGCAAAAATGCTAAGTGTATAATGGCCATAGATATCAATATGGGACATTTCTGTGTTTAAAATACATTGAAACCCACACCATTTAAGTGCTAACATTTTCATACTGCAAATAAATATAAATGCAGTAAGGTGAAGTGATTTTATTTGTTGTTAGTATGACTATGAAATTATGTTTTATTAAAATACTAATATTTTAATACCTTTAAGTTTGTTGGTTATAACATTGCACTATTAACAATTGCTGGTTTGCTGAATAGCAGCACAACTATGGTATTTACTAGGAAACAGTAAAAGAAAAAAGTCCTCTGCCCTTCTTTTTGACATCATATGAGTGGTCAAAATTCAGGACCTCAAGGATCATACCACCCAAAGCAATCTACAGATTCAGTGTAATCTCCATCAAAATACCAATAGCAATTTTTATAGTACTAGAACAAAGAATCTTAAGAATTGTATGGAATTACAAAAAATACCCTGAATAGCCAAAGCAACCTTGAGAAGGAAAACAAAAAGTCCTCTGCCCTGCTTTTTGACATCATATGAGTGGTCAAAATTCAGGACCTCAAGGATCATACCACCCAAAGCAATCTACAGATTCAGTGTAATCTCCATCAAAATACCAATAGCAATTTTTATAGTACTAGAACAAAGAATCTTAAGAATTGTATGGAATTACAAAAAATACCCTGAATAGCCAAAGCAACCTTGAGAAGGAACAACAAATCTAAGGGTAGCATACCTCCTGATTTCAAACTATAGTACAAAGTTTTGGTAATTAACACAGTATGGTACTGACATGAAAATAGACACATAGGTCAATGAAATGGAATAGAGAGCCCAGAAATAAACCCATGAACACATGGTCAGTTAATTTATGACAAAGAAGGCATGAATATACAATAAAGAAAGGATAGTTTCTTCAAAAATGATGCTGGGAAAGCTGAACAACTATATGCAAAACAATGAAATTGGACACCTATGTTATATCATATACAAAAATAAATTCAAAATCAATTAAAAACTTGAATGGAAGCCCTGAAATCATAAAACTCCTAGAACTCACAGGCAGTAAATTCTTTGACATCAGCCTTAGCAGTATTTTTTGGGGGGCCAGTCTCCTCAAGGCAAATAAGCTAAAATAAACAAATGTGATTGTATCAAACTAAAAAGTTTCTGCACAGTGAAGGAAATGATCAATGAAACAAAAAAGCACCCTACAGAATGGGAGATAATATTTTCAATCATGCATCCAATAAGGGGTTACTATTTAGAATATATAAGGAAGTTAAACAACTTAATACCAGAAAAACAAACAACCTCGTTAAAAAATGGGCAGAGAACCTGAATAGACACTTTTCCAAAGAAACATACAGATGGCCAGCAGAAACATGAAAAAATGTTCAACAGCACTAATAATCAGGGAACAGCGAATTAAAGCCAAAATGAGAGATCACCTCATACCTGTCAGATTCGCTATTGTCAAAAAGAGAAAAAGTAACAAGTGTTGATGAGGATGTGGAGAAAAGGGGTACCCTTGTACACTATTGGTGGAAATGTAGAATAGTGTCGCTGAAAACAGTATGGAATTTACACACACACACACACACACACACACACACACACACACACACAATAGAATAACCATATGATCCAGTTATTCCATTTCTGGGCTTCTGGGCATCTAGCCAAAGAAAATGAAAACATAAATTCAAAGAGATATGTGCACTCCTATGTTCACTTCAACATTATTTACAATACCAAGATATGGAAGCAATGTAGGCATCCATCAATTGATGAATGAATAAAGATGTGGCATGCACGCACACACACACATACACACACACACATGCACACTGGAATAATACTCAACCATAAAAAAAGAATGAAATCTTGCCATCTGTGACAACACAGACATAGAAGGTATTATGCTAAGTGAAATAAGCCAGAGAAAGATAGATACTATATGACTCACTTATATGTGAAATCTGAAACAAAACAAAACAGATACAGACTTCTAGATACAGGAAACTGTTGGTTACCAGAGCAGGGAAAGGTTGTGGAGGTGAGGAATATAAGGGGTACACACTTCAAGTTATAACATAATTAATCATGGGAATGTAATTTACAGCACAGGGAATATAGCCAACAATATTTTAACAACTTTGTATGGTGAAAGATGGTAACTAGACTTATTATGAAAATCATTTTGTAATGTAGAAAGATATCAAATCACAATAATGTATGCCTATAACTAATAGGATATTGTAAATCACTTATACTTCAATTAAAAAGTATTATACAATTTAAAAAATCATATAGCTTAAAAGCTTAAACATTATCATTTCTAGCTTCTACTTCCCAATCTAATTCTTCCAAATTTTCAAGTATATTTGAATTTTCTGTCTGAATTTCTCAACTAATAGGAAACATAGTGTATCAGATGTTAGTTGCTGCATAACAAATCATCCCAAGACTTTCTGGTTTAAAACAATGATTTATTGGAGTCAAATTGGTGGAGGAGTATGGATACCAGAATGTTCCTCCTCCATCAAACTCAGCAGTAATGAGGTTAGAACATGTGGAACTCCAGGAATCCAGGGTACAATGTGACAGAAATCTCTCCAGGGGCATACAGAGACAGCTTGATAGTTCAGAGGTGCATGTTTGTGAATTAGGAGAGATAAAACAGGTGGCAGCATAGGCACAGAAGAGGAGGGGAACCTTTCAGTGGAGAAACAAAAGGAGGAGAAATAGAGGCTGTGGAAGTGTAGGATTGTATTTAGATAAGGAAAAAACATCTCCAGACCACAGTCCAGAAAATGAAGAATAATACAAAGAGAGACAGTTTCTACTTTGCAAACAGCCTTAGGAGTGAAGATTGCAGATTTCAGGGTTGTGTGACTATCTCTGGACCAGAATCATTGCAGGTGCACCTGTGGAAGAGTAGAGCCAGCCCCAGGCTTGGTAACACTTTCTGGGGCACACTGCAAGAAAGCCGTCCCCTCCACTGAGTACCGTGAGAAGAGGGTTTACTCACTCTCCAAAAACAAAAGACCCTACAGGCACCAGCCAGAAGCCCTTTGTCTGCTGGAGGTACCAGTGCTATTCCAGGTCCATGTGGAGCGGGATCCTTTAAGGCATTGGGTTTTGAACCCCAGTCAAGCACCTGGGAGGCACTGGAGACTGTGGAGCAGGGAAAACTGGCTCTTCCACACCCATGCTGCTCTGGGAGGGCTGCTTCAAAAACATGGTTTGGGACACCAGGTCTGAGGAGGAGAGATTGGGGGGTTGCCATTTTCCTCCCCCTCATCAACATAGTGGGGCTTCAGGGAATGGGGCAGTGGCACTGAGGGGAGGCAGGACCTGCTTACACCAAACCTCACCCTTCCAAGACCAGTAACTGCTTATCAGAGTGAGGCTGAAACTCACCAAATCAGGCAGCCCCTCCTCCTCTGGACCAGCACAGCCACCATTTCCAAGGCAACAGTCAACTGTCCTGGGGTTTTATAAGTTATTTTATAAGTTTTTGTAGTTGTTGTTGTTTTCTTTTTCTTATTTCTTTTTTAATTTATTATTTTTTTCTTTTATTTCCTTCTCTTCGCTTTTCACTGCCTTATCTTTCTACTCTCTTATTTTTTTCTCTTCCCTCCATGGAATCAGCCTTACAGTTTCTGGTTTGATTATTGGTCAATTTTTTTTCTTTCTCTATCTTTTTTTTCTTTTTTTTTCTTTCTCTGTTCTCGTTGTTTGTTTTATCAGAAATTTTTACCATATTCTTTTTACACCTTTTCTGTATCTCCTTTTTCTTTATTTTCCTCTCTCTCTAGATTAGGCCCTATAAATTATTTGATTCAGTCTGGTCTATCTGTCCCTATAATTTATCTCTAGTTTGGGGAAAAGTTTCTTTCAACCCCCTTCCTTCTCCTCCTTTCCAGGATTGCTTCAATGAATGAATCAAAGCACACCTTGTGAATGATCCAATCCACTACTACAAGTAGTGAGATAAAGCAGCCAAGACACAATAATGGAGTGCATGTAATACACACAAAAGACATTTCCTGAAATGCCAGACCCTAGACAGTGTATGACCCCCTCTTTTTTTAAATATAGTAGTACTTGCAGGCACAAGACACACAACAAGCTATTAAAACACAAAAAGGACAGAAAAGTAGCCAAAATGATGAAACAGAATAAGTCTCCTCAAAAGAAATTCCAGGAAGAAATGACAGCCAGGGAATTGCTCAAAACAGATATAAATAATATATCTGATCAAGAATTTAGGCTAATAGTCATGAGACTAATAGCTGGGCTTGAAAAAAAAGCATATAAAACAGTAGATAATCTATTGCTGCAAAGATCAAGGAACTAAGAAATAATGATGATGAATTAAGAAATGCTGCAAATGAGGTGAAAAATAAACTAGATGCAGTGACAGCAAGGATGGGAGAAAGAGGGAAGAGAATAGGTGAAATAGAAGATAAACTTACAGAAAATGATTAAGCTGAGAGAAGGCAAGAACGGAAATTACTAGACCACGAAAGGAGAATCAGAGACCTAAGTGATTCAATGAAACAAAATAGTATTCATATCATAGGAGTTCCAGAAGTGGAAGAGAGAGAGAAAGGGGCAGAAGGTTTATTTGAACAAATTATAGCTGAGAATTTCCCCAATCTTGGGTAGGACACAGGCATCCAAGTTCAGGAAGCACAGAGAACTCCCTTCAGAATCACCAAAAACAGATCAACACCATGACATATCATAGTGAAACTGGAAAAATATAAAGATAAAGGAGATTTCTGAAAGCAGCTAGGGACCAACAGGCTTTAACATACAAGGGTAGACACATAAGGGCAGTAGCAGACCTCTCCAGTGAAGGCAAGCTAGAAGAGAGTGGCAGGAAATATTTAATATGCTGAATAGGAAAAATATGCAGCCAAGAATACTTTCTCTAGCAAGGCTGTCATTTATAATAGAAGGAGAGATTAAGGCTTTCCCTGAAAAACAAAAACTAAAGGAGTTCATGACCACCAAAATAGCCCCGCAGGAGATCCTAAGGGATCTGGATGCTGGAAAGCAGCAAAATCTACAAAGGAACAGAGACAACACCATAAGCACAAAACCTACAGATAACACAATGACACTACATCCATATCTTTCAATAATCACTACGTATGTAAATGGACTAAATGCCCCAATCAAAAGACATAGTGTACCAGAATGAATAAAAAAACAAGACCCATCTATACGTTGCCTACAAGAGACTCATTTTATACCTGGGGGCAGCTGCAGATTGAAAGTGAAGGGATGAAGAAACATCTATCATGCTACTGGAAGTCAAAAGGAAGCCAGATTAGCCATATTTATATCAGATAAACTAGATTTTAAAACAAAGACTATAACAAGAGATGAAGACAGGCATTGTATCATAATTAAGGGGTCTATCCATCAAGAAGAGTTAATAATTGTAAATGTTTATGCCCTCAACATGGACCACACAAATATATGAATCAATTAATCACAGACATAAATAACTGTATAGACAACAATACCATGATTGTAAGGGACTTTAATACTATCCTTACAACAATGGACAGATCATCTAGGCGGAAAATCAATAAGGAAACAATTGCTCTAAATGACACATTGGACCTGATGAACCTAACAGATATATTCAGATCTTTTCATCCAAAAGCAGCCCAATACACATTCCTCTCGAGCGCACATGGAACATTCTCCAAAACAGATCACATACTGGGTCACAAAACAGCCCTCAACAAATATAATAGGATTGAGATAATACCATGCATATTTTCAGATCACAACGTTTGAAACTTGAAATCAACCACAAGAAAAAATATGGAAAGCCTCCAAGTACATGGAGGTTAAAGAACATTCCACTAAAGAATGAATAGATCAACCAGGAAATTAAAGAAGAACTTAAAAAATAAGTGGAAGCAAATGAAAATGAAAACATGACAGTCCAAACCCTTTGGGATGCAGCAAAGGAAGTCCTAAGAGGAAAATGCATCACAATCCAGGCCAATCTCAAGAAGCAAGAAATATCTCAAATATAGAATCTAACCTCAAACCTAAAGGAACTAGAAACATAGCAGCAAAGAAACCCCAAAGTCAGTAGAAGAAGAGAAATAATAAGGATTAGAGCAGAAATAAACAACATAGAACCCTACACCCCCCCCCCCAAAAAAAAAACACCAGTAGAACAGATCAATGAATGTAAGAGCTGGTTTTTTGAAAAAATAAACAACATTGATAAGAAATTGAATCAGTTATCAAAAATCTCCCAACAAATAAGAGTCCTGGACCAGATGGCTTCCCAGGGGAATTCTACCAGACATTGAAAGCAGAGTTAATACCTATCCTTCTCAAGCTGCTCCAAAAAAGAGAAATGGAAGGAAAGCTTCTGGGTTCATTCTGTGAAGCCGGTTTGATGCCCAAACCAGACAAAGAAGCCACTCAAAAGGAGAATTATAGGCCAATATCCCTGATGGACACAGATTCAAAAATTCTCAAGAAGATACCTGCAAATAAAATTCAACAGTATATTTTTTTTTAATTTTTTTTCAACGTTTTTTATTTATTTTTGGGACAGAGAGAGACAGAGCATGAACGGGGGAGGGGCAGAGAGAGAGGGAGACACAGAATCGGAAACAGGCTCCAGGCTCTGAGCCATCAGCCCAGAGCCTGACGCGGGGCTCAAACTCACGGACCGCGAGATCGTGACCTGGCTGAAGTCGGACGCTTAACCGACTGCGCCACCCAGGCGCCCCTCAACAGTATATTAAAAGAATTATTTACCATATTCAAGTGGGATTCATTCCTGGCCTGCAGGGCTGGTTCAATATTTGCAAATTAAACAACATGATACATTACATAAAAGAAAGGATAAGAACCATATGATCCTGTCAATAGATGCAGAAAAAGCATTTGACAAAACATAGCATCCTTTCATAATAAAAACTCTCAAGAAAGTTGAGATAGAAGGAACATACCTTATCATAAAAGTCATATATTAAAGGCCCACAGCTAATATCATCCTCAACGGGGAAGAACTGAGAGCTTTCCCCCCAAGATCAGGAACATGAGACATGTGTCCACTCTCACCACTGTTGTTTAACATAGTTTTGGAAGTCCTAGCCTCAGCAATCAGACAACAAAATGAAATAAACATCCTCTAAATTGGCAAAGAAGAAGTTAAACTTTCACTTTTCACAGATGACATGATACTCTACAAGGAAAACCTGAAAGACTCCATCAGAAACCTGCTAGAACTGATCCATGGATTCAGCAAAGTCGCAGGACACAAAATCAATGCACAGAAATTGGCTGCATTTCTATACACCAATAATGAAGCAACAGAAAGAGATATTAAGGAGTCGATCCCATTTACAATCACACCAAGAACCATAAAATACTTAGGAATAAATCTAACCAAAGTGGTAGAAGATCTGTATGCTGATAACTACAGAAAGCTTATGAAAGAAATTGGAGAAGACACCAAGAAATGGAAAAACATTGCATCTTCATGGATTGGAAGAACAAATATTGTTAAAATGTCAATACTACCCAAAACAGTCTACACATTCATTGCAATCCGAATCAAAACAGCACCAGCATTCTTCGCAGAGCTAGAACAAATGATCCTAAAATTTGTATGGAACACAAAAGACCCCAAATAGCCAAAGTAACGTTGAAAAGAAAACCAAAGCTGGAGGTATCACAATCCCCGACTTTAGCTTGTATTACTAAGTTGCAATCATTAAAACAGTATGGTATTATCACAAAAACAGACACATAAGACCAGTGGAATAGAATAGAGAACACAGAATTGGACCCATGAATTTACTCCCCACTAATCTTTGATAAAGCAGGAAAGAGTATCCAATGGAAAAAAGTCTGCTTAGCAAATGATGCTGGGATAACTGAATAACAATATGCAGAAGAATGAAACTGGACCACTTTCTTATACCATACACAAAAATAAATTCAAAATGGATGAAAGACCTAAATGTGAGGCAGAAAATCATCAAAATCCTAGAAGAGAAGACACTCAACAACCTCTTTGACCTTGCCCGCAGTAACTTCTTACTCAACAGGTCTCCAGAGGCAAGGGAAACAAAAGCAAAAATGAACTATTGGGACCTCATCAATATAAAAACTTCCGCACAGCAAAGGAAACAATCAACAAAACTAAAGAGCAACCAATGGAATGGGAGAAGATATTTGTAGATGGCATATGGGATAAATGATTAGTATTCAAAATCTATAAAGATTTACCAAATTCAACACCTAAAAAACAAATAATCCAGTGATGAAATGGGCAGAAGACATGAATAGATGTTTTTCCAAAGAAGACATCCAAATGGATAACAGACACATGAAAAGATGCACATCATTGCTCATCATCAGGAAAACACAAACCAAAACTATATTGAGATACCACCTCACACAAGTCAGAGTGGCTAAAATTAACTCAGGAAACAACAGATGTTAGCAAGAATGTGGAGAAATGGCAACCATTTTTGCACTGTTGGTGGGAATGCAAACTGGTGCAGCCACTCTGGAAAACAGTGTGGAGGTTCCTCAAAAAATTAAAGATGGAATTATCCTACTACCCAGAAATAGCAGTGCTGGGAGTTCATCCAAAGGATACAGGAGTGCTGATTCCTAGGGGCATATGTACCCCAATGTTTATAGCCGTGCTATCAACAATAGCCAAATTATGGAAAGCCCAA
The DNA here is from genome assembly GCF_018350215.1 of Panthera leo. Taxonomy (NCBI): domain Eukaryota; kingdom Metazoa; phylum Chordata; class Mammalia; order Carnivora; family Felidae; genus Panthera; species Panthera leo. The sequence goes on along the minus strand of NC_056695.1, from coordinate 56,327,723 downwards.
ATGTCCATCAACTGACGAATGGATGAAGAACCGGTTATATATATATATACATACAATGGAATACTACTTGGCGATGAAAAAGAATGAACTCTTGCCATTTGCATCAATGTGGATGGAACTGGAGGGTATTAGGCTAAGTGAAATCAGTCAGAGAAAGACAGATATCATATGTTTTCACTCATATGTGGATCCAGAGAAACTTCACAGAAGACCATGGGGGAAGGGGAAGAAAAAAACATATATATAGTTACAAACAGAGAGAGAGGCAAACCATAAGAGACTTTTAAATACAGAGAACAAATGAAGAGGGAAGAGAGTAGAGAAGGTGAGAGGGGGCATTGGGAAAAATGGGTGATGGGCATTAAGGGGGGTACTTGTTGGGATCAGCACTGGGTGTTTTATGTTGAATCACAGGAATCTACTCCTGAAGCCAAGAGCACACTGTATACATTGTATGTTAGCTAACTAGACAATAAATTATATTAAAAAATAAAAATAAAAATAAAAATACATTGTGCTAAAAAAACCCACAATGATTTATTACTTATCAGAGTCCTGTGGGTCAGTGGGTGGCACCTCTAATGGTTTTACCCAGGTTCATTCATTAGGGTGCATTCAGTTTAAGGGTCATCTGGTCAGGGAAGTCCAAATGTCTATTTACTCACATGTTCAGGAATTCATCTGATGCCAGCTGAGACTCCTTGGTTTGGCTCCAAATGGCAGAATTCAAACACTTAGACCAAGTTTCTTTACATAACAGTCTCAGGGTAGCATTCCAAGAAGCAGGCACAGTAGCTTCTCTCATGATGCATGATCCAGAAGCTCAAAGAAATTTTTTTCTCAACGTTCTGTTGGTCAATAGCAGTCACAAGGCCAGAACAGATTCAAGGTAAAGAGAAGCAGACTATCTACCTCATGATGAAAGCTCTGAAATATTGTGGCCGTATTTTCAATCTGTCTTTCTACACACACTTTGTCTACATTGACTGCTATCCTCTTTCTTCCAGCTTTATTGAGGTAAAACTGACATTGTGTAAGTTAAGATGTACAACTTGTTGATTTGATGTATGTTGCAAAATGATTATTAACACCATAAATTTAGCTAACACCTCCATTGTGTCACATATATTTTTTTGGTGTTGAGAACATTTAAGATCTACTCTCTTAGCAACTTTCAAGTATGTAATACAGTATTATTAACTATTACTAACCACCATGTTACACATTAGATTCCCCAGACTTATTCTAGGTGTATCTCCAAAGGAAGTGAAAACAGGATCTTGAAGAGGTCTCTGCACTTCCATGTTTATTGCAGCATATTCACAATAGGCAAGACATTGAAACAACTGAAGTGTTCATCAGTGGATTAATGAATAAAGAAGATATGGTATATATGTACACACACACACACACGGGCATGTTATTTAGACATGAGAAAGAAGGAAATCTCTCCTGTTTCTTATGAGCAAATATTTGAGTCATTAGAGTTTGTAACCTGTAGGGGGAAGTTTGGAAAAACAGTATGATTTTTTTCCCCTTTATTTTGGACTGTGAGCAATGCACCTTTCTCCCACTCTCCTATCACCGTAGCTATTAAGTCTCCTTTAATATACAGAGACTTATTCAATAAAAATTTCTTAGTCAATTCCAATAAACATGGAATATTAATAGCCTCAAACCCAATTGTACCTGAGTGCTGAGTGTTGTCTCTGCCACATGTCCAGTATCATTATGTATTGCTCTGAGTACCTATATTCCACAGTTTTTTTCTTAGTTATTAGTTATGCTTAGCTTAACAGTTCTTTGCTGGGATAAAAATTTTATCATAAACCCAGTCCTTTGAGGGTGGTACATTTTGAGAAAATGCCTAGCTAAGTCCATTTACTATCCTTAAGGGCTATCTGTCTGTCTACACTAAATAGTAAAATATTTTCACCATTGACTTTGTGTCAATTCCACAACCTAGAGCAAAATTTGAAAGCTTGTAGATTTTGGGAAAAATTTGGTATCCAGTTGCATTTTGTTTGACCAAAACTGTGTTTAGAAATAACTGCATATTAGGGGCACCCGGTTCTGGATTTTGGCTCAGGTCATGATCTCATAGTTTGTGGGTTCAAGCCCTGCCCCACATCTGGCTCCACACTGGAGGCTGCTTGAGATTCTCTCTCTCTTTCTCCCTCTCTCTGCCCCTCCTGTGTGCATGTGCGCTCTCCCTCTCTCAAAATAAATTTCTAAAAATTGGTATTTTAACTATGAAATATTTCAGGCATATGAAAATAAATCAATCCTAGGTCCTAAAGATTTTCTGCCATGTTTTTTTGTTTGTTTCTAAGTATAGTCTTACTTTTTATTTTTAAATCTTTGATCCATTTTGAATTAATTTTTGTATAAAATATGACTTTTAGTTTGTTAATTTTTTTGCCTACCATTATCTAACTTCCATCTCCATTTTTTGAAAAGGCCATCATTCCTTCCTTGAATTGCTTTTGCAGCTTTGTGAAAAATCAACTGGGGATATTTGTGTGAGTCTATATCTGGGTTCTCTATTATGTCCTGTTGATCTGTGTGACTCTCCTTCACTGCCTTGAGTACTGAGGCTCTATAGTTGGTCTTAGTATTAGTCATAGTAATTTCTCTCACTTTATTTTCATTTTTAAGGGGCTTTTCCCTATTCTAGGACCTGTACCTTTCAATATAAATTTTAGAATAAGCCTGTCTATATCTACAAAATCTGGGATTTTGATAGGAATTGTATAGGAATTGTATCGAATTCCGTGTGATGAAAATTGACATCTTTGCTATTTTGAATTGTCAGATTTACACACATGATATATCAGTTTGTTTAGGTCTTATTTGATTTCTTTCATTAGAATATTACAATATTCAACATAAAGATCCTGTATGTTTTTTAATAGGTTTATAGTTAAGTATTTAACCTGAAGTGATTATAAACAGCAGATCGTATTTTTCAATTACTACATCTTCATTGCTAATAAGCACATTCTTTTTTAATTTTTTTTATATTTTTTAATGTTTTTTTTATGTATTTTTGAGACACAGAGAGAGAGTGCAACTGGTGGAGGCTCAGAGAGAGAGAGACGGAACACAGAATCTGAAGAAGGCTCCAGGCTCTGAGTTGTCAGCACAACTGACTGGACGCAGGGCTCAAACCCACAGACTGTGAGATCATGACCTGAGCTGAAGTCACACACTTGACCAACTGAGCCACTCAGGTGCCACTAAAATATCAACTTTTGATATAACCCCAATACCACCTTTAAACAAAAATGCTATGCTGCATGAGACAAAATAACCATATTGAAAGGAAAAGCATTTTGATACACATCTACAAGTTGAATTACTCATATTAAATAATTGATCAATATGCATTTATAAATGTCTTGTTTGTGCCACTGAAGAAAAGTCGTATACTTTGCATCAGGTGAATGGACTATATCAAAGCCCGGAAAATCTCCAGTAGGTTAGGTGAAGATGGATGGGTATCTAAGGTTAGACACTAACAAAAAAGCCACTTGGAGATGCACCGTGAAGCCATCAGGAAAGAAGATTAAGACCTGGTCATGTGAAAGGCTGCTGGTATACTTCTACTTATATTATTCATGCACAGTTTGGAACTTATGTTGTCTTTTGCACTTGATAAAAGGTTAAAGTCTTCATTCAGCAAATACCAGAAGCTTCTAGATGAAAAAAAAAAATCTTTTTAATGTAATGTAAAAAGCATATTCTCCAAGAAGCCATTGGTGCATTCTGTAAGTGCCTGCAGAGTAATATTGTTTTGGCTGTTGCTGCAGGATTCTTTACCTCAATACCCAGGGTTCGTTGTCCCTCCACTTTAAAAAATGAAGAGGTGGACACAGAGTAAGATAAGCAAAAAGCAAGAGTTTTATCAGAAAGTAAGGATAGTAAGGGATGCCTGGGCAGGTAGGCCAGTTAAACGTCCTTATTCGGGTCAGGTCATGATCTTGCGGTTTGTGAGTTTGAGCCCCGAGTCAGGCTCTGTGCTGATGGCACAGAGCCAGAAGGCTGCTTCCGATTCTGTGTGTGTTTTTCTCTCTCTCTCTGCTCCCCCCCCCCCCCCCCCCCGCCAACCCCCTCCCCCCCACCCCGGGCTCATGGTCTGTCTCTCTCTGTCTCAAAAATAAATAAAATTAAAAAAAGAAAAAAAAAAAAGTAAGGATAGTGTGAAAAGCTGCCATTACAGAGAGCAACTATAGGCAGGGGACTTTACTTTCTAGGGTTTTGGTTTGTTCCTTCTCTTCCCCCTTTGTTCTGTTTCGCGTTTTTGTTTTGTTTTGCTTTTGTTTTTGTTTTTGTTTTTTCCCCTCCATTGGCCTGATAACTGTAGGTGCTGAGTTGTTTATTCCTGATTGGCTTAACTCCGTCATGAGGGGTCAGACTATGATCATACTGTCCCCCCTATATAACACGAGGTTTATGGTTTACTTATTTTAGTTAGGTATTTGTTTATCAACTTCCATAGGAAAACAAGAGCAGGCAACAGGTGGTGTTTGTTACATTCTTAGGAAAAGTGCTACCTTTGTCAGCATTGTTTTAAAATACACAGTTTTGGGGCGCCTGGGTGGCGCAGTCGGTTAAGCGTCCGACTTCAACCAGGTCACGATCTCGCGGTCCGTGAGTTCGAGCCCCGCGTCGGGCTCTGGGCTGATGGCTCGGAGCCTGGAGCCTGTTTCCGATTCTGTGTCTCCCTCTCTCTCTGCCCCTTCCCCGTTCATGCTCTGTCTCTCTCTGTCCCAAAAATAAATAAAAAACATTGAAAAAAAAATTAAAAAAAAAAATAAAATACACAGTTTTTGCTCTCAGGGAGCTTTAAGCTCTAGACTCTCCCTTTCTGCCTACGGAACCATCTTTCCATATCATACTATGACTTTTTTGATTCTGTGAATTTATTATTTAGCCTTATTCGTAACCTTCTTTTATTATCAATTTGTAGGTGATGCAAATATTATTGACATTAACTTTCACAAGCCTCAGAAATTAAAGTTCTAGAATATTAGCGTCACATATATTCATATACCACCTTTTATTTGCATGGCAATATGCCTAGTACAAATGCTTTTATAAAATGTTTCATTATCTGGCTAAAGTGATTTCTATACAGGTAGGAACCAAAGTTTTGAAGGTTTAAATGATAGCCTAGGATTAGAAGGCTAAAAGTTCTTAGCTACTATAAGAATTATGTTTAAATATTTTGTATGTGAAAGGCTTGTTGGTCATAGATAGGGTTACTATATTTTGCCTAAATTGAGACACTGTATTTCAAGGACAAATTCTGAAGCATATGGGCTAGAGCAATAGATACAAATTAAGACTATTTTCTGCAAACTGGAAAATATATTTATTCTATTGGATATATATTTTTTTCGTGTTTATTTATTTATTTTGAGAGAGAGATTGTGTGTATGCATGTGCACGAGTTGGGGAGAGGCAAAAAGAATCCCAAGAAGGCCCCTCTCTGTCAGGGCAGCACATGCAGCCACCCTCTGAGGGGCTCTCATGACTGTGAGATCATGGCCAGAGCTGAAATCAAGAGTCAGAGGCTTAACCAATTGAGCTACCCAGGCATCTCTCTGTAGGAGATACTTAAAAGCATTAAAACCTTGACAAATAGGGGCTCCTGGGTGGCTCAGTTGATTTAAGTGTCCGACTTCGGCTCAGGTCATGATCTCACGGTCAAGCCCCGTGTCTGGCTCTGTGCTGACAGCTCAGAGCCTGGAGTCTGCTTCAGATTCTGTGGCTCCCTCTCTCTGACCCTCCCCCATTCATGCTCTGTCTCTCTCTGTCTCAAAAATAAATAAGTATTAAAAAATTTTTTGAATAAATAAAACCTTGACAAATAGGTAAGATTTTTAAAATAAAAAAAATCTTTAGCAAAACTTCTATATTTTTTCATATGGTAACTGTACGTGTTGCAATTTAAAACAGAGATGATATCAGGTAAATTAAATAGTTGTCTATGCCAGTGCATGATTATGTATCATCATTCTTAAGTAAAAAGAATCTTCTGTACTTTGTCAAGAAAATGGTCTAACATTCCCCTGTTTAATCATGATATTCCTCTTTTTACATCCATACTCAAGTACAACATGTACTCATTGTACAACATGGTGGTAATGAGATGGAATGAAGAAATTCTACATGGAAACAAGTAGCAAGAGATTTTCGTCTGAGACATAAAGATCTGTCTTATGGACAGGAATTTTGAGTTATGCATTGAGGCTTTAGATTTTACACAAAGCATGTTTGATACTACAAACACTGTGAGTTTCTAGACTTTTTTTCCCTTATTTCTGAGCAGAAAACCACAGAGTAGGGGCAGAAGCAAATCACACCTACTAGTACCTTAGATAAAGACCTACCAGAAAACATGAATTGAGTATAGCCATTCACAATCTCTAGCTTTAGGTCAGAAGTAAGACAACCAAAGAAGTTAAGAGTACATTAGCTTTCTTGAAAAGCCTAATTCCTTGATTGGTTGTACAATGCTGGATGTGGGGAGATCAGTCAACTAACCAAAAAACAACAATCAAAGAACAAACAACAACGATAATCAAAAAGACATAGTGACAATGCTGAAACCACTCAAAGGAAACATTACCCAAAGAATCACAGGAAAGAATATTCCTGGAAGTATTTACTTCAGTAATCAAAAGAATGCATGTTAAATATTTATTTTGTTTTCTCAAAGGGTCTTAAAAATAGACATGATTGAGGCAGAATATACTGACTATATTTTTCAAGTTCTGTATTCTTGGTACTCTAGTATTACAGGCTATGATCCGGGAGAAACTGCCCTTCCCAGGGCTAGCTATAACAAAGGGTTCTCCTTAGAACACACCTTTGATATACACACCAACTAATCTAGAGCCCACACCTACAACCATCTCATCTCATTTATCACATTCTCACACATCAGGCTATAATTTTCCCTGCCCTGAATCACCCTAGGACGAGGTACTAGAAAACTAGGGACCATTGCTATAACTCAGAGCCTGATGAAATTACTCAAACTACCCAATCCTCAACCTACTCAGTGTACTTACACTCACTCCTTTGCTTAAAAATCCCAATAAAGGCTATAGTCCATGCTGTGGCCTTGTGCCCCTCTGCATCCTGACCAACCCTGGTCTTTCCCCATGTTGCCCTGCAAGGCATGCCTTTTTCTAGGGATCTATGAATAGGAACTTCTTCTTTTGTGATGATTATATCTGTGTCTGAATGTCTTACTATACCTGATTAAAACAAATCCCAAGTATATTTTAACATACCAGGACATAAAAACTTAAGTAAAGAATATAAACGGGGGGAGGGGAGAAGAGTGGCTACAAATAAGAAGGCAAAATTAAAATATGCATTGGAAGCTATGTCAAACAAAATGAATACCATAGAAATAGAATTTGAGAATTTACCTTGGAAGGTAGAATCTTTAAAACATCATATAGTGCTTTAACAAGTTCTTTGTTAAAGCACTAGATCTACTCTTAGTGCTTGGATCAACTTCCCATGGTTTCACCTCTCTAGCCTCTTCTATGAAATGCTGACCTCATAAGGTTTTTATGAAAGTAAATTTGGTTATGTGAATAGTTAACTTAGCCAAATGCTTGGCATATAGCACATGCTCAATAGCTTGTAGCTCTATTAATAAATTAAAATAATAAAAAAGGTGAGACAGAAATGGGAAATCCACCTACAAATAGTAATTGGGTTCCTGTAGAAGAATTTAGAAACACTCAGGGATGCAACAGAAAAGTGTTCTAAGATTAAAAATATCTAAATCTGAAAATGTAAAAGACTTCATACTTCAGGGAAATTCTTTTTGAAAGAGACCGACTCTTACGCTTAGATTTGTGAATTTACTTTTTATATCAGGATACAAAAGGAACACCTGGGTGGCTCCTTCAGATGAGTGTCCGGACTTTGGCTCAGGTCATGATCTCACCAATCATGGGTTTGAAACTTGCATCAGGCTCTGTACTGACATGGCAGAGCCTGGAACCTGCTTCAGATTCTGTCTCTCTCTCTCTCTCTCTCTCTCTCTCTCTCTCTCTCTCTCTCTCTGCCTCTCCCCGACTCATGCTCTGTTTATTCCTGAGAGATAGAGGGAGAAACAGAATCTGAAGCAGGCTCCAGACTCTGCACTATCAGTACAGAGCCTGACCCAGGGTTCAAACCCACGAATGGTGAGATCATGACCTGAGCCGAAGTTGGACGCTTAACTGAGGCACCGCTAAAAAAAAAAAAAAAATTAAGATACGAAAGTTTCCAAACAGTTAAACAGAATGAAATTGTGTAATTTTAATTCAGATTAAATTGTAATTAGTTAAAACTTTATCTTCCTAACACCAAATGCCAGAAAACAATGCTCTGTTGCTTTTTGACTTCTTTTAAAAGTTAAAAAAGTTTGTGACTTCCCAAATGATATATAACTGAATCTTCTTGTGGTGAAAGTATAGAAAGTTATTGTTAGGTATACACTGGCTCAAAAAATATATCGCTTGGCTGTGTTATTGAAAAATTACTTAAATTTAATGTTCCAGGAAGCAAAAGAATTAGAGCTATAGACATCTCAGGAAACCTAGAAAGTTGCAATCAGGTAGAATGGGCTGGGTGAAATGATAGCTACAGAATGGTCCTGAGATAGGTAGCTAGCTTTCCTAATTATTGACACAAAGGAGCATGAAAACTTATACTTAAATCTCTATTTTGATATCAAAAGTCCCATCAGACATGTTGGGTTGAATGGAATTAACCTTTAAGCAAAAACTGTGTAAATAAGTGAAGGGTCTAAGCATAGGAAACATCAGGAATAGTGGTTACCCTAGCAACCCGGAGAGCATGTATCTTACATAAAAGGGCAGCTGCTATTTAAATCTACCCACATTTGTCAGAAAAGACTGTAGGTGAAGTATTTCAAATTTTATGAAAGATAAAAAAAAAATCATATTTTATGTAAAATCTGATTTGGATAGGTAGAGTTTATTTTGCTTTTATTTAAAATTTTGTAAAATTTTTGAGGTTAGTACATATTCACATGCAGTTGTAAGAAATAATACAGAAAGATCCCTTTACCGAGTTTCTCCAAATGACAGCATCTTGCAAAATATAGCACATTACCACAACCAAAATATTGACACAGATACAGTCAAGATATAGAACAATTCTATCTCCTCAAGGACCCCTCCTGTTGCCTTTTTATAGCCATACATACCTCCCTTCCTGATCACCCTCCCAATGTCCCTGACAATCTCTAATCTGTTATCCATTTCTATAATTTTCTATTTCAAAAATATTCTATAATAATACAATATATGGTCTTTGGGATTTGCTTTTTAACTTATGGTTCTCCAGAGATTTGTCTAAATGGTTACATGTGTATATGGTTTGTCGTCATTGCTGAGTAGTGTTTCTGTGATATGCATAGAGTGTAGTTTTACCATCCATTTGCTGAAGGACATTTGAACTGTTTTCAGTTTGGAGCTATTTTAGATAAAGCTGCTAAGGACATTCGCGTATAGGTATTCATGTGTAAGTTTTCATTTCTCTGGGATAATTGTGTGAGCAATCACGTTTGTCTACATCCTTACCTGCATTTGTGGTGGTTTATTTTAGTAATTTTGATAGGTGTGCAGTGAGATCTTATTGTGAGTTTCGTTTGAATTTCTTTAATTAAATTGAACATCTTTTCAGGTGCTTATTTGTCATTAATATATTCTCCTTAGTGAAAGTGTGCTAATAATCTTTGTTTATTCTCTAATTGAATTTTTTACTATTAATTTTTTGAGAATTCTTTATATATTTTAAATATAGGTCCTTAATTGATTCTATAATTTGCAGACACTTTCCAGTATTTGCTTTTTAATATGGTCAATTAATAACAATTCCTATGGAGTTTAATTAAGTTTTCATTGGTAAATACATCTGTGTTTGAATCACAGCAGTTATGTGCTCCCCTAGTCACGTAAAAGTAGATAGTTTTATAAAAATTCTTTTTCTATGTCTTTTGTGCATATGTGTTAGAAATTCTACATATCACTTTCATATCTTCAAATATTCTTGACTGATATTACCAAATTGTCCTCTTTAGTATTAATACCAATTCTCAGTATACTCAGCAGTATTCAAAGGGTTCTATTTTCTGGGCAAGCTCAACAAACTGGAGATACAAATTATGTTCATGTACAGGACTTACTATCATACTGATACAGATTTTTATCAGAGTTAATATATACACTGAATGAAAATTCAGTCAGAATCTTAAGGTGTTTTGTCGAAAACTGATATATAATTCCTAAAATCCAGTTGGCGAAGAAGTAAAGTTTCAAGAACAGAATAGATGATTCCAAATATAACAGTTGAGGATGGGAGATTTTTTACCATATACTAGAATGTACTATCCAGCTAAAATAAACCCATCAATGCCACATATTGTGCTAGGTATTTTAACATTCATTCATCACCCCAGAGTTAATAGAGCTAGGTACCTGCAAAACCACTTCACAGTTTGTCTTTCTCTTATGTATCAATATTGTCCTTAGAGGACAGTAAGAGAGCCCTGCCCTCTATTTTTGGCTCTAAAGGACCCTGTATGATATTGCTTTTTGCTTTTTCCAAGAGACTGTACCAACCTAGAGACCAAACTCTTCCTGTTGAGGACATTCCTCTAAGTAGCTGGGAATACAGAATTTCCTTCCCCAACTGCCCCTCTTGGAGTTGGCATGGTCTATACTGAGATTCCATCCTCAAGAGAACTTAACACACCACTAGTATGCACACCTCTAGAACACAGTGATGGTCAAAAGTGGCCATTTGTAGGTACAGTGCACAGGGGGATCTACCAATTACCAAGTACAGCCATTCCAGTTATATGGTCGAGGACCCAATAAGTGACCACCAGATGGAACCTGAGACTCTGTGAACTCCTAATGAGCCAGGCCTGGGACAAGATGCTATTTCTTGACTTGCATGTGTTTCCCTTTTAATAGGAAGGGTACCATGAAACTCTGGGGCCTTTGGTATCAAGCCAGTTTGGAACCTGTACCCTAAGTCCTCAGAAATGTTTGAATATTCCTTTTTCCTATGCACAGTTATGCAAATAAGTGTCTTAGATCCCTATAGGGAAAAAACTGGAGGGATCATTAATGTATAAACTCAACCTAGTGCTGTAAGAGTCTACCTTCTAAAAACATGGACACGCTTTTAGTTATTGGGTTCCAGATCAGGAAACTGATTCAGTTCAAGAAATTGAGTAATAATGCATGCTGGATACCTTCTGGATTTATGGATTGAGCATGAATCCTGTTAGCTTCCTACCTAACTTGCCTCTGAGGACACTGTGTTCCATTAGCTGTCTTCAAAGTTCCTTGTAGGACAACTGCCCCTTCAGCCTTGCCATTCATAAGATTACTGTGCCTCCTTGCTTCTTATGATTGAGTACTACCTGGTCTCTATTATTTTGGAATCTTACTCCATTGCTACAGTGATTCTGTTCACAAAAGTATCTCTTGCTGTAGCCTTGAGCAACAAAGGAAAGTCCCCACCAAGATTCTAAGTGCCACTTACTAGCAAGTTTCTTTCATTTTTCTTTTTATTTATTTATTTTTTTGGCTGGGTCGTGGGAAGGATATCTTATAGCATTTCCATAGGTCATCTGGTGGTTTTCTGGACTTACATAGCATGTCCATGCTAGCTTGCCCAACTCTCTGGAATTTCATTTAACTGAATATTGGTATCTTCAAGTTTCTAGAAGACTAACTTGTGGGGGTCTTTGAAGTCCCATGGGGTATTTGTCAGAGTATTGGATCCTATATCCTGAGAGAAATGATGTCATGTCAATAAACTTTCCTCCCCACACAACTTTATTTTACCTACTTTACTACACTCAGAAAACAATTATAGATTCACTAACCTGGCTCCTTCTGGTATATGCTGATGAGGTGCTATAATTTTGGGGGGGTAATGATCATTCCTCAGGCCAAGAACTTTGTCCACTAAGTAATGTTGTGACTTAATTCTATTGTTAACATACTAGTTAGAAAGGAAGGTAAGAGTAGATTTTAGAAGGATGGGGGGTATGCTGTCTTGCACAATGAAGGCAACACATCATCTTAAGTCTTTTGGAAGGAAGAGTAAATCCTTCTGCAGGCTTAGAGGATACAGGGATGTATAGGAATTCAAGATCTTTAAGCACATCAACACAGACATCTCCATCACATTCTAATAGTCCCAACGTTTCCCAATCAGAGCCCTGATTTTGGTAGAGCAGACCTGCTTAAAGTAAGAATGTAATGTTCTCTGGCACTCAGCTATTCTTTGTAATCACTTTTGGTCCTGGTCCTGGGCTTTCTCAGTTCTCCATCGACAGGGGATTGGTATCTTTATATACCGCCAAAAAGTTTCTCTAGCTTTCACACATAGCTTTAACTGTTTAGAGCTGTACATTATCTCTCTCAGGCATCAATTAACCACAATAACCATTGTCCAATTTTAGTATCCTTATAATTATCATTTCCACCATATATTTCAAATGCCTGCTACATTTCATTCATTAGTGAAGGGTTCAGTGAAGTTTTCTGTACAGGGCCAGATAATAAGCAGGTTAGACTTTGTGAACAATACAGTTTCTGTAGCACCTACTGCAATCTACTGTTGTAGGATGTAAGCAGTCATAGGTAAAACATGGCCATGCTTAAATATAAGTTTTTACAAGACAACAGGTGATGAGCTATAGTTGTCTAAGTCATGTGCTAGTATATCCACTTCTTTCGGTTTATTACACCAGTTCATGATGTATGAAAGTCTAAATAAATTCCGTGCTGCAGCATTACTAGGGCTCCCCCACTCATAGTCATGGATTTCTATTATCAGCAGGTGATGCAGCTCCAATATCTCATTTAACACTAACCAATCAAATCGCTCTTCTGGTACCAATTCAGACCTCAGGAATCACACTCTAGGATGGAGGTAGCATGCAGAGAAAGAAGCAAGACTATGCAAAGCAAAAAGGTAGGCTGAGATACATTGTCAATATGCCCAGCCAACCCTTGGGAATTTCAGAAGCTAGTCTTTTCAGAATTATTCTGAGTTGTAGTGAAGTGGCCAGACATTTATATTTTAATACAGATAGATCATCAAATGAAGGTTGTCCCCAGAATCAGAGCATGACTTTTGTCAAGGTGGCTTTCTTCAGCTTAGGGATATCCCCAGAGAAGGCTGATAGCTGAGGGCTGTCAGTGAATAGAAGTGCCTACAACCTGAGGGATATGTCCTGACAGAGGATTCAGTAGTGCATGGTGGCTTCTACTAAAAGATGGAACCTCAGACATACGCAGAGATACCGAGTTCCAGCTTGCCCTCAAGTTCTTGATTTCACATCGAGGTTTTGCTTTCTGCATACCTGCAGAGAAGCAAGTTTCCCATAGACCACTCTGCATCACCTACCAATTAGGTAACTGGGCAGTTTAACTTCTCAGGATGAGCTTGAAGATTCGTTTTTTGATCCTCTATTTTCCATTTCTAGACCCTCCACCAGCTATATACCAACAATTGTGAAAGTTATAATTTGTAGGATAGATTTCTATCCCATGTTCCCCTGACTGAACCTGACAATTGTAGTAGTTATGAGTAACTTTTCAGTTCCTCCATATAAACATACACTGATTTTTTTCCCATTTTCCCCATTTTCCCACTCTCTTACCTAGATGTTCTAATTATGGCTAATCTTACATATCTATACTTAAGTTACAGATACCAAAAGGGTAGTGTAAACACTACACATCACTCTCAGATGGATTAAGGACCACTGTAGACTTTGTTTAGAGAGGTTAATGGGTTTCCAGTAATACAAGTTGTATCATGTTGGGTGAAAGCATAGTTTCATTTTACATTGAAGTTAAATCTCGTTAAAAGTAAGTATATACAGATAAAAGCGGACTCTACAGTGTAGTATGTTGGATTATTAAAATGAAAAATATATTATCAGTATCATTTCACTTGTGTACCTCTGTATTGGAGGGGAAATGTGGACAAGATCTGGGTGATTTCTGGATGATTGGCTACCAGATGACTGGCTGTAGTTCCACAGAGACTGCAGTCACTCAGAAACAACAGCTTCTCATAGACCTCTCACTGTGTAATTTTTCATTCTGAAGGATGCTAGACCAGATTTCATCACATGGTGGCAGCAGAGATCTAACAGGGCAAGCCCCGGTGCTAAAGGACTAAGTCTGCGTGCACCAACCATTTAGCCAATGTTCCATTGGCCAAAGCAAGCACCACCAAGCTTAGAGTTAACGTGGGAAGGGGGGGTAAAAAGGAATGGATGCTGAGAGGCAGGATTAGGATCTACCTCACTTGAATTTTACATTTGTTGTAATCATGTATGTATTTAGCTTTCAGTATACCATCATATATTGACAACATGTAATTTTTGTGCATGCTGATTTTAGATTAATTACAGCTCTCTAACCTCCTTTATGGTGATGTCTTCTTGTCTTTTTAAATTTGTTAGCCCTTAGCACAGTATCCTGGACTTCATGGACTTTTTCAGGGAATGTTAAAAAATGAACATGCCATATAAGTTATAGTAAGTTCAACATACACATTTCCCTATCATCCTGTGAAATTGATAAATCTATAAGCTATTTTGCTTTTTAGATATTTAATATGTAGATAATGAAGGTAATGTTACTTCTGATACACAGATTTTTTTTTTTTGATAAGCATTTGAGAAACCATCCAGAACTAGACTGATTCTCACATTTTAACCTAATTTTGAGATCATTTCTAGAATAGAATTGAGTGCAATTTATAGCTGAAAAATGCAGATTAGATAGCATAAATGATGATACTTTAAATGTACCCCTAAATGCCCTATATTGAACAACTAAAACTAAGTTAAATCTAAGGGGAATATTTTGGGTTTATTTTACTCAAATAGTTAGATAGCAATCTACCTACAATGGTTACCATGAAGTTTTTTAGACTGTACTAAATATTCAGACTCAAAAGACAGGCAAAGACTATACTTAACATCAGTCTAACCAGAAAGAATTAGGACAAGGAACACTCCTTGCCAAGAGGACAATGTTGGATATTCTTCTTTTGCCAGTTTTTACAGTAGACCAACCAACATCTCATATGCATCAATCTGTAACATCTATAGCCCTAGCTTTAAGTGTCCTTTTAAGAGTCATGGATAGTTATAATAGTCACTGCAATCAGGGATGAATAAAATAGTTTGTACCTATCACATTTTTTTAGTTTTCCTAGACCAGATGCAATACACAAAAGCAGGAGTGGTTTTTTTAATCATAAGTGATGTTGCCTAGCAATTTAGTTTTCATTTTTACCTATATTAGGTTTCCAGGGGAACAGGAACAAACTTCTCTTTCCTCATGCAGCATGGGAAAGGGTTAACCCTTTGCCCACACTGTCAAATGTTCCAACCATATTCTGTATAAAATTACTTATGATTAATGAGTGGACTTTAATTCCATATGGATTTCTCAAAGGCAGCTTATTTTTCTGAGCAAAACAGATGGTTCACATGATTTAGGAGACAGTAGATAATCGCTATTGTTTTATATTTTCTAGTGGTGACAATGATAGGGAAAAGATATGCCTTTAGAAAAAATATCATGTGATGATTGTCAACTTCATGCCAGGCCTGTACTCCCTGTTCAATGTGTACTTCATTCTCTGCTGATCACACTAATTCTGCAAGAGAGGAATTGTGAGGACTGCTTACAGATGAGGAAACCAGGACTGAGAACATTAGCCTGCTGATCTCTAGACTGTTGTTATCAAACACAGTTTAGAAACATTCATGGAACCATTTTTCATTGATTTCGAACTAGCATTTAAAAAGAAAATATTTAAATGAAACAGTAAAGTTAACAGTGTCGCTCTCTGGGTTTGCCTTTGCTCTAGGACATGATCTTTGCCAGCTCCTGACTATTTGAAAAGCATTTATGGCAAGAGAAAACAGATTTCTTCAAGAGAAACACAATGCAAAATTAAACCATTTCATTAAGAGGGTAACTCGCAGATTTTTTTTTTTGAAATTTTTGATTGAGGATCTGTTAGAATACATAAAGATCCAGTTACAATCTTCAACTAGAATAACGGAAATGGCATTTATTACATCCATATGAAACCAGACAGGACAGGAAAAAGGAATAGTAAATAATCCCGTTTTGGCAGAATGCCTTAATGAACACATTATTTTTTTTATCCCTTATTTATAATATACTGTGACTAACATTTTTAGAAGTTATATCCCAGAGTCTTATCTTATTTTTCTTCTAACCAACTTCCTTCTCTTTCTCATTTGTATTCATTTGTATTTATTTCCTTTTTCTTTTTAAAAATCGAGTTGTAATAAAATATGAGTTTATTATATACCAAGTCCTTCATTTTTGGTCAGTCATATAGTTATTGATGACTTAAATTATAAATATACTTATCATCTACCACTGTTGCTTTTTGTATCTTATCTGTATTTGATCAAACATCTTAAAAATACATTTTACATTATGTCAATTTAATTGTAATTAATTTTCCTTCGTTTAAATTATTAACATTTTACACAGCATACTTTCATTTCTAAATGTCATAACAACAGACATTTTTCATTGAAACCTGGAATTATTAAATCTATAGAATCTCATGTTTGATATAATTTCTAATAAATAAAATCATGTGTATACATACAATTATTTTTGTTCTTAATTATCAAATATTTTTGTATGGAAATTAAAAAAAACTATTCCTAGTGAATAAGTATTTAGTCAATACTTCTACCTCCCTTACAACAGTTTATCCTTTTTTTAAAGGGATTATTGGATTTATAATGAGATCAAGTAGTTTTAATCTTCCCTTTCTTAAACATGCTATGTTGTTACAATGGTACTGGCTCTAAGTCAAATATTTTGGTGGTATACATAATGACAATTTTTTTAATTAATTTTTCATATGTTTTATGTTAATACAAAAGTTGGTTCCACCTTATGAAGTTTTTATCAGTACTTTTATTTCAAGTGAGTAAGGACATTTTGAATACTAAGGTGGTATTATGATACAAAAGATTTGAGACTGTAAAATATCAAGAGACGTTTTGTATGTTCTCTGCTATTTTCCATATTTCTAAATATTTAAAAAAGTAATGATAATTTTATTAATAATGTCAATAAAACTAAGACATGTAGAAATGTTTATATCCTATTTTCAACCAGAGGTAATATATAAGCAAACTGACAGGACAATTAGGAATTAATATTATATTAAAAATGAAACTGTGTTTCCTTCCCCATTGCTTTTTTCACTAGCCAGGAAGTAAACAAACAAACAAAAACTTGGCATCAAAGGAAATATATAACTTACCTATAATTTTCAGTTCACTTTTTACCTTTTATTTTTGGTTTATGTTCTCATGATATTGGGGGAAAAATAATGTCCTGGAGGCAAGAATTCTTAGCAGCTAATGCCCCAATGAATAAATGCCATAGGCCAACTAAACTGTCATAAATAAAGCAAAGCTAGAGAAAGAAATGGACTACTTTTCCCCAGTGACTGGACAGTTACTGATTCACAGTTGTAGAATAGGTAAAGAAAAAAAGAACCAACGCACTCCAAGGTCAAGTAGCACTGAAATCACCACCACTTGAGTTCTAAAGAATAGGTCTATTGATTAATTAATTCATCTATGTACATTTAAAAAAAAAAATTATGTTTGTTTATTTTTTACAGAAAGAGAGAGAGAGAACATGCACACACAAGCAGGGGAGGGACAAAGAGAGAGGGAGACACAGAATATGCAGCAGGCTCCAGGCTCTGAGCTGTTAGCACAGAGCCCAACATGGGGCTCAAATCCATGAACCGCGAGGTCATGACCTGAGCTGAAGTCAGACACTCAGTCAACTGAGCCACTCAGGTGCCCTTCATCTCTGTACATTTATTTAAGTGTTCAGTTGTAATATAAAGATAGAAAATCATTAAAGCAGAAAGGAGAAATACACAATAAAATAGGCTACTTTTGTTTCAGATGTTTAGCACTAATATAAATTGAAAGAAATTTCTGCATGGTGTTTTCACAGAAATTATTTTGAGATATAGGATTGAAAATGCTGTAACTTTTCATTTTCTACTAGTGAATTTGGTGCCATATAACAAAAGTATTGTGATTCCAGACTTTAAAAATCATTCGTATCATCAGATAATAAGTATTCCTTAGTCTGTCTATGCAAAAGCTAAATGGCATTACATTAAAATTTTCACGAGAGATACGTTTTCTTTTCACTTAAAATTACAATATTCTACTCTGTAACAATGAATAGTACCCTTATGTTCGTGTCAACAGGAGCTGTAGCTATCAATTTCAACTTTGTACTTGTAATCGCTGAGTTTATCACCTCGGGCCTTCTCTGACTTTTCTTTCTCCTTTGCCCCATACATGAAAAGTGTTGTCAGAGGCTGTCATTCTGCTTCTCTATAATATTTTTTATTGCACTTTTATTTTGTTCTTCTAGAATTTTTATTCATTTTTCTATAATTGGCCTATATTGCCTTTATAGCATATAGGAATATGTTTCATATTGACATTCCTAACTCTAATAAGAGATAGGAGGAATATTTTCCAGATTTCTCAATACTGTATGCCAAGTCTCTAAAACTGTGTTATACAGACAGTGGAAACTCACTAAATATTGTAGTAAAAATAAATTTCTAGTGTTTTCTCCTTATGAACTCATAAATCATTTTTTGGGTATTATATGCTGAAGAATTAAATAATTACCCAAACTGAGCCATGTTGTATAGCAGTTTTGCTTACTTGTTTGTATAATGCCCTGGGTATTTGCTTCTTTAGTTCTGCTTATAGTAAAGCAAATGTGGATTATCGATTTTGTAATGTGGTTGATACTAACTGTGATGGTTAATTTTATGTCAACTTGAATAGGCCACAAGGTGCCCAGATATTTGGTTTAACATCATCCTGAATATTTCTGTGAGGGTGTTTTTGGATCAGATTAACATTTTAATCAGTAGAGTAAAGCAAATTGCTGTCTATAATGTGGGTGGGCCTCATCTAATCAGTTGAAGGTTTAAGTAAAACAAAAAAACCTAGCCCTCCTCTGAGTTAAGAAAATGAATCCAGCAGACTTCCTTTGGGTTTCATCTCTATACCTTTTGTTGTCCTGTAGACTGTAGAATTGGTCTTACCAGCCTCCATAATCATGTGACCCAATTTCTTACAATAAATCTCTTTTCATGCACACACATGCACACACACACACGCCCTATTTCTTCTATTTCTCCAAAACACTATGACTAATATGTTATCCATCCTGCTGTTAAAAAAAAAATGTCTTCTATAAATATTTCCCTGATTAACCAACCTGTATTTGTTATTATTTATTAAATTATTAAAGGCCACAAGCAGAAGTGCCTGCATCAGAAACATTATCCATGTGGTTCACTGCAATACCACAAGAAAGTATCTGCCCTTTATAATGAAGAGTGTGTGTATAATGAAGTAAACTGCCTAAAATAAAATGTTGTCAGGTAAAATAACCAGGAATTGAGCCAAGATCCATCTCACCTCAAACTGTTGTTTTTCTTAGTCACTCAACAGCTGATCATTCTAACATTTCTTCCAAAAAATATCAACTCTTTTTTAAGCTTTTAAGGAGGTTTTAATCCCACAATTTATTAATTTGCCTTGCAAGTGTTTGTTAACTACTAACCTAAGACAGTATACAAACATATTCCAGCATGCATCAAGATTGTGCTATCCCATTACTTCCTTGATATTGGGGACACTTGCCTCTATGTTGTCAGAGCTATAAATGTGGTTGAGCGATTGACTTTATACCATGTTAAGTGAAAACAAATTTAAGTATGGCAAAGCAAATTCTCAGAAGTTCTGCTCTTAATGAACGGATGGTATTTAAAGTGTGAGTGTTTAAATGGAAGATACTTCTAAAATGTGATTATTTTGTTTCTTGTTTTTACAGTTCATTGTTTGCCTGCACGTTTTGATTCAGAAGACAGAAAATAAAACAACCAATTTATAGGAGCATCACTTATTTGCATATCTCATTTTAAGCTTTGCTAATTGCCACTGAAAATGCCCAGATTGTTTATTAGGCATTTATTTTGTTGAAGAACTTTATTTGCTTAGACGTTCTTAATAATAAAACCGTTCTCTGAACAGTATCCTAAGTATATTGGAAAATCAACAACATTTATTTTCCACAACAAATTTCCTCAGTTTTAAAAGTCCTGGCATTCTGAAAAAATTACATAGATTTTCCTGCATTATTTTCAAAGTATTATAAATAGCAACTAAGTGTCCTCTGGATAATCTTGTTAATGTAAATACTTTCAAATGGAAATAATTTCTCCTCCATCAATTCCTTGTGACCTTTTATTATTATTTTCATATTAAATAGCACAATGGGCACATTACCAATAGACATGAAATAATGACTACTTATTGAGTTATAAAGTATACAGTAATTTGATTAATTTTAACATTTAGATTAATGTGAGTTTTTTATAGGAATAATGACTTGTCAATTCCTAATCTATTGAAAATGTATTTTAGAGACTCAAGCTCATAATTTATATTTATTGGCAATGTTAACTGGTAACTATTCTGAAATTTGCTATCTTGAATCACATCTAAATATTTTATTTTATAAGAATACATTTTATATGAATAAAAAATAAAATAAAACTTCACCTATTTGTTATTGGGACACACATATTATTTCATTATCAAGTTATATTAATAAAAGGATTTTTCACCCTTTCAGAGAGGGGATCATGTGTTAGAATGAATGTTTCTGTCCCCCGTTCTTTTGTTACTCCTCTCTGAAATCTAATG
Source organism: Panthera leo (assembly GCF_018350215.1). Taxonomy (NCBI): domain Eukaryota; kingdom Metazoa; phylum Chordata; class Mammalia; order Carnivora; family Felidae; genus Panthera; species Panthera leo. The sequence continues at coordinate 56,306,800 of NC_056695.1, read as the reverse complement.
AGTAACAAGAGTCTGTACAGGCAGGATATTAAAGGTCACACCCAGGGCTAATTCTATCATGCCTATATCCCTATTTTCTTTAGTCTCCAAAGGAAGTTCTAAATCCCCATCACTTAGAATCTTATCTTTAGTCAGCTCTGAATATGCTGTTACCTAAGGTAATCTCCCTCCCATCCATGACCCTTTATTCCTCCAAAACATATCTTGTCCTACAGCATTTTTTTTTTTTTTTTTTGGTCATCAGCAACATTGCTACAGTTTATAGCTCTGAACTTTTCCTTCAGCTTCTGTTTTATGTGAAATTTGGCTACCTCATGAAGATGATGTTTCTACTGCAGCATCTGCAATGATGGTTGTTGTCCTCCTATGACACACACACTACTGGGACTTTAAAGAGGGTTTCACATTGTGTTTTCTTATCTCCACTGCCACACCATTATTCCTTCTCCTCCTCTAATCCTCAGCTGTTTTGAAGCACAGATCTTAAATTTATATGATTAGCTACCTTTCCTTGTCAGTTATTAATAAACCTGGTCACTTTTCCTTATTCAATCATTAATTTTATCATTCAACTCACCGCTGTTTTTTTTTTCTTTTCTCGTTCTCTCTCTCGATAAATCTATTCTTGCTTACCTTTACAACTAATAATCTTGTTCTCTATGCTCCCCTGCTAAACCCCCTTGTTCATAACCTACCCTACCCCTTGTCACTTGCACTAACTGTAGTCTCTCTAAAATGTCATTGTTAAGCCTCCATTCTGATTAGCATTTCCTATCTTTGACACTTTTTTGTTTAGTATTCTGAGGCCAACTGTTGTTTGACCCCAATGGTTTCTCCAACATCTTAATCATATACTTAGACATTTAGGAAAAAAGAAAAAACTCTCTTATCTTCAATTCCCTGATTACTTGGCTTACACTCCATGGGCTATCATAATTTTTCCTTTGCAGAGGCCCTCATATCTGATTCTCTCTTCCTGTAAAGTACTGATTTGGAAAACCTGATACTTATGATACTTCCTTTTACTAAACTAGAGAAGCTGGAGATAAATGAAGAGAAATACATAACTTACTTTAAATTCACGACCAGAAACCTGAACTGTACCCTCAGCATTTCTCAGAAACATGAGTACATTTTCTTAGCCAATTCACACTTTCAAGATATTTTATTGTTTTTAATGCTTCTGTAAATTGGAGAGTTTTATTTCTTTTTCAGATATTTCATTATTAGTATAGAGAAATGCAACTGATTTCTATAAGTTGATTTTACATTCTAAAACTTTATTGAATCCATTGATTAGTTCCAATAGTTTTTTGGCCAAGTCTTTGGGATTTTCCACATACATAATCATATTATCTATAAATAACTACCATCTTAATTCTTCCTGTCTGATTTAAATGCCTTTTACTTCTCTGTCTTGCTTAATTTTCTAGCTAGGACTTCTAGTACTATACTGAACAGGAGTAGTGAGAGTAGGCATCCTTGCCTTGTCCCTGACCTTAGAAAAAATAAATATATAGGAATAAATTTAACAAAGGAAATGAAAGAACTATAAAATTCGAACTATAAGGTTTTGTTGAAAGAAATCAAAGATGACACAAATAAAAAGGCATCCCATATTCATAAATCAGAAGAATATTGTTAAAATGTCCATACTACCCAAACTCATCCATAGATTCAATACAATCCCTATCAAAATCATAATGACATTCTTCACAGAAATAGAAAAAGCAGTTTGAAAATTTGTATGGAACCACAAAAGATCTTGAATAGCCAAAGTAATTCTGATAAAGAACAAGGCTGGAGGCATTATATCTTCTGATTTTAAACTATACTATGAAACTACAGTATTTAAAACAGTATGTTACTGGAATAAAAATAAACACACAGACTGATGGAACAAAATCAAGAGATCAGAACTAAACTTCTACATTTATGGTTAACCAATATTTGACAATGGATCCAAGAACACCCAATGGGGATAGAACGGCCTCTTCAACAGTGTTGGGAAAACTGATAAACATGCATAACAAAAAAATTGGATTCCTATATCATACCACTTACCAAAATCAATTCAAAATGGATCAAAGATTCAAACATAAGACCTGACACCACAAAACTCTTAGAATAAAACAGAGAGGAATCTCCTTGACATCACTCTTGGCAATGATATTTTGGATATGGCATCAAAATACAAGACACAAAAGCAAAAATCAACAAGAGGGACTACATCAAATTGAAAACTTTCTGCACAGCAAAAGAACAAAATGAAAAGAATGGGAGAAAAATTTTGCAAAGCATATACCAGATAATGAATTAATACCTAAAATATAAAACGAACTCATACAACTGAATAACAACTAAAATCTGATTTAAAACTGAGCAGAAGAACTAAATAAGCATTTTCCCAAGAAGATATCCAAATGGCCAACACGTGCATCATATCCAAATGGCTCAACATCCCTAATCATCAGGGAAATGCATATCACAACCACAATGAGTTATTACCCCACACCTGTTTTCATCAAGAAAACAAAAGGTAAGTGCTGGTAAGGATGTTGAGAAAAAGGAATCTTTGCACACTGTTAGTGAAAATGTGAATTATTTTAGCCACTATGGGAAACAATGTAAAGTTACTTCAAAAATTTAAAACAGATCCACCATATGATCCATCAATTCCATTCAATTTCTGGGTATAAACCCAAAGGAAATAAAAACAGGATAGTAAGGGATATATGTACTCCTACATTTATTACAGCACTATTCACAATAACCAAGATATAAAAACAACTAAATGTCCATCAGTGAATTAATGGATAAAGAATGTGTGGTGCATATACAGCCATGGAGTATTATTCAGCCATGAGAAAGAAGGACATCGTGCCATTTGCAACAACACAGATGGAACTTAAGGACAGTATGCTAAGTGAGATAAGTCACACAGAGAAAGGCAAATTCTGTATGGCATCACTTAAAAAAGCCAAACTCATAATAAAAGAGAGTAAAATGGTGGCTACCAGGGTCTTGGAGATAGGGAATAGGAGAGACAATGTTTAGGGATACAGACTTACAACAAGTAGTAAATAAGTCCTAGAGATCTAATGCACAGTATAATGAATATGGACAACAATATTGTATTATGAACGTCAAACTTGCTAAGAGGCTAGATCTTAATTATTTCAACCACAAAAAAGAAATACTACATGATGTGACAGAGGTGCTAACTACTGCTACAATGACAACAATAATACAATATATAAATGCATCAAATCACCATGTTGTACACCTTGAATTTACATAGTATTATATGTGTCAAATATGCTTCAATAAAAAAAATAAAATTAAAAAATTAACTCTTCTGTTACAAGATAACATTTTATGCCTTCTCCTCTCTTCAAATGCCACTTTTCTTCTTCACTCTTGGCTTCTTATTTGACCAAGAAAATAGAGGGCTTCAGAAAAAAGCTTTACATATGCCTATCAACTAACCTATTAAACCACCTTCAGCTATCAAAACTCCTAAGACCTGTCTTCCTTTCTGTTATTATGGAAAATTGTTCCTGCTTTTTCCAAAGACCAGTTTCTCTATTTCTACTTGTATGATAGATACTGTATCACTTAGCTTATGTGGTGTAATAAATAACTCTAAAATTAAGTGGTTAAAAACACTTATTTTTTTCTTATTTTCACTCATGAATCTAGGATATGCTATAGTACCGCTGATCTGAAGTTGACTTGAAGCAAATCCATTAGGACTTGGTTCTTTGTTGAGGTTTGGGCTCAGATCTGCTTCACTTGGGTTGATTCTGAGGCCCAGGCTGAGGCTTCAGTACCAACCCACTGTCATATTTTCTCTTGGTGATGGCAGAGGTTCAGAAGAGCAAGTAAAACACAGAAGGCCTTTTGAGTTAACTAGTCATTCTGTCATTTCTGTCTCATTTTACAGATTAAAGCAAGGCACATGGCCAAACACAAATTCAAGAGGCAGGAGAAAATTCTTGGCCCTTATAGGAGGGGGAATTAAAACAAAAAGGTGTAATGAAGGATAATGTTGAAAAATTGGGCATATAATGAATTTAATTACATTTCTCTTTAACTCTTAGATTTAAGCAATTTTCACATATTTTCTCTCTCTTCTACTTCACAGTTTTTCTCTGTACAACTGGATCACTCGTTATTACAATTGCTGAAATATTTCTCACCCCATAGGGAAACCAAAAGCAAACAAAAAACATTCCCTTGGCTCCAATCCAAATACCACTCTATTTTTATGTTCCCTACAAAGCAAAGTTCCTAAGACGAAATGTCTATGTGCTGTCAGTGCATCCCTTCTTCCATTCTGACTGAAACCCATGTACTTCAGACTTTTATTCCTGAAACCATAATTGCCATGTTGTACACCTGGCAATCTAATCAATTGATTGATTAGAATCAATAACTTCTAATTGTGAAACCCAATGGCATATTCTCAGTGCTTTGTTTTATCACCAGCACTTGACATAGCTGATCATTCCTTCCTACTTGAAATACTTTCCTTACTGAGTTTTTTGAACATCTTTTGTTTCACTTTTTCTTCTACTTTCATTGTAGTTCCTCAGTGTCTTTGGTGGAATCTCTTAAACTCTTCAAATGTTGTTATTAAGGCTCAATCTTTGGACCTCTTAATCTACATTTTTATTCTCCACATGGTCTCAATTAGTCTACAGTCTGAAAAGTTATTCCCTTATGACTTTCCATTAATATCTATAGACTAATCTTTGGAAATACAACAGCCAAGTGTCAATAGGAAAAGCTTCACTTGGATACATATGTCTCAAAAGAAATATTACAAAGTCAAACTAATCATTTCCCTCCCTCAACCCTCTTCTATGCCAGTGTTTTCATCCCCGTAAATGACACTTCCTTCTTAAAGTTATTCAGACCAAATGCCTGCACTCATCCTTGAATTCCTTTTTGCTCTTTTCCTCATTTACAGTTTATCAGCAAATCACGATGGTGCTGCCTTCCCAATATATCCCAAATTCAGACGTTTATCATCTCTACCACTACCACAGTAAGTAGCTCAAACCAGACATCATGATTCACCTGAAACATTAACATAGTTTCCTAAGGCTCTCCCTGCTTCTATTTCATCCACCTAGAGTCTATTTTTTATTTCATATCATATTTTTTATTTCATATCTTATATTTCATATAAGAGTAATTCTTATAAAATATAGATATGCTATTACATCTGTCTTAAAGCCCTTCATTGGTTTCCCTTAACATAAAGTAAAATGAAACTTCTTAGAATTGGCATACCTCCTTTCTCATTGTATTCTAGTAGCACTGGTTTCATTATTTGTAGAATATTTCACAAATGACACCTGTTTAAGATATTTGTTCTTACTGTCTCCTTTTCCTGGATCATTCTAGATCCACATGCTGCATGGGTCATTTCCTCGCTTTGAAATTTTTTGCTCAGATTCCATCTATATACAATCCAATCTAAGGTCAGTTCCATTTTGACTCATCCATTCTTGTCCTTTTATCCTTACCTTTTCACTGTAATAGCTACTACTACCTGGCATTACATCATATATCATATCTATGTGAGTATATACATATATGTACATTTATATATGTATATATACATTTACATGTATACATAGATGTGTACATATCCTTCTTTCTAATATATGCATCTGTATAAATACACATATGCTTCTTTCTAATATGTGCATCTATATACATATATATATGTATACATCTTTAAGAGAGATGCATATATACATGTATCTACATATATGTATGTATATAAAGTATCTATGTGCACATACATGTATACATAAATATCTACTTACATATATATATATATATATATATATATATATATAGTAAATACATATATATTTATTGTCTATATACTCCTACCAGAATATACCTTTGAAGGCAGAAATTTTGCCTGCTCTCCTGCCCATGCAAGGTTTTTAAGAACAAATCTTGAAGGTGATGTGAAATGTTATATGAAGTGTGTGAGGTGCTGAGTAGGAGGATCTTTATTTCATTAAAATAAATATTTCCAACACAGTTTTCCAGAAGCCCTATTTTGGGGGTATTAAGGGAGAGGATTATTGGCCATTTACTAATGTAGCTGCAGCTTTGATCCAATTTATCTGGCTATAACAGAGTCTAGTTCCTCTCTTGAATAAAAATCAGAGATATAAAAACTCACTAAATCTAATTCCAGCATTTAATGTTTTCTTAAGGTTTAGGTATATTTTTGTACATTTACTAAAAACTATATACTATGTCATGGTCTCTTGTTTCCTTATTCACAAAGAAGTCATATTCTAAGCTAGAATTGCATAGACACATGTATGTATAAAGAAATGCTTATCAAGTCCAGATATTGGTGGGAGTCTTATGGGAACATTTTTGCCCTGCTAATGACAATAGAGACTAATATAGACCTTCTGTAAAGTAACTGAGTCAGTCTTAGTGTCAACAGTACGTGCATCACCTAAGACAAGCAACTATGTTCTTAAGTGTATAGTCTCAAAAACTCTCAAACGGGTCTATAGTAAAAGTATACAAGAATATTCTGTGTAGCACATTTTTGGTAGTGGTTGAAAATTGTAGGCAACCTGGGCATGCATCACTAAGAGAATGGATAATGGTATGAAACATATGCATCATACTGGAACCAATGCATTGTATTTGCACGTAGAAATAAGCATAGGTCTTAACATGGGGATTTTTTAAAAGCAAAATAAAATGTAAAATATGTGAAATGTTATTATGTAAAATAAAAATACACACAGAGAAGATATTTATTTTAACCAGAAAACAAAAAAATCATAGATATTGAATAGTTTGAATGGCTGTCTATGGAAAGGAGTAGGGAATAAAAGTGGGGTATAAGGATAAAATGAAAAAAATGAATAACATTTTAAAAGGCAATATGATAATATGATGTTATGTGAGGTGTATGGCTAAATCAACTGTAAGTACTTCAAGTTAAACCTAAGTATATACTTATCCCTACTATACATTGAATTGTAGCTTAAATTTAGATTCCAAGAACCTTGGTTTTGAAAGTGCTTCAGTCACTTCCTACTTTACTGAAGTAAGAATACTTAACATGATATCTACTCTCTCAAAATTTTTAATTGCACACTATAGGTGCACATTGCACATTGTAGGTGCGATGTTATACAGTAGATCTCAAGAACTTATCTATCTTGTACAACTGAAACTTGAACATTGAACAACAACTTTGCATTTCCCTCTCCCTAAAGCCCCTGGCAACCACCATTCTACTCTTTTGGGGAAAGGATAGTTTCTTCAAGAAACGGTGCGAGAAAATCTGAATAGCCACATGGAAAATAATGAAATTGGACCATATTCTACACCATACACACCAACCAACTCAAAATGGATTAAAGATTTAAATCTAAAAACTGAATTTATAAACTTGAGAAGAAAACATAAAGAGAAAACCTTCATGATATTGGTCTAAATAATAATTTCCTACAAATGACATTACCAACATAGGCAATAAAAACAAAAAATAGATAGTGGGACTACATCAAACTAAACATCTTATACACAGCCAAAACAAAACACACACACACACACACACACACACACACACACACACACACAGTGAAATGAGAACTCATAGAATGGGAGAAAATATTTCCAAACCATTTATTTGATAAGGGATTAATATTCAATATATAAAAGGACTCCTATAACTTGCTAGTGAGAAAACAACCCAATCAAAAATGGGCAACAGACTTGAATAAAATATTTCTTCAAAGATGACATACAAATGGTCAACAGGTACATGAAAATATGTTTGCACACTAATCATCAAGGAAATGCAGATCAGCCACTTTTTAATCATGATATTGCAAAACATCTTAGTTTGAAACTTTATCCATTTGTTAAACGATGATACTTGTTTATAACAATCTTAAAGACAGGATAATCAAATTCAAAATGTGACAATTTTTAAACTGTTATGTTTCAATGATTTAAGGCATAGCTATTGCTACTCTAATTTTACCCTATGATGATTTCTTTCTATTTGCATATTTCAAGAATTTTCTCACTTGGAATTAAATAACTCTATTTACGTTTAAATATCTGATCATGACAACATTAAAAGGCCCCAGGAAAGAGTTCTTGCCTTTTAATTATTCTTAATAGTCTAATTTTTTAATAGTTGGCATTAGTCTTTGCCAAACAATTATCACAATCTAACTCACATATATAATTAGCTCAGAATGGGCAAAAATATGAAACATATTCCATATTTTCAAGGGAAAGTTGTTTTACTATGCAAAGATTATAAGCCAAATTACTTGCTGGATACTCATTCAAAGCCCACTGGAAAATTTCAAGATGAATTTTTTTCTAAGGAATAAGAATATTTAGTTCCAATAAATCTTGTGAGAATTACTGTTATATTTATTTCTATATCATAAAGATAACAATTAAAAGCTATTTAATATCATAGCATTGTTTACTGATGCTTAAGAGGGAAGAAAAGTGTTTTGGCAAACTTAAGTTTAGCCAATATGTTGAAGAATATATTGAGAGGAGATTACTACATATGAGTATAAACAAGTTGATGAAACTCCTATAATGGTGGTGCTGATAGACTGCATATACTGAAGTAAATGAACAATGGCTACAGTATTTGTAGGTAGTAAAAAGAAGTCAAGACAGAGATTTTATGTATCTCTAAGAATCAGTGAGCTAGACAAATAACTAGAGAAATTTACAAGGGGGAAACGTATTTTATTATGAGAAATACATGAAGGTATTCATAAACATAACAGACCGGAAGGGTTAAATAAAGAACCGGGATGACTGATGAAGTAAGTTCTAGAAAAACGGGGATGGGGGATGACAAGAATGTCTTTGTTCTCTCACAATTACTGTGACAGGGTTTCATTTGAGGTCCAACTTTTAGCTCCTCTTCAAGGAAGCAGAAACTTTACTGACTAGAAAGAAAACTTTTATGGGCTGTGGTGCATGACTTGTTGAAAGACTTTCCAGAAAAAAGCCAAGATATGTACACTTGAGCCAAATCTAATATTATTACCTAATCTTTCTGCAAATCAGCCTCCGGACAGACAGCTGATTTCAAGCCATTTCAAGTCTATCAGAAATAAATTCATGTAAGAAGGAAAGGGAGGGAAGGGAGGAAGAAAACAATCAACCAAGCTACAAAACCAAACAAACAATGAACCTAAAGAAACTTCAGAGTTTGAAGGTCATGAAAAATTGTGCAGTAGGTGGTATAGACCTATTCATGTTTGTGAGACACTACTAAGTTCTTTATGAACAAACTTATGAACTGAAGTTTGAAATACTTAAGAGACTCTAAAGTTATGACAAATTATAAATTTAAGACAGAGCCTTAGATGGCTAGCTATGAATTTGGGAGACAAAAAAAGAAGGATGGTTCTTAGTTGGCTAGTGTGCATGTAGGTATGGAATTAATTTTGAAGTAAGTTGTTAGATTTGGGGTTTAACTATGAAACAGAATATTATTCCAGGGTTATGAATTAACAGAAGAAAAATATATTTTAAGATTCTCATGGCATATGTAAGGCAGGAAATTGGAGGTAGAAAGAAACCAAGAATCTGGGATACTAATAACAATACAGTTGAAATGGTTCCAGATGATAAAGTCCTGAATTATGGCAACTGTAAGACAAAGAAACTCTTCTAGTTTAGAGATATTTTTAGTGATGCTTCTGAGTAGAGGGTTACATAACCCCCAAGGGGAAATTGAATATCAGAATGCTAAACTATAGTTCTTTCAAAAGCAAATATAAGTTTTCCTGTGTTTTGACTTTGGGTCCTATTATGCTATCACCCTATAATCCTGAAAATAGTGCAGACTTAATGATGCAGTTTAGTAGTAACAATTGGTTTAGGTGATAACTTTGGCCTATTTGATTTGGTTTTTCCTTGTAGTTTGTAGTCCTTTCCTGTTTAGAACCTCATCATCTGGCATCCACAATCCTGAAAACTCCTATCCTTCTTAAATACTGAATCCAAACAGTTCAGATCTGACTCAATTAAGCATAGATAAACTTCCCCTCATTGTGTGGGGGCTCCATCTCAACAGATTGAATCTCTTTACGATTTCCCATAGTCATCAGTACTAAACCAAATGCTAAGGCTCTGGTTTCAAGATACTTTATAATACAGTGACAGCTACCTGCTATATCCATCTACCTTGCTGACTCCTTTTCTTCCTCCTTTCCAAGTTAAATCTACCACAGAATTGAAACTTCTCAGGTTGTGGATCCTCAAGGAAGATATAGACATGTATGGGGCAGACCTAGCTCTCATATGCTCAATTCCATTACAATTTGTATTATATCTTAGTTATTTTCTTGTCCACCTTAACTGACGAAGAAAAGAAAAAAAAGAAGAAAGAAAAGCTTCCTGAATCTTTATATGTGAGCAATTTGAAGCCAGGGCTCTAAATATTTTACCTTTTCATCACTTCATTATTACCTGATGAGTGCATCACGCTCCAGTCTGACCTCCTCCAATCACTCCAATCACTCCTCAGCTTCTCTTCCCTGTGGGACAATGTATAGTTTCCCACAGCTGGCTTAATATTTCCTACCAGACAACTTTCTTGGCTAGGGTACTCAAAGGAGAGAGAAAGCCGGGCTATCTTTCAAAATATTGACTTAGATCATACAATGAAAGGGTTTGCAGTGCCCTGTTGTCCCATGTCTTCTTTCTGCCGTTTCTATCCACTTCACTAAGTCCCTGACTAAAATTTGCACAAAGGATAGCCCAATGTCTATTAAAAGTCTATTAAATAAGTCAATATCTATTTCTCCCACCTTATAGGCACTCTAACTCATCAGAGATGATTACCTTGAAGCCACTCTCTTGCTTACTTCTAAAGCAGTGGGAAGAGACAATGCCCTGCATGTCCCACCTAGGGAAAGAGAAAGAAACAGTCTCCCACTAGGAAAATTAATCCCTGTTTCTAGGATTTCCCCTTAAAATCCCGTGTGTGTGTGTGTGTGTGTGTGTGTGTGTGTGTGTGTGTGTGTGTGTGGTGAGAGAGAGAGAGAGTGTACACCTAGGAAAAGTAATGGTAACAGTGTGTGAAAAATTAGGAAGTATGATGTGATGTATCTGCTGAGTTCATTTTCTTAGCATTTATCTTGGATATATTGGCGTGTTGAGTGTATATTATTTTTAGCTACAAGGCTTTCACTACAATTCTAAGACAACATGGAAACTATTATTCATTATTCTACTAGATTTGTAATTTCAGTTTAAAATGTTAAAGACAGTTTAGTCAAGTACATAGTCAAAAGTTTAAATGCTCAAGAAAAACTGGCTTTCAAACTTTTCTTCAATAAGATATGTGAATTTAACAAATTGAACATTAAACAATGAAAAATAGCTGTAGGTCTTCTTTTCCATGCATGAATGTCTCCTCAGATTTTTCAAGCATCTTTATAGACATACCTGCACCCTAGGGCACACCAGAAAACACTCCATGCTGACACAGTGGTCTCTCTCTCTCTCTCTAATATGCTGACATCCACCTATTTTCCTCATCAGACCTATCTCCTCACTGATGTATAAATCCCAATTAATACATGGCTTTGCTTCATAAGCTTTGTAGCTTGGCCTTTCTTCTCTATTTCTTCATATCTCACATATTCTGCCTTGAAATTAATGGTTTCAGAAGTATAAAGTTTCTTAAAATAATTTATATATTGACCCATGAAATACTTGCTTTACTGTAACTATAACCCCTTATCTGAAACATAATGGTCCATTTCTATAATGTTGGACACATTAAACTGTTGTTACAGCCACTTCTTTTTAAATTGAGACTCCTTATTCATACTTTTCAAAAAACTTTTTATATTCATGATTTTGTGTTACAAATATCAGATGAGGCATTCCTATTAGCCTTGTGATGGTGATATTCAGGTCCTATAATTAGACAGCCCAAAGGCTCCACAGTTTCTCTGGAAGCTTATAGAAACTTCTCAGAACACCAGAATAGTGCTTTAGATCACCAAAGATCAGACCTTAGAAGCTTGATTTAGTCGTCTACATGATGACAGTTACTGAGTACTTGGAGCAGAGGACTTCTAAGCAGCACCTGGAAATCTTCAGAGCTACTGCAGGTTCCAGACCATGCAATAATGCAAATATTACAATAAGGAAAATCAGGGAAATTTTTTGAATGTTTACATTATATGGAAGTCAACTATGCAATAGCATTATGTCTAAAAAAACAATGTATATACCTTAATTAAAAAATCATTTACTGCTAAAAAATGTTATCACCTGAGCTTTCAGCAAATCATAATCACTGACCACAGATCATCATAACAAAGAATAATGCAAAAGTTTAAAATATTGTGAGAATTACCACAGTGTCACACAGGGACACAAAGAGAACAAATGCTGTTGGAAAAATTGTGCCAACAGACAACAGACTTACTAGATGCAGAGTTGCCACAAACCTGAAATTTGTAAAAGAAAAAAAAAAAGCATTGTCTGCAAAGCGCAATAAAGTCCAGCACAATGAAAAAAAGATATGTCTGTACTGGGTAGAAAAAAGAAAACTCCAGAGCACAGATATACATGAGGCACAGGGAAGAGTCCAGAGCAACCATCTCCCACTGGACCTGCCCCAGGGAAGCCCTGATGGACTCAAGGTTACCACCTGAGCCAGTCCTTCTGGTTCAGGTCTGCTTTGTTTGGGCTTCTGGGAATGTCTGGGGAAAATCATGGAGCTTGGGTTCCTGTGAGAAGAAGTGGTTGTGTCCTCTATCTTCTCACCTTAGCTTATATATAAAGAAGCGGAGGACATCCAGACTGACAGGAATAATGGAGCTCTGCAACCCTGAGCAGCTGACAGAGCACGTGGGGTTTACAATCTATTTTACCACCACACCTAGTTCTAAAATATTCTCAGAAATAGGAGGCAATCATCTCAAAGTTTTCATAGAAAAACCTAGTATTTGATAAATAAAGAAGACAACAACTATTATGGAATCGTTAGAGTTTGGAGTCTATGTGAATTACAGCATACCGATGGCTGAGAATGTAGCCAAAGAGAAGTGAGGAATCCTGTGAGTGGAAATAATGAGGTGAGAAACACAAATGTATATTTTAAGTAAATAATCTGGTGACAATGTATAGGAGGATTTGGTATGGAGAAACTGAGACAGTTATGCTATTTTATTATTTTGAAACTTTATAGGATATTAAAAATACAAGATTGTTTTACAGTAATAAAAAGATCATAACTTAAGCAAAGGCTGAGAAACTTTTTGGTAAAGGGATATAGCCTGTTCTATTTCTTCTGTTGTCTAGTCTGCTATGTGCTAGAGATTTGGGAGTCTAGAGAGATATTAAAGGGTAATAAATATTATGATAATTATTTAAAATATCATCCCATGGGAATACCTGGAGAGAGACATTCATCTAAAATAAGTTCCAGGGGGGGCGCCTGGGTGGCGCAGTTGGTTAAGCGTCCGACTTCAGCCAGGTCACGATCTCGCGGTCCGTGAGTTTGAGCCCCGCGTCAGGCTCTGGGCTGATGGCTCGGAGCCTGGAGCCTGTTTCCGATTCTGTGTCTCCCTCTCTCTCTGCCCCTCCCCCATTCATGCTCTGTCTCTCTCTGTCCCAAAAATAAATAAAAAACGTTGAAAAAAAAAAATTAAAAAAAAAAAAATAAATAAGTTCCAGGGACACCTGGGTAACTCAGTTGGTTAAGCCTCTGACTCCTGATTTAGGCTCAGGTCATGATCTCACATTTGTGAGTTTGAGACCCGCATAGGTCTTCATGTAGTGGTGAGTTACACACAGAGAGTTGGACACCAGGGCTTTTCTTTCCAGGAAGCAGCTTTATTCGTGCCAGCATGGGCTCAGCAGGCTAAGACCCAAAAGGCTGGGCCGCGAGTGTAGCGGGGCATTGCCTCTTGTACAATTTTTGCTCTTTTGTCTCCCATATATGGTAACATACAGTCTGAATGGGTGCTCTATGTTACAGAGTCGTGAGGAGTGTTGCCCATGCACACATAGCCAGGATGCCCTCTCTTGTCTTGACATTTTCACCACATTCCTTAGGGAGAGGCTCTACCACATCTACACACAGAGTGAGGAGCCTTCTTGGGATTCTCTTGCTCCCCCTCTCTCTCTGTTTCTCCCCTGCTTGTGTTCTCCCTCTCTCAAAATAAATAAACTTAGAAAAGAACATAGTATAAAAACATAAAATAAGTTTAAGAAGATTAATAAAGGACATCTTGGTGCCTGGCATAGTAGGTAGAATTTTAATAGGCTCACATGGATAGATGTTTGCATATCTATTATCACAAATTATCAATGATCTGCTCAAGGGCAAGTATTCTCTTTCATTCAACAACAACAAAGAAACATTTAGTGCTTTATTGGGCTTCTAAAGCTGGGAATGCCTTCAAGGAAGTCACAGTTTAATAGGGAGTAAATGAAAAAAATATATAATTTGTACCCATGAAATGACTAAGCAAGAAGAGATATAAGTAACAGAAATAGCATGGTAGCAGTGGAGCAAGGAAATCCAAGATAGGCTTTTCAGAAGATTTAAAACTTAAGGTCATTTTTGAAGTCTGAGAGTTTGTTAGCTGGAGTGCAGGAGTTTTTGAGGATAGTGTTATAGATATATTTGAGAAAAGTTTTCAGAAATATGAACACATACATGTTTTGAAAGAATATATTGGTAAATATTTTGGTGTCTTAAAAACCACACAAAACAAATACATAATCTAAGACGCTACAGAATATTGAGGTTAAGTGGAGAGAAGAACCCCCTTACAAGAGATTAAATAACCTTGGGCAAATTACTTATTTTCTATCTGCCTCAGTAATCCCTCTACAAAATAGGTGATAAAGTCTTACCATTCCCTTATAGGGTTATTGTAAAGATAAAATACAATGTTAACTGAAATAAACATAGTATTGGTATGAGTGCTGAAAAACAAATACTCCCATACAATAAAGGGAAGCATGTAAGGTGCTAAATTTTTCTTTGTAAATTTGAGTAAATATATCAAAATTTGAATGCAGTTTCCCAGTAATTCTGTTTTCAGAAAGTACCCCACACATAAACTCAGTTAATACTAAAAAGAAATGTATATAATGATGCCTACATGAAAATTGTTTGTAATAGCTAAAAATAAGAGAAAAACTAATTCTTTATTCAAGAAGATAATAAATAATGGTTATTGATACAACCAAATATATCATATATTTTTTTGAATTAGTGAATTAAAGCTTGGGGGAGTTGACAAGATGGCAACATAGGAGGTTCCTGAGCACTTCTCCTGACATTGGTGCACTGAATGTACAGCTATATGCTGAGAAATCCCCTGAAAGAGACCCAGAAACTAGATGAATAACTACTACATATAGGGAGAATAAAAAAATACCTACTGATAAGAATGGCTGAGATACACTCTTGCCATAAACCACAATCCTTGCACAGTGCCATATAATCAGGCAGGAACCTCTAACTCTCAGCTTCTTCCTGAGCAGTAAAAGATTTAGACCCCAAAACTAGCAATCAAAACATTAAGACTCCCACTGGAGAGACAGCACCCCCCAATTGACTATTTTTTAATAGGTTTGGGGTGCCTAGCTGGCTCAGCCGATTGAGTGTCCGACTTCAGCTCAGGTCATGATCTTCTGGTTCATGGGATTGAGCCCTGCAATAGGGCTCTGAACCATCAGTGCAGAGCCTGCTTAGGATTCTCTCTCTCCCTTTCTCTCTGCCCCTTCCCTACTTGCATGTTCTTGCTTTCAAAATAAATAAACTTAAAAAAAATAGGTTCAATGCTGGGAAAGCCAGAAAGCAATTGGAAACTAAGTTATCACCCTTAAAGAAATAGTATAATAAATAACTGCTGAGATAAAGCATAAAAGCTGTAGCTTGGGGGAAAAAAACCTGGGGTATAGGAAGAGGAAGATTTATTTACTAATTTCAGAACATGTGCTAGAGGGGCAGGGATATTTCAGACAGTTCTACAAAAACAAAAGAGTTTGCCGTACCATTTACCTCTTCTCACCAGCTGCATAGATATAGGACAACTGTGGGAACAAGCTCAGTGGGAACACTCAGTATCAAGCTTCATAAAAGCACACCCCATCTTATCTTTCCTGTGGACCCACTCCTCCAAACACCCCTCTGCAGTTCTCCAAAGTAGCTAAAGGTCCCCTCACACAGCAGATGATTTCACACTTGGCTAACACCAAGTGTCTCACCCCCATCTTCTCCTATGGATGTGCCCCTTCCAAATCCTCCTCAGCAAGAATTCATCCAAAGCAGGACCACAGGCATGGTAGTGTGCAAGCAGTCCTGGCAGGGCCAGAACCACTACAAAGGGACTCCTATCCTGGGGAGAGAGGAAGATAGCCACAAACATAGTTCAACTGCAGCCCCAGAAGTGGGATGGGGCCAGACATCTGGTCTACCAGCGAAAGCCACACTCACCAACCAAAACTTCTCAGGGGACAACACAGGGAAAGCACCCTGTACTCTGGTGCCATTTGGCCCTGGCAAACATGTGTTTTGACCCAAGTCAAGCCCCAGGTGAACCCAGACCAGCCCATTAACAGCACAGGGACCAAAATCATGCCCATACGAGGCAAAAAGAGAGCCACAGCAGACAACTGGGTTGAAGGAAAATGTGGCTCAACCACAATAGTAGGGCACATGAAACATACATATGAGACATCCCAGAAGCTCCAGGATCTGGTGAACAGAGGACATTGTACTGCAGGGAACTAAGGTATCTCTTTTTTGTAAAGCCACTACTTAAGAGCAGGAGACGTGGCTGACTTTCCTAACACATAGAAACAGACACAGAGAGTTACACAAAATGAGGAGACAGAGGAATATGTCCCAAATGAAAAAAAAAAAAAAAAAACAGACAAAATCACAGCAAGAGACCTAAATGAAACAGACATAAGTAATATGCCTGATAGATAATTTAAAGTAATAGTTATAAAGATACTCTCTGGAATTGAGAAAAGAGTGGAGGATCTCAGTGAGACTCTCAACAAAGAGTGAAAACATAAAAAATAATCAGAAATGAATACTTCAATAATCAAGGTTAAAAATACACTAGTGGAGGGGCAAGTGGGTGGCTCAGTCAGTTAAAGATCTGACTTTTTTTGAAGTGTTCCTTTTCTTCTGTTGTTTGGCAGAGTTTAAGAAGAATTGGTATTCATTCTTTAAATGTATGTACAATTCACTCAACCATTACTGCTTATAAACAGAGTATGTTTTCTCAGAGAATAATTTGTCAAAATGAGTAATGGATAATTATATATAAAATATTTAATATTTTTCTAAAACATTATAAAGAATACAATCTTTATCCATTAAAATACATTTTTCAGGGGCGCCTGAGTGGCTCAGTCAGTTAAACGTCTGACATTGGATCAGGTCATGATCTCGCGGTTCCTGAGTTTGAGCTCTATATCAGGATCTGTGCTGACAGCTCACAGCCTGGAGCCTGCTTTGGATTCTGTGTCTCCCTCTATGCCCCACCCCTGTTTGTGCTCTCTGTCTCAAAAATGAATAAACATTAAAAAAAAATTTTTTAATAAAAAATACCTTTTTCAAAAGGCATAAATTTTACTCATTAAAATCCCACTTATTCTAGAAACATTGATGCTTTCTGATTCATGCTTATTTGACTCATTCATTGTATGAAGTTTTTTTCTCATAATACTCTTTATAAACAAATGCAACTAGCAAATTCTTATGTATCTTTAAATACTATGGATATTTACAGTTAAATAAATCTGGAGAATTATAAACTTGGGACACTGTTAAATAGTAGGTAATTATGTGTATTAAACACAAACTTCTTTAGTGGATTTCCAGAATCCAAACGGACAAAGTCAAAACCCTAAGCTTAACCTTTATATAGATTCATTCCCTGTTTAGGCTTCAGGTCTATTACACTTTTTCACTTTTCTTCTTTTTAATTTTTCCTTTAATGTTTTTTACTTATTTTTGAGACAGAGAAAGAGCATGAGCAGGGGAGGGACAGAGAGAGAGGGAGACACAGAATCTGAAGCAGGCTCCAGGCTCTGAGCTGTCAGCACAGAACCTGACGCGGGGCTCAAACTCACGGACTGTGAGATCATGACCTGAGCTGAAGTCGGACACTTAACCGACTGAGCTACCCAGGCACCCCTTCACTTTTATTTCATGGATAAATCTGCCTCATAATTGAAGACTTTGTGGCTTAAATCTTCCAGAAAGTTTTATCTATCATTCATAGCTCAATTTCATGTATTTCTGCCATAGCTTGTGTCACAATTTCTTGCTTTTGATTTTCTCCACATAAATAGTAAGCTCCACAAGAACAAGCTGTGGGCTCTGTATTTATTCATTTAATATATATGTATCAAATTATCTACCAGCTACTCTGATAGGTACTGGAGAAGGAGTTTACAGAAGTCAGATATGGATTCCACCCTTAGAAAGGAAATACATTAAAAAAAACATAGTCTCAATTGCAATCACTGTTAGAAAGGAGAAATGTCAGAATTTATATATAAATTGCATTCTTAATAGAGAACAGTTTTGGTCGTAGGACTATGTATTTTAGGGAAGAAAGAAATTCACCATTGTTTCACTATTAAACACTTGCCAGATGCTACACCCTGGCAGGACTGGGCTACACCTTGAGAAAATGGAGACAAAGGACATATTTTGTCAAATCCTCAAAACTATCTTTTAGGGTTAGCATTATTAACTCATTCTTGATATAAGATTAAACACTGCATTCCAGGTCATCAAGGAAAAAAGTGTTATAGTAGGATTTGAATCCAGGCCCAGTGAATTTAGACACAAGGTTCTTTATGTCACACAGGCTGCCTCCTGAATGACTACTATGCAGGTGCAGTAAAAAAAAGACTGTAGTATCAGCTTTCCCCTAGGAGCTGCATCCTCTCTGCCTATTCCCAGATTTTTATTTATTTTTTCTTGATTATACCCTCTGGTTTCAGTCTTCAGGCCCAGATAAATATTGACTTTCCAAGGATCTTTATAAAAACAGATTTTACTCACAAAATATTAGTTTGATATCCAGGCATCTTTTTTTGTTTAAATCCAAGTTAGTCAACATATAGTGTAATAATGGTTTCAAGAGTAGAATTTAATGATTCCTCACTTACATACAACACCCAGGGCTCATCTCAACAAGTGCCCTCCTTGATAACCACTCATTTAGCCCAACCCCCCCCCCCAACACCCCTCCAGCAGCCTCAGTTTGTTCTCTGGATTTAGGAGTCTCTTATGGTTTGCCTCCGTCTCTGGTTTTACCTTGTTTTTCCTTCCCTTTCCCTATGTTCATCTGTTTGGTTTCTTAAATTCCACATATGATTGAAATTACATATTTGTCTTTCTCTGACTTATTTCGCTTAACATAATACACTCTAGTTCCATCCACAATGTAGCAAATGGCAAGATTTCATTCTTTTTTGACCACCGAGTAATATGTCATATGCATATTTTAATATAAATTATATCAATAATATTTGCAATGGATTCTCCATTTATCAAATTTAAATTTTCCTTGAAAAAGGCTCTTTTTAAAAATCATCTTAATCATTTTTAAATGCAAAATTAAGCATTATTCACATTGTTGTGCAACAGATCTCCAGAACTTTTTCATTTTGAAAACAAACTCTATACCCATGGAACTTCTCATTCCTACATGCTGCCAGCCCCTGAAAACCAAAATCCTACTTTCAGTTTCTGTGAATTTGACTACATTAGATCCCTCATTTTCCAGAGTGCTTTGAAATCCAAATTTTATTCAAGAAGATGGTGGATTGTTACACAACATAAAAAAAATTAAAATTAAAAACACTAAAATAGCTTTCTTAAATTATTCTGAATTTTCCATTGTAGAATAAAATATGTAAAACTAAAATATATATTTTCAAATAATTATCCACAAAATAGACCAAAATTTAGAAAGCATAACTGTTTCAACTTAACTTATTGCTTCCTCATATATATACTTGAACTAAACATGTAATGGGGGAAAATTACAAAATTTGTATTATTACCCCTAGAAAGGAGGAAAATTAAATTACAGAGGGTTCTTAAAGTGCATTGTCCTATAGTTTTAACTTCTTTTAAAAGACCTGATGTAAATATGAAAAAAATATCAATCACTTACTAGGACTGAATTATTGTCTGGTACTTTTTTCTATTATGAAACTATTTTGCACTAAGCAATAAACACAGAGTAAAGAAATGGCCTGTTAAATTTGGGTAAGAACCAAGTGCTAAAGAAAATCAGTCTGTTCTGCATTGGATGCAACATCAGGACACTTTTAGTTTTAAATTTATTTTATTTTTATTTTTCCCACTTTATGGAGGTAAAAACAAGTAAAACTTATATATTTAAGGTGTGAAATGTGATTGATATATACTGTGAAATGGTTACCACAATTAAGCTAATTAACATTACCAGCACATCACTTTTTTGGGGGGTGTTGATAACACTGAAGATCTACTTTTAGCAAAATGTAAGCATGCAATACAGTATTATTAATTCTAGCCATCATATTTTACAGATCTCTAGAACATTGCTGTCCTGCATAATACTTTGCCCTCTTTCACCAACATCTTATTTCTCCCACTCCCCAGCCTCTTGCAACTGCCATTCTACTATTTCTGTGTTTCACTTTTTCAGATCACTTTTAGATCACTTATAAATGATATCCTGCATTATTTGTCTGTCTCATTTATTTCATGTAGCCTTACATCCTCCAGATTCATCCATGTTGTTGAAAACGTCAGGATTTCCTCTTTTTTAAATCCGAAGCTTACCTAAAACATCTAAGTCTATTTTACACTGATAACTTCAATTGCATTAAAAAAAATTCTATTTTTTTTACACTCCCACCTTGTTTTTTGCTATCGATGCCATAGTTTTATATATTCATATTGTATATTAACAATTTATTGTAGCTATAGTTATTTTTAATACTTATGTCTTAAAATTTATACTAGAATTAAGTGACTTATGCATCACTATTCCAGTATTAGAGCATTCCGATTTTGACTATAGATTTACCTTTACTAGCAAGTTGAATACTTTCATGTGTTTTCACGTTTTCACTTAGCATTCTTTTATTTCAACTTGAACTTCATTTAGTGTTTCTTGTAAGGCAAGTCTAGAGGGGATGAACTCCCTTAACTTGGTCTGGGAATATTCTTCTCTTTATTTCTGAATAACAGCTTTTCCAGATAATAGTAATCTTGTTTGACAGATTTCATTTTTTTTTCAGCACTTTGAATAGGTTATCCTGCTTATTCCTGCCTTGTAAGCATTCTGCATAGATATCCACTCGTAGCCTTATGTTCATTCCCTTGTATGTAACCATTTCCAGCCAGACTCTTGCTGTCAAAATTCTTTGACTTTTGACCATTTGATTATAATGTGCCTTTGCATCATCTTCCTTATGCTGATTTTGCCTGGGGTCCCTTGATCATCATGAATCTGTATATTCATATCCCCTCCCAAGATTTCAGAAGTCCTCATGTATAATTTCTTTACACAAGTTTTTTTGCCTTTTCCACCACTCCTTCTGGGACCCCCATAATGCATACATTTATCTTCTTAATGGAGTGTATTAGGTCCCATATATTTCCTTCACTCCTATCTTGTTTTTTTTTTGTTTTTGTTGTTGTTGTTTTTAAGTTTATTTATTTTGAGAGAGAGGAAGAGAGAGTAGGGGAGGGGCAGAGAGAGAGGGAGAAAGAGAAAGCCAAGCAACCTCCACACTGTAAGTGCAGAACCTGATGCAGGGCTCAGTTTCACCACCATGAGATCATGACCTGAGCCAAAGTCAGACACTTAACCTACTGAGCCACCCAGGCATCCCTATGTTTTGTTTGTTTGTTTTAAAATTTTGTTCCTCTAACTGGCTAATTTCAGATAACTCATCTTCAAGTTTGATTCTTCTGCATGAAGCAGTGTCATCACTCAGGTCACTAAACAGTTACCAGTATTGTAGAAATCTCCAACATACTGATTCCAATTACTATCCCTTCTTGTATCCCCAAAGTAGTAATTCATAATCCCATATATGTTTACTTGTATTTTGTTAAATAAAGTGAATCTTCATTGTGTATGTTTTTGTGTCCAACTTCTCTTAAACAACTTGTGAATCAAACCCAAATTGCTATTCAGACCTACAGTTTTTATATCTTGATGCTAGGTTGCATTGCATTCCATGAGGAGATCTCAAATTATCAATCTATTCTACTCTTCATGGCCATTTAGATTGTTTTCACATTTTGGTTTTTTTTAAATGTTTGTTTGTTTTGAGAAAGATAGTGTAACTGAGCGGGGGGGGGGGGGAGAGAGAGAGAGAGAGAGAGAGAGAGAGAGAGAGAGAGAGAGAGAGAGAGAGAGTCTGAGAATCCTAATCAGGCTCCACTCTCAGTGCAGACATCATGACCTGGGCTGAAATAAAGAGTTGAACGTTTAACCGACTGAGCCATCCAGGTGTCCCTCAGGTTTTGGTTTTTAGAAATATGCTGCTGTAAACATTCTTGCACATACCATTTTCATATATGCATATTTTGGGGCTATACATCTAGAAGTGAAATTGTTGGGTCATATTGTGTGCATATTGTTTAACCATTAAAAATACTGCCAAAGTTTTTTCAAAGTATGTTGCATACAAAAATTTTTATACCCATCAGCATTGAAAATGAGTTCCCACTGCTCCACTCCTTATTGTCACTTGGTATTTGTTGCTCTTCAATTTTTGACATTCTGGTATGCATTTAGAGGTATCTAATTGCTATTTTAATGTTCGTTTCCCTGATGACTAATGAAGCTGGGAACTTTTTCACAAATTATTGACTTTTGGCTATAATCCTATGTTAAATTGCTATTCAAGTCCCATGCCAATTTTTCTTTGGAGTTGTCAGTCTTTTATTATTTGTGGGAGTATGTCAGTTATATGTATATGCATTTCTAACAGAATTCTTGTTTTCATTTCCTCAAATATTAAACACAATCACTTTAAAATGCATGTCTGAAAACTCCATTATCTGAATCCCTTATCTCTGTTTCTATTGCTCAGGAGGTACATTTAGGGGGAAGTGGGAAAAGATTCAATAGTTAAGCTGCCTCTGGATGCTGAGAAGAATTTTACAAAAAAAAAAAGAAAAATAGAATAAAAGGACTAAACAGTGGAACAACTTTCATTCTTTAAACCACAGATTTGAAAGGAAACAAAACATACAAGAAATATGATCAAGCTGAGATAGGGTCTGAGCAAGGCTTTTACTGGGACAACCCCATTTTGAATTATCCTATCAACAGCCCAAATCCCTCACCCCCTTGCCCCACCTCATGAAAATGAGTGGGTTTGGGGTAGGAATTGTACTTAAGCAAATAAGAAACACAATTATGGTGTAATTTGCTTCATTTTGTCAAAGACCTGGGGAGGAAATTGGTAAGGACTTTTGCTAAAGACAAAAGAATTTATGTATTTTTAAGCCTTTTTGATTCCAAGCATTTCTGGATTTTTTGGTCTATTGCATTTCCCACTAATGTGATCAAGTTAGTGTGGTACAACAATGAAGACAGAAGTCGATATTTTCACCTACTGTATCTGTAATAGTAATTTTGTTAGAGAAACTAATGCCTGGGAGAGCCTAGAATTCATTGACCTTCTGCACAGTATCCTTTTGACTGGATTAAGATTTATTTAGGTAGCCTAATTACAGATAACTCTTCCTGCCCTCATGATTTCCTCTTGCTGATATGGTCTGTCTAATACAGACCGTTACCAAAAGGCATTATCAAGAGACTTCACATTTGAACCATCTTATAATATCTACTGTTAGCAATTATCTATCATGTCCAAAAAAGTAATCATTTATGAAATTGTTCAAAGTCTATGGAATTTAGAATAGTTGTTTCCCAGGAAAAAATATGGGTGCAGAAATATGTTTATAGGTGTAAAGAACAAATAGAAATGGAGTTTTCTTTGGAGATTTTATGGACTTCCCAGGATATCACATATATATGCACACATAGTTTATTTTGGAGAGGTTTTAGAATTGTAGAAAAACTAGGAAGATAATATAGAGAATTAATATATATTCCATACCAGTTCCCCCTATTAATATCTAATGTGAGAATGGTACATTCATTAGATTAATAGATCAATATTGAGCCACAATATTAATATCTATACATTATTCAAATTTCCTTAGTTTTCATCTAATGTTCTTCTTCTCTTTAAAATCCATTTAGGATATCACATGATGTGTAGTAGTCATTGCCCTTAGGCTCCTCTTGACTATGACATCTGCTGAGAATTTTTCTTATTACTGATGACCTTGATAGTTTGGGAAGGTAGTTTGGACTAATAGCCAGGTATCTTTCAGAACATCCCTCCATTGGGATGTGTCTTATGTTTAGACTAGTGTTACATGTTCTTGACCACAGAACACAGTTCTATTTAATTTCACTGTATCAAAGGTATAAAGTAATAACCTAACTTCCATTGTTGTTAACTTTGGTTACACTATTGAAAGACCCCATAACTGTTTTTCAGATTTCTCCACTGTAAAATAATTCTTCCCTCTTTCCATAAAATACTCTGGAGGAATGTCCCCACTTAATGGAGAATTATGTTCTACTTCCTTGAAGACGAAATAGTTACCATAAATAATTTCAAGTTCTTCTGCATAAAAGATTTGTTTCCTCATTTATTTAATCATTAATTTCACTGAAATCAACTCATGGGTATTTGTTTTATAGTTAAAATTTAATGTTAATTTGTTCTTGATCAAATTGTTCCATATTTGGATAGTGGGTGCTTTTCCAGTGGTCTCCTGTGTCCTTTGACATGCTCTCAAATTGTGGGAGAGAGGGATTTTTATGTTTCCAGGCTTTTTTCTTTTCAACACTATTATTTTTCTGGTGGTATAAAATACTTCAGGTTCATATTATACATTCCCTGCCCTATTCCTAGAATTAGCTAATCCTCCTAAGAGTTGTGGTTCTTTTTATTGGAACATGGTATTAGACACCAAAATCTGGGTTCTAGGCACTAGGTGTGATCTTTGCTACTGGAGTATTGTTGCTCTCAGGCTCTCTCAGCTGATACAGCAAGGAAAAATAAGTGTATAGACTAATCCTTGTAATCAAAATTTATAATTTTTATAAATATAAGTGTAAATATGTAATTGACATATTTAAAAATCTTTATTTAAGATGAATGAGTTCATACTCCTACCTTCAACTCTAATCCACTGCCAAGAGTCACTCTACTCTCTTTCCCTAGCATATGTGTAAATTCCCACTCCAACAGTGAGAAACTAGACTCCCCCCATTCACTTGCCATCTACTTGTTTAATTCTAGTATACATATATGGCAAAATTAAAATTGTTAATCTATACACTATGGGAAATAACTTCACCAACTAAAGTGCTTCTTACATGTAAATTATTTTACATTTAATCCTTATGGAATCTACTCTATTCCAAAATTACTTAGGTTAGCAGATGACCTCATCCCCTTCAAAGGAGCTGTTTCACACATTTGTAATACAGTTATATTTTTTTGTCTTATTCTGCATTCCATCCTGAAATATGGACCTTCCAAATCAATTTAAATTATGTAACATTAATGTTCACTCTTTGTGCTGTAAAGGGTATGGGTTTTGACAAATGTATAATATATCAACTATTAAAGTATATATGAGTTTCACCATCAAAAAAATTTCCTGTGCTTCACCTATTTTTTTAAAAATTTTGAATTAATGTTATTTATTTTTGAGAGACAAAAAGTGTGGGCAGGGGAAGGTCAAAGAAAGAGGGAGACATAGAATCCAAAGCAGGTTCCAGGCTCTGAGCTGTCCGCACAGAGCCTGATGCGGGGTTTGAACCCACGAACTGCGAGATCATGACCTGAGCCAAAGCCGGACACCCAACCAACTAAGCCACCCAGGCACCCCATGTGCGTCACCTATTTAATCCTCCCCTCCCACAACCTGTAAACCACTGATCTTTTCTTATCTCTACAGTTTTACTTTTGTCTAGGATATCATATATTTGGAATCATATAGTCCATAGTCACTTTAGACTCGCTTCTTTCATAATATGCATTAGAGATTTACCTGTGTCTTTTTGTGACTTGATAACTCATTTATTTTTATTTTTGGATAATATTCCATTGTATGGAAGTACCACAGGGTGTTCATCAAAGGGTAGCTTGGTTGTTTCTAGTTTTGGGTGAATACAAATAAAGCTGCTCTAAACTTTAACACTTAGGGGTACCTGGGTGGCTCAGTCGGTTAAGTGCCTGACTTTGCTTGGTCATGATATTGCGGTTCAAGAGTTTCAGCCCCACATTTGGCTCTGTGCTGACAGCTTGAAACCTCAAAGCTGCTTTGGATTCTGTGTCTCCCTCTCTCTCTGCCCTTCACCCACTCACGCTCTGTCTCTCTCAAAAATAAATAAACATTAAAAAATATTTTAAACATTAACACTTAGGTTTTTGTGGGGGCATAAGTTTTCAAATCAGTTGAATAATTACCTAGAAGCAAGACTGATATTGTTCTTGGACTCTGTAATGGGGTTTGAACACAGTTAGCAATTCCTGCTTTAGTAAGTGCTACTGGCTGCAATGGCAACTTCAATGTCTGCACTTACAAATCGTTTTGTTAGTCTTTCCATTAGGCAACGATATCCTTATCCCTTATTAATTGTCAAGGTAAATTCATGATCCAGAACTCTAGCCATGATGTCAAATTTTTCTACTGCAAAAAAGAAGAAATGAGTAAAGGCCTAAGTGGAGAACTCCAAGGTGAATCACTTCCCTTTAAACATCCTTAAAGGAAGTGGCATATAACACTTACTGCTAAATCTCATGTTAGAAATTAGTTACATGGCTGCATATAGTTCCAAAGTGAGGCTGGAAAATACAATAATTATTTCAGATAACAATGAAACAAACTAAAAATTGAGCTTCAGTAACTAAAGAGGAGAGACAGATCTCTC
The DNA here is from genome assembly GCF_018350215.1 of Panthera leo. Taxonomy (NCBI): domain Eukaryota; kingdom Metazoa; phylum Chordata; class Mammalia; order Carnivora; family Felidae; genus Panthera; species Panthera leo. The sequence goes on along the minus strand of NC_056695.1, from coordinate 56,279,690 downwards.
TCGATGGATTTAACTTTCCCATCCAAATTTTAAATAGATAGATACACAACAGTGATCTTGAAAGTAAAATGAACCACACTGTACAAAACCTATTTATAAAATTTATAGGTAGAATATATTATATGGGATATTGCAAACATCCTCTCTCAAGGAAAACATTTATATTCTGACTTTACCAAAATCCCTTAAATGCCAGGAAAAAAAGATGAAAAAGTTGACAGAAAGAAAAGGTAAGGCTATGAATGCACAAAAGATAAATAGATGACCAATATGGGAAGAGATGTTCAACACCACTAGTAATCAGAAAATGCAAATTAAAACAATTATGTTTATATAGCCAAAACAATAAGATTTCTATCAAGTTATATAGTGCTGTTTATATATGTTTGATTATATAAGTAAAATTGTACTAAGTATCTCATTATTTTATTAATAGTTTATAGGCTTTATTCCTTTTAATACAGATAATTTATAACTTACACATGGCTAAGCATTTATTGTACATGTTCATGAATTCGACTTAAGTATATCTAGGTTGCTTTTACACTCTCACCCTTAATTCACAACATTCATCTGTTTCCCCTGCATCTTTATTGCTTGACGCTATCTCACTGTGTGTGAACAGTATCCGTAAATGTTTTTCTCCTACCATATCTATGCTTTTGTTTTTCTAGTGACTCATTTCTTTCTCTCAAGTACCTATATTTTTTCAAGAGAAAAGAAAGTTAAAGTGTTTGTACTTACAGTATCATATTTTCCTTCTCTGTAGGATCTTGACTCAAGTTCAGGCAACCCATTTTGCTGTCTGGGACTACCAAAGTACTGTTTTGTTTTTTGGGTTTGGGGTTTTTTTTAATTACAAACCATTATAATTCTTCAATTGGGAGGACCCGTGTGTATTAATACAAGCAATTCCATTGTAGCTGGAAGCAGAAGTCAAAAGTTATATATATCTTTCCCATTTTTGTTTTCTGTGTTTTTTATACACACCTGAAATTAAATTTGACTCTTTTAAAGATATTGATACACAGAAAAGAACAAGCAAGATGCGGAAAGGTAAAGAATCAAGGCTAAGGAACAAAAGTAACATGAAATTGCTAAAGACTTCAGTGAGTAAGCAGAATTGGATTATTTGAGTTCTTAGAAAGCATAATCTAATTCAAGCTAATTTAAGTGGAGATCAGATTTTTTAAGAGGACTGGAGAGATCATGGAATATGTAGAAAACCCTATGGTCAGCAAAAAAAAAAAAAAAAAAAAAAAAATCAAGGAAACGGACATGGAGAAAGCCCAGCCAGAATCTTAGCTTTTATTTTTCTAGAGATCATTGCACCAACTCCTGTTAAGTTTTCAAAGGCTGAGCTTAATTTACAAGTTGACTGAGATGACAGACAACCAGAAGATGGACTTTTATGAAAATGCATACATATGTCTTTCACATTATAGATGTGCAAGCAATATAACTTTTAAAAATTCTGTAACTTGTATTATATGTTTTGAGCTTCCATTCAAAGCGACAAAAATAGTCTCAGTCATATTGAATAATCACTTTCCCCCACCCTGGTAGTATAATCAGGGAAAACTGAGTAGGTACAGTTATGAGGAAATTCCAATCTTACTCTCAGTTTTGTCTGGTCCAAACTTATAGCTAATGAGTTTGTCCATTAACATTTTACCTCTGGCTTTGATCTAACAAAGTAATTGTGTAATTGAGTTTTCTTTCTCCATTGGCAAACTTTCTCCAGTGTTATCACTGGCTGTTTGTTCCTTACAGATCCTTAGGCAATTTTGTGCGATCTAAGAAGTCCAGTGTTATTCAGATGGCCCCATTATAAACAAGACAGCATTCTGTTTTTCATTGTTCTGAATTCAGAGTATTACTATGAGTTTTTCTATTACCTATATTGTCTGGGCAAACTGTAACCCCTTTTCTCTCTTAGCTTTCTGTAGGTTCTGTCCAAAGTGTTAGGGAAAAAAGGTCCTTCTGATTCTAGCTTTAATTCTAAAAGTTTTGTCAACACAAGCCCCACTATATTAATTAAGGTAAACACAGTTACTGTAATTAACCTACATAGTAAAATATAATAGCTCAAAATAATAAAGTTTAATTTTTAATGGTTATAATAAAGATACATTTAAATTTTCTTGGATGAAGTGTACTCAGCAGAAACTAGGGAGCAAATGTAAATATAGGCTTTTTAGCATTTTTTGATAAAATTTTTAAATCCTATTAGTATACATACATAAAAAGGCATAGAATATAATTACTTGGTGTTACCTTAAAATCATAATTTATCTAAAAATCACCACTTATTAGAGAAAGAAGGGTACATCCAATAACAATACTTATGGATTTGCTTTTGACTGAACGAGTAAATCTATTAGTCAGTCATACATATGGTGCAAACACACTATGAATATGGGGAAAAAATGATCCAATACTTAACCAAAAAAAAACTATAACATTAAAGGGAAGGATAGCTTTAAATGGCATCTGAATGACACACAAATTTTCTTTGCCCAAATGCAAAACTGGGCATGTTTTGAAACATTAATATTGTTAATGTTTTGAAACATTAATATTGTTTTTCTCTTCCCCATTCCCCAGTTCCATCCTTAGCCAATTTCATGCTTCCCTTTCCATCTTCATCTTTCCAGTCGTAATAATCTAGAATGGTCTCTGATCTTTGCTCTCAAAAAGCTGACTGCAGAAGAAAACTGACAAATTAAGTAATCTTTACTGTGTGTGTGTGTGTGTGTGTGTGTGTGTGTGTATGTGTCCTAGAGAAAATATGAAGGAATTTGACCCAGACAAATATATGACAAGCCAGATCATGATTACCTCTCCAGGATAGATAGGGCTTTCTCAGTGGAGAGAGATAAGAGGGGGATATAGAAACACATGTAAGTAACAAGTAGAGTCTTTTATTTTTAAGTAGGCTCCACACCCAATGTGGTGCTTGTACTCATGACCCCGAGATCAAGAGTCACGTGCTCTACCAACTGAGCCAGCCAGACACCCTAGTGACAAGTAGATACCTAGTACACTGATGCTGTAAGCCTTCCCCCATCCCAGTCCTGGGGTTGGATAATAGTCAAAACTTCAAGGGGTGCCTGGGTGGCTCAGTCAGTTAAGTGTCTGACTTCAGCTCAAGTTATGATCTCATGGTTTGTGAGTCGAGCCCCACATCGGGATCTGTGCTGACAGCTCGGAGCCTGCTTTGGATTCTGTGTCTCCCTCTCTCTGTACCCCTCCCCCACTTGTTCTCTCTCTCTCTCTCAAAAATAAACATTAAAAAAATTCAGAAAGGGGTCAAGAATAAAAATGATTTTAGCTTACATTCTGGGGAGCAATCACAAAACAGAGCATGGCACAGAGATTTAAAAAAATGTTGGCACAATGTGTCCAGGCAAAATGAGTCACAGATGGCCTTATAGTGTTACTACCTATTCAAAATAATGTAAAGGAGAAAGCCTATGCTTAACAAAAGATATGTGGTATTGCTAGGAAACTTGCCTAGATGCTTAATATTTTTAAACACTTAATATCTATAATAAATATGGCAGAAAAAGGCTACCTGTGAAGAAAAAAACACTTCTCCTGGAAATATGAATAAATTTTATAGCTTTTCTTATAAATATGTATCACTGAGTATTTAGTTTTAGCTAGTGGAATATATGTATAAATGATAAATGACACTGTATGGGACGCCTAGGTGGCTCAGTTGGTTGAGCACCAAACTTCGGCTCAGGTCATGATCTCATGGTTTCTGAGTTCAAGCCCCACATCAGGCTCTGTGCTGACAACTCAGAGCCTGGAGCCTGCCTTGGATTCTGTCTCCCTCTCTCTCTCTGCCACTCCCCATCCACCGTTCATGCTCTGTCTCTCTCTCTCCTTCAAAAATAAACACTTTTTAAAAATGTTTTTTAATGATAAATGACACTGTTAAATCTTTCAGTACAAAACCTCCTGTATACTATTCTTCATTTACTCTTCCATTATACATAACAAGATCTTTCCTAATAAAATTACAATGCACACTGGACAATGCATGTTAAGATGGAAAAGTTGTAAGATGGAAGGAGCCCTGATACTGATATAACTTCTTAGAAGAGAGTCACCTGCCAATAAGCAACTTCCTTTGAATAAGAATGGAAGTGAATATGTATCACTTCAATGCTCAGCACATAATACCCTGTATGTTAGAATTCTGTATGCCCTCCTTTGCCAGTGTGTTAGAGACAGCATGATGGAACCGAAGCCATGCTTTCACAATAGTGAAGACCAGAGAGTTTAACAGCCTTGTCTTTGTATATTTGGAGAAATCCCCATGTAAATCAATTTTACCAATTTCAAGTTAATGTAAGAGAAAAATCAACTTCATATTTTAGCCATTATACATTTTGCAGTATACTTATTAGAAAAGGCAGTGATATCTTAATATAGATGTCTTTGCCTATAAAGGAATTCATGTGAGATTTAGAAAATTTAATTTCAGCAGAAAACTGGGACATGGTCATACATCTTCTTCTTCCTGACTTCTGCCAAATATCTGTAACTATACAAGAAATACAAGCCATTCTGTAGTTAAGTCCAAAATATAGGAAATTTACTTTGAACTGGAAAGAATCCTTGATGTACAGAGTACTCTTAGATCCCTCTTCCACATAAAACTTCTGCAACAAGAACGACACTGCTGTCTCAAGAACAGCTGGCAATCCAAAATAACCAAGAATAGGTGCTATATAAGATCATTATAACCAAAATGGAGTGAAATAAAACAATAAATGTTACATGAGAACATTCATCAGAAACCAGTATTATGATAAATCAAATTTTGACTAAAACTTTAAAACTCATGGTCGTATAATCATAAATGCACAAAAGTCAAAAAAATAATCAAAAGAACTCAAAGCAGATTTACATTGGCTCAGGTAGATGCATGAGATAAAGATTAAAAATTATAGGGACAAAATGAGACATACAAAGTAAATATTTTAGAGTAATGAAAATCAGAGAAAATAACACAAAAATGCATAGACACTACTCAAAGGGGGAAAAAAGTGACATGGGAGATACATTGAGAAAAGCCAATTGAGACAGAAACAAAGACAATAGTTATGAAAAAACAACAAAGGAATGTAAACTCACTGAAGTGAAACAAAATTCAAAGAGCAAACAGAAAAAAGTTTATCCGAATTAAAAAAATTATGTTGTGAAGATTGAAATGACTCCCTATATTCTAGGGAAATTAAACAAAACAATGATAAACCACAATATGTATCCTTATAAAACAACAGGAACCCCAAACAAAATAGGCATCTTTAGGTATTATCAAAAGAGAGTAAAATAGCTATACTATTAAAAGAATATATTAATTAGAATAGAATAGAATAATATTAATAATAATATCAATATAATAAATATTAATAATAAATGTTAACCATTAATCTTGCATCATATTTTCTACACTGATCAAAGAAAAATTCAAGAAAACTACTGTGGCTGAAGAATTGACTACGCAGGCAAACTGTACTTCAAGCATAAGTATATCGGTGCATAATTTTAATCACAAAGTAATTGAGCAAATACAGTTCTCATAAACTTTTTTTAAGAAGCTGAATTCTAGGCATTTCAGAGTTGAAGAAAATAACTCTGTGGTTTAGATTAAAATGATTTTGGCAATTATTTTTATAAAATAAAAAGGTAATATTACAAAACTGTCAATATGAAAATTGTATCATGAACCAAAGTTGTCAGGATAAATGAATTAGAACAAGGAATTCACATAAATATTCCAATTTCATCATCCTTTAAAAATAGAAATAGAAAAAAATCACATTAATTTAACTAATAAGTAATATATTTATAAAAATTATCATGGTATAGAAGTAAACCTTAGGTCAATTTTATACTGATGTCTATTATCTGGGTTGAATTAGCCCTCTTTTTTTCCTTCCCTCAAACCTTTGAGTTTTCTTAGTTCTATTTTCTAAAGAATTTTAAGTTCAATATTTTAAGTGATATAAAATACTTTTGGGATTTTATACCAATTGTATTTAATGTATCAATTAAATTCATAAGAATAAATATTCATATGCTATTGGACAAAATCAATCCATGATCATGTTCAGTGTTTCATTTTGACTAGTATAGCATAGAGCATGCCTAGTATGTGTGAAATAAGGACACCATGAATAGCAACTTGAAATATCTATTATATCTGAATATGTGTCCCATAAAACAGGTAAAATCATGTTAGATGCAGTATGGGTTTGTAATAGAAAAAGATGTAATCTAACTATATCTCACCAATAGAGTAAATATATTAATTTTATTACTGCATAAAAATAAAATGTAGCAATTAAAATGGATAAACTTATTCCCATGTTTTTCAATAATAAATATTTTTAAATGTGTCAAAATGGTAAGTTTATAAAGAATTAATAGAGACAGAACCATTTAAAACAACAAAACATAGAAAGACTCTTCAATGAATCAGTAAAAATATACATGAACAAAATAAGAAATTTAAAAAAGAAAAATCCTAAAAATAACCAAATAGTAATTCTGGAGTTGAAAAATTAAATGAATGAAATTTTTAAAAATGCAATAAAGAGCATTGGCAGTAAAGCAAATGAAAATATAAAATGATCAAGAGGACAGGAACTTTGAAATAACCCAATCAGTCAGAAGGGAACAAAAAGAGAGAGAGAGAGAGAGAGAGCAAAGAAAGCCTGTAAGATGTATAGGATTTAATCAAATGTACAAATATTAGAATAATAAAGTTTCCAGAATGAGAAAAAAACAATACAGAGCAGAAAGTTTATTTAAAGAAACAACTAAGAACTTCCCAAGCCTGGAAAGAGACCTGGACATCCAAGTTCACAAAGCTAAGAAATCATCCTGTAATCTCAATGCCAAAAGCCCATCTTTAAGACACTATAATGAAACCTAATACATCAAAGATAAAGAAAGAATCCTAAAGGTACTGGGTGGAGAGTGGGGGCAAGGATAAGAGTGCCTATAATGGAATCTCCATTTGAATATCAGCATATTTCTTAGGAGAAGCCTTACAGGCCAGGAGAGAGTGAAATGGCATATTCAAAGTATTATAAGATAAAAATTGCCAGCCAAAAATACTCTTTGTAACAAAGTTATCCATCAGATATGAAGGAGTTGTCAAGGTTTACACAAAACCTGATGGAGTCCATCACCACCTCCTCTCCCTTGCAAGAAATGCTGAAAGGAGTTCTTCAGGCAAATATACTGTCAGATTTAGAAAATTAATTCTGTACAAGGACGGTGTGTTAACTGTTTAACTATAGTATAAAATTTAAAGCTAAAGAGCATTCAAAACAACTTATAGCAACTATAATTTGTTAATGAGTAGCATAAAAAGAGGTAAATTGTGACACCAAAAACATAAAAGGGGGGGGGAGCTCTTTTAGGCAATTAAAGTTAAGTTGTTATCAGCCTAAAATGAACTGTTTTATCTGAGACATTATATGTAATCTTCATGGTAAGCACAGAGCAAAACCCTCGAGTAGCATCACAAAAGAAAGGGAAGTAGAGCAGGCCACTAATTTACAAAGGTGGGCAGAAACAGAAAGAACAAGAGACAACATAAACACAAAACAACCAGAAAGCAATTAATAAGATGGCATTAGTAACATCTTACATTAGTAATTACTCTAAATTTAAATGGACTGAAATCAACAATTATTAGGCACAGACTATCTGGATAGGTGAAAAAAGAAGACCCAGGTATATGCTGCCTACAAGAGATTCATTTTAGATTTAAGGACACACATAGCCCAAATTAAGGGATGGAAAGATATTCCATGAAAGTAGAAACCAAAAGAAAAGAGCTATGGACTTTAATCCAAGAACAGTGATAAGAAACAAAGAGGCTTGTTACATAATGTCAAAAGAGTCAATTTATCAAGAAATATATAACAATTGTAAATATATATGCATCCAACATCATAGTGCATAGTACATGAAGCAAATACTAACATATATGAAGGGAGGAAGACAGCAATATAATAGTGGATTTCCATACCCCATGTTCAGGAATGGATAGATCATCCAGAGAGAAAATTCACAAGGGTACATTGCACTTGAACCATACTTTAGACCAAATGGACCTAACAGACATATAGAGAATATTTTGTTCAGCAGCAGCAGAATCATGCTCTTCAGAAACATTCTCCTGGATAGATATGATAGGATACAAAACAAGTCTTAGAAAATATACAAAGAATGTAATCATGTCAGTGGGGTGCCTGGGTGGCTCAGTTGGTTAGGTGACTGACTTTGGCTCAGGTCATGATCTCACAGATCATGAGTTTGAGCCCCACGTTGAGCTCTGTGCTGACAGCTCAGAGCCTGGAGCTTACTTCAGATTCTGTGTCTCCCCCTCTCTCTACCACTGCCCTGCTCATGCTCTGTGTATCTCTGTCTCTCAATAATAATAAACATTAAAAAAAAATTTTAAAGAATGTAATCATGTCAAGTATCTTTCCTGAACACAAGGGTATGAAACTAGAAATTAACAAGAGAAAAACGGGTAAAACTACAAATATGTGGAAATTAAACAATACACTCCTAAATAACTAATGAGTCAAAGAAAAAATAAATAAAAGCAAAATATAAACAAAACAAAAAATAGCAAAATCTATGGGATGTTGCAAAAGCTATTTGAGAGTGCAGTTTATAGCAAGAAGTGCATATATTAAGAAAAGACAAAAATCTCCAAAATCCTAATTTTATACTTCAGAGAACTAGAAAAAAAGAAAAAAAAAACAAAGTTAACAGAAGGAAGAAATATGGAGACTAGAAAAACAGAAAAGATCAATGAAACTAGAGCTGGTTATTCTAAAACAATCTCCTTTTATAATTTCCCAATAGTAAGTCACAATGATTCTACTTTCCAACTAATTTATAATGGGTATTTCTTCATGTTTATGCCATTCCAACTGTCCAGATAAAAAAATGTCATTATTCTGGTCAGATATAACAGCACTCTAATAGAAAAGACTGCGTTTGTTTCTTTTAGTACAAAGAAATGCACAGGAGTTTAAGAAAGAACCATTATTAATCAGATTTATCAGATTCTACCATGTTCTTCCCGATTTTCATGCTTCAGCCATTTGTTTTGTGAGCATACTGAACAGCATTCATTGCTTCTTTTTCTGCCAGATGTGCTCTTCTCCCATTTCCCATAGTCCATTTCATGTGGATAATTCTCATTTACTGTTTGGATCTCATGTGAAATTACCCTGAAGAAAGATCTCTCCTACCAGACTCTTATATAGGTTTCATTGTATTCTATCCTTTACTAATGCTTATTAATATTTAAATAACTTAGGAATTTCTGAAATTCTCATGACCCTTGTCAGTCAAATTAAGAATTTTCTCTGCAGTATAAATAGCACCTTGAAATTAACAAAGCCCACCTGAGTTGAAGTGTTTCCTAAATCATTTCCTTACCACATATGGCTTGAGGGAGAAAAGAGCTTTGCTAACTTTGAAGTAACTAAAATTCCTGGCGGACACTGTATTTTAAGAAGCTAAGAGAGCATACAAGAAGCTACAGCGCCTGAAGCCAATTATTAATTCATAAAAATGATTTAATTCCAACTATTAATACCATTAGAAAGACTGCCTCAGAGATGTTGCAAATAATTTAAGCTAGTGCTTCCTAAACTTTAATGTGCTTATAAATCACCAGGAGGACTTGCTAAACCTTAGACTCTGATTCTGTAGATCAGGGGTGGAGCCTGATTCTGCATTTCTAATAAGCTCTCAGGTTAGGCTAATGCTGCTAGCCTCATACCACTCCAAGGTTTGAGTAGCAGAATCTTAAATGGTATTTCTTAGGTGGGGGTGGGGAGAAACATTATATAATCTGCTTTTGAGAAAATGTAAATTAAAAGGCAAGTCACTTTTATACTGATTAAGGCTGCTTTTCTTACCAGGGGAGGATATGTGGGAAAATTTGTATGCTAGTATATTTATAGAAATTCTCCAAGTGTATATAATTTTCCTTAGGATGAATATAGAACTTCATTCATGAAAATGTGCACACTATGTGTACAAAGAAGAACATAAAAATAAGAGGTGAAGAACAAATTATTCAAGGTGTAGCAGGTATATAAGGAAAGTAGGAAACCTGCATGGAAAAGGGGGAGAACTTTCAAAAGAAGGTTAGCCCCTGGGGAGTATGGCTTCAATGGTGTCTAAGTCATTATTAGTTTCTGATAAGTATTAGAAATAAGATATATAAGTGTTTTTATTTCTATTTTATCATGCTATTTTAATTTTTTAATATTTTATTTTATTTTAATTTAATTTTTTAATATTTTATTTTATTTTATTTTATCTTATTTATTTTTGAGAGACAGTGTGTGAAAGAGAGAGTGAGCATGAGCAGGAGAGGACCAGAAAGAGGAAGGTGGAGGTTGTGAAGCAGACTCGTGCAGGAGCGCAAAGCCCAACATGGGGATCTAAAGACCTAAGCTGAAATCAAGAGTTGGACACTCAACCAACCAAGCCACCCAGGTGTCTCTTGTTTTCTTTTTATTTTTTTAAGATTTTATTTTTAAGTAATCTCCACATCCAACATGGGGCTCAAATTTATAATCCTGAGATCAAGACGCACATGCTCTATGGACTGAGCCAACCAAGTGCCCTGACTGTTTTTCTAAAAATTTAACTTGGCAACAGGGAGTCATTGCAGTCTTTTTGTTCTCTTAAGTAAAGTATTACTGTAGGAGACATTAATTTATTTTCAGTAAACACAGATTGGAAAAGAGATAAATTAATGGAGGAAAAAACATATACCAGTTTTAACCTGAGGACTGAAACCACATATTTGCCTTTGTCTAACACAGTTTGGACTTTGAGAATTGAAACTATCTATACTTTATCCAGCCCAGCTTACTAACTATATTAATATGACTTCATTGTTTTGTCTTATTTAACAAAACTTCCACATTCTAGGAGACTCTTGCCTAGGACAATCACTTGGTTGTTTACGACAGGAATTCCTAAAAGCTGCATCAACTCTTCTATAGAGATTATCAGCAAATAGTATCTGCCCTTTGTATCAAAGTCTCAAAATCTTCACCTTTCTGAGTCCACTAATGATACACCATTACATCATGAATCTTATTCATCTTAATTAAGCTTCTGAATTAAAAGACCAGTCTTTCAATTCATAGACGATGGAAAAACAAGCTTACGTACTACCAAATTTAATAGACACTAGCAGGTAGATACTTTAGTCTACAGGTAAGAAACTGATAAAAAAAAAATCAGTCTTAAAAGAAACTTCAAATTCTCAGGAAATTATGACTTTGTGTTTCCTTTCTGAGACACTGCCAAAACTCTGTTGAGTCATCAGCATGTTGTGCTGGTGATACTTGGGGAGCTGACATTCAACAAATCATACCCATGAATAAAGAGCAAATATGTAACCAAAGAATGATTGAAGAGCAAAAGACAGCTTATAAACATATTTTTAGACAGTGTTATTTTCAACAGGGAACATAGGGTCAAATTGGAGGAACTCTCTAACAGACTTATTTAAGGGAAACCAAAACTCAATTAGGCTCTGTATCTTAAGTTGACTAAGCACTCAAAACAATTCTTGTTCCTGAAATAATTTGGTTGTTTACTACAGGAACTTCCTAAAAGATGCATCAACTCTTCTATAAAGATCATTTTTAAGTATCGTTTATCATTTTTAAGTATACAGTCTGATGAATTTTGGCAAATGCTTGTAGATGGGCAACTATAAATGCCTTCAAGAGCCAAAAGTACCAGAAATACACCGATAGTTGAATAAGCTGTGTTCCACACACTTAGGGTACCACAGGGTGTCTCAGGAAGAGGGTGTTAGAGCTCGTGCTAGTTTACTTTCTATAGGGTTTATGGAAATAAGGTGTTGTTCTGGATTGGAGGCTATCAAGAAGCAGGGTTAATTCCAGGCTTGGGTATCTTTAATCTTAGACAATAGAAGGGAACGCTAGACTGACTGAGGATGTTAACTGAGCAGTTACTCATCTTAGGACCAGGAAATATTTCGTTATTTGTGTCTCAAACAATGCTTGTATTTTGAATATTTCAGCCAGGATTACTGAGTGGTCTTGTTTTTAGCTTGGGCCTTCATGGAGACAAAGAAGCCTTTTTTTAAATTTAATGTTGATAGTTTGTGAAACTGTTTAACACAAGTACACCAACAGCCAGCTGTAAGTGGTAGTAGGCCAGCTCATAGTCCCACCAGTTCCTGGCTAACAGCACCAGGCGAGTAGCATCTGGATGTCAGGATCTGCTTTTCCCTTCCTCATGACAATGCCCCCACACACTTCAGAGTATTTCCATCAGATCAAGGCATCCCTGTGTCTTCTTGCACTTAGCTCCCACTCTTGGCTCACAACATAGGAAACTACCCATCTGCTTTCTGTCACTATAATTTTGCCATTTCTAGAATTTCACAGGAATGGAATTGTATATAGTCTTTGTCTGGCTTCTTTCACCTAGCATATCTCTGGGATTTATTTCTGTTGTTGAGTGTGTTCCTAATTTCCTCCTTTTTATTAATACAATTTTGCATGGATACACTATATTTTGTTTATCCCCTGCTGATCAACAATTGTGTTCTTTCTACTATTTGGTTATTATGAGTAATGTTGATATGTACGTTCATATAAAAAACCTTGTATGGGTAGACAGAAATTAGATGACCTGGCTATAAGGTAACCGTAGGTGTTATTTTAATAAATTGTCAAATTGTTTCCAAAGATGCTGCACCACCTTTAAGTTGTTTCCAAAGAGGTGGCGAGAATTCTAGATGCTCCGTATCTTCAACAGTTGGTATCATTAGCTATTCCATTTAGTATACAGTGGTAACACAATGTGATTTTAATTTACATTTCTCTAATGACCAAAGATGATCAGCAACTTCGTGAGCTTGTTGACTATATACAATCTTGGTAAAATGACTGTTAAAATCATTTGTCCATCTTTGTATGTAGTGGTCTTCCAGTTTTGAAAGTGTCCTAATAAGGGGGTGCCTGGGTAGCTCAGTCACTTAAGTGTCCGACTTCTGGTTTCAGCTCAGGGCATTATCTCACAATTCATGGGTGTGAGCCCTGCAACGGGCTGCATGCTGACAGCAAGGGTCCTGTGTAGGATTCTCTCTCTCCCCCTTTTTCTGCTCTTCCCCTACTCACATGGGCAGGCTCTCTTGCTCTCAAAACAAATAAACTTTTACAAAGTACAAGTGTCATATCCAGGATATAGTTCTTTCTTAAATATAAATTTCAAAAATACTTTCTAACAATCTGTGGCATGATCTTTAATTTTTTTAAATGTGTACTTAGCAACTTAAACCTTAATTTTGATAAATTTTATTTTCCCTTCTGTATTTTTTGAAACTTATCTAAAAAATAAAAATCTTTGTCAAAACTGTCACAAAGTTTTCTTCTAGAAGTTTTATGTTTCAGATCAAAGTCTAAACACAAGACCTATTTTTTTTAGAAATTAGCTTGTGTTTAATGTTTGCTGTAGCTGTATGTGTCAGAGGCTTCAAGCGTCCTTGTATTTGCCTCTCCTTTTAATTTGTAATTTTCCTAAGTACTCCTCCTCAGAGTTTGCATCTTGCAGCTCTTTCAATTACAACTCACTAGTATTATACTGGAGCCCTGTTGCTGTTGTAGTAAGGTGTGGGGGAGAGGAAGTGTTCTCTAATCATACCATTAAATCCCAGTCTTTTTAGTGGGTCTGTTTTTGGACAGTGACCTTCACAAGTGTTTCTTCACTGATAGGGAGATTTTTTTTTCTACTTAGGTAAGACAAAGTTGTTTTTCTTAAAGTTTATTTATTTTGAGAGAGAGAGAGAGAGCACGCACAGGATCAGGGGAGGGGCAGAGAGAGATGAGAAAGAGATACTGTCAGCAAAGAGTCTCATATAGGGCTCAAACTCACGAACCATGAGACCCTGCCCTGAGCCAAAACCAAGAATCTGACGCTTAATTGACTGAGCCACCCAGGTACCCTGAGACATATTAACTCCTTGATAAAGACGAATATTGCCTGGAGTACCATTAAAGAAATAATTATTTGTAAGATATAATGTTCAAACCTGAATATTCTATTGTAGAATAGCATGTTAAAATAATAATGTGTAACCCCTCCAAATCCCTCCAAGTTTCATTGAATTTCTTTATATATCTTCAAATATCTAGTCACCCCTCTCCTCACCTCCCACTGAAAATAGACAAAGGCATCTAAATATAATCTTTGTATCAGTTTAAAGGAAGAGTTTCATAAGAGAACTGAAGAACAAAAGTGTCTAATTCTTTACTTACAATGATAAGCAACTGCCAACATGATCTCTGTCATCATAGAACTTAAAGTCTTACAGGGAAAGATGCATTGGTCAAATAATTTAAATATATATTTATTTAAAACTGGCTTCAAATACTACATGCTTAGTCATATCATGTGTTGCCTTTAGAAGTCAAGGATGTGAGAGAATATCTTGTTATGATTTGTAGTCCCCTGATGATTAGTGATGTTGAGCATATTTTCATGTGTCTGTTGGCCATCTGGATGTCTTCTTTGGAAAAATGTCTATTCATGTCTTCAGCCCATTTTTAAATTGGATTATTTGTTTTTTGGTGTTGAGTTTTATAAGTTCTTTATATATTTTGGGTACTCTTTATCAGCTATGTCATTTGCAAGTATCTTCTCCTATTCCACAGGTTGCCTTTTAATTTTGTTGATTGTTTCCCAAATGTCCATCAACTAATGAATGGATAAGGAAGGTGTGTGTGTGTGTGTGTGTGTGTGTGTGTGTGTGTGTACACAATGTAATATTACCGAGTCATAAAAAAGAATGAAATATTGCCATTGACAATCACATAGGTGGAGCTAGAGAATATTATGCTCAGCAAAAGAAGTCAGAGAAAGGCAAATACCACATGATTTCACTTATGTGGACTTTAAGAATCAAAACAAATGAGCAAAAGGGTAAAAGAAAGAAGAGGCAAACGAAGAAACAAACTCTTAACTACAGAGAACAAACCGATGGTCATAACAGGTGGAGGTTTGGTAGGGGGATGAGTTAAATAAGTGATGGGGATTAAAGATTACACTTGCTATGATGATCACCAGGTGTGGTATGAAGTGTTGAATCGCTGTACTGTACTGTACAACTGAAACTAATATTACACTGTAGATTAACTAACTGGAATTTAAATAAAAACTTAAGAAAAACAGAATTTTAAAAATGTATTTGTCTAACCCATTGAAAACCAAAGGAAAGCCAGTGAAACTACAATGCATGGAGTACAGATGAGAGTGGTATGTTGTACAACTGGTTGAGAAATAATTCTATTCACTTAAGTAAAGAGAGACATCTTTTAATGAAAAAAGAAAATCATAGTGACCATTCAAATGGAGGTAAGAAAGGAACAATACTACACTGGGTAGTGTGAGCTTATATAAGCTTTCAGAGACATAACTCTAAAGCCCAAGATCTTAAACTTTACACAAAATTGATTCAATTATGGCCCAACTACTTTTAATTCTTTATGTTGGTCTCTAATCTCTGGGAAATTTCTCCTTAATCATTTTCAATGTATCTAAAACTTCCAAAAGGTTTTACCTGATTGTCACTTTTTATCCGATCTTACTTTAAAACAAGTGTGATACATCTGACTCTTCTAATTATTGCCAAATTATCCTTCCTCTTTGATGAATATGAAATACCAAAACCTTCTCTGTTTATGTTCTAGGTATTACATTAACTATACTAACTGCACACTTATAAGTGACTGCTGAGTTCCAGGACTTCAAATTGTAGTAGCATTTTCTAAATAATCTTTTCTTTAGGCTTTCCATGGCATTTTATGTGACTCCATTTCTTAAAATTATTTTCTCCTTTATTATAGTCTTATTGCATTATCTCTGGTTACTCTTTGTCTTCTTATGCCCCCACCCTCCCCACCCTTTCAATTTTTAACATATATGAAGATCATTCTTGGGCCATCTATTGATTAGGATCAGATTTCTCTTAGTTAAGAGTAACCTCCAAGAGATAGGTTAAGACAGGGGTACCTCAGTGGTTCAGTGGTTCAGTTAAGCTTCTAACTTCGGCTCAGGTCATGATCTCAAGGCTCATGGGTTTGAGTCCCATGTAGGGCTCTGTGCTGAAGCTCAGAGCCTGGGGCCTGCTTCATATTCTGTGATTCCCTCTCTCTCTGCCCCCACACCCACTTGTGCTCAGTCTCTGCTTCTCTCTCTATCCCGCCCCCCCTCAAAAATAAAAAAAAAATTAAGAAAAGAAAAATAGGCTAAGACAAAAATTAGTTTCTCCCTCACATAAAGGTTCCAGGAATTAATAAATCCAGGAAAATCACAGTGGTTCAATAATTATCAGAGACCAGGCTCCTTATACGATTTTACTCCTCTATTTGTGGCTCTCATTCCCAAGTCCATCATTTAAGAACAGGGCTGATTCCCTGGCCATTCTGTCCTCATTACAACCATGCATGAAGAGGGGATTGAAGAAAAAAGGGCATTCCTACCTTTGTAAATAACTTTGTTTTGAAATGCTATACTTACTTTTCTTACTCCAAAATTAGGAATATGGATACATTACCTGAAAGAGGATTCATGATAAGAATAACAAACTATGAAGACAATAGAGAAGATGAAACTGAAAGATGGATTTTGGGAAAAAAATGAAATAAAATTAGCAAATATTTACTAGACTAAGATGACAGATGACCTAAATTAATAAAATTATAAGTAAAATAGGAGACATTATCTCATACCCTAGAAATACACAGGATCAGAGACTACATACCAACAAATTATCTAATTTACAAAGATTTATAAGGATTCCTAAAAACATACAACTTACCAAAACTGAATTACGAAATAGAAAATCTGAACACACCAGTAAAAAGCAATGGACTGAATCAGTAATAATCAAAACTCTTTTAACAAATAAAAGCCCAAGATCAGATGGCTTCACAGGTGAATTCTACCAAATATTTAAAAAAGGATCAATGCTGATTCTTCTCAAACTCTTCCAAAAGACTAAACAGAAATAAACCCCTTCAAACTCACTTTATGAAGTCAGCATTACCCTGTACCAAAGCTAGACAAATGATATAAAAATATAACAGGTACATATCTCTGATGAACATAGATGCAAAAATCCTCAACAGAATAATAGCAAACCAAATTAAAAAACACATTAAAAGGGTCATACACCATCAGCAAGTAGAATTCATCCCTGAGATGCAAGGATGTCTCAACATATGCAAATCAATAAATGTGCTATACCACATTAACAGGATGAAGGATAAAAATCATATGATCATCTCATAGATGAGAAAAAGCACTTGACAAAATTCAACATCATTTAATGATAAAAACTCTCAACAAATTAGATATACAAGGAAAATTCCTTAACATAATAAAAGACATATATGGCAAGCCCATAGCTAACATCATACCTGATGATATTTTAAAAGCTTCTCCACTAAGATCAGGAATAAGACAAGAATGTCCACTCTCACCATTTCTATTCGGCTTAGCACTGGAAGTTCTAGCTATACCAATGAGGCAAGAAAAAGAAATAAAAGGTATCAAATCAGAAAGGAAAAAAGTAAAATTATCTGTTCGCAAATGGCAGGATCTCATATGTAGAAAAACCTAAGGATTCCACTTAAAAACTGTTAGAATATATGAATTCAGTAAAGTTGAAAGATGGGAAATAAGTTGCATTTATAAAATACTAACAAACTACCTGAAAAAGAAATGAAAGCAATCTCATGTACAATCATCAAAACAATACAATACCTGAAATAAAATTAACCAAGATCCCTATGCTGAAATCTAGAAGACTATTTTGAGAAAATATCTCATGTCCTTGGACTGGAAAAATTAATGTTATGATAATATCCATACTACCCAAAGTGAGCTACAGATTCAGTGCAATGTTGATCAAAATTCTAATGATGTTTTTCACCAAAGTAGAAAACAAGGAACTATCCTAAAGTTTTAATGGAACAACAGAAAACCTCAAATAGCCAAAGTGATAGGGAGAAAGGGAACAAAGTTGAACACAGAGAACACATGCAACTTCTTGATTTCAAGGTATATTACAAAGCTGTATTAATCAAGACAGTATAGTATAGACATAAAAAGAGGCACATACACCAGTGGAAATGAATAGAGAACTCAGAAATAAACCCACACTTATATATTCTATTATTTTTTAAGGATAACAAGAACACAAAATGGGAAAAGAACAGTCTTTTCAATAAATGGTGTTGGGGAAAGTGGATATCCATATATAAAAGAATGAAACTAGACCTCTACCTTATACCACTCACAAAAAATAACTTGTAATGTATCAAGAACTTAAAAATAAGTCTTTGAGGGGCGCCTGGGTGGCGCAGTCGGTTAAGCGTCCGACTTCAGCCAGGTCACGATCTCACGGTCCGTGAGTTCGAGCCCCGCGTCAGGCTCTGGGCTGATGGCTCGGAGCCTGGAGCCTGTTTCCGATTCTGTGTCTCCCTCTCTCTCTGCCCCTCCCCCGTTCATGCTCTGTCTCTCTCCCAAAAATAAATAAAAAACGTTGAAAAAAAAATAAAATAAAAAAAAATAAGTCTTTGAAACCATAAAACTTCTAAAAGAAAACATAGGGGCAAGAAATTCTTGACAGTGGTCTTGGCAAAGATTTCTCAGATGATACCAAAAGCACAAAGAAAAGCTAAAATAAACAAGAGGGACTACATCAAATTAAAAAACTTCTTCACAGCAAGCAAATCAATAAATTGAAAATGCAACCTATATAATGGGAGGAAACATTTGCAAATCATGTATAATTGGGTTAGTATCCAACATATATAAAGAACCCATATAAATCCGTAACAGAAAAGCAAATAATCCAATTAAACAAAGGCGAAGGACCTGAATAAACATGTTTCCAAAGAAAACATACAAATGGCCAATAGATACATGAAAAGGTGTTCAATATTACTAATCATCAGGGAAATGGAAATCAAAACCACAGTGAGATATCACTTCACATTGGCTGGGATGGCTGTTATCAAAAAGAGATAGCAAATGTTGGCAAGGATGTGGAGAAAACTGCACCCTTATGCACTGTTGGTGGGAATGTAAAATGGCACAGCCATATGGAAAACAGTATAGAGTTTTCTCAAAAAATATTAAAAATTAAACTAGTATATAATCTAGCAATCACTCCTGGCATATATTTGAAGCAACTGAAATCATTATTATCTAGAGATATCTTTACCTCCATATGTATTGGGATATTATTCACAATAGCCAAGATATATAAACACCTAAGTGTCCTTTAATGGATGAATGGAAAAAGAGAATGTAATGCCTCATGGATGTGCATGCACGCGCGCGTGTGCACACACACGTGCATACACACACACACACACACACACACACACACACACACGAATATCATTCAACCATTAAAATGAAGGAAATCCTGCCAGGTTTTTGTTACCATTGCCTTCACTAGTAGCTTCTATTTTACATGGTCTTTGATACTTTCCATATTTACCTTCATACTAAAAGTCCTGATTAGATGAATTTAACTTCCTAGCCTAGGTTCTGTACCTATGACTAACATACAAGAAGAACTGAAAAGTGGCACTCTACATTCTACCTGGCCAAATGTATTTTTTATTTTAGTTGCAGCTACAGGTGATAGATGTTAGCTCCATGTGAGATCAAACTCACTCTGTACAGACAGCATCCTATTCTCAAAATGCATATACTTCTGTTTTTCTACCTTTTTTTTTAACCAACATTTAGTTTGACACGCTAAAAATGTTCTTGGCACATGGAAGCAAGCCTTGGGAATACAATAAAGTTAATGATACACTTTCACTTTCCATCCTTCATGAGACAGGACAGCATTCTGTAAGTTTCTCAAAAGGTCAAAAATTTTTAATTGAGCCTCCATTTTCTACCTTAGAGAGTTCTGCAATAAACACACAATATAATGGCTTTCCCTCCCTCCCATCTCCCTCTTAATGCCACCTCATTTCTTTCAAGTGGAATCTTCCCAAATGATCTGCAATCAAGTTCTCATTTCAGCCTCTTTTAGGGCTCTCTACATTCTACCAGGGAGAAAGGGGGAGGAGGGTGGAATAAGAAGCTAAGTCTAAGTCTCTATGACTTTTATGGTGGGTTACAGGATCAATATTTTTATGAAGACTCATATGGTGGAGAATTTTCTTCCATTTTACTCTTGGTGTTAACTATCATTTCCATGAGGCCACCTGGACAACTTTCCTTACTATCTCTCATCTCTATGTATCTGGATATGTACATTTAGATGTCACATTTCAAATACAGAAAAATTAAAATAAGGAAATATAATTTATTCATAAAAATAGAACCAATAAAGTATTTATGCAAAAACACATTTATTCTATAATGTGACTACTAATGAGAATTAGTGAATATTTTGAACTCACATATGAGTTTTTCATCATCTCCCCACTTAATCAGCTTTATTTCTGAAAACAGTATGTGTACTCTCCTAGACATTTTGTCCTGCACAAGAAAAGAAACATCACTGGCTACCTACTTCTTGTTCTCTAGATTTAATTTTACTAACTCTTATCTCATTTTCTTTTACTATTATCATTCACACATTTAGTCCTTTCTTTGCCTACTATCATGTCCTAGTGAAAATAGCTATGTTTTTATGCTTGAACTATTGCTACTAGAATTATATCCTTGCTTTCAAGCATTTGCTTTTTGTAGTCTTAATACCAGAACCATACTAATTTTTGGAAAACATGTCTTCTCATATATTATTATCATGGTATAAAAATATGTCTCTTCAGAAACTTTAAGGTTAACTATTATAGTATGAATTACTCCACAAGGGAAACACTTTCAGGATTCATATATCATGGGATATTTATCTTGAGTGTGTTGTATTTATTGCAATTTTCTCCCACATAGGGCACATCTACTTCCAAAGACTGATCAGGAAATTCAAAAGTTGAATAGTATTCAAATGTGTTAAAAAAATTCACTGAAATCACTATGTGGAAATCACCTATGTGGAGATATATATCATGTCTTTGCAGTCCTTGCATTTTGTCTTGCAGTTCATTTTCCTCACAATAAATCACACCATGCATGAAGCAGTATAAAACAATACCTCCAATAGATGAAAAAAGAAATTGTTGTGCTAAAGGTTTTGATCTTATACCCCCTTCTCAACATTACATATATATTTCTCTAACATTTAAGATTATATGTTTAAAATCATGGAGAATTTATCCAGTTAGAGTTCTGTTTACACAACGTGAGTAGTCTTTATACTTACGCTTAAAATTGCTACTGCCTTAGAATTTATATTTTACAACATCATTTTGGTTCAGGGAATACTTATAAAATTCTTTACAGAAGCCAAAATGACCAGGAACCTTGTCAGTTTTGTTAACAGTTGTACCCTCAGACCTAGACAAGTGCCTGGTTCATGGTGGGCACTCAAAAACAAAGCAAACAAACAAAACCTAATTGAATGAGTGCATCAGCTGTTAACAAAATCAGCAGTTACTGAAAAAGTGCTAATTCCTTATGAGGATAACAGTGTGTCTCTATTTGTAGAAAGTTCTCAATTCTAGTTTAATGGTATGCATAATAAAGTATTTGACGGTGGAGGGGAGGGTATGGTGAACATGTACTAATGACTATAACCTACTTTGAAATGAATCAGAACTAAGACAGAGGGACAAACAGATGGATAGCTATGGATAAAGCAAGGATAGCAAGATATTAATTATAAAAGCTGGGTGATGTTACATGGTTCTACATTTCTTTCCACTTTGCTGAAGTAGGTTTGAAACTTTCATAACATGCTGGGGGAGACGTGGCAAGAGTGAGTTTTCTAAAGAAAGCTATCTGTACCCTTGATTTTCTCTATTTGGAAATCCCCAATCACACTTATAACATATCTATAAAGAACAGTAAACTGTCTAGATTGAGACTTCTTTGTAGAATTTACAAGTTTGAATACTATATTTTCAAAGATAATGAATTATCTTTGAAATTACTGAATTATTTCCACATATTTCAACACCAAGATACAGCATTAATAGGACAGGGATATAATCCTTCATATAAAATGATTTCCTCAAAAAGGTTTATAATCACCCTTTTCCATTGTGTGGGGAACAAGCTTAGGTATCTCCTGTGCTTACACCAATGGGTCAACAAGGCATAAAGAAGTACAAAGCCATAGGATGCTCACACCCACATTTGGGTAAACAAGATTAAGCAAATAAGGATAGAGAAAGGAGGCTTAGGCCCCCAGAATAGAGAAGGGGTGCAGAATCCCCAGAATAGAGAGGGAGGGGCAAAGGTCCCAAATAGGGAGGTACAAAGGCACCAATATAGACCATAGGTCTATGAAATAAATAAGATTAGATATTCAGGGTGGAAGTAACCTGGAGGTCATAAACAGGAGTTTTGCTTGGTGTGGTTGTGTCTTATTTTAATCCATCTTTTAGTGTTACTCCAGCACTTTTTCATGCGAGTACTAAAACAGATTTGTATTAAGAATTATATCAAGAATACTAAAATAACTAAATGAATGAATGAGTGACCTCTTTTATGCCTCTTATATTTCCAGTACCAGCCATAAAGCCATTTCTTCTCCTTCCACTCTTTATGCCAGACTTCTGAAGATCTCTTGATCTTCACCTACTCAGTCACTCCCAATGCCCTTTCCCAGGGGGTAATTTTATATTGGAGTCATATTACTTATTTTCCTCTATTATATGAAATGTTTGAATTTATGGCTACTGGGTTAAAGTTGATTTCAATTTGTGATCATTTAGAATTATTTCCTTTCAGTTGTTATGACTCATTCCACCACCTGTCCAGCTCCACAGTTCGACTTTGCACTGCTATCCCCACAGGCGAGAAAGTAGCTTTTAAAGGACGGCTTCAGCATAACACCTTGAAATCTATTTTTTATTCATTCTGAACTTATTTAAACCTAATCCTAATATTTCTTGCTCCACTATTAAAATATGTCATCTAGCTCCTATTGAAAAAATGTGTTTCTCTCAACACAAGCACAGAAAACAATTCTGATTCTTTCTTAAAATGTTATTTTCTGCTACATTAAAAAAATACAGTACTCATAATAACAGTACTCATACTGTCACCATGTTATATCAGTGTGTTAACTCCAGCCTAACCATCTGAAACCAGGTACATGGTCATCACCTGCATTCCTAGCTATTATTTCTGTTGAGAAAGATAGATGGTGATGGGGAGATGAGTAATGATCTTAATGGTAGGTATCCCTTGAGGGGCCTGGTGTCAGGGCTAATAGTGAAACTGATTTCTTAGAGTTGCATGAACATACAGTCAGAGTGTATGTATGTAAGAGAGTTTGTTTCCATACGAAAAGTGGGTAACCAATCCCTACCACCATCTAATCTCAAGATTCTAATCCCTGTCTAGGACAACTTCACAGATATAGACAAAATAATCTGGTGGACAATAATTCTATATTTCTGCAGTTGTTTCCTCCAAATAAGCAGACATGATCCTGAAATAGAGTAGGGTACCTTACCTCTCTCCTTCATTGTTCCTATAACATGCTTAATCAGCACCCAAGAAAATGGGGGAGGGATTCATTTACTTTGCAAATGGAGCTCAAGCTGAGTTTTACTGTGTTTATAATCAGGGAAGTAATTGGGTATGAGTTTGTTTCTGTGTTTATGTAACGATTAGATACAACTTTCCAATCTCAGAGTCATTTATTCTGTAGCATCACTTACTGTTCTCTTTAAAAATGTAATTCTTACCTCTCTTCCTGATGACAACTTTTTCCTGATCTCCTCAGACTTCTCCTGGCCTTCTTATTCATCTTCTAAGACTCAAAGATGTTACCTCTAACAAAAAGCTTTATTTGACTCTTCTAATTTGGTATATTTTTTCTATATCTTTGGATATTAATTCATATATTTTATTATTATTTCATTTAATAAGATGTTATAATATTCTCTTTATGCATCTATATATGTAACAAGTTGTTCCTCTAAGGTTAAAATTAGGCCAGGGTTATTTAATCCAGATTTCCTACTACTTACACCTGTAACAATCACAGCTGGCATTTACTTAACACATTTCCGGGAACTGTGCCCTGTGCATTATCTCATTTAATGTTGTAAAGAAAATTATGAGGTAGGTAGTCTTATTAATCTCATTTCACAGGCAAAGAAGCTGAATCATAGAAATGTAACATATTCTATCCAAGAATAACAGTGAAGAGATACCCTGATTTCTTAGTTCCGCAATATGACCCACACTAGAAGAATTAAATTAGTACAGAAGGAGATATAAAACAATCATTAAAATGGTGTTCTAAAGGGGTAATTTTAAAACAATTAAATGTCTACATCTTAAGTGAAGAAATAACATTAAAATCATCAATGTACTTTGTTCAGTATATATTAGGTATTCAGTAAGAGTTTGGTAAATTATATTTTATCTCTAAATACAGGATATATTAGGGGTGCCTGGGTGGCACAGTTGGCTAAGCTTCCATGTCTTGATCTCATAGTTTGTGAGTTCCAGCCCCTCACCGGACCCTGTGCAGATGGCTTGGAACCTGCTTGAGATTCTGTCTTTCCTTCTCTCTGTCCCTCTCCCACTTGTGCTCCTATTCTCTCTCTCTATCTCTCTCTCTCTAAAAATAAATAAACTTAAATACAGGCTATACTAAGAGATATATAAAATTGAAGGACTTACAAAGAGATAAGCATGCTAATGGATAACAATTTAAGTATTTCTAAGATACAGCTTTTACATAGATCTTTTCAGTAATTGCCACCTTGACATTATGTAGATCTTGGCCACAAAGTTAATTTCCATATACTAGTGTATATATGTATGAGAACTGCAAATGCTGTGACAGAATGTCTACATCTATCCATCCTCAATGTATTTGATTTTTTTAATTGTTTTATTTTTCATTTTTTTAAATTTGAAAATTTAAGCTTTGTATTATTAAAAAATTTGAGGGGTGCCTGGGTAGCTCAGTCGGTTAAGCGTCCGACTTCAGCTCAGGTCATGATCTCACGGTCCCTGAGTTCGAGTCCCCCATCAGGCTCTGTCCTGACAGCTCAGAGCCTGGAGCCTGTTTCAGATTCTGTGTCTCCCTCTCTCTGACCCTCCCCTGTTCATGCTCTGTCTCTCCCTGTCTCAAAAAAAAAAAAAAACAAAAACAAAAAACAAACGTTAAAAAAATAATAAAAAAAATATTTGAAAGCACTCAAATTATGAGCTCAGGATCAAGAACTATTTTCCAAAAATCAATGCAACTTAGCATTTTGGAAAATACAAAAACCTAAAAGCCACTACAGGCTATGCTTGAAGATGTTTTTAAAAATCTGTACTTGTGTGGGTTATGATTCTTTGAAGTTCTGATATTTCAAAGCATGAAATAACTAGTTGCATAGGTCTTGATATCTTAAGATTAATATTATCATTGTTTTTAAAAAATGCCATTTATTTTACATGCTGACTTTAAGGGCTATATCCTACTCATGCTCCAATTTTTTTTCCAATTGCTTCTGCTATGAATAATGTAGTTGTTTTATTTGTTGGGAAAAGTAGTTAAAAACAAAATCTCCTCTCATCTCAGAAAACCTTTCCACAAACATAAAAGAAACAGTTTTATTACTGAGTAAACATGAAGCCAGATTGTGATTTGCATCACAGGTAATCTGCTAAAAGAGGTGTTTTTTTATTTTTATTTTTATTTTTTTTACTTTTGAGAGGGAGAGCACCACAAGTGGGGGAGGGGTAAGGAGAAAGGGGGACTGAGGATCTGAAACAAGGCTCTAGGCTGACAACTCAGAGACCAATGCAAGGCTTGAACTCAGGAACCATGACATCATGACCTGAGCTGAAGTCGGAGGCTCAACCAACTAAGCCACCCAGGCACCCCTGGTAAAAGATTTTAGAGACCGAAAATAAGTATCACCCTTTTATATGGCCAGTAAGATACAACACATTACATATACATTCTCAAGATAAACAATAACCAGTCCTCAGGTGAGAGGGCTTGACAAGACCATTTGTCAAAACAACTTACTCTAAATGCACGTGGTAATTAGGGTGACCATTTATGTTACTTAATTGGTTTTATACCAAGGAAACAATACATTTCTCATAGATCTAGTACAAGAGGTAGTTCTGCAACTTGGCGCCCACTGGCCTTGTGTTCCTACTCTCCCAAAGAAACTAGAAGACAGAGGTGCTCTAGAAAAGACTGGGTCCCCAGGTCCTTGGGAATGGAGTTCCTGGGTCTTAAAGCCAGCAAGAGGCTTAATTCACTTTTAAAAGATGCCATGCATTTTAAAGAGATGAGAAAACTAACTACAAGGTTTCTAAAGTAAATGCTCTAAGAAAAGGAAGTCTCCTTCCTTATTTTCAACAAAATGAATTAAGATTGTTTTGAATTTGTATTTGTCCTTATTTAAAAAAAAAATACGTATGTAGTAAAGTTAACGCTAAGGCATTTAACCAGGTGAAACCAGATTATAGTTAATAACAGAAGTACTAGTTGAGTCTTCAATGCACTTGATTGTTGTCATTACTTAATGAGTATACTAAAAAAGCACTCACTCTTCAATTAAGTCTTCTTGTGCAAGTCAAAACCATTGAAATAAACCTTTGCATGATTTCTGATGAGCATTTGGCAAAACTTTTCCAGGAATAAGATTTCCTTGTTTGGAAATTTGTTTGCAAAAATGCTCTGTTGATATCACCAACACTATTTACTGTAGTATAAGTACCTAATTAAAACCAAGCAAATTGACCTAGCAAATGCCTAGAACACTGTAAATCTGAACTAAAAATGAAACAACATGTTGGTATGGCCAATAAAATTAATCTGCACACAGAAGAAAACAATACTCAATGAGCCTTAAATTAAGTAATCATTTGAAAGGGTTTTTAACTTCTGTATGGTTTATAGTTCATGGTTAATTTACCTTAATTTATTATTTTAAACCAGGTTCATTTTCAAACTCATGTGTTCGTATTTGATAAAATGTCTGTAGTATGGCCATGGAAATAAAAATAAAGCCTTTAATTTCCTTTTACAATCTTCAAATTAGCAAAGCTGCTCATAAACCCTGCTGTACAGCATGCAATATTTCAGTTAGCAATAGATATGTACCTGTCGGTTCATACTCAGTAATGAAAAAGGCTGCCCACCTAATGCTGTCATCAGATTTAAAAAATCCAAACACCAAACCAAATATTGCACTAATGGAGAACCAACAAGGAAAACTTAACAGTACATAATACGAATAGTCCAGAAGTTAAAGCCTAACAAGGGTTTTCCACTTTCGAATCTGCATATAAGGAGCCTAGAAGTCGCCACCTCATCCAAACAAGTAAAAAGCTCTGAAGCCTGAAAAGGCAATAATCTAGGATCCATAAAAGAGGTGAATACACAAGGCAAACAGCCTCCCCACCCAAGACTGGAAAGACAGGCGAATACAGGATGCCACCCCTTACCTTAATGGAGAACAGACTCACCAGCAGAAACCTCCATGAGAACCAGTGCCAGTGCAGGAAAACTTGAACTGTAATTGAAGAACTGTTGCATGCTCCGAGAGATTAAACACACACACACACACACACACACACACACACACACACACACACACACACCCCTGCAGGGGGAACTCAGTCATACAAGGTCCTCCACAATTCTGAGATGTACCTCCAGGAACCAGACCAGGTTCTTAAAATAAATGCTGGAGAAATCTCCTCCCCTCCCAACCTCACTCACTCCATGCTTTTGGGTAGGGTGAAGGGAAGTGAAACCAATTTGAAATACACCAGAGCACTCAATTATTTTTAAGCAGGCCCACCCTCAGCAGAAGGTAGTTAACCAGACCCTCCCCTGCAGTTGTATTATCAGAGCCTAACAGACCTGGGAGAAGGGAAATACCCAACTCTACCCACTCCAGATATTCACTCCCACCAAAACTGGGAGGAGCCCAGAGATATAAGAATCGTAAAGTGAAAGGACCAGTTTGACACCTACAAAGACAGAACCATCGCAAGAAAATCTCCTTGTGAAGGTTCCTAAGATTTGGGATTGTTTTCAGATGAGGATTCACAAGCAATTTGCTGACTTGCACAATCCTTTGGAGATTTTTAAACAGATTACTTGCTTCAGTGCTTAACCAGGAGTGGAAGTCAATGTCACCCATGCAGATGCTTAAATCAACCTTTTTAATAAATTGATCATCAGTTGCTAAAAAAAAAACAACAAAACAAAACGAGAAACACTTGTGATGTTCACAGACCAGAGACAAGAGCTCACTAAAAACCTGTAACCTAACCATTGCACTCCAGAATGTTTCCCCTCTGCTCACACTCTCACCACAATACTAAAGTCCTATTTGCAACATTCCTTTTACCTGATATGTCATTTCCAAAACAGCAAAAACACAAACTGAAGAGACAGCAAACATCAGAACAAGAAATGGGGGAGGTTGCAATTATCAGACCAGGGAATTGAAAACCACTATCATTAACATGGTAAGGGCTCTAATAGATAAAAGTGTTCAAGAACAAATGAGCAATGAAAGCAGAGAGATGGAAAATCTAAGAAAGAACCAAGAAGATACTAGAGATAAAAATCGTGACAGAAATGAAGATTGATTTTGATAGGCATAATAGATTGAGCACAGCTGAGGAAAGAGTCTCTGAGCTTAACCTTCAAAACTCAAAACAAATAAAAGGAAGACTGAAAACAAACAAAAAGAAAACCAGAAAAGCATCCCAGGGTGTGTGTGGGATAACTACAAAAGGAACAATGTTTCCCTTATGGGAATCCCACAAGAAGAGAGAAAAGAACAGAAGAAAAATTTTAAATAACAATGACTGAGAATTTCCCAAATTAATGTTAAACACCAAACCACAGATCCAGGAAGCACAGAGAACATTAAGCAGGAAAACTGCCCCAAAGAACTACAGCTAGGCATATTGTTTTCAAACTACATAAAATAAAAGATAAAGAAAAAAATCTTAAAAGATGCAGGAGGGGAAAAAAACCTTACCGATAGAGAAATAAAGATTAGAATTACATCCAACCCTCAGAAGCCACGCATACAAGAGAGAGGAGTGAAATATTTAATGTTAAGAAAAAAACAACCCAAAACAAAAATAAACATAAAGATCTGTATGCTGCAAAATTATCCTTTAAAAAATGAAAGAAAAATATTTTTCTCAAACAAACCAAAATTTGCTGCCAGAACTTCCTTGCAAGAAATGTTGAAAGAAATTTCTTAGAAAAACCAATTAATCAACCAATCATGAAAAGAATCATTGATAAGATGGACTTCAATAAAATTTAAAATTTCTACTCTGTGAAAGACAAAGAAAACAAGAAGACAAGCCACTGATTGGGATAAAATATTTGCAGAAAAGCACGTATGATAAAGCACCTATTGAAAATAAACAAAGAACACTTAAAACTCAACAATAAGAAAACAAACAAACAAAAAATAATTTAAAAACAGGCCAAAAGCCTTAACAAATACCTTACTAAAATACATACAGATGGTAAATAAAATGCTCCATATTCTATATCATCAAGGAAATGCAAATTAAAACAGCAGTGTGATATCACTGTATACTTATTAGATTGGCCAATATCAAGAACACCGAAAACATTCATGTGCTGGCAGGGATGTGTAGCAACAGGAACTCTCAGTCATTGCTGGTGGGAATGCAAAATGTTACAGCCACTTTGGAGACAGTTTGGTGGTTTTTTAACAAAATTAAACATAATCTGCTATACGATCCAGCAATTGTATTACTTGGTATTTACCCAAAGGAGTTGAGAATTTATGTCCACACAAAAACCTACACACAGATGTCTAGAGCAGCTATATTCATAATCTTCAAAACTTGGAAGAAACCAAAATGTCCTTCAGCAGGTGAATGGGTAAATAAATTGTGGAACATCCAGACAATGGAATATTATTCAACAGTAAAAATAAATGAGCTATCAAGTCATGGAAAGACATGAAGGAACCTTAAATGTGTATTGTTAAGTGAAAGGAGCCAATCTGGAAAAGCTGTAATACTGTATGATTCCAACTACAGGACATTCTAGAAGAGTCAAATCTACGGAGGTAGTAAAAAGATCAGGGGTTGCCAGGAGTTGAGGATTGTGGGAGGCATGAATAGGAGGAATAGAGAGGAGTTTTAGGGCAGTGAAAGTACTCTGTATGATTCTATAATGATGGGTAAATGTCATTATACATAAGTCCAAACCCATATAATGTACATCACGAGTGAACTGTAATATAAACTATGAATTTTGGGTGATTACAGCGTGTCATTTTAAGGTCAATTGTAATAAATGTTCCACTCTGATAGGAGATATGGATAATTGAGTAGGTTCTGAATGTATGGGGCCAGAGGGTATATGAGAAATCTTTGTACTTTTATCTCAATGTTGCTGTGGCCCTAAAACTGCTCTAAATAAACAAAGTCTTAAAAATATATAATAAAATATGTCAAGGACAGAATTTTGAGAGTCGCAGATAAATAGAAACTCAGTATAGAATTTTTCAGTAAAATACAGTGATAGAAACAGGGATTCGGCAATTTTAAGTATGAAGATGTAAAGACATAAAGACTAGGATCAAATTTTCATGGACAGAAAGCCATTTTAGGGACAAAGACAAGGATTCCGCTTACTGGTAGCAGGCAATATAATGTTCAAACGAAAGCAAATAATAGAACCAAGTTAAGACTCCAGTGACAAAGCTGAGTCATTAAACATGAACTGCCTGCTGTCTGTTTCTTCTCTGTGTTTGAAATACTGCCAGTGATAAGGGCAGGACTATATCTTAGATACGCATGAAATGGTTTTTGTTTGTATTATGGGCAGAATAATGCACAGATAAAAACAAAAGCAAATCATGAGAGGTTATATATATAATGTTAATAGAAGAATTTATTCAAAATCATAGCAGATAAAATTTATAGGTACATTAACTCTTAATATTGAAATATTGAAACATGTGTCAGAGTTCTCCTATGTATAAGAAAAAAGACACGTGTTAACCTAATTTATCTCTTTGTCCCTCATGTATTGTGGTTCTGAAATGGGGTGTTAGCAAAAAGCTAGTTTATAAGGTTTTGTAAGGATTAAATGAATAAATGTATGAATAAATGAAGTATGTAAACTATTAGTAAACATATATATGTATCTTTATAATATATATATGCACGAGTATATGTGTTATTATTAAATTGACATATTAATTGTATCTCAATAAAAAATTGACAAATTTTTTTGCTAAAAGAGATGTGATTGAACAAACAGGTTACATGTAAAAACATGCTCTTCTTTCTTAATTTACAATAAACATTGAAAATGTATCTATCATTCTTAGAAATAATTAAAACCATACCATCAAGTTACTGAATCTTCCATTAAAATGCACATATACCTAATTTAAAATTGTTAAACTATATTAAAAATATGTGGATACTTTAATATGTATTCTTTTAGACATTATTTATTTAAAATTTTTCTGCTTGAAGTATGGTTGTTTTCACATAGAGTCATCTTTCAATGCCCAGAGCAAAAAAGGGACACACAGACATCCTGTTAATTATTAATGAAATGAACAAGCATTTTGAATTACACAATATAATATGAGTTACCTGGATTTGCAATGAATCTTCTAAAATTGAATGCTTTCTTTTCATATAGAATTGAGTATTGTTTTTCTTTAATCTCTCACTTTTCTCAAATGCATTAACTTTTAAAAATAAAAGTGCCAGCTCAGAGCCTTATTTTGACAGCATAACCATGTGAATTGGCTACGAAAAAATCTGACTCACCAATGTTTCATATTAAGTAGCATTTCCTCAGCATTTTATTACTTCTAAATTGCAGTTTCTTAAAGATGCTCTTAATTGAAATCTTGACTATGTGCTAAACTTGCCCATAAAAATGATTCTGAAATTACTATAAGAATTCTATCAGCCAACTAGATTAATTAACAATGTTAACTACTGATCTTTTATGAAATTAATTAAAAGATTCTCATATTTATTCGATTAGGTTGATTTCAACTCCTATTACAATATGCACTTAAAATTCCAGAATAAATAGCATAAACTAAATTTTATAAACAAATAATGCAAAACTTGTATATAATAATCTTACGTTGTTTTAAATGGCACTTTCAAAATATAATGATCTAAAGTCAGTCTATCTCTTTAGACAAATGTATATTTTGGTAACTCTATAAGAATATGCGTGATATGTTCAATGTAATACCTTCTCTTTGCTTTATTTAATTACCTCATGCATTTACAATAATTTCCTTTTTTTAAAGTAACTGATGTCTTTAGTGTATTTACCACACAGGCATTGAGTCACTCAATCATAAACAGAAAAAAAAAATAAACCTATTATATACACCCAAATAATTTTATAACATGCAAGCTACATCAATCAAGAATATATTACTATGAACCACTATTTTCCTGTTTCTCCCCTCTTTAAGTAGGCTCAAAGGTCTTTAGTAGTAGAGAGAGACAGAGAAAGTGATCACTCTACCTAGCTGCCTGATTTATAACACTGACTGAAGAAAGCCACCAAGTGAACAGTCTGAGTCAAAATGGGAAAGGCAACAAAGATTCATAAACATTTATTTCATCTACGCTAATTGTAACCAAACCACACTCTTCAACAACAAAAATTATTAAGCCAGTGTGGTTGTCAAGATACCCATTTTCAGGAAAGCAAGTTCTATTCATTTTGGACCTACTTGTATTAGTTTTCTAGGGCTGCCATAACACAGTACCACAGATTAGGTGACCTACACAGCAAAAACTTATTTCCTACTAGTCTAGAAAGCTACAAGTCTGAGATGTAAAGCCCTGAGATGGGACTCGTTAAAAGCCCTATTTCCAAATACAGTCACATTCTGAGGTACTGGGTTAGGACTTCAGCATATGAATTTGGTGTTGACACAGTTCAGCGTCTATCACCCCCTTAAACATATTTTCTCTAGATAATTGGATTCTTAGCTTATATTTAAAATTCTTGCAAACTCCATGACAATCTCTCCTTAAAAACTACTTTTAACTAATTATATAATGTTCTGCACCTGCTTCCTCTTAATTTCTTTTTTTCACTCTAAAAAATGGGCTCTAGAAACCCAGGCAAATTTGAGTGGTGCTTACACTAGTCTTGACTGGAACTTACATTCTCTTATTCTAATTTTGATCTTGTTATACCTCATATTTGTAGTCACAAGAATTTTTTTTTTGGTATCCTGTCTCCATTTTAGAATTGTTCTTCTAAACTGTAATTCTGTTTATAACTATATACCATATCAAGTTTTTCTTAGGACAACCACATGGTTATACAAATCCTTCACATAAATGTTACAAATTTATCCTTAGCATGTGTATTTCCCACTTAATACAGTAGTTTTCCCTCATTATCAACAATACCCAACACTGAATATCATTTGATGAGAAATAGGCAAGGAATGTATAGTATAGCAGTCGATTGCAGTGTATAGTAGTTTATAGCCATAAAGCCAGGTTGCTATGGCAGGCTTTAAACCTTGAATCACTTTTGCTATTTAGGGTCAGACATCTGGAGATGAAGTTAACTGAGTCTTTTCAATTGAAAAGGCATTAGACAGGCAAAGATGGAATTATAAGGAAAGTTCTGGAAAGAAGTAACTACATGTGGGAATAGCTGGGCGGCTTAGTCGGTTAAGCGACCGACTTCGGCTCAGGTCATGATCTCACAGTCCGTGGGTTCAAGCCCCGCGATGGGCTCCGTGCTGACAGCTCAGAACCTGAAGCCTGCTTCATATTCTGCGTCTCCCTCTCTCTCTGCCCCTTGCCTGCTCATACTCTGTCTCTGTCTCTCTCTAAAAAAATAAATAAACATTAAAAAATTTTTTAAAGAGGTAACTACATATGGTAGAGGCTGGGAAGCTAAGACAGAGCAGCAGTTATTCAATATGATTGAAACATGATGTTGTGGCAAAAGATGAGGGATTAAATATTATGCAGATCCCAGTCCATTAAGATGTATACACTTTGTTCATCATGAAGATGATCAGAGTAATTTAAAATCAGGTGAGGTCATAATTCAGAAAAAAAGAAAGAAAGAAAGAAGGAAAGAAAGAAAGAAAGAAAGAAAAAAACTGCTAATGATAGAAATTTCTCAGTGCTGAGAGTTTTCTCTCAAAAGAAATCCATAAAGTCTAGTGGGCAATGAACAAATATTAGTCATGCTCTAAAGATTCTTGGGTGGATGTTCTGGAAGGGGGAACCATAGAATAGGGAGTTTGCTTTACTAGAGATTGCACAAATAAGACCAACCTTTTGAGACAAGAGTTGGGAGTTCTGCCTATTCCTGACAAAACTATGCTTACTGCCTATCAACCACTAAGTTTCATCATTTTGACCTCATCATGGAAAGTTCTGATTTTCCCTTTAATTTCATTTACCTCAGTATCTAAGGAACTTCAGGATCTTAAGAGATCTAAGACATTCCTCAGCACACAGACTCTTCCCCACTCAGTTCTATAAACCTCTAATCTGATTCCATTTCTCAACTCCTCCAATACTCCCACCCTGTCTTTTGTAACTTCCCAACCCTCCTAAGTCAAATCCCCTTTTCCCTCAAATTCTTTTCTGTTGTTCTATTTCCTTGTTGCTCTTAGCAATATGAGCCCTTCCCTGAAGACATTCTTTGTCCTTTGCTCTCACCTATGGTGACTTTACTCTCACTATTCATGCCACTAGGCCAAGGTGTGCAGCTGGGTAGATGTTGTCTTTGCTGCCAGCTCCTCACTTCTGTTTCCACACCATTTTCCTTTCTTACTTTAATCCCTTTCCTAAATGTTTAGGTTCATGTCATTAGATGATACCACCAATGTCTTTCTTTGCAAATGTATTGGGTATAATGTTCTACATTGTGGGGGATAAGCTTAGGATCCCCCGGGCTTACACTATTGGGTTAACAAGGCACAAAGAAACACAAAGTCAATGGAATGCTCACACCTGATTTTGGGTAAACCAGATTGGCACTCCAAGAATAGGGAGTGCAAAGACACCCCGAAAATAGGGAGGCACAAAGGTGCCAGGAATAGGGAGGTACAAAGGCACCCCCAAATAGGAAGGGGGTGCTGAGCCCCCAAAATAGAGACAGAAGCAAAGGCCTGAAATAGAAATGGCGCAAATGTGCCCAATACATAGGAATAACAAGATTAGATATTCAGGGTAAAAGCACCCAAGTTTAGTACTATAGCAGAAAACTGCTTTCATAGGAGAATAGGGCCAGGTTAGGTAAATTGGTAAATTGGAATTTGGACCGCTGCGCTGCAGGCAAAGTAGCCCGGAGCAGAGATGGTTAACAAAAGAAAACATGCCTTATTAACGCTGAGGTTATTCACCCTATCTGTCTCATCCCCTAGGCTGGCAAAGATAAACAGGCACAGCGCCTCCTGTCTGCTGTTAACAACCATCTACCCATCTGCCCAGTGCCTGGATTTTGTTTTATATTGACCCAAACCCCAAACACTGTATATCTTCAAAATCCCCTTTCTCCCCTCACATCCACAAGTTAATGTTCCTACTTTCTTTGTCTCTTTGTACACGCCCATTACGTTTGCAAGCCTTCTGACCTGAATAAATACGGGCCAGGACCCTTATTCGGGCTCTTGTCTTTTTCACAGATATTAGCCATTGCTCGTTTTAATCCTGCATCTGCTCTCTTGCTGACAAAAGAGAACTTTAGACTTAGAGTCTACGACATTACATAAGTAAATTTAGTTTATGTATTATAGTGAGATAGATATAGATAGACTGATAGATGATTCATCTATCAATATAGGTAGATAATTAGAAATGTTAGATCACTTTGATTAATCAGCTTGTTCAAATCTTCTATATATTTATTAAATTATTGGTCCTGTCTTATCATTTGTTGAGGGAGATATGTTGTCATCTCCCACAATGATAGTGGATTTTTCTAATACTCCATTTAGTTCTGTCAGTTTGTGCTTTGGTATATATTTTAGGTAATGTTAATAAATATATGCAAACTTAGACATGTTGCATGTTCAGGGAAAGACTCATATACATATGTTCATAGCAGCTTTTTGTAATACCTCCAAACTGGAAAAAAAACCTTCAAATTTTTGTCAACAAGAATGGATAGTCACATTGTAGTGTAGGCATACAATAGAAGTAAGAAGTAAGAAGTAACGAAGCATTGAAAGATACAACTTGAATGAATCTCAAAATTATTATGCTAAGTGAAAGAATCCAGACAAAAGAGAGTACATAGGATTTGATTCTATTTATGTAAAAGTCTAGAAAAGGCATATTGTAATATATGGAGGAAATGTAATGTAGAATAACATAGAATTATTGCTTGGATTTGAGAAGGTGAAGAGGAAGGGATTATAAATGGATACCATGGAACTTTTAGAGTTGAATGTGTTCATTACCTTGACTGTGGTGACGGTTTCCAGGTGTGTGTATACATGTGTCAAATTCACCAAATTGTTCCCTTTACACTTGAAACAATTTTATTTCAGGGTCAAGTTTATTGAATGCCAGGTATGTCTCAATAAAACTACAAATAGTTCAGAATTACTGTTGTCCTTTTAATCTATTAATAGCATTGTCTACAGGACAAATTCCAAGCTCTCTATCATCACAAAGACTTTCAAGCCTCTCCTCTTTGTGGCTTACGGAAGGTATACTAAACTCATCTCCTTGGACAACTTCCCATTCCCCATTAAAGCACTTTTTTTTTTTAACGTTTATTTATTTTTGAGACAGAGAGAGACAAAGCATGAATGGGGGAGGGTCAGAGAGAGGGAGACACAGAATCTGAAACAGGCTCCAGGCTCTGAGCTGTCAGCACAGAGCCCGACGTGGGGCTCGAACTCACAAACCGCAAGATCATGACCTGAGCCAAAGTCGTCCGCTTAACCGACTGAGCCACCCAGGCGCCCCAAAGCAGTTTTTTAATAACATGAAGAAATATTTATCTGAGATAAAGAAGGTCCAGTACGGTTTTTTTGAGTTTATTTATTTATTTTGAGAGAGAAAGGAGGGGTTAAGAGAAAGACAGGGAGAGAGAGAATCCCAAGCAGCCTCCATGCTGCTAGCACAGAGCCCATCATGGGGTTCAATCTCACGAACCATCAGATATTGCCCTGCGCTGAAATCAAGAGTTGGATGCTTAACCGACTGAGCCAACCAGGCACCCCTCCAGTAGAGTTTTTTAGGAGAATCAAAAGTGAGAGCCTTAATAAAACTTTGTAAATAGTGAATGCACCATGTTTAACAAGCATGATGGCCTTGAAGATGATGATATGTTAAGGAGATCATATGTTGTACTGGGAAATGAAGAAATCTAATTTGCTTTGATGTCTCTATCACTGAGAAAATATCAACCCGAAGGGGAAATACTCAGGAATTACATTTAATTAATGCTCCCATTATATCTTCAGACTTGCCATTTCATAAGATTTGATGTGAAAAGCCAAAAACCCAGCTTCCCAATAATTTATAATTACCACCTGTAAAAGTACACATAAACTATTACAGACTTAGTAAAAATACAGAAAGATATGGTGAAATGAAGTCCTTTTATAAAATTTTGATGGTTTATTAAACATCATGAATTAAGTCAAATTGGAATGCAGAAGATATATTTGATTACTAAGTAGTAATCACAAATGCTTCAAAGAACTTTTTAACATGCATTGTGGATAAGATTACAAGTTGTTTAACAGTAGTTTGTTTTAGGAGTTAATTTTTATTCCAACTGAGTAATTAGAAATTCAATTTCATTTTGCTGAATAGACAATCTTCTTTAGAAGAAAATACAAAACCGCACCTCTGACCCTTTACAGATTCTTCAGTACTTTTCCGGAGCAGGATTATTACCATAGTGTCATCACATATTTGATTAATTGCACTCTATAAATCCAAAACTGTCCTACAAGTCCAATTGGTTTTGACATTATTTTTTCACCACCCTATTATATAAATAGGCTGCTAATGATAAGTAATGAAACAGTTCATTCTCCCATATAGAAAAATGAACAAATGCTGTCATAAGAATACATTCTCATTTTATGTTTGAATATGTGAAAAATGAACAATGAACCAGCTCATTTCACAGTTTATTACAGAAAACAAATATAGAAACTGGTTGCTTAAGTAGCTCGGTAGCTCAAGTTTTACATAAAGAGTTATAGAATAACATACCCAAAGCCTAACTGTCCACACAGGGTTTCAGGCAACCATAAAATGAGTCAACCCTACATAATGTCAGATCTCTAATTACAGTTAGCTCGGCATTGACTGTGAGTCTGAAAATGCACATATGTTGAGTCAGTTATGATGCAATGAGAGTTGGAGAATTAATTTGTTATCTATCTTTCTCAGTAAACTTACGTCCCATAAGAGAAGATTGATTTTTGTTCCTTCCTATAGTCCAGTGGCCAGAACAGTGTCTCACAGAATTGGAACTCAGGAAATATTTGCTGAAGGAATGGAAAATATATGAATGAAGTTGTGGAATTAATATATTGAGATTAAAAAAAAAGAGTTGATGTGTAGCATTTGTGAAAGCTCAGGCTACATTTATAAAGGGTTATCTATCCAACTAAAAGAGGAAGAGATAATCAGAAGCAATCCAAGATTTAGGTAAGTTGCAGAAGTTCATATGAGCAGGCAGAGCAGGCCAACATAGATTCTGGGGCACAAAGACAAAAACAAACATGCCACTGCTATTCCTAAAATACAGGAAGAATATTAGGAAATTAATCATGCATAAAATCCACATAGGAATATGTGTATATGTGCTATAAAAGTGAACTGATAGAATATTCTTCCTTTTTTCCCCATTATTATACCATGTGAGAGTGCAGATAAAATATGAGTGTTAAGGAGTGAATGCCTGAGATCAATTTAGGAAAAGTAATTGCACTTGTAGATATGGAGAACAAACAAAAAATAAAATTGAAAAATAATGTCATTTAAAATAACATTAAAAACATAATAAATAATGTGTAAAAATAAACTACCTACATAAAAATAAAGAACTTAATAAATGGAGGGTTATACTGATTTTGACAAATTCAATGGTATGATATCACAAATCCTCCAAAGTTAATCCATGGATATAATACTATATATCAAAATATCAGCAGATTTTTATTATAAGTAAACAAGATGTTTGTTAATTATACGGAAGCACCATGGGCCAAGAGGAGCCAATAAAATCTTGAAGAAGAAAAAAGCAGCAGGACCTCCTGTCCATACCAATGGCTTATTTCAAGTTTATTATAATTGAGATATTGTGGTTCTGACAGAAGGGCAGGAAATCATTCAATTGAAGTAAATGGAAAAAATCTAGAAATAGATAAAATGCCTTAGGTTTTGTTCCCCTAGAAACAGATCCCAAGACAAGAATTTGAGTTCAAGCTATATATTTGGAAAGTGCAAGAAACCAACCAACCAACAAACAAAACAGTGGG
The DNA here is from genome assembly GCF_018350215.1 of Panthera leo. Lineage (NCBI taxonomy): Eukaryota > Metazoa > Chordata > Mammalia > Carnivora > Felidae > Panthera > Panthera leo. The sequence goes on along the minus strand of NC_056695.1, from coordinate 56,239,983 downwards.
AATGTGGGGAAGTACAAAAGGGAAGTAATGATGGTCTATACAGAATGTCTTTTCAAACTAGATTCCACTGGATGTCCAAATAATTGCCCCTTCCAGAAAATGGTAGAGTGCTCTCCTGTCTACAGGGTTAATCACACCTAAATTCTCTCAAGTAGAAAGTCCTACCTACAATCATTGCAGAGGGAGGTCTAAAACAGGAAGTTGGAAAACCACATGTACTATTGTCTGTATTTTCAGTATATTACAGAGTGTCTGGATCATAATAGATACTCTATAAATAATGATTTAATCGACCCATTTCTATCATAGTACACCTGTAGACCAATCATTTCCCTTTCTAAACCTCAACTGGACCATGTTAAAATTATAGGCAATCACAATACTCATCGTGTTAATATTAAATTGTCAGTGAGATAAAGTAAAACCAAAACTATATTGGACATTAAAAATTAGAAGTATGATTTTTCTCTCATACAAAATAAATCAACATTTAGGGAATGCAGTGTTGTTATCTTCCATGGGTCCCAGCATCCTTCTAATTTGTTGTTCCACCATTCTCTTTAGAGTCCCAACAGGAAACACAGGGATAACTCGAATTAGGATAACATGCAGTTTATTAGTAAAATGATTATATTAAAGGGTATGGTTGAGACACACTAAAAACCCAAGGCTAGTAGCAGCAGAGTCATTAATGACCATAGGTCATAAGGGATAGGTCTGGGGAAAGAGTTACCAAACCCAAAAGAAGATAGCCTTGTGGTACAGGCCACATTCAGAGGAGTTGAGATTTTTAGTTGAGGGACACTGTTAGCACAAGATGATACAAGGAGAGGGAGCCAGTGGGAAACAGCCTGAGCTGACTCATTTCTTTCTCTAATATTCTGAGTAGGTTTCCCATTGCCTAAATCCAGTTGCAAACCAGAGGGCAAGTGAGCAGATTAGGGTTAAAGAAGCCCATACATATCAGCCTCCTCGGGCATGACAAAGATGAAGGATCAATCTGGAGGGGCAAAGGGAAGATACTAGCTCAGCTATCCTCAACTTCATGCTGCCACAAAAAGAACTCTCAAGTGGCAGCCATATATTTACATTTCATTGAGCAGGAAGTATTCCAGAGATGAAAGAAGACATGCTCATTTCCTTTTAGGACACATCTCAGAAATTGTCCTCAACACTTCTACTTTTGTCACATTGGTCAGAATTTAGTTATATGGCCAACTCATTACAAGGGAGGTAGGAATATTTCATTTTTATTTCTGGTAGCAATGGACCACACTAAAAATCAGAGATTTGTTGCTAATGAAAAATGGGAGAATGTCTAGGCATTTACTCTCTGCTTTTCCTCCTCTTTGAACTGCCTTTTTTAAGAAGTGACTGAATTCCTCAATGATCACAGCTCCTGTCACAGGGGATCTTCTCCAGGATTACATTTCTCACTGGTCTGTGAACATACTACCCACCCATTCCCTTCGTGGGCTCTACTGGCCAGAATGGGTTTTCATTGATGCCGTATCTGGGTGATTTGTCACCCACTGTTATTTACTTAATCTCCCCACACCATTATTTTAGTGCCTTCATTAAAACCGTGTGACAATTCTGAGTTGAACATTTAATTTTTTATGATGACAAAAAAAGTCTTATTCTAAAGGCAACTCTTCTGTTTATTTTATTTTAGTTTTTGAGTATATGATCAGATGATATATGTGACTATATCTGGTGAACTGTAACATAGTATACAGATATAATAGGCAAAATATAACAACCTCAAATATTAATGGTTTTTTAAATAAAATTTATTGTCAAGTTAGCTAACATGCAGTGTATACAGTGTGCTCTTGGCTTTGGGAGTAGATTCCCATGATTCATCACCTACATACAACACCCAGTGCTCATTCCAATAAGTTCCCTCCTCAATGCCTATCACTATTTTCCCCCTGCCCTGCACGCCCATCAGTCCTCAGTTTGTTCTTTGTATTTAAGAGTCTCTTATGGTTTGCCTCCCTCTCTGTTTGAAACTATTTTTTCCCCTTACCTTCCCCCATGGTATTCTGGTAAATTTCTTGAATTCCCCATATGAGTGAAATCATATGATATCTGTCTTTCTGATTGACTTATTTCACTTAGCATTACACCCTCCAGTTCCATCCATGTTGTAGCAAATGGCAATATTACATTCTTTCTCATTGCCAAGTAGTATTTCACTGTATATATAAGCCACATCTTCTTTATCCATTCATCAGCTGATGGACATACGGGCTCTTTCCATAATTTGGCTATTTTTGATAGTGCTGCTATAAATGGCATTTTTTTCTATTAGAGTCTTCTATAAAATAGGCAATTGGACTTGAAGTATTTTTTCATCTTCTTCAAGGAACTATATAAATTTATTTTTTTTATTTTATTTAAATTTAAAAAAAATTTTTTTTGAGAGAGAGAGAGCAGGGAGTGCAGGAGGAGCAGAGAGAGAAGAGGACAGAGGATCCAAAGCAGACTCTACACTGATAGCAGCAAGCTAGATACAGGGTTTGAGCTCACAAACTGTGAGATCATAACCTGAGCTGAAGTTGGACACTCGATCAACTGAGCCAGGTGCCCCTATTTTTATTTTAAAAGAGAAAATTTATCGTGAATATAATTTTTCATGACCAAATAATTTGCTCACCACTGCACTTTATTAATTCTTATTTTACAGATGCCATAGTGATAGAGTTAGTACCCTTTTCAATTTGGACAGGGTAGTAAATGAAATTCTTTCCTTTAAGTGGAAAACAATGCTATTTTACAGCAAAAAAATTGAACTAGAATGTCAACAGGTGGTGGAATATCCTGAAGATGGAAATATCTTCTTAAAAATTTCACATAGTTTTTGGAGGTATTTAACTCATTTCATTTGCTTATGGAAAAAGAAAATCTGATAAATGTGTACAATTAATTATATCTCTGTTCTAAACGATTTCTATATATAATTTATGAAAAAATAAATATTTAATTATTACTTATTCACTATAAAATGCATATTGAGAGAGAACACCATAGAAAGAAATGTTACTATCCCAATGATAGAAAAAACATGCTCATATAAAGAAAATTAAGTTTCACATATATGAATACATGCACTTATATGAACTTACCTAATTATATTTTCTCATATGAAATTTGCCACATATATAACAAATCTATCTATCTGTTGGGAGAGAAGATAAATTTAATTCTTGTTTAAAGGACTCTCAAAATGTGCAATTGCAGATTAGGCAATAGAATTAGGGACTAGATTCCCATAACATAACAAAAAATTTTTATAAATAAAATTAAATTATAATTAAAATGTTAATATTTAACATTGATCAAATTTCATTTGGTGTCCTCTCACCTTCTGAATATGTATTCTATTCAATTACACATTTAAGTTTCTAAGCTAAATATCTGAGATGACGTGGCATCTCTCACTCTTCCTGTCTAGGTCTTCGTTCCTATACTTGAGAACTGGACAACTGCTTCTTCAACCTTAAATAGAGTAGTCCACTTTTATACTTAGGCCACTGTATCCATTCCATGCCTTCACATGGTTCAAAGTAACTCCATTAAGATAAATCATCATTTAGCCAAACTCCCTGAGTCTATAAAACTGTGTTGCCTTGGATTTTCATTGCCATACAGACAATTAAATATAGAATAATACTGTTCCACCTCTTCCTGTGTAGCCTCCTTCAAGGTTGTACCATAGGTCAATCTGAGTGACAGCATTATGTGCACAAAACTCCTTTTCTCTACTGTTTCATTTTCTTTAAAGTGCACTTATTTCCTTACTCCTTTTATCTCAGGAATTAGATTCCTGACAGTCCTCCCTCACACATGGTCAAAATATGTTGTTAAACAGACAAGCTGAGACACCATTATCCCCACATCCAACCCATAAAAAATAGTACAAGTTTTCCTTTAAAACATATAGATGTTGTAATTCAATAATATATCTATTTTTTTCTTCAGTTATGGTCCATGAATGTGAATAGTAACCCCTAAGAAGTCATTTTCTGATATCATTGTGGTAATGGTAGGCATTCAGGTGAATGAGATATAAAACAAGTTGAACTCATTTAGTAATTTGGGAATTTCATTGCTTTGGAAAGCAAAAGGGAGTTTGAGACAAGATTTTATTTGCAAATTTTAATTAAATTTATCTGACAGAGTAAGAAAGTTATTTTTGATTTACAAAGAAACTTTTATATTAAAGCCTTGGAGATGTAATAAATATAGTTGCACAATGCTACACAATACCATTTTATATTAATTACTTTAGTTCTATGGTGCCTTACTTGGGAAAGCAAAATTGAGAAATTTTACATGATGGATTATTCAATTTTATTATTCAATTGGATATATTAGATAAATTACAAATTAACAAAGTTGATGAGTTGATTGATAACATTTAAGAAGATGCCAGTATCATTTACAAAATCAGTATAATTTGTGACCAACAAAACTATACGTAAAAAATTCCAATATGTTGATGGTTTCTCTAAAACCACAGCCTAAAAGAATAATTTGTCCAACATGTATGTGTTTCTGTACATATGTATGAATATATAAGCTGGAAGAGTGAATTCAAACGGAATGAGGTAGGAGGTTACCTACACAAAAAATATAATTATAGAATGATTGTTGTTTAGTAATTTTTATCAGGAAAGAAACATTTCCTTGCCTTTGAAATAATGCATAATTTCTTGATATTGCCAGTTCCTTCTCTAAAGATTGACCACCAGGCTAATTTTTAATCCAATTCCATAAATATGTATTGAATTTCAATAACACACATTAGGTGTGAGATTGAGGCTGTTTCTCAAATTTGGCACTACTGATATTTTGGACCAGATTATTTTTTTGGTAGGGCTGTCTTATTTGTAGGATATTTAGCAGTGGCCTCTGCCCACAAGATGCCAGTAGCTCTCCACCCAGTCTGACAGCCCAAACTGTCTCCAGATGTTGCCAAATGTCCCCTAGAGAGAAATCAACCCCCATCAAGAAGTGCTGATTTAACATAATAAATCACTCATTTAATCTGCACTCAACAAAAAATGGCAAATAGCAATTAGATTTACTCAGCAAAATAAAAAACCTATTTCGGAAAGGGAAATCTGAAAAAAAGCAAAACCAAAAATATATTATGAGGCTTCTTTCCAACTACAAGCTCCCAAAGACCAACTCTGACATACATACACAACACACACATACACACAATTAAGAATCACTGTCACAGTGCACAACTAAATAATAATAAATATATCCATGTTTTGGGATGGAAAATATAGCGATCCCACTACTGTACTGCCATATTAATTAATCTTAATATACTACACACAATATTAAAACAATATGTTTTTTGACATTTTTTTCTGACTCAATAGACAGTAGAAAAGCCCCACAGGTACATACTTAAGATTTAATTTGGACTTTATGAGTAAAATTTTCATATATTACTAAATATGAAAGAGCATTGTGAGTATAGGGAAGATGTTAAGTGATGTGTATGTAAGAATATGTAAAATGTAAGATCATCAAGAAGGCTATTGAGTTCAGAACGTAAGATATTAGAGATGGCATAGCAGAGGGGATGAGGTTGAAAATTCCAGAATCTGAAGGGTCTAAATATAAAGTTATAGAGTTGGAACATCATTTGGTAGCAAATTAGGTAACCAAAGATTTTTTTATATGAAGCGTGACATGATCAGATTTGTGTGTGTGTGTGTGTGTGTGTGTGTGTGTGTTCGTGTGCGTGTGTTTAGGCAAATAGGACAGTGTTGTGGAGTTCAAAATTGAGGTATATTAGTAACAAGGGGACAATAGATGCAGGAGAGAGATTATTTCAATTGTACAGAGAAGAACTAAAATGAATACTGACCATGGAAAGCTAGAAAGCATTGGTTTATTCAGGAGGCATTTCAGTTTTAGAAACAATAAGATTTTGTAATAAATTAAAAAGTAAAATTTCAGTTGAGTAGCTATATAAATTGGTAGTTGGTGATGTCAATATTTAAAGCTGGAAATGACACTGATGTAGAAAAGTGAAGAAGTGGAAACAATGTGTTTTGAGAACGTGAAGCTTAATATCTTGGACAGCTGTTTACTATGCCACAAATAATGGAGATATGCTAGAATTCAGGAGATTGACAGGGCTGAAATTGTTGATACAGTTGTTATCAATATGCAAGGCAGTAAGTTGGAAGTAGAGTAGATGAAATATAAAATACCATGAGAAATAAAATGGCTAAGGAACAAATTCTTGAGAATAGTTACACATCTGTAGAGGATGCATGATGTTAGCCTTCTTTTGTGTTAGTCACTTAATTGAGATTAAGAGAAATCTACAGGCTAAACAGACAACAAGTAAATAAAAAGTATAAATGAAATAATGAATGAAGAAGGTGCTTAGTTCATACTTCATGGCAGATTGTGGATTTGTAGAAGTTCAAATGGAAGTTAGTTTTCAAACACATCCAGCTATATACATTAAGTATGTACAGATTTTTACATGTCAGTCATACCTCAATAAGGTGGGATACAGTAAAATAAAATAAAATAAAATAAAATAAAATAAAATAAAATAAATAATAAAATGAAAAAAAAATAAAACCGATACAATTGTGGAGAGCTGAAGCCCTGTTAGTTTCAGTTACAGGCTGTAACATAAGTTTAAGAAAATGAATTAGGCTTAATATAGGGAGAAGTTATTTATTCAAGACATTAAATATATCTAGGGTGAATAAGAAGAGTAGTACAATTAGTTGGCCTAAGAGAAAGCTCATTAATAACAAACGATTTTTGGCTTTTAACATTATTCAAGCATTGTGCAAAAATCTTCCTGTGCATACAGAGAAATACATATATAGGTATAAATGCATGGGTGTGTTTAGATAATCTGTATATAGTATGCATACTGCATCATAAATATTTGTATTCCCACTTCAAATATGATGTTTTAATGACCAATTTACTTTTGATAAAAATTTTTAAAGGAAGTACAAACACTTTACACTAGATAGCTTCTGTTACAAACCTTGTAATGCCATATTACTCAACATAGAAAGGAATGGATTATTTTCTTCGACAATGAGTTGCCTATTCACTCAATAAAACTTATTTTGGATAGCAAAAGAAACATATGTATTTAGGAGAGATTTTTTTTTGCCCTGCATGAAAAGAGTAAATGAATAAACTCACTTATAATTAACTTTACCCATACATAATTCTACCTTAGGAAATATTATGTGAGTTTCTACAATGTAAGTCCTGTGTTAGTAATTTTATATAGGGTAAAATGAACTAGACCAAGTATTTGGGGCCAAATATTTACAATTTAATACAATAAAAGGCAAGTACACAAATTACTGTAATATGTTTTATACTCCCCAAGAAATTCAAAAAGATGTCTAATAAAGTTAAGTTAATCATAAGAATAAGAAGTATAGTGGCAGGAAAAAAAAAAAGTGTTCCCTGTATCATTCAGAGTCTTAGAAAAATGAGATGTGCACACAAATTATTTTGAATATAATCAAATAATGGCTGTATTTAACAAGGCTATGAGGAAACTCAAGAGAGATAGAACAGTCCATGGGGCTAGTGTGAACGGCACATCATTGGCCCACTTCTGGGTGAGAGGAGATCACTTACAAATCCAGAAAAAAGGAGAACCAAGTGGGAGAAGCTCTGGATTTGGGTGGTCTCTAAAAGCCGCCCTTTACGACACTACAGAGAAGGGGACAAAGGAATATTTCAGTCCTTTGGCTCCTGAAAACTTGCTAGCGCTTATCGTTAGCCAAGCCCAAAGAGAATCTAGTGCGCAAAATTGTCCAGTGAGGTGGGCTAGTTATCCAAAGCTCTTGACAAAGTGAATAGGAATGGACTGGCAATGCCAAAAAAAAATGTCCCACATGTTCCAATATTTTCAATTAATCATATTATATTTGGCCTGAATTTTTCCCTTAAAGAAGAAACAAAAGTATCCCATTACATAAAAAACAGTATTTTCAGAAGAAATACTAAAATATTAACTAAAACACAGATCAGTTAATGTTTCTATAGAAGATATTTTTAAAGTAACTGTTTAGATCAAGATGGAAGGGGGCTGAGAAGGATATTCTCACAAGATCAAGTTAATCTTCTGAGTCAAATGATAGATATGTGTGGGTTATTTAAATATATATGGGAATTTAGACTAAAGCTTTGTTCCTATTAAAATAATACCTGTCACCTTGACAATGAGTAAGCACATATTGGTTTTCCTAATATAACAATGTCTCTCTTTCAGGGTAGGATATTAATTTTCCCAGACTACTACAGCAGGATGTCAATGTCATCTTTCTAAAAGAGAAAAATATTTGTTTAGAAACAGATTTCATTGAGGCATAAAATTCTGTGAGCAGAATCCATGTTACTGAAGTGAATGTAAAACTGAGTGGGAAAACAGTGGCAATAAATTTTGGAGATTATATATATTTGTTATTTGTTTGTTTCAGCAATTTTCTAGAATTAAGCAATCAGAGTGGGTAAGTGGCTTGTTTCTCTCTCATTTCTCTCCTCCTTATAGCTCCAGGGACATCAATTAGCCACAGTGGTCTCCTGAAAAACTAACTGCCAATTAACACCAGGAGAGTTTCCTCTGAGCCACTGTGGACCATTGCACAGGGAACCCAGCAGGTCTCTGATAAATCTTGCTCTACATGTATTTGATTACACTGAAAACAATAACAATGTTGGGGAAAAAACAACTATGAAATTTTAACTATTCTGAGATGTCTTTTTAAAGATTTATTTGAGGGGCACCTGGGTGGCTCAGTTGGTTAAGTGTCCAACTTTGGCTAAGGTCATTATCTCATGGCTCGTGGGTTTGAGCCCCACGTCAGGCCCTGTGCTGACAACTCAGAGCCTGGAGCCTGCTTCAGATTCTCTGTCTTCCTCTCTCTCTGCCCTGCTCCCAATCACACTCTGTCTTTCTTTCTCTCTCTCTCAAAAATAAATAATAAAAACATTTAAAAATTTTTTAAAAAGTAAAATATTTATTTGAAAAATTTACAATAATTAGCTGGATAAATTGATTTATTACATTGATGTTTTCTATATTATCAGAATAGTTCATAAATGAATAACCCTGATTATGAATAAAAGCATATCAATATTTAAGCCAATATTTAAACCACTATGTAAAATTAGTTCACTATTATCTCTTAAATCCCAAAAGCCACTTCCCAAGTAAAAAGGAAGACTTAGTTTGACATTGCAAAATTGTAATTTCTGTTTCAAAAGATGACAAAATATTTCTCTGCTATTTTTGTCGTCAAATATCTTGATTTCTTGTTAAAATATATCACATCATCTAGGTTTAAATATATCGATAACTTTAATATGATATATTGTGTTTATTAAGACAATAAATGTAACTACATATATAGCTTTCAACAGTAACATATAATTTTTCTAAATGTGTAGCTATTGTAAATAACTATATTATCAACCTACTAAGGAGCCTCATATAATGTATTTAGTTTAATGACATCATTTATTTGAAATCCCAAGTGGTATTTATTGACAATAATGTGGATAATAAAAATGTATGAAACTAGCATTCCTAAATTGAGAACTATTTTGGTCAATTCTCCTGGCATGATTTTTAATACCCTAATTTATAGAGGAATGATGAATTGTCAAGTTAAATTTCTTTGGCCAGTTTGATTTGCTCCAGGACTTATATTACCACAGTTAAACTGATCTCTGGCCATAAAGTGCTATTATATCACTCATGTTGCTTATGGAACTGATTATCCATGCAGCAAGGAAAATACTACTTCTAATCTTAATTTTGTACCTGTGGAGGATAGTAGATAATGAATATTCACAATGTTTGTATATTTATTGATATGTATTGTTTTCTCCTTAAAAAAAATTTTTTTTACATTTATTTATTTTTGAGAGACGGAGAGAGACAGAGCATGAGCAGGGGAGGGGCAGAGAGAGAGGGAGAAACAGAATCCAAAGCAGGCTCCAGGCTCCAAGCCCTCAGGGCAGAACCCGACACAGGGCTCAAACTCACAAACTATGAGATCATGACCCGAGCCAAAGTCTGACACTTACCAGACTGAGCCACCCAGGTGCCCCTCTCCTTTTTTTATCCTTCCTCTGACCCGCTCCACTAAATTAATATTTAAAATTTAATAATATTATTAATAATGTATTAATATGTTTCTTAACATATTAACAGTATTTAATAGTAATATTGATTCTTCCCTCTAATCCTCGTCCTCAGAACTTTTTGGATGATATCATAGGGACTCAATGTTCATCACATAAGAGAATGCCGCTATTTCTTGATTGCGTTGACCCATATTAAGTCATGTATGGAATATGTCCCATTCTTTTTTTAAATTTTTTTAATGTTTATTTATTTTTGAGAGAGAGAGTGAGACAGAGCATGAGCAGGGGAGGGCCGGAGAAAGGGAGACACAGAATCTGAAGCAGTCTCCAGGCTCTGAGCTGTCAGCACAGAGCCCAATGCGGGGCTGGAACCACCAACCGTGAGATCATGACCTGAGCTGAAGTCGGGTGCTCAACTGACTGAGCCACCCAGGCACTCCTATCCCATTCTTAAATACTGTCTCTTTACCAATACTTAATGAATGTACTCTTCATCATCAGAGCCCAAAGTAAATACAATTTCATTTAAGAAAGTGACCTCTGATTCTTTTTCAACCCTTTCAGACCACCTGAAATAATCATCTTGCCTTCTAGAGTACTCTGCTGTCCTGTTTCATATGGTAATCATTATCTATGAGATTTTAATTATAATTATATGAGTGTATATAATATCTTTTCCAATAGGGTTCAAATCCTTGAAGATAAACATGAAGCCATGTTATTCTTTGCATTTTCAATACATGGCTAGACACACAGCAAGTGTTTGAATGATCTGTTCAACAAGTTTACCTTTTTTTTCACTCACCTATACATTCACTCATTCACTCAAGTCCTATTTTGACCATGTTCCAGCTACTTAATTAAATGCTTTGGATTATAAAAGAAGAATATATCTTCCATTTTTTACTAGTGAAACATCTATTGTTCTCATTCCCACAACAATATAAATCTTAACTTTCAGAGCAATTCTCTCTTTTACCATTTGTACCTAAGTTATAAGTAAAAGTGTTTCTCTTTTTCTTTCTAAATATCATGCAATAGACACCTACTTTCATTATCTTAGCATCTCTTCCTTTCAAAAACAGCTTTCCCACCACATGTCAACTTGTTTCACCTTCCCTGCTACAGGTATGAGAATATAGTTTAGCCAACAGAAACCATTTTTAGAAATTGGTATGCATGCTGGAAGAGAGAAACTTAATCTTTTTTTTTTCCTCTAGAAGCAAGCATTGGTGGTTAAAGTTACAGAATAGTAAATCACCAGTCACCCCATTAATATATGGAGAAAACATGCTTGAGACAAATGATGATAGAGCAGGCAGAGGGACACTGAAGATAGGGATATTACTTGTTAAAAAAATAAGAAGAAATGCAGTTTATTAGTGACTACAAAAAAATACATGTCCATTCCTTAAAGATTCTTAAAGACACTTTTGTAGTGCACCACACTATGTAATTGTTCACAGAACTTACCCATAATTGTGTATGATTTGTTTAAAGTCCTTGATAATTGCTTCTAGACCTCTTTACCAATTTTCAGTATTCTTCCAAAGGTTATTTGACTATTTACATGGCATCTTAAATCAAATCCACACTTCTCTGCCTAGTTTCAAAAATCTCTTTCAGCTTAGTAACACCTGAAGTATAAGCTCAGTGATGATACTTACATTGTTTTCATCCCATTATAGCATGATTAAACATTCAGTGGTTGGTGAATAATTTATATGAATAGTGATTTTGATAATATTCTGAGTAAATTATTAATTTTAATTAATTAAAGCACTGAAAAAAACTAAGAGTACTTGGAGAATAATCTCTGTGAACAGAATATCCTGTCTACATGGCTTATTTCATTAGGCCATATGAAGACTTTATTATAGATATTTAGACTCTAAATCACTAGGGATAAGTAATTGACATTGGTTTTAATGAGTATCATTGATATATTTGGAGGCACATCATTATTCTTTATAGCAATTAGTGTATATAAATATTTTTAGTCTATTTTGTATAACTTGTATGATAGGAACTGTTAGTTTCCTACTTGGCATCCTTCCCTTCTCTCTTCCTTGCCCAGTCTAAACTGTCCATGTCCACAACCCTCCCCCCTGCAGCCTTGTGCCGGGGGGAAGCTGAAAATCTGGTCACCGTCATATCAGGCCTAAGGGTAAATCCCATTTATGTTGCTGGGGATCATTTCAGAAATGGGCACATTTCATCCTGACCAAGGAGATATGAGGGGAAATTTGATGGGAGGGTCTCTTGAACCTATCAAATTCTCTAGGAAGACATAGTCTAACTTCTTCTCTTGGGTGTGGTAAGGCCTTGTTTTGCTAAAGTGACCTTACTACCAATATGAGGATGAAGTCAACATGGAGGATGGATAAAGAGATATTTGTGAGGAAAAAACAAAACAAAACAAAACACCTAAGTCTTTGATTGCAATTCTGTACATAAGTACATCAATTTCCTGTAATAACATTCCATCTAAAATATAGCATGCTTGGTATTCACTTTTATAACATTTATATTCATTAAGTGTCAGAATAAACCAAATTAATCTCTGACTTAAAATGAAGGTAAAAGAAAAATAAACATAAGCTAGATTGCAAAAATTTCTAACTCATGATGCCTTTCCTCAGGAACATGACTTATTTTATAAAAATAGTTCCCTAATTACTCTCTTCTCAATGAAAACATGTTTTGATGATTTGCATGGGCATCAGGGACTCATAACATTCCTGCTGACTAGAGCCATGTGAACATAACTGTCAGTACACACTGTTCCTTCTGTTTTATTTGGTAAAAGTAATATTTCTATAAAATATGGTAGCTTTGGGAAATTTCTCTATTCTCTAAGTATCCAGATTGGGCTTATATTTATGATTCCTCCAGTACCTGAATTCTTGATTTTTTTCAAAAAATATTTTGATTTAAAGGAATAAGGACTTTTTTAAGATTGAACATCATGTATAATAAAATATAAGAATGTGGGTAATAGGTACTTTAATTTTACTTCTGAGATTCATAAAATCTTTCCTAAACTCTTCATTATATGAGTCACAATAAAATATAATGCCATTGTGATACAGAAAAGAATGATACAATTTTGTTAAAGAAATATGAATGAGAATATTTGCTAAATGTTATGATTTCATGGCTTTCCTCAGATATATTTAGAAAAATAGACATGTGGCATGCAAAATATAATGAAAGGTATATTGAAGCTAAGCAAACAGAACATTAACTCTTTCTCATCGATACTATAGATTTACTCTGATCTTCTCTTAGAAGAATTTTCTAATACAGAAACACAATTAATCTGGCTTTGATTAGTCCTTATAATTCCAAATCATTTTGATTTTAAGGCATACCTCACATTATGTCTTAGAGTTTCTGATTCCACTACTCTTTGTGAATAGTTCAACACATTTTGGCAAATTGCATGAATCAACGCTTTCAAAGTATTTTTCTCTTTTTTAAGTTCATTTTATTTATTTATTTTCAGAAAGAGAAAGAGAGAGAGAGAGAGCAGGGAGGGGCAAAGAGAGAGCAAGAGAGAAAGAGAGAATCCTATGCGGGGCTCGAACTCACAAATCATGAGATCATGATCTGAGCTGAAATCAAGAGTCAGAGGCTTAACCAACTGAGCCACCCAGGCACCTCTCAAATTTACTAATTAGCCATGGCTTTAAACACTGTTTTTGTTTTAAGGACAAGCATGGGTAAACACATTTCCATTAGTGTATTCTTAAAATTAATAATTTCATCGATAAATACCTAAAGTATATAAAATATACTTAAAGAGACATTAACAGTTTTTATATTTTGCTTCCTTAAATGTAAAGATATAATCTCTTCTTTAAATGTGTGATTAGACTAATGGCTGATGTAATGTCTTGTAAACATTTTTAAGCATGATGGATTTGAATGGGTTTATATGCTCCCATTAAATTCAGAGTAATTGAATTTTAGTAAAATTTTATGTATTTTGAGTATATGCATTAAAATAAAAATATTACCTGCTTAAATATAAGCAGAGAACATTCATTTATTGTCAAAAGCTTTCCTTTAGAGCTAGTGTCTCTACCACCAATTCACACTCCATAGTGTGATAGCCAATAATCCACTCTTTTATAAACCTTTTGCTCTGAAGTCACTTGTTTTGCACTAATTTTTTTTCTGTCGAAGTTCAGAGGGTCAAATATATGATTTATGTGTTTTTAATGTAGAATAATTTACAAAATTCAGCGTCAGGGCAATAAATGTTGCATCTAGAGTGATGCCACATATGTACAACTACAGGTATAACAACTCTCTTTCTGTTCAGCATTTCTAGTATTATATGTACCCAGAAAAATCTCCTGATTTTCTAATCTGTTTGATCAAATAGCTCACAAAATGTTAATTTTCATGCTTTAAAATTCTGATTAAACATTTCAGTCAAAGTAAAAACAAATCACAGTGATAATCCAAAATGCATCCTTAGGCTTGTGTTCACAAAACTGAATGGTTGCTGAAAATGTGTTTGCTTTTTAATATTACTAGTTTAATATTACTAGTTTATTAACGCACACTACAAGACAACTTAAAGAACTCTCACTATACCTGACATGATTTTTATATGATATACAATAATGGACTGAATTTATTGAATAGCAATGCATAATTAATAATATACTTGGCATCACTAGGAAATCTAACCATGCAAAATAGCATCAAAACTTTCTAATCATTGTTCAAATATTGCACTATTTTATTATTAGGTTGTTTATTGAAATCCTTACCATTTGGGACAGCATGGCTGGGAGAGCAGGTGGCCCAGTGCTGGTAGCTTCTGTGTTAGGAACACCTTGGTCTTTTTATTTCAGTGTTCTGTAAAAAAAAAAAAAAAAAAAAAAAAGACATTTCTTCTATGTGCTAAAAAGTGAAAATGGTTGGGATACCTAGATGGCGATGGAACATAGTTAAATCTCTTATCAAGTTAGGGGGATTTCTTTACTTCTCTTGTCTCTATTCTTCTGTCATAGACTAATAATAATACTTACAAATACCTGAAGAGTTTGTTTGATGAAAATGTTAGTTCATTGATATGAAGTTGCTTCAAAAGGTATAATGTTCCACTTGGTATGACACATTTTGTTATAATCTCAGATAAGATATGTATGATTTTACTAACATGATCTAATATATTCCATCAATTTAGGACACATTCAAGATTTTGCATGATTGATATGATACTCATTCTTGAATCATGGTCTAGAGTCGTCAAAAGGATATCACTGAGGTCTAGCTTTATGGTAAAATGAATGGCAAAACTGTTCCAAATACAACCTGCTTTCTCCTGTCTACTTAATATCTAAATGCTTGTGCCAATCTTCTAACACTTTAAAAACTTAACAGATGAGGTGGGGATCAAAATGGTAATTTGAATATTTTTATGTTCTTCAAAAGACAATACAATATATTATTTGTTAGAATCTGTTTGTATATTCAAGCACTAAAAATGGAATCATCAATTTATTTTATTATTGAAATCATATCTATCTCCAATACTATCCTGAAGTTTTTGTTCCATTAATAAATTTTCTAGTACAGTGTGCCCTAGTGAAGGTGATTTTGAGAGGAGGTGATGTTTATACATCTGCAATCTTTTTTTAAGAATAAAATATGTTGGAATGCAATCTAACACATGCCCTGATTTGGCAAACTATTTGCATTTACATAATGTGTTATTAGTTAAAATGATACACAAGGGCCATAAAACATATTATTTCCTTTGTATTTCAATTAGCTATTAAAAATGTATGAATTTTTTCTTAAAAATATTAAGAATTATAATAACCAACTTTTAATGTCTGCCATGCCTTGTTCTAAACCCTTTTATGTGGATTATCCCTTTTCCCTCAAAATTGTGCTATGAGATAGGCAATAATTATTGGGTTCTGATGGAACCCAATAATAAATACATAACACCTCTATTCAAATGTGGTTCTAAGTGAGTTGAGACAGATCATATGATGAGAAAGATCATATAGGAAATGTAA
The DNA here is from genome assembly GCF_018350215.1 of Panthera leo. Classification (NCBI taxonomy): domain Eukaryota; kingdom Metazoa; phylum Chordata; class Mammalia; order Carnivora; family Felidae; genus Panthera; species Panthera leo. The sequence continues at coordinate 56,223,754 of NC_056695.1, read as the reverse complement.
TATCACTTTTCTTACTAATAAATATAAAGGTAAGTTTTGTGGTGGCTAAAATACGAGAATAAGGTTGCGTACTCCCAAATCTGCCACCTGAGGTGAAAATTTAAGTTTATAAGGAGGGACAATAAATATAATACAACAGATTTAGGATATTAATGGATTAGCAACACCCAGTTAAGCATTTTTTATTAAAGTTTGTCTTCCACCTAGCAAGAGTGATAGGTAGTAGTTAAGTATAGGTCCAAAAGCTGGAGGTATAGAGGGAAATACCTCTTCCTAGAAACAGTGGAATGGGGGGAAATGTTTTCCCTCCACAATAACAAGACAAGCTAACAATAATTCAGCTCTATGGATGGTTCAGGATCTGTGCAAAGTTCTTTACTTGTTTTATTTCAAATCATCTTTAAAACACCCTGAGCCAGGAGTCATACCTTGGTTTTATTATTTTAAATTTCTTTTTCTTTCTTTCTTTCTTTCTTTCTTTCTTTCTTTCTTTCTTTCTTTCTTTCTTTCTTTCTCTTTCGTTCTTCTTTCTTTGTTTCTTTGTTTCTTTCTTTCTTTCTTTCTTTCTTTCTTTCTTTCTTTCTTTCTTTCTTTCACGATGAGTAGTAATTTAGTCAATTGGTTACTACAAACCTTCTTAAATACTTTGACTTATTGCTTCAACATAATCTGTGCTTTGAGAGAATTAGCATCAATATTTTTGGTAATTTATCCTATTATTTCACAAAGTTGCCATTATATTGATAATAACCAGAGATAGCAGGATTGTTTACTGGCTGCTCATATTATAGTTTTGGCTCAAATTTGATAATCTGATTTAGAAACTCAAAGCAATGTAGATAATCCTTCTACTATGATTTTTGCAACAAAGAGATTTAGGGCTCATTTACCATCTAATATTCCAGTAACTCCAAGTCAAAATCATATGCCATGAATCCTCTCTTCAAAACACAAAGTAATTATAACAACAGTGACCTGCATTTTTGCTTTAACAAAATTGAGATACCCTTTATGAATAAATTCATTATAGACTTGAAAATCTAAATAGAACAATTAACTAAAAATCTTTAAACCAAGACAAAATTCATGAAGCCAAGAAATTGTAACATAAAGGTCTTATACTTGTTTTATATTTGAAATTTATGCATTTCAGATTCAAGTCATGAACACAAATGATTGTTCTAGATTTTGTGTGACAAATCCATTAACGAATTGGAGGGGCAATTCCATAATGACCTCTTTTTTAAAAAAAATGTTTATTTATATGTTTTGAGGGAGAATATGAGTGAGGGAGAGGCAGAGAGAGAGAGAGAGAGAGAGAGAGAGAGAGAGACGGAGAGAGAGCCCCAAGCAGATTCTGCAGTGCAGAGCCTGATGTGGGGCTTGATTCCATGAACCATGAGATCATGACCTGAGCCAACACCAAGACTTGGACACTAAACTGACTGAGCCACCCAGATGCCCCCACAGTGAACTTTTACTACCTCTTTATGTAATGTGCCTTTTTATTTTTCTGCTACTAGTTGCTAGATTTTATTTATATAGTATACCAAGGCTGGTAGTGTAGATTTGTGTTTGCCTTCAATCTAAGGTTTATGAAACCTTTATTGTGGGCTGGTTTTGGGTTTTGGTAACGTTGTTCACTTACTTGCTTCAGAATCTTTAATCAAAACTTAGTATAGCAAACAGAGAAATAGAAAATATTAAATAAAAATAGTACACATATATTAGTCATAGATTATATTCTAAATTTAAAGGTAAAACTATTTTACTTACTTTGGTAATGATATATGTCTTACAATTGAGCCATTACATGCCAAGGATAATTTAGTTTTGCTTTCAGAACTTCTAAAATGCATTTTTCAATAGCCCTAAAGAAAGAAAAAAAAGGAGATGTGTTGTATAGTGATTTTCTTTTCTCTGAAAGAGACTTTTCTTTGGAATGTATGTTAAATGAAGCAGCATAGTACCAGTCTTTAGTGAGCTCTTGATATGTATCATTCTCATTTAGTTATGTATAATTTTTCTCTTCTTAGGGAGAATGAGAACAGAGAACATTGTGTGTGTGTGTGTGTGTGTGTGTGTGTGTGTGTGTGTGTGTGAGAGAGAGAGAGAGAGAGACAGAGAGAGAGAGAGAGAATTATTAAAAAGGTACTATTTCTTTCTGTTATAAATAGCCCTAGGCCAAAGTTCATGGCTTGGGAAAGGGAGTTCTAGAGTTTGCAATCTGTGACTTGTGTCTCCTAATAAGCATAAAACTCTGTATGAAAACATGAAAGCTGTTCATGGGATGTCAAAACAAGACTACAGCTTGTTTGTTCAGCTATAAACTGTTCTGTATTAAGAATGTCACAGCTCATAAGTTGGACATGCAAAACTCCACAAATAGCAAAGAATCAAATTTCTGCCATAACCATCCTATATTCTCACCATATACTGTACCACCAAACTACTATTCTGTTGCATATGCCCATTTATATCTGGACCACACCCTAGGAGATTTGATGAAGTTGAAATTAATTCTGCAGTTCTCTGCTTCAAACTGAAGTGTGGGGGCTGTTGCCATACCCTGGACTACCTGCAGAGGGTGGATGAGGAATATATTCTTATATGTTCAATATTTTATTACTCAGTATACCAAGCCTTAGTGGAAAAAAATAGGTTCCTGATATATGGCATCATCACCGTACAAAACTCCAGCTTTATACATTCAGAAATTGAGTTCAAGAGTTCACTTATTTACTAAGGATTCTGTTCACATTTATCAAAATAAGGTGATGTAATACAGAGGAAAGAGCATGGGCTCTCGTGTGTGTGTGTGTGTGTGTGTGTGTGTACTTACTTTTTGTGTGCAGCTCCTAGGAGTTTATATTCACACACAAACCCATACTTGGCCTTGAGAAATTTGTTAAAGTTTGTGGCTGAATTCTTCCTTCCTGCCCCATTGTCCTCCTGTGGCTACAGGTCAGCCCGTGCCCATATCTGTCTCCTATGACACACCTGTCTTTCCCTAAAATTTCATACTACTTGTTTGCTCTCTGACATATGATAATGTAGATTATCCAACTTTGTCCTCTTAGAGTGGGAGAGATACTCTTTCTAGCTTTCTACACAGGGAGAAGTTAGAAAGGTCTGGAGTCACATCTCAATCAAATTTCCTTCAAGCTTCCTTGAAAGCCAAAGGCTATGTAGATCTGCTTTCTCACTGTAATCTAACACAGCAGACTCACAGAGCCATGTATTTATTCAGAAAGAAATTATGTTTATTTATTTAATAATACTTTGTTAGACTAAATATTCATTTATTCCATTGTAAACTGTCTCCTTGACATCTCTATGAACTGAATTTCTCTCTTCCCTTATACCTCACTGTTTCACCACTGCTGAACTGTTAGCATGTTTACAACACAGCATTCTTTTTGAGCTAATCGCCTGTTTCAGTTAACAGCTGATGCAAAACAAACCACCATAAAACTCAGTGGTTTAAAGCACAATGATTTAATATTTGTGATACTTCTTTTGTGTAAATTTGATTATTCCTTTGCTCCATGTGTGAGCTGGATCATTTCTATGGCTGCATGTAAACGGGGGAGAGAAGAACTGGATTCTCAGTTTTCTTCCACATGTCCCTCTCTCTTCATTTGGTATCTCACACCCCAGGTCTTCTCCATGAAGCCTCTCCATACAGGAGGATAGTCTGGACTTCCATAATAATCTGGTTGGATATCAGATTTCACATTTGAAATCATGAGAAAGTACATGTCTTGGTCAGTTTGGACTGCCATAACTAAATAGCGCAGACTGAGTGTATTAAACAAAAGAAATGTATTTCTTACAGTTCTGGAGGCTTGAAGTCCAAGATCAAGGTTCCAGCCAATCCATTTTCTGCTGAGAGCTCTCTCTTCCTGGCTTGCAGATGGCTGTATTCTTTCTCCATCCTCAGATGGCCTTTCCTTGGTGTTTGCATGCAGAGAGAGAAAGCTTAAGGATTACACATGAATTTGGATGGGGATGGAAACTTCCAAAGCAGTGAATATAAACTTTTGGTTATATTACATTGCTAAGACCTCACTGGTCACAGTTAGAAGCCATGTAGCTAAGGTCAGATCAATGTGGGAAGGACTACAGAAGGGGGTGAATAAAGGATGGTGTGGTTCATTGTGGCTTGCCAATGTGACATCCCAACATAGTGCTATTGAAAATGATGACCATGCTTTCTTTGCTTAGATTACTACTGTTTTTCAGGAAGATTTATCTTGTGACCTCCATGAAAAAGCCTTATTTAATCAATGCTATTAACGATCCCTTTTTTTCTGCCCCCTTTCTTAGTAAAGTCAGACTAACACAAAGCCTAGTGCATAGTAATCTCTGGAGTGAATAAAGAACTCCAAAAGCAAAATTTTTATCCAAAAGAATAAATAATATAGAGATTCAAAACAAATGTCTCATGCTTTTGTTTTTATCTATTCACACCTTGCCAGTATCCATATACATATAAAAAGGGTGACAGCAAATTGCAATAATTCTTGCATTGATATTATTCTGCCCACTTGGAAAAGAGATCTCAGAATCAGTTTATAAAGAATCAGTTTATCAGAATTCTTTTAAAAAGCTATTTGTAAAAATACTTAAAGCTATTCTTCAACTGGACAATGTATAAAGATGAGTGTGTTTGGAAATATACAAATCATGTATAGGTAATAGCATAGTGTGAGCCTGATGCTAACACTTGGTGTCTCTTAATGAAGATAAGGTGATACTTCTACATAAAGTAGAATAGTTAGTGTATCTATTCTTGACTAAAGCCTCTCATGCTCATTATATTAGACACTGTCTTGCTCTTTTACATTTCTTTCCTTTTTTTTAAGTCTATTTATTTTTGAGAGGGGGAGAGAGAGAGAGCGCGCGCACGCTCGCAAGCAGGGGAGGGTCAGAGAAAGAGGAGACAGAGAAATCCCAAGCAGGCTCCAGGCTCTAAGCTGTCAGCACAAGGCCCAATGCGGGGCTGGAAACCATGAAGCATGAGATCATGACCTGAACCGAAGTCAGACGCCCAAATGACTGAGCCACCGAGGTGCCCCACTTACATTTCATTCTAATCTGGTATTTTCTGCTATTGGATTTAAACCCAGTTATGCTGAGTTTTCCCTTTTATTTCCCATCAGTCTTAATATGCAGAGATTTTCTGACTCTTTGCTCAGAACTCAGCAACATTATAGTTAATCTTCCCATCTTAAGGGTTGTGGCTTATATCTGTATATTGGTCAGCATTTGAGATGATATGATTTTCTGTATGCTACTTTGGAACACAAATGTGTTCTTCAGATGCCCTCTGCCTGTGAATGCCCTTGGCAAGTTGCCTGGCATTACTACAGATGATGGGGCATTTGGGGAAGGCAGTGGGGTTCATAAACATGCTGGGCTTTAAGTGACAAAAAAAATAATCTGATAGATGGATTGTTGCATGTAGAAGAACACCACTCAAAAGGCTTCTCATCTTTGGTTGTTTTCTGAGTCTCAAAATTTAAAGTGGACTTTCCTCTTCATATTACCTTCATCTCCCGTTCCCTCCTATCTGTGGCAACCCCTCACCCTCAGGAAAAAGTGCTACTTGCAGCAGAAAGTTACCTCTCTAAGGTTGAATGATTTAATGCTCCCATCATGTGGATTATAATATACTCCGATGGTCCCCATTTGAATAAAGCTCTGTTTGTAGGCATTCTAAGCGTATAGTAGAAGTTTTTATTTTAATGATTGATCCATACAGATAGGAATTCCTGGAATAATTAAATCATCCTCCATCTGCGAATAAGTGGTTACATCACTGTGACCCAGATGTCTGCTTCCTTTTTCCAAACTCACTTTTCTCAATGGATTTGAGAAAAGAAGGCCAGCCCACGTAATGTCCTGAATCATTCCCCAACTGCATCTTCGTTACAGTGCTTTTTTAGCTCCGTGGTAGATAACTGTTCACCTTGATGATGGTCATAGACTGAACCTTCAGGATCCACTTTCCTGATAGATGAAAGGATGCTACATATGCATGAGCATCAGAAAGAGAGAACTGAATGTAGAACCATTCACTCGTCCTATTACTGCCTTACACCTCTATGCCCCAAGTCTCTAGAATTATGACTGTCAGATTTACTGAGAGCTCAGAGAATCAGAGGTTATAGGAAATGCAGAAAACTAAAAAAACCTAGTAGACATCTGGAAATCTCCTTAGATTCTCTCAGCAAATCACCTTATCTCAAAATTTAATTACACCTTTTAAAGGTTTCTACTCTATTTTAAAATTCAATGCATCCTTTCAGAGGTTGCTTTTGAGATAGAAGAAACACATTTGCTTTAGAAAAAAGTTTTAATTTTTCAAACAGTTGTATGATATATATCCTGGAAGGCCATAATCATTAGGAATTGGGAATTGTTCTGAAAATATTTGCCTTTTTGCTTTTTTTTTCTATTTTGTATTATATGGATTAATTACATAATCATAATATCCTGATTCATGGGCCCCTAATACATTCCTAGTCTGCTTTTATTTATTTATTAAGTTATTTGGTTATTTTTAATAGGTAAAACTCTCAAGGCTTTAATTTTAATCAATTAAAACAAAAATCTAAGACCCAGACAGTATTAATCTAATTATGTGGCTTCCTAATCCCATCTCTTTATTTCCTGACCTGAGGTAAATGATGACTTAAATTCTATGTTTGTCATTCCTTTGCTTCATTCCCTAAATATTGTTAAACTGTGCATGTGTGTGTGTGTGTGTGTGTGTGTGTGTTTAGCTGCTTCTAATTTTATAAGTGTATCATGCTGAATATAGATCTTTAGGCTTTAAATATTTCACTGATGTTATTATATTGTAACAAGTCACTGGAGTTCTTTTTTGTCTTATTTTTTAAACCATTTTATTGAAGTATGATTGAGATGTAAAAAAGCTGTATATATTTAATGTATATAAAACTTGTGAGTTTGGGGATAAGTATATACCCATGAAACTATCACTACTATCAAAGCCATAGACATACTGATCACCTCCCCAAATTTCCTCCTGCTACCATTATTATTATTGTAACTATTATTAATATTCTTAGGTAAGTATACTTAACAGAAGAACTACCTTCCAGGAAAAATTTAAGTGTAAAAAGCAATATTGTTAGCCATAGCCACTATGCTATATAGTAGATCTCCAGAACTTATTTCTTTTGCATAATATAACTTTGAACCCTTCAACTATCACATTTCCCCCCTCCATTAGCTCCTGCCAGCCACCATTCTACTTCTGTTTCTATGAGTTTGATTATTCTATATTCCTCTAATAAGTGATATGATGCAGTATTTGTCTTTCTATGACTGGCTTATTTCACTCCGTGTAATATCATCCAGTCCTTCCAGGTGGTCACAAATGGCAGTATTTCATTCTTTTTTAAGATTGAATAATATGCCATTGTATGTGTAAACCATATTTATCCATTAATTTACTGAAAGACATTAAATCTGTCATATTTTGGATACTGTGAATACTGTTGCAATAAACATAGGAGTCTTCAAGATCCTGATTTTAATTCATTTGGTTAAATATATAGATGTGGGATTGCTGGACCTAATGGTATTTTTATTTTTAATTCTTTGAGGAAACTCTGTATTATTTTCCATAGCTGGTGTCCCAATTTATAGTCCTGCCAACAGCATACCAGGGTTTGTTTTTCTCCACATCCTTGCCAACATGTACATCTTTTTGATATTAGCCATCTTCATAAATTTGAGATGATATCTCACTATGGTTTTGATTTGTATTTCCCTTGATGATTAGTAATGCTGAACACCTTTTCATACACCTGTGAGCAATCTCTATGTCTTTGGAGAAATATCTACTCAAGTCCTTTGCCCATTTTAAAATCAGATTGTTTGTCTTTTCTGCTATTGAGTTATATGAGTTACTTACTATTTTGGTTATTAACCTCTTATCAGGTATATATGGTTTGCAATATTTGACATCTGTGGTTTAAAGCAATTAAAAATTAACACAGAACTTGTCTTTTTTTTGGCAGGTTGAATTGTCTTCCAGTTATGGAAATAAACAAAAGTAGCAATATACAGTCTTTACCTTGTTGCATCTTCTATAGCAATGGGGCAGATAGACAATCAACAAGTTAAAATATGCTATGTCATATAATTACAGACTGTGATAAGTATAGAGAAGGAAATCATTAATGATGGGACAGAAAGTCACTGAAGGAAGCTGTTTTAGATAGGATCACCATAGACGTTATCTTAGAAATATGATATTTGAACTGAGTCCTTGCAGAGGATATGGTAGTCAGTGTCTCTCTCACTTTAAAACTACTCTGATTTGTATTTGCATAACCATAATTTATATGTATTTCAGGATGCTAACAGCACCTAGAAATAGGGCAGATGATACAGGACTAATTAAACAGTTTCTGGTATTTCATGCTCTGTAAGCACTGATTCAGGAAAGATTGTGAACTCCAGTTTTGGAGAATAAAGTTGCTTTTCTGAGAATATTAAGAATACCTGCATATTGACATAGAAGTAGCAGAAAAGGGGCACCTGGGTGGCTCAATCAGTTGAACCGCCAACTCTTAATTTCATCTCTGGTCATGATTCTAGGCTCATGGGATTGAGCCCTGCTTCAGGCTCCAAGCCGAGCATAAAGCCTGCTTAAATTTCTTTCCCTCTGTTCTTCTACCCACACCCCCCCCAAATTAAAAAAAAAAAAAAAAGAAAAGTAACAGGAAATTACTTTCTCTGATGTATGATACTATGGTATGTATGTGGCTATGAAGACTGGAGATGCTGCAGCCATTCGTAAACACTATGAGGTCAAAGCAACCTCACAGAAGTGACTTAGAAAATCACAGAAAAACAGAGCTGACACACTGGATTACCTGAAGTCTGCATTCCATCTGGACTTCCAGTACATTGGCCAATACATTTTCTTATTTTACTAGGGTAAATTTTACTAGGCCATTATGAATAAAGTTTATATTATTTGCAGGTGAGGACAAATTAAATGCCAGAGACTTTAATGAGAAAAATGAGACAACTTCGTGAAGAGATGGAATAAGAATAATAGCATTAGAGGAAACATTATGCAAATGCCCTAAATTCTAAAACATCTTGGCATGGTCAAAGAAAAAAGAATCTCTCAGTGTTAGAGGATAGCACATAAAGAGAGATGTGGGATCACATGGTGTTGGAGAGCATGTTGCCACATGATGCAAACAAGATTTTATAATGTATGATAAAGACTTTAGATTTGAACAATGACAAGTATAATGGTAAAGCTTTCTGGTGTGTTTTTGTTTTGTTTTGTTGTTTTTGTTTAAAGAGATTAGTCCTATTGTTTTGGGAAGAATCTATAAAGTAGACTATAAAGGAGTATAAAATAACTTGAAGTATAAAACAGCTTCTAAGAAAAATGATAAATTTGGAGGAATAATAGATAATAGTGGCTTGGATTAAAGTTAATGTCAGTGGAAATCAATAGAAATGGTCAGAATCAAAATACATGCTGGAGATAGAAGGAACAGAACTTTATAAAGAAGTAAATGTGGGAGTAAAATGAATGGAAAGAATCTATTTATGAGCTGAGTCAGGAGGGTTGGTATTGCCATTTTTTTAAGTTTTCATTTACTTATTTATTTTGAGAAAGACGGAGAGAGAGAACAGGAGAGGGGCAGAGAGCAAGGGAGAGAGAAAATCCCAAGCACAATCTGTACTGCCAGCACAGACCCCCATGAGGACTTGAACTCACCAACTGTGAGATCATGACCTGAGCTGAAAGTTGGAGGCTTAACCTACTGGGCCACTCAGGCACCCCCCTGCCATTTTCAACCAAAGGAACCATGAACATTGTTTTGTATATATTACCTTTGTGATTTTCTTCACGGTTCCAAGTAGAAGTAGATATTAAATGGATAATTGGATTAAAAAAAAAGCACACAACTAAATTGAGAGACAGTCTAAAGATGTATTTGAGAAATACCAGTTTTTAACAATATTTCAAGCTACGGCATTTGTAGTAATCTCATAAAGGAAATATTTTAGACAAAGCGAAAGGAATTGTTCCTAGGATATTCCCTGAAGAGCTTCAGTATACAGAATTAAGACTAGACGAAATATCTAATAATGCGGGCAAAAAAATGAGAGGCCATGGGAGAGAATGAACACCAGAAGAATATGGTTCCAAATGAAGAGGATCTTCTGGGCACCTGGATGGCTCAGTCAGTTAAGTGTCTGACTTTGGCTCAGGTCATGATCTCACAGTTTGTGGGCTTGAGTGCCGCATCGGGCTCTGTGCTGACAGCTCATATCCTGGCTCCTGCTTCGGACTCTGTGTCTCCCTCTCTCTCTCTCTCTCTGCCCCTCTCCTACTTGCAGTCTTTCTCTCTGCCTTTCAAAACTAAATAAACTTTAAACATAAAATGAGGAGGACTTTCAACAGAATGAAGAGTGGCCACTACTACTAAAAGCTGCCGAAAATTCTAAATATATATACATTTAGCATGGTGGAAGTTGTTGGGTGTCTGGAATAGACAATATTAGTGAAAAGAAGTGAAAAAAAAAAAAAGGACCGGTTTATGCGTTTTGAAGCAATGAATGTACGTGAAAGAGACTGCCAGTACAGAAAATTTACTTGAAAATTTGTCTGGAATCGAGCCAAATTAATGACTAAGTAACAGGAGATATGTGGGATGAAATCTTTCCATTTTGTTTTCCAGGGTGAAATTTAATAGAGCGTGATAACATGTTTTTAAGAATATTGGTGTATAGACAAATAGATTGGCTATGTGTGGGGACAGAGATGCTAACTGAGGGAGGATGTTGATAGGATAGGAGTGGGTGAGATCAGGCTCAAGGGCCTGTCCCATTGGAACAAGAGGGTGGGCAGAGAAACTGAGAAAAGAAACAAGTAGGTGTTTTGTTGTTGTTGTTGTTTTTGCTTTTTTGTTTTGTTTTGTTTTTTGCACATGATGGATAAGGACTATCTGATAGTTTTTATTAATCAAATATGAGGAGAAGTTATTGGAAAAATGTATGCAAATGGAAATTTGAAACTACAAAGAAGTTATAACATAGAGATAGGAAAGTTAGCATATCAGGCAACCAACAGAGATTTGATGTTGCTGAGATAAGGAATTTAAAAATAAAATCACTGGACCCCAGTCATCAGAATTACTTAACAAAGATCATCCCCTAAGGCAAATTCATGGAGAATGCATTGAAAATGTTATCCAGAATTGGAATTTCATCCTGTGAATAAAAGGAGGAAGATGAGAGAAGAGAGAAAGGGAGAGAGACGGAGAGAGAATATGATTGAGAATATATGCTCTGAAATATCAACTTGATAAATAAGAATGAAAACAAAGTAAAGTGGTGGATACTAAAGGCATATGGAGCCAATGGAACTGAAGTCCTAATCAGGTTAATTATTTGTCAAGGGAATACTACAGAGAAGAGTGAGATGCTGATCAGAAAACTGGGAGCTTGAAATCTTTTCAGACGGGCTATAGCTTTGGGGGGGAAAGCAAGGTCTGGGGTGTTAGCACAGTAATAGAAATATTTTTGTGATTAAGGAGTTAATATGTTGCCTTCCATTGTCCTTTATTATTAGTAGTAAAAGCAACCACTCCTTTTTATTGTATAATATTCCAGCATATGCTCCTATCATAATTTATTTTACTCATCCACTATTTTCTTGTTTCCAGTTTTTTTTCCACTGCACACAATGTAACTCTTGTTAAAATATCCTGACAATTTGCTATTTTGTCTAAAAGATATATTTTAGCAGTACATTTTGGTTTCCAAGAGTAAGTGTCCTTTGGAGAGTTGAATCAAAATATATCCCCCAAAACATTATATAAGAGTGCAGGTTTCTCAAGACCCTCACGTACAAGAAGTATTACAAAATTTTAAAATTTCCAACTGAAAAGTGATACATCACTTTGTTTCAATTTGTATATCCTCATCATGAAAGATTTGGGGCATTTATTCTCATTTATATTTATTTTTTACAGTGAAGTTGTTTGTTCATAATCTTTGCCCATTTATTCTATTCAGTTATGCTCTCTTTTCTTATTAGTTTCTAAGTCATTAGGATAGTTTTTACTTGCAGTAAGTACTGTTGACAACATTGAAATGTAGTCATGACTTTGAAATTTATCCCATGACTTGGGATTTAGATGAGCATCCATTTCTGCATACCATCACTTCCGTTGTACAATTTCAATCTTTTTGTCTTCCTATTTGGTAACAAAATATTTTTTGTCATTGTTTGAAGTTTGCTTCCTCATCATTTAAAGTTCTCAGAGAATGCATACTCTTCTCTATATGGATGATTACCAGATAAAAATCATGTTCCATATAAAATGATCCTACCTCTTATGACATTTTCTTGGTCCTTTTCAGGGAAGAGAAACTGGACACAATTAAGTCAAGCAGAGCTCTTTGCTGATATATGTTTTTTTTTTTTTTTTTCTACTAGATAACTGGTTCAGTTTCAGGTCAATGACTGAAATTCAGACACCACAGTATTTTTAATTATGTAGACATATCAGAATCACACAGAATAACAGAGAGAGAGAAGAAAATGCCCTGATAACTTTCAACTCTCTTATTCCAGGTCTTGTTGACTTCCAGCAGAACTGATGTCGTTTCCTTAATTGTGTCCTTTGAGAAAAACAAGCAAACTTCTAAGAAATTCCCCAATTTACTAAACTATCTCTGCATTCAATAACAAATAATCCTAACATAGAAATAGAAATATCCTTTTAACATATACACTATAAACTGAATTCAACTGGGTACCTCGACTGATAAACTGGTAAATCAAATGGAATAGGGGATTTGTAATGATTGAAAAGGTCTTTCCTGAGGTAATAATATGTTAAGTCCTCCTATGTTTCCTAAATTGTGCAAGATATTTCTATGACATGTGAGTCCATCACAGTTTTTTTTAGCAACTATTTATATTTTATAATCTGCGAAACAGGAGTCATTAAATTTGCTTCTCCTCACCTCTAATTCCAAGTGATCTTCTCTTTTTATTTTACTAGAATTTGGTTAAGAAATACACCTGTTTCTTTATTATTTTCTAAACTTCAAACTTGCCCTCCTTCAGTTTTGTCTTTTTACATTTATTTTCTATCTAATCATGTCGCCTCTCAAAAATAAACTCTTCCATGCCTTTTATAACCCTCTTTGATTTTTATCAACATCTTTGATTTTTATCACTCCGTATGTCCCATGACAGGTCTATCATCAAATATCTGTGTGTGTGTGTGTGTGTGTGTGTGTGTGTGTGTGTGTGTGTATAATTTGAGAGAGAGAGAGCAAGTGAGGAGAGGAGAGGGGTAGTGGGGGAGGGAGGGAGAGAGAGAGAGAGAGAGAGAGAGAGAGAGAGAGAGAGAGAGAGAGAATCTTAAGCATGTTCCACATTCAGCACAGAGACTGATGTGGGGCTCGATCCCACAACCCTGGGAACATGACCTGAGCCAAAATCAAGAGTTGGATGCTCAACTCACTGAGCAAACCAGGTGCCCCTACTATCAAGTATATTAATAATTCTATTACTATAAATGTTTTTGCTTTGCTTTTCAATATTGCTTAGCCTAGAAACAAATCATTTCACATGCTCAGAGATAATTTGGACACCTATATATAATATGTCCAGGAAGGATATAGTCCTATAGACAAATATGGACAGATTTATATAATAAGCTTTATGACAAGTGAAAGCCTGTTGTTTTATATGTGCATACCACAAAGCAAAATATAAAAGAGGAAAATATAAATATAATTTAATTATAGCACCCTAGAACTTTGTAACTGTTTGGGCTATTAGGGATGATACCTTCTGGGAATATCAACAATAATTTAGATCTTATTATCAGACTAGTAGGGATCCATTGCTATAAGCAGGGTTTGCAATTTAAGTAAATTAACCTCAGTGCTGTAGACAAACACCCCTTTAAGATGAAAAAAAACCCTCCATTCTGGCTATTTTTAACTGAGCATGGTTAATAAGGAAAGTGTACTGGTTCCCATGTAGCTGTTCTCTTTCCAATATTTGGATTCATAGAAGGACAAGTTAAAGCGGTGAGCTACAATTTGGCCACAGCTGGATATAAAATTTTTTTTGTAGTTTTGTTTTGTTTGTTTGTTTGTTTTTGCTTTGAATTTGTATCAAGTATGTTGCTGGCTGAGTTTAGGAGTCCTGCAGAGGCTCTATGGATGAAAGTTTACAGATCACTGTTCAGACTGCATAGAGATTTTAAAGATTACTTACTCCAAGCCAGTAACTAGTGATAAATCCATGTGAAACAGATGGTAGAATGATGAATTAGACACAATCCAGAGCTTTGCCTTAATCTTAGAAAATGTGCATGTTCTAGCATGAGGCTCATGATTTCCCAGCACGTGAGCTTCTATTGAATGGCAGCTACAAACATCATATTAAATCTATGAATATGTCAAAATGCTTATGTGACTGTCATCATTAATTCGTGGAACACTGTCCACCCCCAAATCTGAATTCATTTTTGTGATCTCAAAATTTGGATTTGTTAAACAGTTCAGCTGCCACCTGGTAAATGAACTTTGAAACTTCAAATTTTATCTTTTTTTTCCCCCCAGAAACCCCATAGATACTTCATGGGATTATTGACACAATGTACGGGCCAGCTGCTTCTCTAAATATAGATTAGAGGAAGCAGCTTGAAAGATGGAAGGGCAAAAAGAAATATAGGCATGAATCTGAGGAAAACTCCATATTTTTAATTTTATACTTCCCATTTCCTCCATCAACAGTAGAGAAAATGACTTGTATCTTGAACATTTATAATAAATCATATGCTGTTTCATATTGAAACATCTCCCTTGCCTTCTATGATCACTTAAAATTCTGAAGTCAGGTGACACTTTCATTATCATTTAATATGTGTATGAATGTTCAAAGTGCACTGAACCTTTCATGCTGAGAAGCTTTTGCTTTCCATCTTCAGAAAACTGTTATTATATTTCAAGCTGTTTTCATGAAGCTAGTAACTGGAGGTAACACTGTGTAAAGTGAATTTAGACAAGAAATTACTACTACTGTTTTTCTGCCCAAAAAGTACTTTGAGAGATAAGGAAGCTACTGGAGAAGACCAAGCAATATTAAGAAATACCTAGAAAATAAAATCATTATGTTATATTACTTTTGTTCTTTAGACAGGAGTTGAAATGTCCATTGGAAATACAGGAATGTACCAAGAAAATTAATAATAAGGAAGCTATTTTATAATCCCTCAAAAATGAATAGCAGTTAGTAGATCTATTGATTATTTTCAAATATAGTATATCAGAACTTCTATCTAGTCTTTAAGCAGAGATAAGTAACAGGTGTATTTTTGGGTGGGGGCTGATCTGGCACAGGTTTAGAGTTGGGATTTACAAAAATGGCAAATAAAGTTATTCTAGCGTTTGTATAATTGGGAATGAGGTGTTAAATTATACCTTTGTTTACACTTTTTTCTAGTTTTGTAATGTGGAAACTGAGGTTACTGATTTTAGATTTTTTTCTAATGTATGCATTTAATACTATAGTCTTCTCCCAGGGATCTGTTTTAGCAGCCCCTTACAAAATTTGACATGTTGCATTTTATTTAGTTCAAAAAATATGTGTGTGTGTGTATGTACATATATATATATATGTATATATATATATGTGTATATATATATGTGTGTGTGTGTGTGTATATATATATATATATATATATATACATACATGTATACATATACATATATTTTTTTAAATTTCCTTTGTGTTTTCACTTGGACTTAGATTATTTAGAAATGTGTTGTTTAACTTCCAGAAACTTGGAGATTTTTCAAATACCTTTCTGTTATTGATTTCTAGTTTAATTCCATTGTAGCCCAGGAACATACTTTTTGTTATATCTATTCTTTTAATTTTCCTGGCATTTGTTTTACGGTCCAGAATATGGTGTATTATGGTGAATATTCTGTTTGCACTTGAGAAGAATGTGTTTTGTGCTAATGATGGTATGAGAGGCTATAAGTGTCCACTAGGTCAAGGTGGTTGATAGTGTGATTCCGGTTATCTAGCTTCTTGGATAATTGACCTCTTTATCACTGTAATTGTCCTCGTTATCTCTAGTAATATTTCTTAATCAGAGGATACTTTGTTAGAGATTAATATTACTATTCCAGCTTTCTTTTGGTTAGTTAGCATCCTATAACATAAAAACACTTGACTTATTTGAAAGTGGAATAAGTATTTGCACTCATTTTATCTATTCTGGGCTGAATTGTTCAAAGTTTTGGAGAAATTATCTAAATGAAATACCCATAAGATTTAACCTGAGCCCACTAGCAAAAGACAAGGTCATTAGACTATGCTGATCCTAAATTTTTTGAAAATGTCCAGCTCAGTACAATGCAATGATGAAAACTCAAAAATATGACCCTGAATTAAAAAGATCGAACTATGCTTAATATCTTATATTTAAAAGAAATTTAAATTATACAGTGTATTTTTAATAGCATTTTATTGCTCATGCTAAAATAAGTTGGGTTGTTTGTTTGTTTGTTTGTTTGTTTTTTACCCTAGAAAAAGCAAACTAAAATTTTTGGAACACTTATGTTGACAAAATTCTTTCTTTGACCAAAACTAGTCAGGCTCCTCTGAGCTCTTTTTCTCTTAAGCCCTATCATTGGGCGTGTTCACTTTCAGCAAGTGAACTTTCTGCTAAGTTGGTTTAGCCAGAATTTCCCACCCTTGATATCTAATCACCCTCAATATGTGACCAAATCTCTCACCCCCACTATTGCCCAGGTGATATCTGATCACTCTGGCATGCCCTCAGGAAGAATTCTGTTAGGTCAATTTAGCCAGAATTCCCTCTTACCCATGATGTTTCCTCTTAGTAATTTTCCATCCACCAGCTCTCTCCACCCTATTCCTTGGCTATAAATCCCCACTTTCCCTTGTTGTTTTCAGAGCTGAGCCCAATCTCTCCCTCCTACTCCAAAACTGCATTGCAATGGTCTCTATAACTATCACCACAGTCCTGAATAAAATCAGCCTTACCCATCTTCTACAGGTATCATGAATAAGTTTTTTTTTCTCTCACAATATAAAACCATTTTATATTATGATAGATATTGTTGATATTTCTTATATTTTAGCTGATTTCATCCTACCACAGTACATGAAGTACTGCAATCTGAATGCAATGAGGTGGAAGCTGCATACCACCCCATGCTGAGTACACAAGTTGAGAAATTCACTTCTCATTGTACCATTTGCATTATCTTCAGATATGGAGGCAATTATGGGAAATGAAAATGCGACACAAAACATGTTCTAAATTTCTACCACTACAGAAGATGACAAAAAATGAAGACTTTCCTTGTTAAATTAACTAGGATTAAATACGGAGCAGACATCATCTTCCTATGCTTTTTCTTTGTTCCTCTATAGCTACACACTCCTTTAAACACCACGATTGAGCTTATCCATTATTTCTCCATCCCTCTCTCACTTCTCCCCATCCCTTCTCTCTTGTATTCTTAAACTACTTGAAGTTCTCAGTATTCTGTGAAAAGGAATTGCATGTTGGTAAGAATATATATTTGTACAAAATTTGAACTAATTGCTGTGACTCTTAATCAATTTGAATATTTTCCAAATGCATTCTAAGGCTGGTTATGTCAATATTATTCACATTGGGAAACAAAACCTAAAAAGAGAAAATTACAGTTTTCTCAAAGCTTAGAAACATTGTTTTATAGGGCCATCTGGGTGGCTGGGTCACCTGGGTTGGTTAAGTGTCAGATTCTTGATTTTGGCTCAGGTAATGATCTAAAGGTTGTGAGATCAAGCCCTGAGTCGGGCTCCGCACTAGACATGGAGCCTGCATGAGTCTCTCCCTCTCCCACTGCCTTCCACCCATGAGTGCTCTCATTCTCTCTCTCTAAAAAAAAAAAAAAAAAAGAAAGAAAAGAAAAAAGAAAGAAAAAAGGAACAAGAAACATTGCTTTATAATTAAAAAGTATTCTCTATGAGTTCTTCACACTTTTTAACTTTATTAATATTGGTAGGAATATGCTATCTCTGTGTTCTCATTTATAATTGATTATTAAAAAGTCCTGGGACACCTGGGAGTTCAGTCGGTTAAGTGTCCAACTTCTGCTCAGGTCATGATCTCACTCATGGTTCATGAGTTCAAGCCCTATGTTGGGCTTTGGTGCTGACAGCTCATAGCCAGGAGCCAGGTTCGGATTCTGTATCTCCCTCTTTTACTGCCCTTCACTGCTCATAATCTGTCTCAAAAGTAAATTAACATTAAAAAAAAAAAACTTTAAGTCCTATTTGTGTTTAATCTTTTAAAAAATAGCTTAATATAAAAAAATAAAATCCTGTATATTATTATAATATAAAACTCCTTTAGTTAAAGCAAAATCCACAAAACGGTATATCAATTACTAAAAAATAATTTGTTGTAAAATATAAATAATAGGGTGATTAGATTCTGCTAAATATTTTTGTGACAATCATCACTAACACGGAAAAAATATGACTATCCATAATATTCCCAAAGGATATCACTGTGTGGTTCTTGCTCCTGAAAAAAAAGAAAAAGGCTGAGGAGAAATATAAAAATAGTTCTGAAATTATTTATTTGTCCTTTAAATAGCTGCAGGAACTCAAGCTTTATCAACTTCTCTCTTTTCAAACCAAAGGGTCTTTATTAGTGTTAAACAAAATTCAACTGAGTAAATTTTAAAGGTCTTAATTGGCTTTATTAGATGATTTTTGAATCAGGCAGCAACCAATCTACAGATATAGAGGTCCTCCAAAGAGGTACACAGGCAGGAAACTTTAAGGCAGAAAGGAACAAGAACAAGGAAGTTATTCTAGGCAAAAAGCAGATCTGTTACTACTGCATGTTTCCTTTCCTTACAGGGATGCCTGAGATCTATCAGGCAGATTACCTTACTAAGGCTGATCAGGCCATTCCTGAGTACTTGGTTTAATATTCCATTTCTGGGAGAGTCAAACTGTAATAAAGTTAAATCTGAGTTTGGTGATATGGGGCTTAGCATATAAGTGACTTGATTTGTGCCTACTGTCTTGTCTTTAACATAGGCTAAGGCCAAGGGAAATAAAATAACATTGTCATTATATGGAAACACTAAAGGCCTTCAGGTATCTGAAAGGAAAGTTGTTAATAAAAATAGCTCTGGGTACAACCCTGATTTATGTCAGACATTGGATCATCAGATGTCATTTCTAATTCTCACACAACCCTCAATTATCACTCTTTTACATGTAAGGACATTGAGACTTGTCATGCTTAATTGACTTGCTGGATAGTTCACAGCTTAAAGGTGTCTGAGTGAAATTCAAATCAGTGTGTGTGTAACACTAAAGTCTCTTATCTCTCTGCCTTATCATCATAAATTCTCATTATCTGTATTTAAAAAAAATCCCTTAAGCAATTCATCCTGGAGCTAAACTATCTGTCTTCAACAATGAGCTTTGCTCTTTGCTTGTTGTGTGACCTCAGGCAAATTACTTTGCTTCTCTGCAGTCCCATTTCATCATCTCTAAAATGGGGATGACAATTGCCTTACACAGTTTCTTTGAGATTCACATGACTTTATTCAGCAAAGACTGAGTTAATATATGAGGAATATAGAACTGTGGATAGAGCGTATTAAGTGCTATGTAGTTGTAGCTATTACTCTAACCTTCCGCTTTAGGCCTTGATTTCCTGACAAAGCTTGGTTAATGAAGGTAATAACAGAATTATCATAGTAGTTACTGATACCATCAGATTTTAATAACTTTGAAAACATTAAGGGAGCAATTCCTGCATAACAACAATAATATATAACGTTGAAAGCAGGAAGTGTGTATGTGTGTGTGTGTGTCCATTTGTGTTTTTTCTGATACCCAGGATTAGGAGGATAATTTGGATGGTGAATAACATTGAATTTTGAGGTAGATAACTGAAAATTTAGAAGAGGTAAATTTACCTTATTTTAGTTTATTTAGAAAATTTAGAAGGAATCCAGAAGGAGCTTCCTTTCCTTTGTGAGGATTATATCAATTCATAAAAAGAAGCAAAGCACTTAGAAAGCTAACTGGCATGTAGTAAATACTCAATAAATTTCAGCCATTATTTTTGTGCATTAGTCACCATTATACTACTCCAGTGTCTAATAAAACCCCTAATATTAGACAGTCAATACAAATTTGTTAGGTTGTGTTACAAAGATGTAACATTAAACCTACCTGGGGGATAAATAAATCAATGTCTACAAATTTGCATTTTCTACTCTAATGTAAAAGGATGGAAATCTACCTAGGATAATTATTTTAATGTGAAATTTGTCACAGATACGGGCATCCTTCTGACACTAGATAATAAACTGAAACACAGATGTTGATAAGAAATTAGAATCCCTGGAGCAGTAAGGCTTTAGTGATTACCATAGGTATAAACTTCTGCTTTTGGGTAGGTAAATCTCAATATCTAAAGCCATTGAATTATTCTTTTAGTAATAATATCTGTCAATATAGTGTCTCAAATTCAATACCACAAAAGTCTTCAGGAGAGTAAGCGTAAAAAATTAACAGGAAAACATACTTGGCTGCACTTAAAAATAGTAATTTATTGTATCATAAGGAATTATTTTAGAACATTTATTTTTAACTAATATATGGGGATTAGCAGATAAATGAGAGGGTTTTTGTTTTTGTTTTAACCTTCAGTTTAGGCAGAAGTTAATTTTCCCATCAAAAACAGAGATTATAAAAAAAATCTTAATTGCTTCAAGAGTACAAATAATCACAAGATGCCCAGCATGGGAGACAAAGAAAATGTGCAAATGAGAATAAAAAGGGTGTGTCAGAATGTGTTTGGATTCTCTCCAAAATGATATATATTTTTTGGTTAAAAAGTATTTTGCAGGGGCGCCTGGGTGGCTCAGTTGGTTGAGCATCTGACTTGAGCTCAGGTCATGATCTCACAGTTCATGAGTTCGAGCCCCATGTCGGGCTTTGTGCTGACAGCTCAGAGCCTGCAGCCTGCTTCGGAAAATGTGTCTCCCTCTCTCTCTGCCCCTAACTCACTCACATTCTATCTCTGTCTCTGTCAAAAATAAATAAACATTAAAAAAATTTTTAAAAAGTATTTTGCAGATCATATTTGAGGAAAGAAAAATTTCCTTGCTTCCTTCTTAACTTCCTAACTTCCTTCTTTCTTTTTCAACAATTTGATTCAACAAATTGATTTATTACTTCCCAGGCACTGCTTAAGCATGAAGAATATTGTGAAAACAAAACAAAAATATCAGCTCCTACAGAGCTTACATTCTAGTGAGAGAGAGAGAAAACAATAGAGAACAGTTAACAAAATAATATCTGTTTGTTATGCATGATGCAAATAAATATGTCAGACAAATAGAACAGAGAAAGATAGGGGAAAATAGCAGTATCTAGGGAGCTTTTCCTTCTGAGGAAAAAAGTCCTCAGAGATAACATTTGAGCAAAGTAACATGAAGAATAACAATATAAAAATCTAGGGCAAAAGTATGTCCCTCCCTTCCTTCCATCTGGGAGGAAAAGGCAAGAGTAATCACCTCTAGGTAGTAGGCATATCTGATATTTTCCAGGAACATCCAGGAAGCCAGAGTGGCTAGCAGTGCTAGGATAGAGGATGAGAAATTCAGAGATATAAGACCTACATATTAAGGAGTAAAGACTTTTTTCTAAATGTTAGGAAGAGTTACGAAAGGAATTTGAGCAGAGAGTCTTGTTATCTGGTGTATCATTTTAGAGCAAATAGGCAAAGATTTGTTATATCTTTTGAATGATCCATTTTTACTAAGTCCTGCTTAGTTTCCAGAAGGCTGTGAGTCGTCCTAGCTTGGAGTTGATCCAGACTCTTGAGTGGTAAATTATTCTTGCAATTGCTCTGTATCATTTTAAAATTTAAATTTGATATCTCCATATTAAATCAAATTTTACAATATTATTTTTAATAACCCAAGTCGATGGATGGCAATATTTCAGTCATTGTTTATGTCATGATTCTCTGGATTTAAATGTGCTTAAGGTCATCCTTTTCTATCTTTTCTGAATAGCTACATTCTCAAATGCTTGATAGCCCAAGGAAATGCCTTTAATGCTGATATTTGAACATTATATCAACCCCACATAAAGATCGTGTATAAATTTTCAATTAATGGGTAATATTTATTTAAATATATGTTACAAGCATTTTTATAATTTGTAGCAAATGTTCTCAAAAAAAAGTTTAAAAATGTTTCTCTCATACAGTGATACACTAGTTAAAGTTTCCTCTCTGAGGAAAAAAAAATAGTGTATATAAACTTAAACAAATTTGTTATAAATTTTACCAATATAAGGGACATTCAGTAATTTACAAATAAGAATAAAATATGCAATACTTTTTATTGTAAATTTTATATAGCCATTGACTCTCACGGAATGTTTTCACTGATTTTTGCTACACTTGATCTTAACCAACCTACTCTTAAACCTACTCTTAACCAACCTGTGGTTAGTTGCAACTCAACCATGATTTGACATTAGTGTTGTAGTCCAGTCAACTAACTGGATGAATAGTCAGTAGATTTATAGTCACTGAGTCTGACATGATCTGCTATGATCTACTATTTAGCCAGTTTTCACCATCATAGAAATTATATTAAATGAAAACCTCTTTCAGCTTTCTACACATGTAGAAATTCACTCATGCATTAATGATGGGAGATTATTTTTGTCAAATCAAGTAATACCAGAAGAATATTGCCTCATTTTTTCTGCAGTAAACTATCTATATTGTGCTATATAACTGCTATAGACACAACACACTTTTCTCTTTGATCTACATTGTTAATGTTTTCTCCATGGCTTTGTTAACTCTGTACCAGAAGTTGGTTAACTTTCTCTGCAAAGGGCCAGAGAGTAAGTATTTGCAGATCATAGAGTTATAATTCAACTCTGTCTTTGTATTTCCAAAACATCCCTAGCCAATATGTAAGTAAATGGGTGTGGCTGTGCTAAAAGATATGTAGAAGAAGAGCCACTGGGATAGGTTTGATCCACAGAATGTTTTTTGTCAGCCTCTGTTCTAGACAGTCAATAAGACAATAAATCAAGTCCCGATTTACAGTTTCTGCCAATGTCTGAGGTGTAAATTATCTCAGCATAGCCAAGTGAAATCTATCAACCTGACATTGGTGAACACAGAGTTGGAAAGAGCTATGCAGTAGTGTATCATTATGTCATAATTCTACCAGACAGATTTACTAGACATAAATACCTCAAGAGCATAGATAATTATAAAATGTAGTGAGATAGAAAGTAATGAGTTTTGAGTGTTTATGACTTTAGTTTTTAAATAATTTATTTAATTTCAAGTTTAAATAATTTAGCCATTAATAATGGCCAAGTTTAACATGTCCTGAAAATTTTCTGAAAATTCAACAGTCATAAGTTGGAAGCCACTTGTGAGATGGTTCTAGCACACTATTCCATAGTAAGCATTCTGTATATTTTTTGTATGGAAATATGAGTTGATAATTTATATACTTGTTCTGATTTTTAAAAATAGGAAAACTAATACTGGTTAAAAAAAAGGATGAATACAACGACTTAATTTTTATTATCTAAAAAAAAACTTAATATTTTAATTTCCTACCTCAGGCAAATTACATAACCTTCCAAGGATTAAATGTGCTATTAATTAAAATGGAGATACAATATCTGCCCTTCCTAAAAGAAGAAGAGAAGACCAAATTTGTTCCTCAGAATTTTCAGGCTTGTGATGAATTATTTTATATGTTAGGTATTGATTATGGAGTAAGCTTGATGTGGACAGTTTATAGTCTTAACCAACTGCCACACAATTCAGACTAGAGCCTTCAGAATTAGCATGGAGAATACATCAAATACAAATTATTTCTTACTATATTCAATTTTATTAACTCTCTTGATTTAAATTGTACTTGAGATATTCTGTAGAGCTAATATCATTTCAAAATTTTATATTTGGATTATTTCCTTATGGTCTGGAAAGTTAAGATTCATTCTCACACTTTAAGCTGATGAGATGATTGAGTTCTACAATCTGGCATGCCTTGATATAGTGTGTGCTGACCAAATTTCCAGTGTTCAGTCTTTCATTGATAGAGAGGAAAGTGATTGCTACTTCAGTGAATGCAGAAATACCAAATTCTTGGACTTTATCTGATTTCTTTCTGCATTAAGTCACTTAGATTGTTATGATATATTAGTTATTAAATTATAGCTTCTCAGCTCCAAACACAATTTTCTATACTCATCTTGAGAGTTTGCAACTGAAACTCTGCAAACTACTTTTCTGCTTTGCCAGCTGGGTCCTCTTAGCTTTCACCAATAGGGAAGATAAGAGGAAACTGAAAAGGTGAAGAAGGAGGAGAACACCTTTTTGATTGTTTGTTTGCTTCTGGTTGACTTCCTGTTTGTTTTCTGTTCTTGGAAGCATTACTCTGGCAATGCTTCTTCACCCTGGCATTGACAGATTATACCTATCACAACTGTTAAATCCATTTTGTATCAAAAACATTTCGATAGGATCCTGGGAAGATGGCGGTGTGGGAGGACACTGGGCTCACCGCACATCCTGCTGATCACTTAGATTCCACCTACACCTGCCTAAATAACCCAGAAAACCACCAGAAGACTAGCAGAATGGAGTCTCCGGAGCCAAGCACAGACGAGAGGCCCACGGAAGAGGGTAGGAAGGGCAGAGAGGCGGTGCACGCTACACGCACTGGCTGGAGGGAGCCGGGGCGGAGGGGCGGCCCGCTGGCCAAGCAGAGCACCCGAGTCAGGCTTGCAAAAGCGGAGGGGCTGGACGGAGTGTGTTCCGACAGCAAGGGACTTGACATCTGGAAGGTTATAAGCTAACAGCTCTGCTCAGAGAACAGGAGGGCTGGAGGACAACCGGAGGGAGAGTTGTTGAGCCCCAGACAACAGAGCTCAGCTTGGCGGGGAACAAAAGCGCTCCCCAGTGCCATCTCCCTCGCCCATCGCCCAGCCAAAATCCCAAAGGGAACCAGTTCCTGCCAGGGAACTTGCTTGCACCGAGCAAACACCCCACGCTGTGCTTCTGTGGATCCTTCCCTCAGGCGGGTCTGACTCCCTCCTGGTGCCACAAGGCCCCTCCTGAAGCGGATCTGCGCGAAGGAAAAGCGAGCTGAGCCTGCCCCTCCCGCCCCTGTGCACCTTGCCGATCCACCCCCGCTAATATGCCAGATCCCCAGCACCACAAGCCTGGCAGTGTGCAAGTAGCCCAGAAGGGCCACCCCACCCCACAGTGAATCCTGCCCCGAGGAGAGGGGAAGAGAAGGCACACACCAGTCTGACTGTGGCCCCAGCTGTGGGCTGAGGGCAGACATCAGGTCTGACTGCGGCCCCGCCCACCAATGCAAGTTATTCAAGACAGCACAGGGGAGTGCCCCCACAGTCCTGCACCACTCCAGGGACTATCTAATGTGACGAATGGAAGTATTCCCCTCAGAAAAACATCCAGGAAATAACAACAGCTAACGAACTGATCAAAAATGATTTAAACAATATAACAGAAAGTGAATTTAGAATAATAGTCATAAAATTAATCGCTGGGCTTGAAAACAGTATAAAGGACAGCAGAGAATCTATTGTTACAGAGATCAAGGGACTAAGGAACAGCCAGGAGGAGCTAAAAATTGCTATCAACGAGTTGCAAAATAAAATGGAGACAACTATGGCTCCGATTGAAGAGGCAGAGGAGAGAATAGGTGAACTAGAAGATAAAATTATGGAAAAAGAAGAAGCTGAAAAAAATAGAGAGAAAAAAATCCAGGAGTATGAGGGGAAAATTAGAGAACTAAGTGATGCACTAAAGAGAAATAATATATGCATAATTGGTATTCCAGAGGAGGAAGTGAGAGGGAAAGGTGCTGAAGGTGTACTTGAAGAAATAATAGCTGAGAACTTCCCGGATCTGGGGAAGGAAAAAGGCATTGAAATCCAAGAGGCCAGAGAACTCCCTTCAGAAGTAACTTGAATCGATCTTCTGCACGACATATCATAGTGAGACTGGCAAAATACAAGGATAAAGAGAAAAATCTGAAAGCAGCTAGGGATAAACATGCTCTAACATATAAAGGGAGACCTATAAGACTCGTGATCGATCTCTCTACTGAAACTTGGCAGACCAGAAAGGAGTGGCAAGATTTCTTCAATGAGATGAACAGAAAAAATATGCAGCAAAATATGCAGCTGAGAATCCTTTATCCAGCAAGTCTGTCATTTAGAATAGAAGGAGAGATAAAGGTCTTCCCAAACAAACAAAAACTGAAGGAATTCGTCACCACTAAACCAGCCCTACAAGAGATCCTAAGGGGGATCCTTGGAGACAAAGTACCAGAGACATCGCTACAAGCATGAAACCTACGGACATCACAATGACTCTAAACCCATATCTTTCTATAATAACACTGAATGTAAATGGACTAAATGCGCCAACCAAAAGACATAGGGTATGAGAATGGATAAAAAAAACAAGACCCATCTATTTGCTGTCTACAAGAGACTCATTTTAGACGTGAGAACACCTAAAGATTGAGAGTGAGGGGATGGAGAACTATTTATCATGCCACTGGAAGTCAAAAGAAAGCTGGAAGGAGCCATACTTATATCAGACAAACTAGACTTTAAATTAAAGGCTGTAACTAGAGATGAAGAAGGGCATTATATAATAATCACAGGGTCTATCCATCAGGAAGAGCTAACAAATATAAATGTCTATGCGCTGAATATGGGAGCCCTCAAATATATAAAACAATTACTCACAAACATAAGCAACCTTATTGATAAGAATGTGGTAATTGCAGGGGACTTTAACACCCCACTTACAGAAATGGGTAGACCATCTAGACACAAGGTCAATAAAGAAACAAGGGCCCTGAATTATACATTGGATCAGATGGACTTGACAGATATATTTAGAACTCTGCATCCCAAAGCAACAGAATATACTTTCTTCTCGAGTGCACATGGAACATTCTCCAAGATAGATCACATACTGGGTCACAAAACAGCCCTTCATAAGTATACAAGAATTGAAATCATACCATGCATACTTTCAGACCACAATGCTATGAAGCTTGAAATCAACCACAGGAAAAAGTCTGGAAAACCTCCAAAAGCATGGAGGTTAAAGAACACCCTACTAAAGAATGAATGGGTCATCCAGGCAGTTAGAGAAGAAATTAAAAAAAATATATGGAAACAAATGAAAATGAAAATACAACAATCCAAATGCTTTGGGATGCAGCAAAGGCAGTCCTGAGAGGAAAATACATTGCAATCCAGGCCTATCTCAAGAAACAAGAAAAATCCCAAATACAAAATCTAACAGCACACCTAAAGGAAATAGAAGCAGAACAGCAAAGACAGCCTAAATCCAGCAGAAGAAGAGAAATAATAAAGATCAGAGCAGAAATAAACAATATAGAATCTAAAAAAACTGTAGAGCAGATCAACGAAACTGAGAGTTGGTTTTTTGAAACATAAACAAAATTGATAAACCTTTAGCCAGGCTTCTCAAAAAGAAAAGGGAGATGATCCAAATAGATAAAATCATGAATGAAGATGGAATTATTACAACCAATTCCTCAGAAATACAAGAAATTATCAGGGAATACTATGAAAAACTATATGCCAACAAACTGGACAACCTGGAAGAAATGGACAAATTCCTA
The DNA here is from genome assembly GCF_018350215.1 of Panthera leo. Lineage (NCBI taxonomy): Eukaryota > Metazoa > Chordata > Mammalia > Carnivora > Felidae > Panthera > Panthera leo. The sequence continues at coordinate 56,195,890 of NC_056695.1, read as the reverse complement.
AACACCCACACGCTTCCAAAACTCAATCAGGAGGAAATATAAAGCTTGAACAGACCCATAACCAGTGAAGAAATTGAATCAGTCATCAAAAATCTCCCAACAAACAAGAGTCCAGGACCAGACGGCTTCCCAGGGGAGTTCTACCAGACGTTTAAAGCAGAGATAATACCTATCCTTCTCAAGCTATTCCAAGAAATAGAACGGAAAGGAAAACTTCCAGACTCATTCTGTGAAGCCAGCATTACTTTGATTCCTAAACCAGACAGAGACCCAGTAAAAAAAGAGAACTACAGGCCAATATCCCTGATGAATATGGATGCAAAAATTCTCAGTAAGATACTAGCAAATCGAAATCAACAGCATATAAAAAGAATTATTCACCATGATCAAATGGGATTCATTCCTGGGATGCAGAGCTGGTTCAACATTCGCAAATCAATCAACGTGATACATCACATTAATAAAAGAAAAGAAAAGAACCATATGATCCTGTCAATCGTTGTTGAAAAGGCCTTTGACAAAATTCAGCATCCTTTTTTAATAAAAACCCTCGAGAAAGTCGGGATAGAAGGAACATACCTAAAGATCATAAAAGCCATTTATGAAAAGCCCACAGCTAACATCATCCTCAATGGGGAAAAACCGAGAGCTTTTTCCCTGAGATCAGGAACACGACAGGGATGTCCACTCCCACCACTGTTGTTTAACATAGTGTGGGAAGTTCTAGCATCAGCAATCAGATGACAAAAGGAAATCAAAGGCATCAAAATTGGCAAAGATGAAGTTAAGCTTTCACTTTTTGCAGATGACATGATATTATACATGGAAAATCCGATAGACTCCACCAGAAGTCTGCTAGAACTGATACGTGAATTTAGCAAAGTTGCAGGATACAAAATCAATGTACAGAAATCAGTTGCATTATTATACGCTAACAATGAAGCAACAGAAAGACAAATAAAGAAACTGATCCCATTCACAATTGCACCAAGAAGCATCAAATATCTAGGAATAAATCTAATCAAAGATGTAAAAGATCTGTATGCTGAAAAGTATAGAAAGCTTATGAAGGTAATTGAATAAGATATAAAGAAATGGATAGACATTCCATGCTCATAGATTGGAAGAATAAATATTGTCAAAATGTCAATACTACCCAAAGTAATCTACACATTCAATGCAATCCCAATCAAAATTTCACCAGCATTCTTCTCGAAACTAGAACAAGCAATCCTAAAATTCATATGGAACCACAAAAGGCCCCGAATAGCCAAAGGAATTTTGAAGAAGAAGACCAAAGCAGGAGGCATCACAATCCCAGACTTTAGCCTCTACTACAAAGCTGTCATCATCAAGACAGCATGGTATTGGCACAAAAACAGACACATAGACCAATGGAATAGAATAGAAACCCCAGAACTAGACCTACAAACGTATGGCCAATTCATCTTTGACAAAGCAGGAAAGAATATGCAATGGAAAAAAGACAGTCTCTTTAACAAATGGTGCTGGGAGAACTGGACAGCAACATGCAGAAGGTTGAAACTAGACCACTTTCTCACACCATTCACAAAAATAAACTCAAAATGGATAAAGGACCTGAATGTGAGACAGGAAACCATCAAAACCCTAGAGGAGAAAGCAGGAAAAGACCTCTCTGACCTCAGCCATAGCAAATTCTTACTTGACACATCCCTAAAGGCAAGGGAATTAAAAGCCAAAATGAACTACTGGGACCTTATGAAGATAAAAAGCTTCTGCACAGCAAAGGAAACAACCAACAAAACTAAAAGGCAACCAACAGAATGGGAAAAGATATTTACAAATGACATATCGGACAAAGGGCTAGTATCCAAAATCTATCAAGAGCTCACCAAACTCCACACCCGAAAAACAAATAACCCAGTGAAGAAATGGGCAGAAAACATGAATAGACACTTCTCTAAAGAAGACATCCGGATGGCCAACAGGCACATGAAAAGATGCTCAATGTCGCTCCTCATCAGGGAAATACAAATCAACACCACACTCAGATATCACCTCACGCCAGTCAGATGTGGCCAAAATGAACAAATCAGGAGACTATAGATGCTGGAGAGGATGTGGAGAAACAGGAACCCTCTTGCACTGTTGGTGGGAATGAAAATTGGTGCAGCCACTCTGGAAAACAGAGTGGAGGTTCCTCAAAAAATTAAAAATAGACCTACCCTATGACCCAGCAGTAGCACTGCTAGGAATTTACCCAAGGCATACAGGAGTACTGATGCATAGGGGCACTTGTACCCCAATGTTTATAGCAGCACTCTCAACAATAGCCAAATTATGGAAAGAGCCTAAATGTCCATCAACTGATGAATGGATAAAGAAATTGTGGTTTATATACACAATGGAGTACTATGTGGCAATGAGAAAGAATGAAATATGGCCCTTTGTAGAAACATGGATGGAACTGGAGAGTGTTATGCTAAGTGAAATAAGCCATACAGAGAAAGACAGATACCATATGGTTTCACTCTTATGTGGATCCTGAGAAACTTAAGAGAAACCCATGGGGGATGGGGAAGGAAAAAAAAAGAAAAAAGAGGTTAGAGCAGAAGAGAGCCAAAGCATAAGAGACTCTTAAAAACTGAGAACAAACTGAGGGTTGATGGGGGGTGGGAGGGAGAGGAGGGTGGCTGATGGGTATTGAGGAGGGCACCTTTTGGGATGAGCACTGGGTGTTATATGGAAACCAATTTGACAATAAACTTTATATATTGAAAAATAAATAAATAAATAAATAAATAAATAAATAAATAATAAGTAAAACCATTTCATGCTCCTTAGGAGATACCAGCCGTAGCCAGCCAGCACATTCTCAACAGAATTTGCTTGTCCTTGTCCTAAGAGGGTTCCTCCCCTAAACACAGGGACATCATTAGTAGCTGAGCTCTGCCCCTTGTCAGCTGGTTTAGCTTCCGCTCTGTGAGGCTTCTCCAAACTTCTAAGTTGTGATAACTCCAATGTTTTTTCCCTTTATTTCATATCCCTAGGAGTGGAAGCTGCTTCCTACACTTGCTAACTCTATGACATTTTAGTGCTCTTTGTATTTTCAGTCCATAAGTCTCACTTATTCAGTTGTCATTAATTATTTTAATATCAACTTAAAAAATAATAACTGATGGGATTTCTGCTTTCTGAATGGATCCTGAGTTGAAAGAATCACACACCATGATCTTTTAGAATTTATCACTAGGACCAGTATTATTCAGCATACCTAATCAATAAATGTGATACACCACACTAGCAAAGTGAAGGATAAAAATTATATGATCATCTTGATGCAGAAAAGCATCTGACAGAATTCAACATCTTTCATGACTAAATACTCCCAACAAATTAGGACAAAAATAATATACCTAAATCTAATAAATTCCATATATGAGAAGTCCACAGCTTCACTTACATCATATTCAGAGGTGAAAAGTTGAAAGCTTTTCCTTTTAAGATCAGTAACAAGATAAGTTTCTATGCAACATAGTACTGGTAGTCATAGCTAGAGAAATTGGGTATGAAATATAAATAAGAAGCATCTGAATTGGAAAGGAAGAAATATATTTGTATCTCTTTTAAGATGACTCAATTGTATTTATAAAAAAACCTTCAGACTCAATGAAAAGAATGTTTGAAATAATGAATAAATTCAGTAAAGTTGCCGTATACAAAATCAACATACAAATCACTTATATTTCTATACACTAACAATGAACAACTGAAAAGTTAAGAAAAATCCCATTTACAATAGCATCAGAAATTATAAAATAATTAGGGATAAATTTAACCAAGGTGGTGAAAAATCTGTACACTTAAAACTATGTCATTGATGAAAGAAGTTAAAGAAAATGTAAATAAATGGAAAGACATCTTATATTCATGGGTTGGAAGAATTTATATTGCCAACCTTCTATATTACTCCATGTGATCTACAGTTCCATACAACCTCTATCAAAATCCCAGTGGCATCTTTTATAGAAAGAAAAAAACATCCTAAAGTTCACACAGAACTACAGAGGACCCTAAACAATCAAAACAAAATTGAGAAAGCAACACAAGGCTATGATATCTGGCAATATCAAACTTCCTAATTTCAAAATATATTATAAAGCTACTGCATTTTAAACAGTATGGTACTGGTGTGTAAACAGGCATATCTACCAAAGGAAGAAAATAAGAGAGTTTAGGAATAATCCCACACATAAAAGTAAACTATTCTTTCAGAAGATATCAAGAACACAATGGAGGAAAGAATGGTCTCTTCAAAAAAGTCCTGGAAAAACTAGATATCATATGCAAAATATGAAAATGGACCTATATTATACACCAGTCACAAAAATTAACTCAAAATTATTTAAAAACTTAACTGTAAGATATGAGGTTATAAAATTCCTAGAAGAAAAATCCAGGAGAATTCTCCTTGTTTTGGTCTTAGCAATGATTTCTTTAATTTTTCTTTCTTTCTCTCTTCTCCTTTTTTGGGGGGGGAGGGGCAATGATTTATTGACTATAATATCAAAAGCACATGCAACAGAAGCAAAATCCACAAGTGGAACTAAAGCAAACTAAGAAGTTTCTGCACAACAAAGGAAATAATACACAGAATGAAAAGGAAACCTATGAAATGGGAGAAAATACTTGCAAATTATACATCTAATAAGGGATTAATATCTAAAACATATAAAACATTCATATACATGAACTCATACAATTCAATATCAAAGACCAAATAATCTAATTAAAAATTTGCCTTCAGGATAAAGACCTGAGCAGACATTTTTCTAAACAGCCAACAGGTGCATAAAAAGATGCTTTATATCATCAATCAGGGAAATGCAAATCAAAATTACAAAGAGATATCATTTCACATTTGTTAGGAGAGGTATTTTCAAAAAGATGTGGTATAACCAGAGCCAGTAAAGGTGAGGAAAAAGGAAACCCTTGTACACTCTTTGTGGGAATGAAAATTAAGACAACCATTATGGAAAACAATATGGAGTTTCTTCAAGAAATTAGAAATAGAACTCCATATGATCCAGCAATCTTACCTATGGGTATATATCTGAAGGAAATAAATCAGTATCTTGAAGATATATCTGCACTCCCATATTCATTGCAGCATTACTAAAAGTATCTGAGATATGAAAACAACCAAAGTGCTCCTCTATAGATGAATGGATAAAGAGCATGTAATATATATGATATATAGATACATAATATTAGTGAATATTATAAATATGCATGTATAGACAATAAAATAGTCCTCCACCATAAGAAATAAGGAAATCCTGCCATTTAGTGACAACATGAATGAAACCAGAGGACAATATACTAAGTGAAATAAAGCAGGAAGATAAAGACAAATACTGTACAACCTCATTTATATACAGAATCTAAAAGAAGAAATATAGTCAAATTCAATGAAACAGAGTAGAAGGGTGGTTGGTAGGCTCTGTGGAGTGGGGGATCTGGGGCCATGTTAATCAAATGGTATGAACTTTCAGTTATAAGATGAATAAGTTTGGGGGAATCTGAAATACTTCATGGTAACTATTGTTGATAATATTGTATTGTATACATGAATTTGCTGATACTAGATGTTAAGCATTCTTTACACACACACACCCACACACAAATGGTATGTGAGACAATGGATGCATTAAGTAGTTGTGGTAAATATTTCACAATGTATGTGTATATCAAAGAATCACATTGTACACCTTAAATAGATATAATTTTACTCGTCAATTATATTTCAAATAGTGGGGAAAATTACTGGTTCATCAATATTATGTATCCCTGAATCTATACTTTCGCTTTTTTTTTTTTTGACTTTTCAGTGAGTTTTTTTTTTTAATTTAAATGTAAGTTAGTTAACATATAGTGTAATAATGATTTCAGGAATAGAATGTAGTGATTCCTCACTTATATATAACACCCAGTGCTCATCCCAACAAGTGTCCTTCTTAATACCCTTGCCCAGTTAGCACTTCTCCCAACCCAACACTCCTTCAGCAACCCACAGTTTGTTCTCTGTATTTAAGAGTCTCCTATAGTTTGTCTCCCTTTCTGTTTTTGTAATGTTTTTGCTTCCCTCCCCTTACGTTCATCTGTTTTGTATCTTAAATTCCACATATCAATGAAATTGTATGATATTTTTCTTTATCTAATCAACTTATTTCACTTAGTATAATACCCTCTAGTTCCATCCATGTTGTTGCAAATGACAAGATTTCATACTTTTTGATTGCCGAGTAATATTCCATTGTATATATACATACCACATCTTTTTTATTGATTTATCAATTGATGGACATTTGGGCTCTTTCCATACTTTGACTATTTTTGATATTGCTGCCATAAACATTGGTGTTCATGTGCCCCTGAAAAACAGGATTTCTGTATCCTTTGGATAAATACCTAATAGTGCAATTGCTGGGTCATTGGATAGTTCTATTTTCAATTTTTTGAGGAACTTCCATACTGTTTTCCAGAGTGGCTGCACCAGTTTGCATTCCCACTAGCAGTGAAGAAGGGTTCGTCTTTCACTGCATCCTCGCCAACATCTGTTGTTGCCTGAGTTTTTAATGTTAGCCAATCTGACAGGTGTGAGGTTACATCTCACTGTGGTGTTGATTTGTATTTCCCTGATGATGAATAATGTTGAGTATTTTTTCATGTGTCTGTTAGTCATCTGGATGTCTTCTTTGGAAAAGTGTCTATTCATGACTTTTGCCCCTTTCTTCACTGGATTATTTGTTTTTTGGGTGTTGAGTTTGATAAGTTCTTTACAGATTTTGTATACTAACCCTTTATCTGATATGTAATTTGCAAATACCTTCTCCCATTCTGTCAGTTGCCTTTTAGGTTCACTGATTATTTCCTTCACTCTGAAGAAGCTTTTTGTCTTGATGAGGTACCAATAGTTTATTTTTGCTTTTGTTTGCCTTGCCTCCGGAGACATGTCTAGTAAGAAGTTGCTTTGGCCGAGGTCAAAGAGGTTGTTGTTTGTGTTCTCCTCTAGGATTTTGATGGCTTCCTGTCTTATATTTAGGTCTTTCATCCATTTTGAATTTATTTTTGTGTATGGTGTAAGAAAGTGGTCCAGGTTCATTCTTCTGCATGCCACTGTCCAGTTTCCCAGCACCACTTGCTGAAGAGACTGTCTTTTTTCATTGGATATTCTTTCCTGCATTGTCAAAGATTAGTTGACTATACATTTGTGGGTCCATTTCTTGGTTCTCTATTCTGTTCCATTGATCTGAGTGTCTGTTCTTGTGCCAGTACCTTATTGTCTCGATGATTACAGCTTTGTAATACAGCTTGAAATCTGGAACACTGATGTCTCAGCTTTGTGTGTTTTTGTTTCAAGATTCCTTTGGCTATTCAGGGTCTTTTCTGGTTCCATACAAATTTTAGGATTGTTTGTTCTAGCTCTATGAAGAATGCTGGTGTTATTTTGATAGGGATTGCATTGAGTATGTAGATTGCTTTGAGTAGTGTCAACATTTTAACAATATTTGTTCTTCCAATCCATGACATGGAATGTTTTTTCCATTTTTTGTGCCTTCTTCATTTTTTTCATAAGCTTTCTATAGTTTTCAGTGTATAAATTTTTCACCTCTTTGGTTAGGTTTATTCCTAGGTATTTTATAGTTTTTGGTGCAATTGTAAATGTGTTTGATTCCTTGATTTCTCTTTCTGCACTTCATTATTGGTGTATAGAAATGCAACCAATTTTTGTACATTGATTTTATATCCTGTGACTTTACTGAATTCATGGAACAATTCTGGAAGTTTTTGGGTGGAGTCGTTTGGTTTTACATTTAGAGTATCATGTTGTCTGCGAAGAGTGAAACTTTGACTTCCTCCTTGCCCATTTGGATGCCTTTTATTTCTTTGTGTTGTCTGATTGCTGAGGCTAGGACTTGCAACACTATGTTGAACAACAGTGGTGAGAGTGGACATTATGTTGTGTTCCTGACCTTATGGGGAATGCTCTTATATTTTTCCCATTGAGGATGATATTAGTGGTGGGTCTTTTGCATATGGCTTTTATGATCTTGATGTATGTTCCTTCTCTCCCTACTTTCTTGAGGGTTTTTATAAAAAAAAAAAAGATGCTGTATTTTGTCAAATGCTTTCTCTGCATCTATTGAGATGATCATGTGGTTCTTATCCTTACCCTTATTAATGCAATGTATCAGCCCTGCATCTCAGAAATAAATCCCTCTTGATCATGGTGAATAATTCTTTTAATGTATTGTTGGATCCAGTTTGCTAGTATCTTGTTGAGAATTTTTGCATCCATGTTCATGGGATATTGGTCTGTAGTTCTCCTTTTTAGCGGGGTCTTTGGTTTTGGAATCAAGGTCACTCTGGCCTTGTAGAATGAGTTTGGAACTTTTCCTTCCATTTATATTTTCTGGAACAGCTTCAAAAGAATAGGTGTAACTCTTCTTTAAATGTTTTATAGAATTCCCCTGGAAAGCTCTCCAGCCCTGGACTCTTATTTGTTTGGAGATTTTTGATTACTGATTCTATTTCTTTACTGGTTATGGGTCTCTTCAAATTTTCTATTTCTTCCTGTTTCAATTTTGGTAGTTTATATGTTTCTAAGAATTTGTCCATTTCTTCCATATTACCCAATTTGTTGGCATATAATTGCTCATAATATTCTGTTATTTGTTTTTCTGTGGTGTTGGTCATGATCTCTCCTTTTTCATTCGTGATTTTATTTATTTGGGTCCTTTCCTTTTTCTTTTTAATCAATCTGGCTAGGGCTTTATCAATTTTGTTAATTCTTTCAAAGAATCAACTCTTGGTTCCATTGATCTGTTCTACTGTTGGTTGTTTTTTTGTTTGCTTGTTTTTGTTTTTTTGTTATTTTGATATCATTGAATTCTGCTCTAATCTTTATTATTTCCCTTCTGCTGCTGGTTTGGGGCTTTATTTGCTGATCTTTTTCCAGATCTTTTAGGAATAAGGTTAGGTTGTGTATTTGAGATCTTTCTTCCTTCTCCAGGAAGGCCTGGATTGCTATATACTTCCCTCTTATGACTGCCTCTGCTGCATCCCAGGGGTTTGGGGCTGTGCTGTTATCATTTTTATTGGGTTCCATGTACTTTTGAATTTCCTCTTTAATTTCTTGGCTAACCCATTCATTCTTTAGTTGGATGTTCTTTAATCTCCAAGTATTCACGGTCTTTCCAAATTTTTTCTTGTGGTTGATTTCGAGTTTCATAGCATTGTGGTCTGAAAATATTCAAGGTGTGATCTCGATCTTTTATGCTTGTTGAGGGATGATTTGTGTCCCACTATGTGATCTATTCCTGAGAATGTTCCATGTTCACTCAAAAAGAATGTGTATTCCACTGCTTTAGGATGAAATGTTCTGAATATATATGTTAAGTCCATCTGGTCCAGTGTGTCATTCAAAGCCATTGTTTCCTTGGCGATTTTCTGCTTAGATGATCTCTCTATTGCTGTAAGTGGGGTGTTGACGTTCCCTATTATTATGGTCTTATTATCAAAGGGTTTCATATGTTTGTGAACGATTGATTTATATATTTGGGTGTTTCACATTGGGGGCATAAATATTTACAATTGTTAGATCTTGGTGGATAGACTCCTTACTTATGATATAATGCCATTCTTCATCTCTTGTTACAGTGTTTATTTTAAATACAGATTGTCTAATATAAGTATGGCTATTCCAGCTTTCTTTTGATGACCATTAGCATGATAGATGGTTCTCCATCCCTTTACTTTGAATCTGCAGGTGACTTTAGGTCTAAAATTTTTCTCTTGTAAGCAGCATTTAGATGGGATCTTGTTTTCTTATCCTTCCTGATACCCTATATCTTTTGATTAGAACATTTAGTTCACTGACATTTAGAATGAAAATTTTGAAGTTAGTGCCATTGTGTTGCCTGTAGAGTTGGTGTTTCTGGTTATGTTCTCTGGTCCTTTCTAGTCTTTGTTTCTTTTAGTATTTGGTTTTCTTTTGTCTTTTATCCACTCAAAGAGTCCCCCTTAAAAATCTTGCAGGGCTGGTTTAGTGATTATGAATTCCTTTAGTTTTTGTCTGTCTGGAAACTGTTTATCTCTCCTTCTATTTTGAATGACAGCCTTGCTAGGTAAAGAATTCTTCACTGTATACCTTTCTGATTCAGCATGTTGAATATATCCTGCCACTCCTTTCTTGCCTGCCAAGTTTCTATACAGAGGTCTTCTGTGAACCTGGTCTGTCTTACCGGATAGGTTAAGGACTTTTTTTTTCCCCTTGCTGATTTCATAATTCTTTCCTTGTCTATTTTGTAAATTTGACTATGATACACCTTGGTGATGGCCAGTTTTTGTTGAATCTAATGGGTGTTCTCTGGACATATTTGTATGTCTGTGTCCTTCTCCAGATTAGGGAAGTTTTCAGCTATAATTTGCTCACATAAACATTCTTCCCCTTTTTCTGTCCCTTTATCTTCTGGGACTCCTATGATTCAGATGTTATTCCTTCTTAATAAGTAACAGAGTTCCTTACATCTTGTATAATGCTCTTTTGCCTTTGTTTCTGCTTTTTTTTTTTTTTGCTTTTTTTCTGCTTCATTATCATCTATAATTTTGTCTTCTATATCTTTGATTCACTGCTCTGCTTCGTCCATCCTTGCCACTGTGACATCCATTTGAGATTGCATCTCGGTTATAGCATTTTTAATTTTGTTCCGACTAGATATTACTTCTTTTATCTCCAAAGAAAGGGATTCTATGCTTTTTTCAACCCCAGCTAGTATTCTTATTATTGTGGCTCAAAATTCTAGTTCAGACATCTTGCTTATATCTGTGTTGATTAAGCTGCTGTCATTTTTTCCTGTTCTTTCTTTTGGGATGAATTTCTTCATTTTGTCATTTTGGAGGAAGAAAATAATATAAGAAAAAATTAAAATCAAAAGATTATGAACAAAACAAAAACAAATAAAGGAGGCTAGATCCTTGGTGTGTTTTGGTCTTGTTGAAAGATGCTTGACAGAATAGAGAAAAAAAGGAAAGAAAAGAAAAAGAAAAAAGAAAAAGGTTAAGAAAAAATTTAAAATTAAAAAAGTATACATAATAAAATAGAATAAAATGACATAAAGAAAATGAAATAGAATAACAAATTTACAAAATGAAGTAAAAATTTTAAAAATTTAAATTAAAAAAAGAAAATAAAAATAAAATTTTCTCTTTCTGTATCCAAGAAAAAGAAAATAAAAACAAAAACAATTTAAACAAAACAGAAGCAAAAAAATTAAATGAACCAATAAATATAATGAAACCTGAATGAAGTTATATCCAGTTTCTCCTAGGACTCAAACTATGAAGTGCTCTATAATTTGTATACTAAACACTAAACAGGTGTATGGACTTGTGCTGATCTTCTATACCTGCTGAGTTCTGTGGATCAAGTTATGCATATTATTGTATTAATCCTAAAATCAATTTCCTAGGTGTGTAAAATGGTTTGGTGCTGATCTAGCTGCATTTCAGGAATGAGACAAGCTGAGGGTCTCCATGCTGCTTCACCATCCTCTCTCCTCCCCCTACTTCTGCTTATTTTGAATCATATGTAATTTATTTGTACTGTATGAGAAGATATTCTATAATAAACAGTTATTTAATGATAAAGTTGAATAAGTAGTGCTTCAAACCCTTAGCCAGCCCCTTTAAAATCTTTCAAAGATTGGTATGTATTCCTCCTAATGACTTCAAGAAGCTCCCAGTACTATTTGTGAAGGCTTCAATGGTTGACATCCCAGGAATGAATTTGAAATTGGAAAATTTGAGTTGAAATCAAAATATTCTCTCAGTTTGATAAAAGAGAAAATTAAGAACATTATCAATCAATCAATAAATGTCTTAACATTTTTGCCTTAATCTTCAAGATAATTCTGTTAAAGGTACTTTAGTTTTTCTTAAAATACCATCTATGATTTCCACACCTTTTAATTTTCTTTGCCTAAATTATACTCTTGTCATAGAAAACAAGTCCTTGTTTTTATACATATGTATTTATTCATTGTTAACAGGGCCTTCCCTCTATATTAAAGAAATCTTTTTTAATTTCTTTTTGACTTTCAACATTTATTATTTAACTAGTTGGTTCTCAGTCACTGACACCATATGTTCCATGAACTGCTAATGATATTGTCAGATTATAGAAGTGTTTCACAAAAATCTTACACTAATAATTTTAGTAAAATTGCTATTTTCAAGCTAGAACTATGTAAGAGTTTAAGTAGGAAAATGGTTTATGGATAACAAAATTTGCTCTATTGATTTAGAGTTTTTAACACTTTGGCTGCTTAGATATATTTGAGGTACCAAGAATTTTTATTGGTATAAGTTTACTAAAAAAAAAAACAAGTCTGCCTACTTATTTACATAGGGTACTTACATTTTGATTCTGAAGTAGAATTTTTGCTTTATTATATTCATGTGAAGGACTACAAAATAGTCACTTATATTTTGGTTTTTGTCATATCTTATGAACTTGGCATTGATATAATATCTGCAGACATATTAAAGTTACTAATAAAACAATCATTAAACGTATTGAAGCAGAAATCACATAAAGCCTAACAAGTTTATTTTCTCAATGTACCTTTCTTAACCTAGGTCTTTTTTTTTCTCTTTTTTTGAACGTAAGTCTTTTTTTTAACTATAAGGCTTGTCCTAAGTAAAAGATGTTTTCTCCATGACCTGTGTTCAGTATGTTCAATTACAAGGCTCACATGTGCATTTCATCCAGTTTTGTGCTTCTCATTTTAAATTAGGAATACAGTAACACTCCAATGTTATTGGTTAACAAATATACATACACTGTCATCTAGCAATCAAGGTGTTTTACATGTGCTTTATTGCAGTAGTAACAAAGTGTTAATATAACTCATCAGAATTTGTATGACATGGTAACAATTAAAAAAACTTTTGGGGCACCTGGGTAGCTCAGTTGGTTGAGCGTCTGACTTCAGCACAGGTCATGATGTCACAGCTCGTGGGTTCAAACCCCATGTTAGGCTCTGTGCTGACAGCTCAGAGCCTGGAGCCTGCTTCAGATTCTGTGTCTCCCTCTCTCTCTCTCTCTCTCTGTCCCTCCTCTGCTCACAGCCTGTGTCTCTCTTTCCCTCAAAAATAAATAAAGATAAAAAAAGAATTTTAAATGAACAAATACAAAAACAGACTTCTGAAATACTTAGATTCATATCAACGGCCTTATGCTCTACATTGATCTATTTGTGATACCCTACTTGATATCCTTCATGTATATATTCTTTTTTTAATATCTATCTATCTATGTATCTATCTATATCTTTAGTGCAGCTTTAGATCCACAGCAAAACTGAGAGGAAGGTACAGAGATTTCCCATATTCACAGCCTCACCATTTGTTATGATTGATGAACCTATGTTGAAGTATCATTATCTCCCCAAATCCCTAGTTTATATTAGGTTTTGTTTTTGGTGTTATACATACTATGAGTTTGGACAAATTTACAGTGACACTTATCACCATTTTAGTATCATACAAACAGTTTCATGCTGCAAAAATCCTCTGTGCTTTATCATCATCCCTTTCAACATTAGTGATGGTCACATTTCTTTGAACTTATGTCTTTGGGAAATTTTGGCATAAAAATAAAGCCTTCAGCTTTCTGTGTATTCACTGAGTAGTCTTGGAGAGTCTCAACACCTCCCATCTGACACAATATTACTTAAACATTGTTCATTGATTTTGACTGGTTATAGTATATTTTATTTACAAATTAAAATTATCCATTTCAAAATATGTCAGTTATCCTTACAAAATTTTGGGAAATGTAGAATCATAAAGAATATTGCCATAATCTCCAGAACAGAAAGACCTATGCTAACATATTGGTGTCATGTATTATCCTCTACAGTGTGACTGAATATTTTTAATAAACACTATTTTTTTAATTTTTAATTTTTTTTTATATTTAAGAGAGAGAGACAGAGAGACAGAGAGACAGAGCTTGAGCAGGGAAGGGGAAGAGAGAGATGGAGACAGAATCTGAATCAGGCTCCAGGCTTTGAGCTGTCAACACAGAGCCCGATGTGAGCTCAAACCCACAAACCAAGAGATCATGACCTGAACCAAAGTCGGACGCTTAACTAACTGAGCCACCCTGGTGCCCCTCATAAACATTATTTTTGATAAGTGAAAAAATCACTGTTAAAATATCTATTTCCTGTTTCTAGCATTATTGTAATGATTACCTTTAGACATAAATCTTTAACACATTCTTGCTTTTTGGTGTGTGTGTGTGTGTGTTTGTGTGTCTAACCTAGAGTTAATTCCTGCAAGTGGACTTTCTAAATTATAGGTTTGAACCAGTTTTAAGCTTCTGGATGGATAATTCTGAACTCTGTAGTATTTCTGAATTTAATATAATGTGTTAATTGAAGGGGAGGAAGTCATTTATTATAAATGACTCTGGCCACTTTTTTATTTTTATTTTTTTGCCTCACAGTTTATGGTGAAGGCACAAGGTTATCCCAAGGTCCTCTCAACTTCACTGACAGGCTCAAGTATCTAAAACTGATTCATTCCTGAAACGTACTCCATTTTATTCAAAAAAATATTTTCAAATTTTAGTTAGTGTATGATATGTATAAATAAAATAGGTTAGTGAAAGGACAAGGAAACTGTCTACTGGTGTTCTTAATGGATTCAACAATGGCTCTGATGTTTTCTTCATGACCTATAACTATTGTTTATAAATTTTATTCTGAATTAGTTCTCCTTTATGAATTCACTGAGAAAGACTTCTCTTTCCTTTAGTATTTTAAACTAAAAGAGCAGGCCTACCTGCTCTTGGTGTCAGAGAATGCAATTTATATTATTTAAGTCATTTGAAAATGCTAGAACTAGGCTCATGGTCCAAAATTTGGTATTCTTAATAAAATTTCTCTTGGCATTTAAAAAAAATGAATACTGTGATGGTTAAGTATTCTATATCTGTCAACTGATTATTAATCATATTGTTCAAATATTCGATATATTTGCTGGTTTTGTTAATTTATTTTATCATATATTGAGAGATATATGTTAAAAAATATCTCATTATTCTTTAGGATCTATTTCTTTTATTTCTGAAAAGCTTTGCTTTATGTATTTTAACCCATGGTAGTATTTGGCATGACTGTGGTATTCCTCAGAATAACAAATCTATTCAAAGAAAATTGGATTAGTCTGTCATGATTTATTTTTCCTGCAGAGGCACTCAAATTTTAATAATAAACAGAAAATCTAAAATAATTTTATGATTGTGAACAAGGCAGTTTTAGGTATCTCAGTGTTAGATATCACTGATTTTTTTTTCTTTCTTTGCTTCCATATTTATTTGATTATTTCTATATTTGTCTACAATCAACTTTTCTCCTGAAATACTTGGGGTATTTATAAAAAGCAAATATAAAAACAAAGCAAAACAAACATAGGCCATTTTGTTTTTCAGTTTCCTATTTCTTTCTTTCCTTTATTCCAAATAAACTACACTGAAAAATAGTGATAGATGAATCAGAAAGCTCAGATATTTCCTGTCCTAATATTAGCAAGTTCCAAAACAAATGTGATATCACATCAGTTATATCTAAGTAGCAGGTGAGCTCAAGGTGTTGATTGGTTTAACTTTTGAAGTCCTTATAATACTTAGCTTTCTTAGTGAATGTTTACTTGAATCTGTTTTGTGGATTTACAAAACATTTTGGAATACTCTGTACCCATATTTACCAGAGAAAATAAATTACTGTAGGGTATTTTATTTGAAACCTTTTTTGTGTGAACTAAAATAACTAAATTACATCAGTTTTAGTTACATTATGTTGTTTTGTGAGTGATGAAGGCACATGGCAGCCAGTGGAGACATTTGAACTCTGGAGTTCAAAAGACCTGGGGTTCAATTTTATCCTCTATCACTTACTGGTCTTTCAAATTGAGTCTTAGCTTTCTTATGTAAAAAATAGGATAAGGATATTTATTACATCAAATAGTTGTTTCATTAATGAAATAAGGTAATTGTTAACTATATAGATTTACACTACCAATTATTTAACATAATAAACAGGTGACATATTTAAGGTAATTTAATGACAAAGAATGTTCAGTTTATAATATACATAAATTGATTAAATAAAAATGGGATTTATCTGTCTTTATTTCACTAGAAAATTATGTTTTTTTCCTTAAAGTTTTCATAATGTCAGAAGTATATGCTTATATAAAAATAGTTTCTATTTGTGGCATTTTAATATTTAGCAGAAACTCAATCAAATTTGAAGTTGGCTTGTTTTACTAATTACAGTTTTTAGGAGATAGGAGTTTAGGACCCAACACCATTGTAGTATATTGGAATAGAGTCAATTCTAGCGGAATGTAAAGTGTTTGTGAATGCCTACTGCCAAGATGATAAGACATCTAATTTTGCAAGGCTTAGTTCCCTAGGATAAATATTTGGGGTATCTGTCTTGAAGCTAAAATATTTATCTTTCTACTTTAATTTTAAAACCACATTAGAAGTGTTCAATAAGTATCTGTAAGACTTTCTTTTGGTACACAAAGGGAAATCCATCAATTAGTGTGTCTCATTTGCAGTAAATGAAAGTGGAAGAAAATCCTAATTACTGTATATTGTATGAAACCTTCAAACCACAGCTGTATCCTACCAATGATTCATTAAAAAGAATCTCTAAGTAACCAAATTTGTTCTTGCTTGTATTTTAAAACCTTAATGTGCACAACATGTGCCTCTCTCTGATTGGTAAACATAGTTAGATATTACTGTATATTAAATCATCATTGGAGTCATCAGAGGTATTTATGAAGTTGTTATCTGTGAATGGTGAAATTTTCATGATACCACATAAATAAAATAATAGGTCACTTGACTGCATGTTAACTCTATGCCAAAAGATTATAATCCTTCATATGCATTAATTCATTTTTTTCTTCATAAAAATATTTGAAGACAGGCGCCCTTAATGCCACCATTTTATAGATGATGGAATTGAGGAAGAAATAGGTAAGGTAACTTGCCCCAAATCCCAGCGTCTTACCACAACTACAAATGATTCCAGCCAGCTATTCTAACTCCACAGACCCAAGACCTTGACCATTCACTTTTTTAACATTGAAAGAAAATATGATTAAAAATAATTTAAATATTATACATGTTTTCTTAACAAGCTTAAGGTAAGATAGTATGATACTTAAAAGAGAGCTCAATTATCAACTTCACAGGGGAAATGTCTCTGAATAAAGTGATATGAGAGGAAGGAACTGAAGAATTTATCTATTATAGTTAGACCAAATGACTGGTACAACTTCCTTTTGTAGAAATAGCAGGTGAGAAAGAATGCTAGGCTAGTTGCAACTCAGCAATTTGGCCTTATGGTCTTTAAAACCTTGATGGAAATTGCAGAAGCTGGTGTGGAAAACATGTTACAAAGCTGGAAATTAGGAGTCATAACTCAACACCCAAGGAACCGGGAAGTAAAGAAATAAACCATAGTGTAAGAAATAATGGAGTCATAAAGGGGGCCTTTAAAGAAGAAACTTGCTGTGTGATTATTTCAAAGCCATGTGCAGGGTAACCTGGCTGGCTCAGTCGGTTGAGTGTCTGGCTTTGGCTTAGGTGATGATCTCACAGCTTGTGAGTTCTAGCCTTGTGTTGGACTCTGCACTGACAGCTCAGAGCCTAGAGCCTGCTTCAGATTCTGTGTCTCCCTCTCTCTCTCTGCGCCTCCCCTGCTCATGCTCTGTCCCTCTCAAAAATAAATAAATAAACATTAAAAAATCTAAAAAAAAAAAAACCATGTGCATACAGCAAAATTGAAATTCTATAAGCATTGTGTTTTTGGAGAATTTTTTTTCTACAATGTTTTCTATAATGTTTACATATATATTGTGTGTCTGTGTGTGTGTGTGTACATTTACAGTGTTTTATGTGTCTTGCTTATTCTTGGTGAGGTGTGTGTGGTGCGTGTGTGTGTGTACAGGTTTTTCTTTTTTTTTTTTTTTTTTTTAACATTTGTTTATTTTTGAGACAGAGAGAGACAGAGCATGAGCAGAGGAGGGTCAGAGAGAGAGGGAGACACAGAATCCGAAACAGGTTCCAGGCTCTGAGCTGTCAGCCCAGAGCCCGATGCGGGGCTCAAACTCACAGACCGAGAGATCATGACCTGAGCCGAAGTCGGATGCCCAACCGACTGAGCCACCCAGGCGCCCCTGTACAGGTTTTTCAACAAAGAATAATGGAAAATCTTTATCTGATGCTGGAAAAATAATCACTAAATGGAATTGAATTGGCCTTGTCAAAGCTTAAATGTGTCTCTGATAGTGTTCTAGTTAGACTTGTTGACAATTGAACAACCAAGAATTGGATGGGAAAAAATGGTTACTCTTACAAGAGTACAGTCTAGAAAGTAGATATGAAAACAGCCATGTTTAAAACAGGGCAACACATAAGGGAACCCAAGGGAAGGATCAATAAAAAGCCATACTTTGATACCCAGCATTTTGTTCTGTTGTATTTCTTTAGAGTTTATTGAATTATTGTTAACATGTAGAGCAAAGTTATATCTGTGCTATGGATATTTATGTTGTTCAATCTGAGTAAACATAGTTCTGTCCCCCTAAATCTAGTATTGAGCATTGGCAGTCACCTGTGTTGGGGGCAGAAATCTGTAGTATGCTTCTAAGTATCCTCTAAGTCATTATCCAAGACTGATATAAGAGCAAAGGCAGGGAAATCTATGAGGAGAGATTGTGCCATGCTGTTTTATAGGAGCATACTATATTTTCTGGTGACAGGAGGATTATCTGTTAAGGTAGACTTATAACCTGTAATATACAAGATGCTACACCCTGGAAGAAATTTATGTAATATACATATATATTACATAAAATTTACGATTAAGGGGGTAAAATAAGGCTATCTAGGTGCTTGCTTAGTGGAATGCAATAGTCCTAATCTGTTAACAATTCTCAGAAAATGGAATAAAAATCTTTCAGAAAATGGAATAAAAATTTCCTATCATAATAAATATATGAAAAAGTGGTAACTTTATCATTGTTACATCCTTTTCCCAAGACAATGTTACAATGAACCTAGATTTTTGTAGGAAGAAGTCAAATTTAAATAATCTATCATTCTTTTAACCTATCAGTTGGCTGTTTGTGATAAATAATAAAAGGTTTGAGTGAATGTGAGAAAAAAAACTGAAAATATCCTCAGGCCATTCTAACATGGGTCAGGATGTATTATTAACTGATTCATTGAAAACCTGTTTATTGATTCATGTGCTAGACTACATGTATCTGGTTCTAGAGACACTAAAAATACACAAATTTGATGACAAATACCCATTGGGGAAAAAATAAGAAACTTTCTTTATAGGAACAAAAAGAAAGCTAATATTAAGATATTAAAAATAAGGTGATGGAGCTGTAATACACAGATTGGTGACTATAGTTAATATACTATATTGCATATTTGAAAGATGCTGGGGTGCCTGGGTTGCTCAGTCAGTTAAGCATAAAATTTTTGATTTTGACTCAAGTCTTGATCTGAGGGTCATGAGTTGAGGCCCTGCATTGGGCTCCATGCTGGTCATGGAGCCTTCTTAAAATTCTTTCTCTCCCTCTATCATTATCCCTCTCCCCCACTCACATGCTCTCTCTAAAAAAGAAAAAAAGGGAAGAAAGAAAGAAAGAAAGAAAGAAAGAAAGAAAGAAGCTAAAATAGCTATGTATAAGGATGGATGTTAACTAGATTAATTGTGGTGATCATTTCATAATATACACAAGCATTGAATCATTATGTTGTACACTTGAAACTAATATAATGTTATATGTCAATTTTACTTCAGTAACTTAAAAGATAAAAAGCACGGCAAATTTGAGAAATTGTCAAGGTTATCCAAGAAGAGACTACGGTGGGGGAGGAGAAGATATGCAGTGTTATGGGATTATAAAGAGAGTCAGTTAAAATGGTGACAGGGAACTATTCTCAAGGAAATCATACATCAGGTAAATTTTGAAGACCAAAGATAAGTTAACTATTGATAAATCTAGGTTTAGAGAAGTGACAGCACTGAAGACAGTGAAGGCAGAAAGAATAGCTCCTGAATATATTTAAAATGAGAGAGAATATTGTCAAGAACTGAGAGGAGTATGAGATTTTACCCTCTCTGTAAGGTTACAAGTGAGCCTTCCATAGTTTCATGGATGTTGATATAAGACATGACTACAGAGTCAGAGACAAAGATCTATTTCTCATTCACAGCATTATCAGTAGCCAGAGTATCAACACTTTTGCACTGGATCTCCAAGCCCCAATTCCAAGAAGATGAAGAGAACCTGACGATACCTGTGAACACAGTGGGTTTCATTACAGAAAAGGAACACTGATTTGGGGGATCAAGAACCCATTTGAATGAATAATGATCATGCCTGTATTTATTCTATAAGGAGACATCATCTCTATCTTCCAGCACTATAAGCAAATCTTCCCTTTGATCCTGAGAGGGATACTAGTTTTGCCTTTTAATAGGGTTCAATTTTTTTCTCCCAGTGGAGTATTTATGTACTCTGAAGATTTAAGTGTCCAAGTGGGATTTTCCCCTTCTCTTCTGTCTGGGTCCTATAATTTCCAATATCCCATATTCTATGGGTATGGAATTTTTATTGCTCCTGGGTGATTTATCCCCTGTTAAGAGACGAGGCATATGGCATATACTCTTGTTATACTGCAGGAAATAGGAACAGAGTCTTCCTAGTTCCCTTTTCATACATGGAAACATTTTAGAAAAACCAAGCTTTATATAAGAGTCTCAGTTCCAACTGCCTCTACTCTAAGCACTGAGCAACCTATTCAGCATTCACATGTGGATGTCACATATTCAGCCCCTAACTTTTGGAGCCCCTATCAGGATCTGAAGCTTCAGCTGGTTGTTTCAGTATCAAATTTCACTTAGTTCCTATACTGTTCTTTCTTTTTATTTCTGGTAATAAGAACACTTAATCCCACTCTTTCAAAACCAGATATATTTGCTGTTGATGGTATTGGTATAGCATATTTTATATGTTCATTTCCTAGATGATTTCATCCAATTTTATGAATTTAAATGCTATGTATGTGCTTCTGAGTCCCTAATTTACATACCTCATACAAATGTAGTCCCTAAACTAGAATTATATATCCAGATGTTGTCTTAAAACAATTAAGAGAATTGTCTAAGAGATTTCTCCAAATTATCTAAAAATGAATTGTCTTAACTCAGATTTCTGCTTCTAGATGAGATTTTGTCCTCTTGTATTTTTCCCATATTAGTAAACAATCCTTATTCTTCACTTTGCTTAGGCAGAAGACTTTGGAGGCATACTTGACTCCCCCTTTTCTGTCACATTCATGTTAAACTGCCCAAAAATAGTGTTGAAAATTCCTCCTAAATATACACAGAATCCAAATACTTCTCAACACATCTACAGTTCTGACACCGGCCCAAAGTCCAAGAATTTTTATTGTTATAGTTTACAAAATTTGTCTACCTATTTTCACTTTACCCTCTAATAAACTTGTATTTGACATGGTGGTCTTAATTTAAAATCCAAATTATATGATATTACTCCTTTCCTCCAAATCCTCTAGTGGCTTCCCAATTCCCTCAGAGTGAACTCAAACATGCATCTCAGGATTTATAAGGTGCTAAATAATCTATTTCATAACCCCGTCTTTCTGAAAACTTCACTTACCATTGTTCACTTTTATTGGCCTCTTCACAGTCCCTTTAACATGTAAGGTTGAATCATAAAATAGGGGTTTAGGTAGGCAAAAAGATACAAGTCAAATTTTGCCCATTTTACATGATTTAATCATAAAACTGTCACCCTAGGACATTTGTATTTCATACTGTCTTTTTTTCCCAATAATCACCTGATTCCTTCATTCTCATCCTTCAAATGTAGCTTACATGTCATTTAGAAAAGTGTGCCTTTCCTGTGGCTGGGTGGCTCAGTCCATTAAACCTCTGACTCTTGACTTTGGATCAGGTCATGGTCTTGCAACCAGGAGATCAAGTCCCGCATCAGGCTCTGCCCTAAGTGTGGAGCCTGCTTGGGATTCTCTCTCTCTCTCTCTCTCTCTCTCTCTCTCTGTGCCCCTCCACTGCTTGCACAGACACATACTCTCTCTCTCTCTCATAATGAATAAATAGACATTAAAATAAATAAATAAAAAACAAGTGAATCAAAATTCAATAATATCAATACAAATAATATCACTGTTTAGACATAAAACCAAGAGAAATAAAATTCTCATGCAAAGACTTTTAAAGTTTTTAAAAATTAATTTATTTATTCTTGAGAGGGAGTGAGCATGTGAGCAAGGGAGGGAGGGAGGGAGAGAGAGAGAGAGAGAGAGAGAGAGAGAGAGAATCTCAACCACGCTCCCCACTGTCAGTGAAGAGCCCCGTGTGGAACTAGAACTCATGAACTGTGAGATAATAACCTGAGCTGAAATCAAGAGTCAGACACTTAACCGAATGAGCCACCCAGATGCCCTCAAAGACTTTTAAAATAATGGTCAGAGTAGCTTTATTTGTAACAGTGTAAAACTAGAAACATTCCAAATATTCCCCAACAGGTTAATATGAAAACGTACTATGGTATAGCCCTACAATGCAATCTTACTCATCAGGAAGAAGGTATTAATTATTGATATATGCTACAATATAGATGAATCTTCAAATAATTATTTTGAATGAAAGTGTACAGACAAAAAGACTATAAAGTACATGGTTCTATTAATGTTAAATTGTATGAAATTCCAACTAATCTGTACAGGAGTAAAATAGATCAGCAGTTGTTTGGGGATGGAGAGGGGAGTGGCTGTACTCAGTGGCAGAAGGAGAGGGATAACAAATAGGCACAAGGAAGCTCTCTGGCGACTATGGATATGTTCTTTAATCTTGATTATGGTAATATTTTCCTGAGTATATGCATATAGGAACATTTATCAATTTGAAACATTTTTCAATGTGCAGTTTATTGTAAGACAATCATATCTCATTAAAACTTTTTAAAAAGAGGGGCACCTGGGTGGCTCAGTCAGTTAAGCAGCTGACTTTGGCTCGGTCATGATCTCACGATTCATAAGTTTGAGCCCCACGTAGGTCTCTGTGCTGACAGCTCAGAGCCTGGAACCTGCTTCAGATTCTGTGTCTCCCTCTCTCTCTGACCCTCCCCGCTAACACTCTATCTCTCTCTCTCTCTCTCTCTCTCTCTCTCTCTCTCAAAAATAAATAAAATTAAAAAAAAAACTTTTTAAAAAGAGAATTAAAGAAAATAAAATGGTAAAAGGGGTAACACAGATGAAACTGTTACCTGATTTCTGGTAGTTACCATCATTAAACAAAGAGTTAATGCCGCTTCTTTTGGCCACTAACCCTTAAATGGAAATATATTTCATTATAAGTTTTCTCTATCTCATGAAAGAAAGTAAATATGTTTATTGGAATGAACAAACTTCTTCCAGTCACAATTGAAAGTGGTGGTTATTATGTGGGCTCTTATCTAAATGCTAATGTCTGCAACTACAGATGTGTAACAGTCTCAGAAACACTTTTACAATCTAAAATTCTCATATTGGCTTTCCATTAATAGTGAATGGTTTGGAATTACTTGGAATTTGGTCAAGAAATCTCTGCAAGAAACTGAGTTAGGTATATTGTTTCCAGGTATTCTAATTAAAACAAATTTTAGGAAAGAAAGTTAAGAGAACATAAATAAATGGATACTAAGCATGTCAATTATCTCAAACATGAAATCACTCAGGCAATTATCTTCCAACTATGACAGATAGTCATAACCACTTTCTGATTGCAATTATTCACAATTGCTAGGAGTGTGCATATTTTCTGACATTGTTTACAAAAATCTCTATAGTGTAGGTATCTGAACTAAGAGTGTGAAGGTGTTTAGAAACGCAACTGTATTCTTACTCATGCTGTATGCTATCATATGTATTCATGACACATACTTTTCATGGATACAATTTAAGACAGGCATCATGAAAATAGTTTTGTAAGGCTTATATTGGACTTAATATGAGATAATACTGTTATGTGGAGTATAATAAAACATTATATTGTCTTATAAGAAATATAAGGTTAATATATAAGAAACCAAGTTTCTACTGTAAAGCAGAATGAAAAGCACTAATGACCATGCAAATCTGAAGACAGACTTGACATATATAAAGACGTGTAAAGGAAGTTGTGTAATAAAAAGAGTTGTAAAACAAACTTCTATCTCCATATATTAAAATGACTTAATGATTTACTGTCACTAATCCTGGGAAATTGTAAGGATAAGAACTATTAAATTCCTTAAATGAAAAATCTTTGTTTTGTCCACTTATATATTTGAAGTACAAGAACAGAGTTTGATATATAATAGATGCTTAATTTAAATATCTATATATCCGTATATCTTATCTTTTATGTTTGTTATCTTGTTTTTTTCAAAATATTATCAGTTAAAATGATTTCTTTTTAAATAAATGATTCATGCAGTCACCTCAAATTTATAAAATATTTTTTAAACTGTAGTGATAAATAAGAAAAATTTATTAACTATTTGAAATACCTAGAAAGCACAAAATAAATCATTAGTAATAAGATATTTTAGGCGAACCAAGCTTTTATGTCATTTTCAAATGACTGCAATGAACTAGAAAATTATTCCACCATTGCAAAGACTGTGCATCAGATGTTACAAGAAAACATTTACTGAAGACTATTAGAATTTGAATTAAATTCATTAATAATTAAGTTCAAAGGAACCTTGAACATACTGCTTGATTTCAAAAAATATGTTTGATATAAATTCCAGTATTTGAATAGCATTAACACTTCAAAAATATCTTTAAAATGTCACACAAATATTGGTTTACTGTGTACAAGAACTTAATGAATTTAGCCAATTTTCCTGGGTTAAATCATTAAATGACATTGGAAAGTAAGAGTTTTACTTTACTTTTTCATAAGAATACTAATGCAACAAATTATAACGATGAATCTAAAGACTATTGAGATCTTTTCTGTGGAATAATACCATGAAATCAAAGAACATATAACCAAAAATCATTTAGTTAAATCCCCACTTTACAAAAGAGGATATTTGACGGATAAATCCATTTCTTACACAGAAACTCTTTTTTACATAGAGGTACATAGTTGTGGGATAGTCTTTCAGGGTTTGTGACTTACACAAAACCAAGCAATTCTCAGACACCAGCAGAATGTCCAAGAATTCAACTCAATTCTGACACTGTCCATCTGGAGATAGCATTGGTGGCTTGGTGGCATGCAGAAGCATTCTGGTTTCCCAAGAGTGGAAGCTCTCCAAAAATATCAAAAAGCTCCCCTCTTGGGTTTTAATGGAGTCTTCATTACATAGTCATTATTAACTAAGTCATTGGCCATAAGCTGATTCAACCTAGGGCCCCCCTTCCTCCCTGGAGGTCTGGGGGTGTGCCTGAAAGTTACACCCCTCTACTCTTGTAGCTGGTTTTCCTGGCAACCAGTCCCCTTCCTTATCTGGGATCCAGAAGTCACATTGTTAACATAACAGAGAGTTTTATCACTCTAAACACAGGAAACTCCAAGAGCTTAGGGAGCTGCGAGATAGGAGGAACTATGGCTAAAAACCAAACATATATGAAAAATTAAAATAAATATGAGGTATAAATCACAATGTGACAGATAGCATCAGAGAGTAAATAAGCAAATATATAATTATAGAGAAGATAAAGACACAAAACTTTCCCATGTGGTCACTGATCCATGGAATTCTTTTAACCATGGAACAAGACTTCCATTCAGAAACCATTGAGGGCACCAATCATCCACACTGGAAGAGTGTGATCACTGATATATATTTTAATATATTAGAAATAATCAATATCTGATTTTATTCTGACACAGGTTTTGGTGAGAGAAGGGGTATGGGTAGTTGAAGAGGAAAATGTTAAGTCAGAAGATGGACTGGGAAAATAAGCTCCCAGTCCAACATGCAAACACTTGGAATGACAACTTACTTAACCCATATAAAAATGAGAGCATAGTTGAAAAATCAAGGCTTGTATTTGGTCAATAATAAAAAGAAGTAAAAATATCACCAAAAAAAATTTGTGAAATAAGGAAGATAACTTTGGTAGCTTCATTCTGTTTACTTAATTTTAAGAAAAGATGATGCAAAATAATTTTGAAGAATTTCATACAAATTTTAACAGGATGAAAACGTAAAAAGATTTATATGAAGTCAAACAATTAAGAACAGAGTTTGATATATTCAGACATTTTTCTAGAGACTATTAAACAAACTGAAATGAGCACAGGTTTGGGAGCAGGTAGATCTGGTTTCAAACCTTATGCCCTTCACTTAGTAGTAACTTGGGAAAGTTGTATGTGTGTGTGTGTGTGTATATATATATATATATATATATATATATATATATATATATATATGCCTCACTTGCCTTACCTGAAATATAGGGAATGAAAATCAAAAATACTGTACAAAAAGTGTCTAAGCGTGTCTGTGATATGGCAATTCCATGAATTACTTCACAATTACTACTTCTATTATTGCTGCTACTACTACTACTGCTACTATTACTTGTATTCTTACTAGCATTAACTTTCATAAGTATAAATAAAAGATCATAGATTTTGTTGGAAAGAAAAAGTAGCAGGTATAAAGCACGGAGAGCAGAAGGTGATTGAATGAAGAGTTGGGGCTACTTTGAAATTAGGAATGATGCAGTTTAAAGCAAACAAAGGGAGAATGAAAATAAAAAGCCTTTACTGAAGATCTGTGGCCTGACAGATACATTAGAATCAGCAAGGTCTGATTGGTGGAGCAAGACGCAACTATTCTAATGAAAAAAATTTAAGTAGGACGAAAGACATAGCGATAGTAAGATATTGTTCTAACTGGAGTGGCTCTAGAAAATACAGGTTCATTTTGATGATTCATTGTGATCATACATCATATCATAGACAACATATTTTTTGTATTTTAATTGTGATAATATATGTATAACATAAAGATTACCATTTTAACCATTTTAAATTGTACAATTTAGTGGCATTAATTATATTCACAATGTTGTACAACCATCACCAGTGCCTGTTTTCAAATGGTTTTACTAGAAACCTTTTAATAATTAAGCAATTACTCCACATCCTTTCTCCCCACAACCGTGGTAACCTCTAATCTATTTTCCATCCCTATGAATTTGCCTATTAGGTAGTTCATATAAGTGGCATCATAGAATATTTGTCCTTTTGTGTCTGACTTTACTTAACATAATGTCTTCAAACTTCATCCATGTTGTACCATATATTAGGCTAATATCCCATTATATATTATATATGCCATATTTTGTTTATTCATTCATAGGTTGTTTCCACTTTCTAACCATTGAGAATTATGCAGCAATGAACAGTGACATACAAATATATGTTCAAGTCCCTCCTTTCAATTCCTTTGAATATACACCTAGGAGTGAAAGTGCTGGATCATATGGTAATTCTATGTTTAGCTATTTGAGGAACAACCAAAATTTTTCCATAGTGTTACATCACTTTACATTCCTACCAGCAAATGCACACAAGGATTCCAATTTCTCCACATCCTTTGTTATTTTTCATTTCTTTCTTTGTTTGATAATAGCCATCCTAATAGATGTGAAGTAGTATCTTATTGGGTTTGCTTTACATTTACATAATGATTAGTAAATTCAACATCTTTTCATGTGCCTGTTGGCTGTCTGTATGTCCTCTGTGGAAAAATGTCTATTCAGATCCTCTGCCAATTTTTTAATCAGATTGGTTTTATTTTGTTATTGAATTGTATAAGTTCTTTACATATTTTGGATATTATCCCATTATCAGATATATGATTTGCAAATATAATATTATTAAAATAAGGCACTAAAAAAACTTAACAATCCCTGCAAACCCTGAGAAAATGGACTACTTAAAAATTAAGAAATTCTGTTTATTATAAGACACTGTTAAATTGTAGATACCAAGAAGATATTTGCAAAACACAAAGTATCCAGGACATATGATGAGTTTTTGTCAATCTATGAGAACGAAGATAGTATATAGAAAAATCATCAAGAGACTTCACTAAGCATTTCACAAAGGGAGTAAGCTAATGTCCCATAAACAAATCAAAAGTTATCAACTTCATTACAATATATAGGAAAATATAAAATAAAGCCAAAACATAGATTAAATCTAGGCAGGGGTATACAATTACATAAAAAATTACACTATAATACCAACAGTGGAAATAATTGTGGCATATTCATAATTTGAGATGAATAAACAAACTGTACTTGACACACAAATATGAGAGGGTGAAGGGAAGCATAAAACACATGTAAAGCATGATTCAACTTAGACTTAAAAATGGCCAAAATTAATGAATAAAAGCTGCACAAAACTTACAAAACAAAGAGTTTACAGTTATTGGACAACAACCATTTGGAAGCTTCCAGACTTGAGAGAAAGAACACATGCCACAAGACCTTTGCATTCACCTCAGCCTTCTCCTTCAGGGCAATTTTCAAGCAGCAGCAGCAGCAGAAGAAGAAAGTGGATCCCAAGCAGAGAGTGCCAGCCTTATTGAGAAGAGAAGGCAGGAAAAGATATGTAGGGAAAGACACTGAAATAAAGGCAAAGGCATTTAAGAAGCCCCAAGATTCTGTGTAAAACTTTACTTCACATTACTTAGCCGAATTCTGAGGTGTCCAGGTACAAAATGGAATAACAGAGTTCTAGCAGAGAATAGCTGCTGAGAGGAACAGCACTAAACAGAGACACAAATAACTTATAGAGAATTTCAACAGATGTTTAACATCTACAAAAATTATTGAAACAAACATTCTATTAAAATAGTATTACTAAAATTAAGAAGTCATTGGATGTAATCAACAATAGACTAACTACGGAGGATAAAGAGTAGTAAATACAACACTGAACAATAAAAAATATCTAAACACAGAGGGAGGGGTGCCTGGGTGGCTCAGTCGTTTAAATGTCAGATTTGATTTCGTGGCTCAGGTCATGATCTAATGGTTCATGAATTCCAGCCCTATGTTGAGCTCTGTGCTGGCAGCACAGAGCCTCCCTGGGAACCTCTCACTCCCTCTCTCTCTGCCCCTCCCCTGCTCGCTCTCTCTGTCTTTCATAATAAATAAATTAAAACTTTAAAAAATAAATAAACAGAGGGGAAAGAAGTTAAGAGAAATGGGACATGGTAAAAAAAAAAGCCTAATATATGTGTAATTAGAGGACAGAGATAATGGATTGATGGGAAAGATCTATATGTCCATCTGGATGACAGCTTACAGGGATGTTTATATGTGTAAAATTTCATTGAATTGTAATGCTAAGATTTGTGCATTTTATTAAATACAATTTATAACTAATTAAAATGAATACATAGCAAAGCAATGATAATTAACATTATCATTGAATATGACCCATTGGCTAATTACATAAAGCAGGAGAAAGCTTTTTACTGGAAAACAAAATAATTTTTAAAAAGTATGGAGTTGATGCGGCCATTTATTTTTCCACTGGGATAGTTAATATGATTAACAATGATAGTTAATATAAATATTTGGGCCAATCTTACCTTTTTATGGGATATAGTTTGGAATGGCAAATTTTATAGCCTCTCATATAAATCCTTACCATCCAGAAGCTGAAAAGGAGATAGACAAAAGTAAGATACATTGTCTAGAGTAAGAAAAGTAGAGCAGAACTGTGGGACAGACAAATTTAATGTTTACTGTGTCCAGTACTCATAAACTAACTTATTGGCTAATGATATAGAGCCATTCATATGATTAATGCAACTTGCATTTGAATCAGAAGTACTGAAGTTTATTTGGTGGACCAACTCACTGAACTAAAGAATGAGCCCAACCACAGATATGAATACTTCACCTGGCTGCTATTCTTTTATTGCCCTTATATATGCATAAATTCTCATGGAGGAACACAAATATTGTTTAAGTTTGAAAATGTCACAGGTGAAAGACAGACTTGTAATGGATGATGAAATGGCAAATATTTATAAAATGAATGTAGAAAAAAAAACTTATGACTTCAACAAAAATGTGACTTGGAGGAAAGACTAAGTTGTATTTAAACACATTGTATTTGCACACTTGGGGAAATGTAACAATCTTGTAAAATGGTTCTCCTGGAAGGCAACAATCTGTTCTAATATAAAAATCTAGCACAGTGCAGTGAGAAATAAATAAGCAAAGCCATGAATACATTAATACCTCCTCTGAAGAATGAGGATATAGACAGAGGGCAGTCAGAAAAATCTTCACAGAGGTGATAATATTCAATTTAAATATAGGAGGTTCAAAGTAGAGGCTAGCATGTAAGTAGAAAGGTAGAAAATTAGTTTGAAGGACAATGGTGATCATTAGCTTACAAAGTAGCTTAGATAATACATACAGTACCAAATTTCTTATCTAGAAATTATGGCAAAGAAAAAATATTGAGGTATTTAGAATGAGAGGTTTAGTAGTACTGAATATAGGTTACTGGAAGTATTCATTAATTGCCTGCATGCCTTAAAATATGGAACATTAATTTGTTTTATATTTTGTTTTATTTTTTGTGTCTAAATCTTGAATGCTCTTTTTACATTAGATATAAATATAAGTGATTTTATGCATGTGCATTTGGCTGGCTCTGTCTCAAACCAAAATACCTGATAGAAATATTGATATTATTTTCCAATAATGTTTAATTTTCCCTTGCATCTAAGCAATTTTAGAGTTAGTTTTGTGTTTGTTTGCTCAGATAGGCAGAACAAACAGACTAATCAGTTTTGAATATGAGATGTGTATGGTGTTCAGCTAACACTGGAGGAATTTTCATGATATTATTTGTAAAGATAATCAGTTAGCTGGCTTCAGATGAATGGCTACTCATTAACTTAATTATTTATGCAGGAAGTATAAAAGATGTAAAAGTGGATGGCCACTGGATAGTACTTCACATAAAACAAGGGAAAGCTTTTTCCCAGAAAATAAAATAATGAAGAAACATTCTTGAGTTTATGAGACCATTCACTTCACCAATAGGATACTCATCATCCCCAGACTAGTACTCTTTCCTTGGAGAAAAGAAAGGAAACCAACACAAAACAAACATGGTTTTGCAGGACTCTTTCCATGTGCCAGGAATTGACCTACAGGATTGTAATACAGGTCAAAATCGTAAAACATTTCATTCAGTTCTCTTTAGAAAAGGGGGAGGGGGTGGGTATCTTTCCCATTTTATACATAAGAAACAAGAACTTCAATAGACATAAAGCTGCTTGGACAATTAGTAGGGTTTGAATGTCTATGTGGCCAAGTGTCAGAATTCATCTGGGAGAAGTCTGCCGTTACTTAAGCTAGTAGTTTTTTTTATTCCTGCCCAGAAGCTCTCCTGTGTATCCTAGAGACAAGGGGTGCGGAGGGTCTAAATTTTTTACATATCTTCTTTAAAAAAAAAAAAAAAAATTAGTGTTTATTTCAGAAGGAGAGAGAGAGAAAGCATGAGTGGGGAAGGGGCAGAGAGAGAGATGGAGACACAGAATCTGAAACAGGCTCCAGGCTCCATGCTGTCAGCACAGAGTCCAATGCAGGGCTTGAACTCCTGAACACAAGGATCATGACTTAGGCCAAAGTCAGATGCTTAACCGCCTGAGCCACCAAGGTGCCTCCAAAATTTTTACATATCTTCTGCCATTCCCCATCCTGAAGATACTTTCAAAACCGCTGAAATAAGTGGAAGAATAACTAAACCACAACATATCTCTGTATCACTTTATATTTTAATAATTCACACAAGTCTGGATATTTCCAATTGATTTGTCTTCCATTTCACTAATTTCCCTTGTTTGCCTGTGACTATGGTTGCCTAATATTTCAAATTAGTCTACTGAATTATTGTTATTTTTGGTTCTAGAATATCCTGTTGACTTATATTTTATCGATTCTGGTTTCTTTTCCAGAACATTTTTTCTCCATGCTTACCTCTGTTTTTCTTAATATAAAACATAGTTATTATAATATCCCTGTCTAAAATTCTATATCTGAATCTCCTTTGAACTTATTTCTATTGTAAGGTTTTTCTTGTTTGATCATTTTTTAGCAAGTCACTTTAAATTACATACAGAATATTGAGTTTGAAATTTAGTTAATGTTCTAGAAGATATTATCTTCTTCTATGGAAGACTATTTTTTTTCCTTCTGCCAAGCAGAAAGAATATAGGTAGGTCACTTCTTCCTCCCAAAGTTTGGTTTTATGCTCTTCAGTGGTTGCCATATTTAATCTTGATCCTTTTTTGTTAATCCTTTGTTATATTTCAAATTAATCCATTACTTCTAAGATGTGGCCCAACTGACAAAATGGGGTATTAATCAAGGCCTCTACTTTGGGTAGGCTCTGAACTCAATTCCTGCCTCTAGCATCACATGGTAGCTAAAATTTCTGCTCAGCACTTTAGTCCTTCACATGTCATCTTCTACTAGTTTTTTTGTTTGTTTGTTTTTGTTTTTACCAGATTGGTCATGCACATTTGCACTCTAGGATTCATTAAAGACCTTGAGGGAGAATTTGCACATGGAGTTTGGGGCTCATGTTGCTAAATTCCCTCTTCCCTATGATGTTACCCCTCAAATCACAGACTGGGAGCCCTGAATTCCATTTTCTTTCTTCTTAATTTAGCAAGACTATAGTTTTCTGCTGTAACTCTGCCTGGCACAATGGTCTATTAACAACTTTCCTTATTGAAAAAACAAAACCAAACCAGGATGAATTGAATGTGGAGCTAATCTCTTCCCTGAGGGATTGCAGCCTGTCCCATTCTGCCTCTAATGGTTTCTGCACACTATTTTCAAAAATTGAGTATAGATACTTTGCCCTTTTCTATAAGAAATTGGTCTATTATAAGCTACTTAGCCCTGGCTGACTATTCCAATTAGGTATATTTCCATTACTGGAAAATTATTAAAAACAGAAAGAATAAACAGGAACAATAATATTTATGAAAAAATATATTAACTTTGGAAGTGAACATATTCTGTTGGTGGGAACCAAATTATAAATTGAAAGATGTATCTCATTCCTGATTTAATGAAATCACTTTTGGTTTGGTGCTCATGACATTGGTGTTCTACACTCAATATGTATTCTACACAGAAGAGTACTGACTATGTGTCAAAATCACCCTCATTTACTTCTTAATGCTCTTTAGATATTGGGAACGTTATTAATCATTGTTTTTCTAATCTATTAAGTATTCTAATTTTACAGTTTTGTTTTTTAAAAAATGTAGAATAATTCATATTAATCTGTGTATTGATTTATTCAAAAATGCTACCTATTATGTGCCGGGCTTCTTTCTAATTGTGAAAGACAGAGAAGGAAACAAAGAGATAAAGCCCCTAATTTTATAAAGCCCCAGATTTTTTATAAAGGAGACAGAACATAGATAAGACAAATGCACATGATCACTTTATATTTTAAAAAAGATAATTTGATAAGCAAGTCTCATCTAAGCTTGGCATTTGAACTAAGGCAAAAACAATGCAATAATCGAACACATTTTCAGGGAAGAGTATCTTAGGGAGAGAGTACAAAGGTTTTGAGAAAATCTTTCTCTTAAAAGAGAAAATGGTCTAACTAACATAATAAAGTAGGAAGAAAGTGGAAGAATAACAAAAAAAAAAAAGAAGGAGGCAAAATGAGATCTAGTAAGATATTGTAGATATCCATGTGAGGGTGTTTTGGGTGTGTTTTTTATATAAAGTATAATGGAATCCATAGTGCAGTTATAGACAGGTAAATGCCATGATGTGATTTATGTAAAAACAAATTAAATAAAAAGCATCCTTACTGCTGCTGTGTGAAGAAGGAGATGGAGCTGGTAGTGTGGACCAGAATGGAGTGGGAGAACCAGTAGGTAAGTATAATAGTTCTTGTGAGATTTGATGCTGGTTTAGATTAGACTGAAGAGATTAGAAATTGAAAAATACAGATAATTCAGGGTACATTTTGGATTTAGAACTCATTTTTGGTGGAATTAAATATATTAAGGATAAAATGGAAAATCAAGAGTAATTTTTTATCTTTTATTCATAAAATTATATTTAATACCACAAAACCACACTCAAAAATGTAGCAATTTAATAACACTTCTAAGGGGTCATAGAAATTACAGTGAGGAAAAAAATCTTTACACTTGTGCCACTGAACTGTAGAGATAGGCTAATGCTGTTTTTATTTACTTTATTTATTTCATTTTATTTATTTAGACTTCAAAATTACTCTCACTAAACTGCTCTAATATAAAAATATGCCAAGCACTTCCACTTGAGTGGTTAGCTGTTGGTCAATACAGCCAAACAAAATTGATTCAAATTTATAACTTGAAATGGAAAGCATGAAATTTAAATTAGACATCAATCATGTACAATTAATCATCAAGTACAGTTTTCAACAGCTCTCCAAGTTTGGATTTCATTGATAATAATTGTATCTGTTGAAAAGACCTGCATCTTTCTTTGAAAAAAATAAAATATTTCTAATATCATGTTATAAAATGTGAATTATACAGTGTTCAAACAAAGAATTTCTTCCTGATTTAAGGTGTTTGAACAATATTGAGAAATTCAAGTCTTAGAATGTTCAGAACGAATGAAATAAACTTCATATATTTTTAAACTAATCTATATAATGGAAAACAGCTAAATTAATAGGTTCAAAAACATACTAATAATGCCTTATTCCCCAGGAGTTTCTCATGAATTTCCATTCCTCCCTAGTTTTTATATACTCCTTTGATTCTAAATGATCTTTTCCACTCTAGTTCTCTCACACTCCTTTGATTCTAAATTAATACAAGAATGTCACAGAATCTCCTGAGTCATTTGAATATACAATGCTGGAAATATGTCTGCATAATCTTTTTTTATGCAGAATTCATTAGTCACAGGACAAGGAAACTCTCAAAAATGCTTGCTTCCAGCCTGAGAGCCAAATAGGTTAGAGGAGACAGCAGGCTACCAGGAGAAGGACCCTAAACAAATCTTGGCTAGGATCCAAGTGGCAAGATAGCACTTACAGTCCATGGAATATTAGAATACTTGTCAAATTAGCAAAACAAAGATTTAGAGACAGGAATAAACATAGGGATCCAGTTCCTAAGGGTAAAACATGGAGGAAGCAACTTGGGATCTAGAAGAAAGCCCAGTTTTAATAATTAGAACAACAATCGAGGCCAAATAGAGATAAAAGATTGTGTAAGTGCTTAATTAGCCCTGTAGTGTAGGGTTAGGCCAGGGACAAACTTATGATTTGCTGGTGAGAATGAAGGATTCCAATTATGAAGCAAGAAAAGAATTCCAGATACATACTTCCATGTTGTCTTTCAAGGAGCAAATGAAACTCAGAAATAATGTCTAAGAGCACGCATTCACAAATGAATACTTAAATTGGCAACAAAAATGAAAAAAAAGTTAATGTTCCCTAAATAATGAAAGATTTTTTCACTGTTTGCAGCCTGTGAATGTTAGACAATTTTGATTCCAGTAATGTCTGGCTAGATATCTCAAGACATTCTCCCTCTGAAAAATAACATAAAATTCTGGCTAAAATATTTTATGCAATTTTATCAAACACATAAAAGAGTTGGCTTGCAAGTAAGTGACTGCTGGGACACAAGGAGGAAAGGACAGGGGTAAACATAGAGGTTAGCAGAGTAAAAAGTTAAAGTTACTGTTGCTCTGATTGTGGCTGAAAAACTTGTTAATCTTGAGCTTTGGTTTGCAGAATAAAATACCCAAACACTAGATTAGTAGGGGAATTATATAGGAAGCCATCTTCCTTAAAGCTGGGACTCCAAATGCCTACGCCCTCAGTGTGAGGTCCAACCAGGATAAACACATCTGATATCCTTACCCTGTAGGCAATATCTTCAAAGTACTAAAGAGGTTAAATGCCAAGTTGGAATCTTGCACTCAGTGAAAAAATACTTCAAAAACAAATATGAAATAAAAACAATATTAGGTTAAAAAATTGGAGACTAAAGTTGGCAGACTTTGAGAAATTCTACAGGACATATTTTAGGCAGAGGGAAAGTGATTCAAGCAGGAATGTCTGAGATAAAAATGAAAAGGAATAGCTAAAAATGAGGTAATTACTCTAACATACTTAAATGCATATTAACTATATACAACAAGATTAACAATCACTTCAGTGAACATGGACATGAATTATATTATTTAAAAAGTAAAATTAAAAATAACATAAAAGAGGGGTGCCTAGGTGGCTCAGTAGGTTAAGTGTTGGACTCTGGCTCAGGTCATGATCTTGGGGTTGTGAGTTCAAGCCCTGCATCAGGTTCTGTGCTAACAGCTCAGATTCTGAAGCCTGCTTCAGATTCTGTCTCCCTCTCTCTCTGCCCCTTGCCTGATCACATTGTCTCTCTCTCTCAAAAATAAATAAAAATAAAAATATAATATAATATAATATAATATAATATAATATAATATAATAAAACAAAAAATAGAAGAATCAAGTGAAGACCAATACTATGAGTGGATAATGAACCCAGGATTATGATTAATCAATTTCTCTGCTCCAGAATGAAAATAAGCAAAAATCAACATACTTAATGTTAAAAAATCCACTATAAAAAGAAAGTCTACGGTATGTTATTTATAATAGTATACAAATGTGATATGCTTAATAGTAAATTCAATAATTGCATAATAATAAAACGAATTATGTCATTATGCTTAACTAAGGAATCAAGGAGAAATAAATAAATAGATACACTATGTTCAAGACTGAAAGAATAATAAAGAGGATAATTTCTGCCATAATGATGTGTAGTACTGATATGATCCCAATCATAATCAGCTCAGGTAATTTCATGAACATTGACCAAAAAAAAAGAAATTTTTCTTGAATAAAAACAAGAGAGTAGCACTAATTCTAACAGATACCAAGACCCATAAATCAATGGATAGAGGTAAGCAGAACATTATGATAGAATAGAGAACCCTTAAATAGACCTAATTGTAATATGAACACTTATTTGTACAGATCAGTGAGTAAAAGATTAGTTTCTCAGTGAATGATGCTGAAGCAACTGGGCATTTGTATGAAAAAAAAAATGGTAGTGGACATTCACTTCATACTAGACATAGAATCCATTTCAGATGAAATAAAGACCATGGAAAAATGTTTATGCATCCAAGTTATGGAAATATTTTTTTTTATTTTTAAAAATTTTTTTTTAACGTTTTATTTATTTTTGAGACAGGGAGAGACAGAGCATGAACAGGAGAGGGTCAGAGAGAGGGAGACACAGAATCGGAAACAGGCTCCAGGCTCTGAGCGGTCAGCACAGAGCCCGACGCGGGGCTCGAACTCACAAACCGCGAGATCATGACCTGAGCCGAAGTCGGCCGCTTAACCGACTGAGCTACCCAGGCGCCCCCGGAAATATTTTAAAAGACACATGCACTAACAATAAAGGAAAATTTTGATAACTTTGAAAACATTAAGAAGAGAACGCCTGTTCATCAAATAGCAGTGTCACAACTGTAAGAACAAATTAGAGAAGATTTTGGCTTCAAAAATGCTTAATATACTAGTGGTATGTATGATATATGAAAACTCTTATAAAGCATAATGAAAAATAGAAAATATATTGATATGTTCATAAAAATAGTATATAGTAATGTAATTGGGAGAACTATATAGCTGCATATAGTCTCAAACAGAATAGTGAAAAAACAGGTCACAAAATAATTCATATGGTGTTCTTTTAATTGTCCAACATTTAAAAGTAAAAATGAAACTATATTGCTTAAGCTTGAATGCATCAATTCTAAAAACTCTAAAGTAAAGCAATGGTATAATTATCACAAAAATGGGGATATTGGCTAACTCAGGGACGAAAGAAAAGGTTGTGAGTTGTGATATGCAACTTGGCAGGTTCTTGTTTAACCAGGAGGGGTACATATTAACAATGACATAAGGATATAGTTAACTTAAGTATAATGAATGCTAAACCTATTTACATATTAAATGTTATGCTATGTTAACCTGGGTTACCGTTTTCAACTGTTTGATTCCTTTTGCCTTGTGCTAGAGGATAGACACATTATTTCTTTCCAATATTGATACTGGTCTTGGCCATAACTTGTTTTGGCCAAAGGAATATGGAAATAAGTGACAGTTCTAAGCCAAAGTCACAAGAGGGATTGTGCCTTTCTCTACAACTATTTGATGGTCCGTGATTTGCCATGAGGAGGGCGTGTTTCAGATTTTTGCTGACTCAAGGAGAATGTGGAATGGTAAAGCAGAACTAAACCAGATCCACCGTCTGGATCCAAAGCAAATCCAATAGATTCATGAGTGAGAAATAAATACTTATTGTTAAAAGCCACAGGGTGTGGGTAATTTGTTTCAAAACATCACTGCAGGAATAGTAGGGCATTTTGGAACATTCAAGTGGAAATAATTAATTCTGCATTAGAGGAAAGTATTAAGCAAAACATGACAGAGGGAATGACATTTCACCTGGACCTTGAAAAATGAGTTGACTTTGAACTGAATTGCCTCGCTCCTTATATTTATCAATTCAATCAGTGTAATGGAGTATGAAAATTTATTGATTGGTAGCTTAAATAATGTAGTTACCAATGTAGGTAGTGAGATTGGAAAAAAGTTTTGGGGAAAGCATTTCCAAAACAATTATCAGTGTGGTGATGGGTGATACAATAAAGTTTATTGTGTGTAACTTAAAAAACAAAAACTACAAGGCACCTGGGTGCCTCAGTGGGGAGCGTCCAACTTTGGCTCAGGTAATGATCTCATGGTTCATGAGTATGAGCCCCACATTGGGCTTTCTGCTGTCAGCCTGCCATTGTAGAGCCTGCTTCAGATCCTCTGTCCCCCTCTCTCTGCCCCTCCCCTACTTGCACTCTCCCAAAAATAATAATAAAAAATAAATAAAAACTTCACTTTATAAAAGTTACTGCAAATAATGTAGTTAATGTAGTAGCTCCCTAAATCAGTTTGCAATCTCCGTTGTTAATCTCTGGAAATTTATAATCATATACTTTTATGTCAGATTGTGTGGCTAAGTCTCTCCTTTCAGGGTCACCCATTAGGTTATATCCCTCTGTACTACATTCTCAAAGCCCTCTTCATTCCTCCTTTATATCAGCAAACACTGTAATGACAAAATAATTTTTATACTTATTTAATGTTTTTCACTCCTTCTCTAGTGGGTTCTAAATGAGGACAGATATTGTGTCTGTTTTGATCCCTATTATAAAATGCCTTGGGCATGGATGGCACTCAATAGATATTTACTTAAGAAGCACATCAATAAATAAAAGAACATGAGGTTTGATGTCAGATGAATCTGGATACGAAAGCCTATTATATCTTTCACTGAATTTAGATCTTAGATAACATATTCAAATTTTCAATAGTCTCCATTTTGTCATATGCAAATTGGATATAACGAGGATTGGAGAAATAGGTTTAAACACATCACATAAATGGTAGGTCTCATTATTATTTAAATGCTTACAGTACACATAGGAATTTAAGAAAGAGATGTTTATATACAGTTTCTTCCCAATTCAATTTACTCTAGAAACTCACAGGAAAAAAATCTTCACGCAGGAATAAGGACATTTGAAAACAATATGTCTTTCCTGGGTCTCCTGCTTCATAAATAATTGGTTTCTGCATGACCATTGCCAAGTAGATCTAACAGCAGATTTCTATAATCGGCGTATGTATTCATTGTCTGTATTACCTAAACATCACCTTTCTGAGTTTATTTATTTTGCTTACTTGAAGCATTAACAAAGAACATAAATGGAAGCAAAGGAGTTCAGAAAGACTTTTCTTTCAAATGATTAAATTCATCTTCAGAAATATGCTTTTGTATTTCATTCTATAATCATAATACTTAAAGTTTGTCCTGAGAATTAGACAGTTGGCTGCATCTTCCCATCTATTTTCTGGAAAGCAAGTTTTCCTAGATTTTCACCTCTGCCCTCTCATGATCACCCTTCATTATAAAATAGTTTTCTCATCGTCTTCAAGCTGCCTGGCAATTTAGGAATCAGTAATGAGAAAGCTGAAGTTTATTTGTTAAATTGTTTGCTTGAATTATGCAGAAGTGCCTTGCTGTGCTTTAATTTAAACTAATAGCATTTCTTCTAATGCTATTACACAAATAAAACGCTGATAATTTAGCCATTGTCTGCCCCCCACTTGTTTTCCAAATATGAGATTATATATTTCAGGTGAAAAAACCCAGAAATTTACATGTTTTCTTTAGCTAAGTAATATTATGCATATTGGAAATAATTGCTGTTCTTCCTCAATATCTTCAGGCTACTTCATATGCAAGAAATCTCTAAACAGCATTTTTCCTGTTCACAGAGAATACAACTAGGGGGTACACGAGTGTGATGTTAAAATAGCTATGCTTTCACTACTGTAAGTGAATGTAATTCAAAGACAGTTTTATCCCCTAAAACAGAATTACATTCATTCATATATTTATTCATATATTTATTTATTTACAATTTATAAACCACACTCTTGTTAGTTTGCAGTTCTGTAAGTTCTGACAAATACATATAGAGATATGTTACCACCACTACAGACAAGATGTAGAATTCCTCTACTACCCAAATAATTCCCTTATGCCATTTTTTCCAGTCACCTTCTTACTCCACAACCTTTGAAAAACACTGATATATTCTTCTTAATTCAAAGAAGAAACATTTTTGAAATAATTGTAGGAATTTATTATAGGACATTTTTATTTCTAGTCTTTAAGTTTTGTAGATTTTCACTCCTATTGCATCTAATCCAAACCTAGTAAATTCTATGGGATTTTTATTTAACAGCATTCCTAGACTCATGCTCAGTAGAACATATTTCTGCAGGATATGATTAGGTGTGCTATGAACAAATTGCTGTATGCCTTTGTAAGTTTAGAAATTTTTGAATTAAAATTTGTCATTCCAGGGTCTCTTCCCCTTCTACTCACAATAAAATGCTTGTAGCCTGGTTTCCACTGATTGTTTGGATACAAGGAAAGATATAGGAAACAATAGGTAAGTGTGAAAAAGACAGTTATTCCATTTAGAAATACAGTAGATAAAAATAAGGCAGCTGAGGGGAGCCTGGGTGGCTTAGTCGGTTAAGCATCTGACTTCAGCACAGGTCATGATCTCAAGGCTCATGAGCTGACAGCTTGGAGTCTGAAGTCTGCTTCAGATTTTATGTCTCCCTCTTGCCTTTTCCCTCCTCGCTCACACTCTGTCTCTCTCTCTCAAAAATATATAAACATTAAAAAAAAGTCAGCTGTAACATACGAATTGAAAGTTCTGTTTTGTGCATCAAAAATTACTGAGGATCTATATAAATTCAACCGGAAGTTTACACAGTTGTATATAACATAAACAAATGTATAGCAGTCTGTATTAAAGTGTCTGGATGGGAAGAACTTCCTCTAAGTTCTTTCACTATGGAGATTCAAACATAAAGTATCAACACAGTATCTGAAATTGAGTCTCAAAATTAGAAATGGGGAACACCCTTGAAAATTTGTGGAACATCAACACAATACAAACAATAGAAAGGTTGTTGGCATGGACTGAATTGAATAGAGTCTTATATTCAAGGTGAAATGTTGCAATTGATTGCTTATTTTTTTCTGGTATGGGTGAATATGAGTTTCTTTGCTATAAATTAGTAAATTTACATTTACATGATATCAGTGAGAAAAGTTCTTTAAAGAGAATTTTCTCAGAGTGGTCATGAAATTTTCATAGAAAACTATCAGCTTCAAGTTTTAATACTACCTCTCCCAGTTTGAGGTGGAGAGGAAGAAGGAGAGATTTTTAATAAATCAAAAT
This sequence comes from Panthera leo, assembly GCF_018350215.1. NCBI lineage: Eukaryota > Metazoa > Chordata > Mammalia > Carnivora > Felidae > Panthera > Panthera leo. The sequence goes on along the minus strand of NC_056695.1, from coordinate 56,153,736 downwards.
TACTTATCTAGCATACGAATATCTTTGATAAAAAAGGAAACATTTATATGAGCTTTTTAAAAAAGTTTATTTGTTTTTAGAGAGAGAGTGAGCAGGGGAGGGGCAGACAAAGAGGAAGTGGGAGAGAGAATTGCGAACAGTATCCGCACTGCCAACACACAGCCCAAGGTGGGGCCTGAACCCATGAACCATGAGATCATGTCCTGAGTTGATATCAAGAGTCAGACACTTAACTGACTGAGCCACCCTGACACCCCTATCTCAACTTTAACATTACAGCAATCCATAGCTACTTTTAAAATTAAGCAAATGGGGGTGCTGAAATGGCTCAGTTAGTCAAGCTTCTGACTCTTGATTTTGGCTTAGATCTCACAGTTCATAAGATCGTGTCCATGTCAGGCTGTGCACTGAAAGTGTGGATCCTGCTTGGGGTTCTCTCTTTCCCTCTCTCTTGCCCCTCTCCCATTCACATTCTTCTCCCTTGCTCTCTTTCTCTCTCTCTCTTAAAATAAATAAACTTAAAAACCAAGCATAATGAGTCAGTTATAGGTCTAGTCAATTTTATGATTTGTAATTCCTTCAGTAAAGAAGCAACTGTTATGAGAATTGCTCTCCTCCACTGCATGATAAGAAAAAGGATATATATATAAAACAATAATTTTCAGACACTGAACTACAGGCATCAGAGTACATTTTGCCTAATTGAAAGGATTTTAAAAAAGAAGATAAATCCTAGGATTGCAACTGCTTAATCACTGGAGTCAGTTTTCAGGTCACAGAGTATAGGACAGAGGAAATAAAGAATAGCTTTAGGGAAAGCCAAGGGAGATAGAATTTATAGCTCATAATATTAGATAAGAGGAGTTACACAAAGAGGGTAGGGAAGGAGAGGGAGGAGAAAAGGAGAGGGAGCAGGAGGGGGAGGTAGAGAGGGAGGGAGCAAGAGAGGGAGAGAGAGAGAGAAGAGAGAGAGAGGAGGAAGAAGAAGGAGGAGGAGGAGGAGGAGGAGGAGGAGCAGGAGGACGGTTGGAAAGAATGAGGAGGAGGAGGAGGAAATAGAATAGGGATTCCAAGAGGTCACAAAGGATGGGGAACATTTCATGATCACTCCACCTTTGGTGGAGAGATATCATAATATACCAGCCTTTGAATAGAGCCAAAATAAAGCCTAAACAAGCCTCAAAAAGATAAAAAATATCTGGAAATAATTGCATTCTGGAACAAATTTCAGCGCTGTTTAAAAAGAAGTTAAAAATTATGCAGCATCCAATAATATTAAATCTATAATATCTGCAATGAAATCAACAAAATTAGTAGGAATGCAAAGAAGTAGAAAAATATGGCCCATAAGGATGTAAATCAATGAAGAGAAACTGAACCAGGATAGAAACTATGGAAAATGTAATTATGTAATTAGTAAGTTAAGATCTTAAAAGGGTGCTGAGGAGGAGAGGAGTTAAGATGGCAGAGTAGTAGGAAGACCTTGGGCTTGTCTCATCCCTGGAACACAACTAGGTCAATGTCTAACCATTTTGAACATCTAAGAAAAAGATCTGAGGATTAATGGAACAATCTGCATAATTTGAGGGAAAGAATGTGGCAGGTACATGGTGTGGTGAGATGAACTGGGGGAGATAAAAGCCTCAGTGCCAAGGAGGGGTGGGAGCCCTTTCCAGAGAGAGGAGAAAGAGAGGAGGAGAGAGAGCAGCACATCTGGTTCACATAAGAAAAGCACTCCCCTTGAAAGTAGCTAGAGAGAAAGAGAGAAAGAGTGAAAACATACACAGGGGACTGCACAAAAGAAATTGTTTCCCAAAACCATTGACAGGGAAAAAGGAAAGGTTTAAATCCCCTCAGGTTTTTTTTGTTTTTGTTTTTTGTTTTTATAAATGGTGGAGCACAGAGTATGAAGCTTCAGAGGTCAGCACCTGGTGCTGCTCTGGCAAGGAAGCAGGGTGAAGCCCCAGAGTGGGCAGCACGGTCTGAGGATCCCCTGGTTCACACAGAGAGAAGCAGTTCCGTGCCTGGAGTGCATTTGGTAGAGACAACATGGCCTCACCACAGGCAAAAGATTCAGTGGACACCATAGACCTGTGAACAAAGATGCTTGCTGAGGGCAGCAATCCCTGGTGCCAGCTGTGTGTTGTAACTCAGAATAAACTCTGAGCCATTGCCACTGTATGGTCATGCAAACATTTTCTGGAGAACCTGGTACCAACCAAAGCTCCAGGAGATTCTCCCCCAGAGGATCAGTGGAGGTCTCTGAAGTGTGGGGTTTTGAAACATTGCCATGCTTGAGATAAAACTCTGGAGGAAGGTGCCACCTGGCAGGCAAACAGCTTGGATGCAGACAGGGTGAAGGTGGAGAGCTGATGGAAGCCAAGGACAAAGGAGGGTTGACAGGTCGCGTGACTATGAGGGAACAAACTTCTCGCTCTGGAGATTAGACAGCAGGCATTAGCCCACCAACACTGATTGACCCCAGTGAACTAACCAACATCACCAAGTGGAGAATGGAGCCCTTGCTCCAAGCCCTGCCCCCCTGTACCCTCCAGGCACATCAGCACCAGGGTAAGTTGGCCTGAGAATCAGAGCAGCAGGCCCTCCTCCCCCAAAAGACCAGCACAAGTCCCTTCCACTCCCTTAGTCTACTGATCAGAGTGCTGTAAAATTTCAGCTCTGGAGTAACTGGATAGCTTCTTCTGGGTTTTTTGTTTGTATGTTTTGCTTCTGTTTTTGTTTTTGCTGTTTTTTTTCCCTTGGATAGAGAAAGAACATTTTTTAACTTTATCTACTTTATTTGAAACTTTTAATTGTATTTTTTTCTTTTTTCTTTTTTCTGTCAAGCTTCCCTTAACAAGCAGACCAAAACACATCTAGGATCTGGCTTCCTTTACTTGATTTTTTTTTAATTTTCAAAATTTAATTTAATTTTGTTATTTTTTCCTTCCCTCAAAATGACAAGATGGAGGAATTAACCCCAAAAGAAAGAACAGGAAGAAATGATAGTCAGAGATTTAATCAATACAGATATGAATAAGATGTCTGAACTAGAATTTAAAACAATTATAAGGATTTTAACTGGCCTTGAAAAAAGCATAGAAGACACTAGAGAATACTTTACTACAGAGATAAAAGAGCTAAAATCTAGTCAGTGTGAAATTAAAAATGCTATAATTGACATGCAAACCCAAACTGATGCCATGACAGTGAGGACTGACACAGCAGAAAAATGAATAAGGGATACAGAAGACAAAATAATGGGAAATAATGGAGCTGAAAAGAAGATGGAAACAAAGGTAATAAATCATGCAGGTAAACTTAGGAAACTCAGTGACTATTTAAAATGGAATAACATTTGTACCATAGGAGTCCCAGAAGATGAAAAGAGAGACAAAGGGTAAGAAGGTTTATGTGAGCAAATGATAGCTGAAAACATCCCTAATCTGGGGAAGGACACAGACATCAAAACCCAAGAAGCACAGAGAACTCCCATTAAGTTCAACAGAAGCTGGCCATCACCAAGGCTTATCAGAGTCAAATTCACAAAACACACAGACAAAGAAAGAATCCAGAAAGCAGCAGGGGAGAAAAAGTTCTTAGCCTACCAACAGCCTAAAGACTGACTGGATTTGCAGCAGACCTGTCTACAGAAACTTGGCAGGCCAGAAGGGAGTGGCATGATATATTCAACGTGCTGAATAGGAAAAATATGCAGCCAAGAACACTTTATCCAGCAAGGCTATCATTTAGAATAGCAGAGATGAAGTTCCCCAGACAAATGAAAAGTCAAGAAGTTCTTGACCACTAAACCAGCCCTGCAAGAAATATTAAGGTGGACACTTCAAGTGCAGAAAAAAAAAAAAAGACCAAAAGTAACAGAGACTAGCAAGGAACAGAGAGCATCACCAGAAATACCAACTTCACATTTAACACAATGGCACTGAACTCACATCTTCCAATAATCATCCTGAGTGTAAATGGACTAAATGCTCCAATCAAAAGACATAGGGTATCAAAATGGAAAAAAAAAAAAAAAAGATCCATCAATATGCTATCTACAGGAGACTCATTTTAGACCTAACAACATGGGCAGTTTAAAAGTGACAGTATGGGGGCGCCTGGGTGGCTTAGTTGGTTAAGTGTCTGATTTGGGCTCAGGTCATGATCCCTCAGTTTGTGGGTTTGAGCCCCACATTGGACTCTGCGCTGACAGTTCACAGCCTGGAGCCTGCTTCAGATTCTGTGTCTCCCTCTCTCTCTGCCCTCCTCTGCTTGTGTGTGCTCTCTCTCTCAAAAATAAATAAATAAACATTAAAAAAAAAGTGAGACAATGGAGACATATCTGTCATGATAATGGATGCAAAAAGAAAGCCAGGGTAGCCATACATATATCAGACAAAGTAGATTTTAAAACAAAGACTCTAACAAGAGTCAAAGAACGGCACTATATCATAATACAAGGGTCTATCCAACAAGAAGATCCTACAGTTATAAACATTTATGTCCCCAACTTGAAAGCGCCCAAATATTTAAAACAATTAATAAAAATATAACAAACATAACAACACTCACTGACAACAATACAATAAAAGTAGGGGACATTAGCACTCCACTTAGAGCAATGGACAAATCATCTAAGCAGAATATCAGCAAGGAAACAATGGTTTTGAATGACACACTGGACCAGATGTACTTAACAGATATATTCAGAACATTCCACTCTAAAGCAGCAGAATACACCTTCTTTTCAAGTGCACATGGAACATCTGTGTCATCTTTAATTTCTTTCATAGTGGTTTTTTTTTGTTTTGTTTTGTTTTAGTTTTCAGAGTTTTCATCTTTTTGTTTAGATTTATTCCTAGGTATTTTATGGTTTTTAGTGAATTTGTAAATAGGATCAATTCCTTGATTTTTCTTTCTGCTGCTTCATTATTGGTGTATAGAAATGCAACAGATTTCTGTATGTTGACTTTGTACCCTGAGACTTTACTGAATTAGTGTATCAGTTCTAGCAATTTTTTGGTGGAGTCTTTCAGGTTTTCTATATCAAGTATCATGTCATCAGCAAATAGTGAAAGTCTGACTTCTTCTTGCGGATTGGATGTCTTTTATTTCTTTTTGTTGTCTGATTACTGAGGATAGGACTTCCAGTAATATGTTAAATAACAGTTGTAACAGTGGACATCCTGTTGTGTTCCTGACCAAAGAGGAAAAGCTCTCAGTTTTTCCCAATTGAGGATGATATTAGCTGTGGGTTTTTCACATATGGTCTTTATGATGTTGAGGTATGTTCCCTGTATCCCTACTTTGTTGAGGGTTTTTATCAAGAATGTGATGCTGTATTTTGTCAAATGCTTTCTTTGCATGTATTGAGAGAATCACATGTTTCTTTCCCTTTTACAAATGTAGTATATCACATCAATTGATTTGCAAATGTTGAACAAGTCTTGCTCCAGGAACATATCCCACTTGATCGTGGTGAATGATTATTTTAATATAGTGTTGGATTTTATTTGCTAGTATCTTTTTGAGAATTTTTTCATCCATTTTCATCAGGCATATTGGCCTATAATTCTCCTTTTTTGTGGGGTCTTTGGTTTTAGAATCAGGGTAATGCTTATGTCATCGAATGAGTTCGGACGTTTTCATTGCATTTCTATTTTTTGGAACAGTTTGACATGAATAGGTATTAACTCTTCTTTAAATGTTTGGTAGAATTCTCCTGGGAAGCTATCTGGACCTAGACTTTAGTCAGCTGGGAGACTATTGATTACTGATTCAACTTCTTTGTTGGTTATCAGTCTGCTCAAGTTTTCTATTTCTTTCTGTTTCAGTTTTGGTAGTTTGTGAGTTTCTAGGAATTTATCCATTCCTTCCAGCTTGCCCAATTTGTTAGCATATAATTTTTCATACTATTGCCTTATGATGCTTGTATTTCTATGGTGTTGGTTGTGATCTGTCCTCTCACATTTGTGGTTTTACTTATTTGGGTCCTTTTCTTCTCTTTTTGATGTCTGACTAGTTCTTTATCAATTTTTCAATTTTTTTCAAAGAAACACCTCCTGGTTTCATTGATCTGTTACACTGTAGTTGTTTGTTTCTATATCATTTATTTCTGCTCTAATCTTTATTAGTTCCCTTCTGCTGGCTTTAGGCTTCATTTGCTGTTCTTTTTATAGCTTCTTTAGGTGTAAGGTTAGGTTGTGTCTTAGATATTTTTCTAGCTGTTGAAGTAGGCCTTTATTACTATATACTTCCTTCTTATGATCGCTTTTGTTTTATCCCTAAGCTTTTGGACTGTCATGTTTTCATTTATTTGTTTCCATGTGTTTTTGTTTGTTTGTTTGTTTCTTCTTTAATTTCTTGCTTGACACATTTGTTCTGTAATTGGATGTTCTTTAACTATTATGTATTTGTGTTCCTTCCAAATTTTTTCTTGTGGCTGACTTCAAGTTTCATAGCATTGTGGTTAGAAAATATGTGTGGCATGATCTCAATATTTTGGATTTGTTGAGGCCTGATTTGTGATCTAGTATGTGATCTATTCTGGAGAATGTCTCAGTGCAATTGAAAAGAATGGGTATTCTGCTGCTTTAGGATGAAATGTTCTGAATATATCTGTTAAGTCCATCTGGTGCAGTGTGTCATGTGAAGCCATTGTTTCCTTGTTGATTTTCTGTTTAAATGATCTGTCCATGGCTATAATTGGGGTGTTACAGTCCCTTACTATAATTGTATTATTTTAAATGAGTTCCTTAATATTTGTTATTGTTTTAAATATTTGGGTTCCCTCAAGTTGGGGGTAAAAATAGTTACAATTATTAGATCTTCTTGTTGGATAAAATCCTTTATTATGATACAGTGCCATTCTTCATCTATTATTACAGTCTTTGGTTTAACATCTAGTTTGTCTGATATAAATGCTGCTACTCTGGTTTTCTTGTGATGTCCATTTGCATGGTAAATATTTCTCCATCCCCTTATTTTCAATCTGCAGGCGTCTTTAAGTCCAAAATGAGTTTCTTGTAGGCAGCATATAAGTGGGTCTTGTCTGTTTTTTTAATCTATTGTGATACCCTATTTCTTTTGATGGCAGCATTTAATCCACTTACATTCAGAATAATTATTGATAGATATGAATTAGTACCATTTTATTACTTGTTTTGTCATTGTTTCTGGAGATTTTCTCTATTCCTTTCTAGTCTTTGTTGCTTTTGGTGTTTCTTTTCTGCTTAAAGAGCCCCCTTTAATATTTTTTTCAAGTCTGGTTTAGTGGTCAAGAACTCCTTTACATTTGTTTGTCTGGGAAACTCTTTCTCTCTCCTTCTATTCTGATGATAGCTTTATTGGATGATGTATTCTTGGCTACATATTGATCCCATTCAGCACATTGAATGTATCATGCCACTTCCTCTGGCCTGCCAAGTTTCTATGGAGAGATCTGCTAACCTTATTTGTTTTCTCTTGTAAGATAGGGACTTTTTTGTCTTGCTGCTTTTAGTATTTTTTATTGGTCTCTATATTTTGCAAATTTATTATAATAAATTTTGGTGTTGGACTGCTTTCATTTATTTTGATGGGAGTTCTCTGTGCCTCTTGTATTTAGAAGTCTGTTTCTTTCTCCAGATTAGGGAAGTTTTCAGCTATAATTTCTCAAATAAACCTTCTGTCCCCTTTTCTCTCTTTTTATGGGACTCCTATAATACAAATGTTTGATTGTATCACTGAGTTTCCTATGTCTAGTTTCATGATCCAAGAATTTTCTTTCCTTCTTTTGTGCAGCTTCATTATTTTCCATAATTCTATATTCTCTATCACTTATTCATTCTTCTTCCACCCTTGTGGTAATTTCCATCTAGCTGGTTTAGAATCTCACTTACTGAATTTTGCATTTCAGCCTGATTGGTTTTAAGCTCTTTTATCTGTTGTAAGGGTATCCCTCATGTCTTCTATGTTTTTCTCAAGCCCAGCTACTATCTTTATGATTGTTGCTTTAAATTCTGGGTCAGGCATATTACTTTCATCTGGCCATGACTTTTCCTTGTTCTTTCTTTTTGTATGAATTCTTCCATCTTAGCATTCTGTCTAGGTGTCCATCTTCCTCTGTGTGTTAGGAAAGTCTGTTATGTTCCTGCTCCTGAGAGTAATGACTTTATGAAGAAGAGGTCATATAGTGTCCAGGGCCTGGCACTTTAGAAAATGTCTCTGGTGTGTGTTATGTGCACTCTACTGCTGTGATATGGCTGCTCTATCCCTCAGGTCAGTCCTCTGCAGAATTTCTCCTTACCAGCAGTAAGGAAGTTTTGAACCCTGGCCACAGTGTGGTGAGTTTTAACTGGGTGTGCTCTGATCTGCTTGTTAAAAGAGACCTGATGCTATTTCCAATAAAGCTGAAACTTTGGAGAACTCTATGGTCAGTAGACATGGTGTGTGGTTGGGAGGTTGTGCTGGTTTTCTGGGGGAGTGGCCCACTTGCTTGAGAAAAGCAGTGCCAGCCAGTGCAGGGGGATCAGATTTGGTGTAAGTGGGTTAGGCAGGCAATGTTGGTGCTGTGCTGTTTACTGAAGTTAGATTATGCTGAGAGGTGGGGGACAGAAATGGATCAGCCAGCTCCTTTGTCCCTAGAAAGGAGAGCTTGTGCTTGCTAGTGCCAGGGAAGCTCTCCTAAAAGACTGAATAATTTTCCTTTGTGCATCCTAGACATTTTTCAGATTGCTACTTTTAAACTGTCTGTGCCCTGGTTGCTTGTCTACCTGCACCAGCACCATGCATTTGGGCTCTATCCCAGCCAGGCTGGCTATGTTTTAAAACTTCTAACTTAAGGGTCCTAGTGTGGCAGGGACCTGCACTGGTCTTCTGGGGAGGGTCTCACATGCTGGGTTTGATGCAAGTTTGACCCGGAAGGGCTGTGACACCAGATCACAGGAGCATGGAATTTGGAGTAAAGCACACTAAACAGCCCGTGTCTGGGTTAGCCACCCTCAGTAGGTGTCTCTGCATTTATGCTGAGGGATGCAGTAGGGAAGTAGCACCTGCTGGCTCTTTTATCCCCAGAGAAGCAATGACACCTTTCTGAGATGCAGTCCAAGAAGAAGAAACAGTCTCTTCTAGTGCATTTTAGGCAATCCTCAGATCATGACATCTGTCCCTGAGGTTACCTGCCTGCCTTCTCCATAGAAGCACTGCAGCACCCTCACAGCTGTATAGCAGCCACGCTGGGAACCTCTAAAACTCCAGTCTTTGAGCACCGCTGGTTGTAAAAATGCACAAAAATCAGCTTCTCTACATTTCCCAGTCAATGGCTTTGGGCAAGTGTTCTCCATGTGTGCACCTGTGCACTCCTCTCTCTCTTGCTTTTCTCCACAACCAGGTCTCCATCCCCTACACAGCACCTGTGATTCATTTCTCTCCAAACCATGTCTCCATAACTTCTACCTTCCATGATGTGGCACCTTTTCTCCCTCTAGTTGTACAGTTTGTTCTGTCAGTCCTCAGATCAATTTCTTGGGTATTCAGAATGATTTGACATCTCTCTAGCTTTGTTTGAGGAATGAGGCAAGCCTAGGGTCCTCCTACCTTCTGCCATCTTAGCTTTCTACAGTTCTAATATCACATATTTTAGCATTTAAATGCATAAAATATTTGAGGGAAACTTTAGCAAGAAATATAAAAAACCTATAAATTGAAAACTAAAATAGTAGTGTTCAGAGAAATTGAGAATAACCTAAATGGAGAGATTCAACCATGTAAATGAATTGTAAAATTCAAAATTGTTAACTGTTCAATTCTTTCAACATAGATCTATAGATTCAATTCAAAAACAAACAAAATCCCACAAGCTCTTAAAAATATTTTAGTAAAAACTGACAAGGTATTTAAAATTTATATGGAAATTCAAGTAGCTGAGAAGACCCAAAATAATTATGAAAAACAAAAACAAATATAATTTATACTGCCTGATCTTAAGACTTACTATAAAATTACAGAAATCAGGACAGTGGTGTTATTGGCTTGTAGATTAAACAAAAACAGACTGGGGTGCCTGGGTGGCTCAGTCAGTTAAGTGTCTGACTTCGGCTCAGGTCATGATCCCATGGCTCCTGAGTTGGAGCCCTGCATTGAGCTTTGTGCTAACAGCTCAGACCCTGGAGCCTGCTTCAGATTCTGTGCCTCCCTCTCTCTCTCTACCTCTCCCCTGCTCATGCTCTGACTCTCTCTCTCTCTCTTTCTCTCAAAAATAAATAAACATTAATTTTTTTAAAAAAAAGATCAACAGAATAGAATAGCAATTCTACAAATTATATACAGTCAAATGATTTTTGGCAAAAGTACCAAGGTGATTCAGTGTGGAAAGTATAATTCTCTCAATAAATGATGCTAGAAAAAAATGTAATATTCATATGCAAGAAGATAACCTCAATTATCAACTGATACCATGTAAAAACTCAAAATGGTTTATAGTCCTAACTATAAGTGATAAATAAAAATATAAAACATTTAGAGGAAAATATAGGAGGCTACCTTTTTAAGTTTATGTGAATTCTTTTAGTAGAAAAATTATTGGATAACTCACAAAATCTCAAACCATATACAAATAATTATTAACCTGCTCTTCATCAAAATTGAAATTTCTGCTATTTGAAAGATGCCTTAGGAAGTGAAATAAGTCATACAGAGAAAGTCAGATACCATATGTTTTCACTCTTATGTGGATCCTGAGAAACTTAACAGAAGACCATGGGGGAGGTGAAGGGGAAAAAAAAGTTAGAGAGGAAAGGAGCCAAACCATAAGAGACTCTTAAAAACTGAGAATAAACTGAGGGTTGATGGGGGCTGGGAGGGAGGGGACAGTGGGTGATGGGTATTGAGGAGGGCACCTGTTGGGATGAGCACTGGGTGTTGTATGGAAACCAATTTGACAATAAATTCCATATTAAAAAAAAAAAAAGAAAGTAATATGCCTTAGAAAATGAAAACTCCAGCACTGACAGGATATAGTTACAAATCACATCTATGATAATGGATTTGCATCCATGTGATAATTAATTTTATGTGTCAACTTTGACCGGATTAAAGGATGCCCAGACAGTTGATAAAACATTATTACTGGGTATGTCTGTGTGGGTGTTTACAGAATAGATTCAGTATCTGAATCAGTACACTTACACTGAATAAAAAAGATATATCCATACTAATGTGAGCTAGCCTCATACAATCTGCTAAAAGCTTGAATAGAACAAAAAGATGATGAAGGCAAAGTTCTCTTTATCTGCCTGAGCTGAGATGTTATGCTCTCCTCCTTTCAGACACTGGGGACCCTGCTTCCTGGATCCCTGACTCCAGGACTTACATCAGCAGCTCCCCTGTTTTAGGACCTTCAGCATTGGTCTGCTAGTTACACCATCAGCTCCCCTGGTTCTCAGGCCTTCTGATCCAGCCCAATTTATACCATTGACTTTCCCAGTTTTTTAGCCTACAATTGGCAGATTATGAGACTTTTCAGCCTTTAAAACTGTGAGCCAATTTTTATAATAAATCTCTTATCTACATCTATCTATCCTAACCTATCCTATCCTATCCTACTGGTTCTATTTTTCTGAGGAACCCTGATTAATACAATCCAGAATATATAAAAATTAACACAATTAAAAATAAGAAAACTTTAAAATCCAATAGGAAAATGAATAAGCACTTTACCAAAGAAGAAATATGATTGGAAAATAAGTATAAGAAACAATTCTCAACATCATTTACCACAAGGGGAAATGAACCTTAAAACTACAAAGAAATAAAAAAAAAAAAACCTCACTAAAAAGTCCATGATTAAAAATCTTGAAAATGCCAATTATGTGAGAAGATTTGGAAAACTAAAACTCTCATACTTTGCTTGTGGGAATGCAAAATACTACATTTACTTGGAAAATAATTTAGCAGTTTCTCATAAGGCTAAACATAAATTCACTGTAAGATCCAGCAATACTACCTCTGGGTGTTTAGCCCATAAAAATGAAAACATATCCACACAAAATATTACATGTGAGTGTTCAAAACAGCTTTATTCCAAATAGCTCCAAACTGGAAGCATCCCAAAATGTCCATCAACTTCTGAGTAGAAGGATTACACAAAATTTGTGGTAAATATATAAATGGAATGATTCTCAGCAGTACAATTAACCATGGATTTAAAACAAACACTATAGTGAATTTGTAAAAGACACACTAAGTGAAATAAGTCAGACTCATGTTACATATAGTATGATTTTATTTATATGAAATTCCAAAAAAAAAAAAAAAAGAAGGAAAGAAAAGAAAAGAAAAGAAAAACAAAACAAAACTATAAAGACAGAAAATAGATTAGTAGTTTCCAGGGTCCAGAATTTGGGGTTTAAGGATTAAATGCAAAGCAGCTCAGGGGAAAGTTTGGTTGTGGTAGAAATATTATATATCATGACTATCCAGTGGTTACATGATTATATAAATTTATAAAGCTTAGTAAACTATAGACGTAAAATGAGTGATTTTTATGCAGCTAATTTCTAAAAGAACTTTATTATTTTAAAGAGATTGAGATTCATGGAAAAAATGAGAGAAAGTTACAGATTTCCCATATATTCCCTGCTCCTACATATGAGTACCTTCCCACATTACCAAAATCCCCCATGAGAGTGGTACATTTGTTACAATTGACGACCCTATGTTGACACATCATAATCATCCAAAGTCCATAGTTTATATTACTGTTCACTCTAGGTATTATATATTCTGTAAGATGTTTTATACATACTGGCTCTGACACAGGAGACCAAAGAGTATAGAGAAATAAATTCTTACTCTGGACATCTAAGATGCTAAATTTAAGGCATTATGTCTCAAAGAATAGAAAAAGCAAGATCAATTCATGCTCAGACAGGGGAAATTTTTACATAATCAGGGGGAGGAGCTGAAATATGGAAATAAGGCAAGAAACTATATCCTTAAGAAAGATTTTCCCTGGTATTAGTCACTCTATGATGATTGGGCCAAATTCCAGAAGAGAGAACAAAAATCTTGACTAGTTTGGTGTGGTAGGCTAATTAATGTCCTTCCCAAATATGCCCCCATTCTAATTCCTGGAGCCTGTGAATATGTCATTTTACATTGTTAAAGAGGCTTTGTTGATGTGATTAAGGATTTTAAGACTGGGGATATTATCTTGGATTATCTGGATGAACCAAATGCAATCCAAAGGATCCTCATAAGGGGGAGGCAGGAGGATCAGTCAGAAATAGATGTGACAATGGAAATAAGGATTGGAGTGATTTGAAAATGGCCATGAGCCAAGGAATGCAGATGATTTCTTGAATTTGAAAAAAGCAGCATAATAGATTCACCTCTGAGCCTCCAGAAACAACTCAGCCCTGGGGCATCTGGGTGGCTCCTTCAGCTCAGGTCCTGATCTCAGGGTCATGAGATCCAGCCTCTGTATCTGGCTCTGCCCTGGGCATGGAGCCTGCTTAAGATTCTCTCTCCCTCTATTCCTCCCCTCTACCTCTCTGAAAGAAAAGAATAGAAAAGAAAAGAAGACAAAAGAAAATAAAAGAAAAGAAAAGAAAAGAAAAGAGAAAAGAAAGAGAGAGAGGGAGGGACAGAGGGAGGAAGGAAGGAAGGAAGGAAGGAAGGAAGGAAGGAAGGAAGGAACTCAGCCCTATAGACATTTTGGTTTGTTTTCTGACCACCAAAATGGTAAGAGAATGAATTTATGTTTTTTTAAGCCACTAAATTTGTCATAATTTGTTATATGAGCAATAAAGGCTAATTCATTTGGCAAAGACAAGCTCTACCCTGATTCTAAGTAGAACCTGTCAAAGAGATAAGAGCTTAGAAATTCCCCATAAACTGGCTTGGGGAGTGTAAAGTAGAGTAGAAAACTATAATTACAGAAACACAGTGCTCTGAGATTGTTTTTGCCACCTGGCTGTATGGATGCTAATAAGAGAAAATAAGTTTAATTATAGATAAAGAAATGACACATTCTTTAAACAGCATTTTCATCCCTACTAGTCAGACTTATTCTTGGGATGGGTTAATTTAAGTATGAATTTGGAGAAAATAGATTCTTTAACTTTGTCTTAAACAGCTCATTGTTAGCTTTCTTTCAGACATTAAAAACAAAAATGTTGAAATATTGAAACTGAAACAGGCTTTTCCAATAGTGAAAGTTTCATCTCTCATCAGTAGACTAGGGTAACTTAGTACATTTTGGTAAATAAGACACTTAAAGTTTGCCATTCAATTTCAAATTAAGAGAAAAATCCCCATGAGTTCCTGGAGTGTCTTGTTAAGATTAAATCTTCAGTGGCTGTATTTGCCCATTACTGTGTTATAGAAAGCATAATATTGTTTGCTATTAGTAAAGTGGAAATTTCTAACCCAATGTACACAAAACAGCTATAAATAACAATCCTCCTTGATTCAGGACCAGAAACCAATCAATATACATAACTATTATTAAGTAATTAGTAGCCAGTTTAATTTAACTTTTATAAAATCTATATAACATAATATATGAAATACTTATTATGAATGTCTGAATGCCTTTTTATTCCCATCATTGATAGGATATGATATCCAAATCACCAGAAACTTACCTTCATTATTTATATTTTAAGCTTTAATTTCAACTTTCTATATAAAACATTTTATATCCTGTCAAATAAAGGTGAGGCAAATATATGAGGGAAGATTATCTACAAAAGCAGAAATGGGTAGGAGAGGTTTTTAGCACCTCTGAAACAATAATGCTATATCATTTGTTATTTATCCTAATATTTGTTAATTTATCCTTTCCCCACCACCAGAAAACCTATAGTATATATTCTACCAAAAAAATGACATTCATATTTTTAAAACAAAATCGTAAATCCTCCAATGGTTTTCCAGTTAGTGAGATTCTAAATTACTTGCTCCCTGCCTGAAATCTACCTCATCTGGTAGTACTTGATTAGTTTTCTAAACTTTAGCCACACTGAACTTCTATCTACTAATTTTTAACTCATAGTTAAATTTGTCAAGTTCCCTGTATTGGATGACACTACATATACCAACAAATATATTCTATATTGGGAGAAGAGTTTTGAAGTATATAATATATATATTATATATTACAAATATACAAATTACAAATTATAATTACAATACACAATTGTATATTACAAATATACAAATTACAAATACAAATATAACAGTAGCAATTATTTATTTTATTTTGCTTAAAACATTATAAAATAACATTCTGCCAATATCTTACAATTTGGTGGTATTCTTTCACTGAGGGTACTATTTTCTTAACATAATCATATTCCTATGGAAAAGAATAATTTAAAAATCAAGTCTGTTTTTATGTAGGAATACATACTTATACATTTGTTTTAATAATATAGACTATTAATTGATAAAGATAGAAAGCATTTCTTCTGGAATCAAAAGTTTCTGTAGATTTTAATTTAATTTTCCCAAATTTATTATCAATATGCCAAAAAATATATGAATGGGATTGTTTTATATTCTTTTTAAAATTTTTTTAATGTTTATTTTTGAAAGAAAGACAGAGAGAGAGAGAGAGAGAGAGAGAGAGAGAGAGGGGCAGAGCACGAGAAGGGGAGAGGCAGAGAGAGAGGAGACACAGAATCTGAAGCAGGTTCCAGGCTCTGAGCTGTCAGCACAGAACCCAACACAGGGCTGGAACTTAGGAAATCATGACCTGAGCCAAAGTTGGATGTTTAACCGACTGAGGCACACAGTGGCTCCTATTCTTTTTTTTTTTTTAATATTTATTTATTTTGACAGACAAATAGAGAGTGAATGGGGAAGATTCAGAGAGAGAGAGGGAGACAGAGAACCCCAAACAGGCTCCATGCTGTCAGCACAGAGCCTGATGTGGGGCTCAACTCTTCAAATGTGAGATCATGACCTGAGCCATCCAGGTGACCCTGTGTCTTATATTTCTTCAGGTATGTCTCTCTTTTTTAAAAATTTTATTTGTTTATTTTTAGAGAGAGAGAGGTGGAGAGCTAACAGGGGAGGGGCAGAGAGAGAGGGAGAGAGAAATTCCCAAGCAAGCTCCACACTGTCAGCACGGAGCCTAACACACAGGGCTTGAACTCACAAAACAGCGTGATCATGACCTGAGCCAAAATCAAGAGTAGGGCTCTTAACTGACTGAGTCACCCAGGCACCCCTCTTCAGGTATCTCTTAAAAAGTTCCCAGAAAATGTCTAATTTGTAGCTTGTAAGTAAAAAATGAAATATTGTAATAAACCTTTTTTCAGATATTTCAAGATTTTTATTCAGACTTCAAATAGTGGATATAGTGATAAATCAGAACAAAATAATATAGCCAAAATGTCCTTGTATTAATGTCCTTGTATTAACTCTTTGTGAATAAATTAAATATTTGTAGGAATCTAAATAATTTGTTTCAATCTTTTCACTTCAAACTTTCTAAAGCTTCATGGTAAATAGTCAAATATTTTAAAAATGTAATAATGGTTTAAATTTTTAAGAAGTTTAAAAGCTTTAAAAATCAGATAAATGTTAGAGACCATTATAAGACATATCAATAGAAAAAAAAGAGTAATAATCCTTCAAAAATATGAATTTTAATAAAACTTCTATTTAAATTCCCCAATCCATATCAAATCAGAGTCACAATTAACAAACTTGTTTCATTGTCCATTTGAAATAGATTTGTATAGTCAGTATAACTGATATTTAGTTAGCATTTAAACTACTCTAAATATCACTTATACATCTTTTTCAAAGTGCTATCCATTTTAAGCATGTGCCACCTGAATTAAAAGAAAAATATAAGTGGTTGATCCAATTTTAAATATTCTCCCCTGTTGCTTGTCATTTTCTTTTTGGTCTTCATACAAATTAAAACATTATTATTATATGAGAGTTTATTTGAGCACAATACTTTGAACACAATAAATAATAATAATGTCAGGAATAATTTCCATTTGGGTGAATTGCATCTGTTGTTTTCCATCATATATTTAAAGTATTTAGTACCAAACACCTCTTACAACAGAGCAAATGATTTTATAAATAAAGGTGAGATAAAACAACATAAAAATAAAGTATGGAAACCTATGAAAACATATTGAGGTATTCAGAAGTAGTCATATACCACTTCCAAATACAAAAATCAGCACCAGTGAGTGATAGGATAGAGTTTTTATCAGAAACCGTCCCGAAAGTTGAAAGTACAAATAACCACAATCTCTATGCTTAGTGTAATCATTGTGAAATCATATATATTTTAGTAAAAGTAATTTAAAAACATATAATTTAATTGTAGAGCATGCCTGGATAGAAATGAAGACAAGCAAAATCTATGTTTGAGGTCACAATAGATTCCAGATGGTCTTATTAAGTGACAGAAATATTAACTGAATGAAGGGTAATAACTATAATAAGAAGCTGAATTCTAACTTCAGATTTAAATTTCTCTTGGATGTGCTATCTTCCCTGTGGTTTTCTACTTGGAAGTCACAATTAGTTTATTATTGCTTAACAGCAGGAAGACTTCTGAAGCTCAATTTTGTGAAGGTCTGAAATTCTCTTTGATTATCCTCCAGGACCCTAGGACTATTTTAAACAACTTTGAGTTTTAATATTTTTTTCATGATTCAGTTTTACAAATTAAACTACATATTACGTGCACTAAGAATGTTCACTATCTAAGCAACTCTTCACAAGACCTTTTTGGAAGACATGTATTTTTCTGTAGCAATCTACATGGTCCCCAAGCCAAAGTGCAGATGGTGAATATGTATTACTTATGTTTGCATTTTTGCCTTTTAAAATTTCTACATCAGATAGTCTTTAAAATGGTACACAAGCCATATGCAGAGTTTGAAATACAAGTACTAATGGAGCTTGTCACTACTACCCCTAACATAAAATATAAATCACCGGTTTTAACAGGAGTCTCAATGTTGCATATGAATCATAGCAGACAATTTTTTGTTTGAGCTTATGCACTATACTGTTAAGTGATGGTCAGGATTATGTGTCAACTTAGGTAGTCCATAGAACTGCTATTTAAGGTATTTTGTAGATGTAGTTAACATCTACAATCAGTGACTTTTAGCAAAGGTTATCCTCAATAATGTGAGTGGTCTCATCAAATCGATTGAAAACCTTAGGAACAAAACCTGAGTTTTCTCAGAGAAGAAATCCTTCCTGAGCTTCCAGCCTACCTGCCAGGCCTACAATTTTAAGGTCAAGAATGGAACATCAGCCTTCTCTGGGTTTTGGCTTTCAGCCTGCCCAACAGGTTTTGGACTTGCTGTGCCTTAGAACTGCATGAGTCAATTCCTTAAAATAAATCTCTCTTCTAGTTCTCTCTCACCAATCCTCTCTCCCAAGTTATATATCCTGTTGTATTATACATATACACATTACACATTATAATTCTTTATGTATGTTTATACATATATTTATATCTTTATAACAAAATACATACATACATATATATATATATATATATATATATATATATATATATATATATTTACCATTTATATATATCCTGTATTTAATTTCATATCTACATATATATGTTTCTCTGGAGACCCCTAACATAATCAAGCAACTACTAAACTGTTCTCTATTTCCATTGTTTTATAATTTTATCATTTCAAGAATGTTCTATGAATGGAATCATCCCATAAACCTTTGAATTTTTGGCAGCTTTTTGTTTTTTGTTGTTTTTGCTTTTTTACTCATTACAATTATCTGGAGATTCAGCTTGTTATGCCTATCAATACTTTCTTCTTTTTTATTGCTAAATAGTATTCCATGGTATAGGAATACCACAGTTTATCAACTTATCCACTTAAGGACATCTGAGTTATTTTCCATTTAAGAATATAATGAATAAATTAGTTATGGACATTATGCTACAAGTATTTGTGTGAGTATGAATCATTATTTCTTTGAGATAAATGCTTAAGCCTCCAACTGCTGGCTCATGGGGTAGTTGTATGTTTAGTTGAGTAATAAACTGTTTACTTGTTTTCCAGACTAGACATATCATTTTACATTCCCATGATCAATATAAAAGTGGTTGGGTTTCTCAGTATCTTCACCAGTGCTTGGGATTGTCACTATTTTCTTCAGTTTTATTTTAGCTATTTTTAGCCATCCTGATCAGTTTGTAGTGCTGTCAGAATTTAGATGTAATTTTCATTTTTTCTAAATTTCTAATGATGATGAACATCTGTTTATGTTCTTATTTGTCATCCCTATGCCTTTGCAAATGAGGTAGGCAGATTCCATCCACTTTCTCTTTTTCAAAATTATTTTTTATTTTTTTTATTTTTTATTTTTTAAATTTACATCCAAATTAGCATATAGTGAAACAATGATTTCAGGAGTAGATTCCTTAATGCCCCTTACCCATTTAGTCCATCCCCCCTCCCACAACCCCTCCAGCAACCCTCAGTTTGTTCTCCATATTTATGAGTCTCTTCTGTTTTGTCCCCTTCCCTGTTTTTATATTATTTTTGTTTCCCTTCCCTTATGTTCACCTGTTTTGTCTCTTAAAGTCCTCATATGAGCGAGGTGATATGATTTTTGTCTTTCTCTGACTAATTTCACTTAGCATAATACCCTCCGGTTCCATCCACGTAGTTGCAAATGGCAAGATTTCATTCTTTTTGATTGCTGATATACAATCCATTATATATATACACCATATCTTTTTTATCCATTTTAATTAGTCTAGTTCTTCTATTCTCCATATAAATTCTGGAATGATCTTGTCTACTCTATAAAGTATCTGGCTGGGATTTTGATAGTAATTTCAGGAAATTTATATGTGAATTTGGAGAAAATTGACATATTTACTATGTTGAATCTTCCAATCCTTGAGCACAGTCCACATTTCCATTTATTTAGATTTTCTTTGGTTTCTCTCATCAAAATATTTTGGTTTCAGCATGTTTTATTAGATTTACAAGTAATTTTTTAAAGTTTTTTTAAACGTTTATTTAATTTTTAGAGAGAAACAGAGCATGAGTGGGGTAGGGGCTGAGAGAGAGGGAGACAGAATCTGAAGCAGGCTTCAGGCTCTGAACTGACCCTGATGTGGGGCTTGAACCCAAAAACTGCGAGATCATGACCTGACCTAAAGTCGGATACTTAACTGACTGAGCCACCCAGGCTTCCCATAACTAGTTTTTATGATAATACTTTTTTTGGATAGTATTTTTTGATAGTATTTTACCTTTTTAAAGTTTATTTATTTATTTTGAGACAGAGAGAGAGCAAGCACAAAGAGGGGCAGAGAGAGAGGGACACATAGAATCCCAAGTAGGCTCTGCATTGTCAGTACAGACAGAGCCTGGGTGGGGCTCAAACCCAGGAACCATGAGATCATGACCTGAGCTGAAATCAAGAATTGGACGCTTAACCACTGAGCCCCTGAGGTACCCCGGTAGATAGTATTTTAATTTCACTTTTCATGTCCATGTGTTTATTGCTAGTATTTTGAAATATGATTGGTTTTGTATGTTGTTTTTTTGTACCCTGAAACCTTACTAAACACTTAGTAAATTTAGGATTTTAAACAGATTTCTTGAAGATAGTCTACATAGGCAATCATTTCAATTGTAAATATACGCAGTGTTATCTCCTCCTTTTCAATCTGTATACATTTTACATCTTTTTTTCTCCTTATTTCACTCAG
The DNA here is from genome assembly GCF_018350215.1 of Panthera leo. NCBI lineage: Eukaryota > Metazoa > Chordata > Mammalia > Carnivora > Felidae > Panthera > Panthera leo. The sequence goes on along the minus strand of NC_056695.1, from coordinate 56,132,996 downwards.
CACTACATGTAATAAAAATGGAGGCAGTAGTCATCCTTGCCTTGTTTCTGATCTTAGGAAAAAAAACTTCAGGCTTTTGCCGTTAAGTGTAATGCTAAGTGTAATGTTTTTTGTTGTTTTTTTTCCTAGATGGTCTTTACAAAGTAGAAGAAGTTCTTTCTATTCTTTTTTTTTTTTTAATTTTAATGCTTATTTATTTTAGAGAGAGATAGTGCAAGCGGTGGAGAGGCAGAGAGAGAGGGGGACAGAGGATCCAAAGCAGGCTCTGCGCTGACAGGAGAGAGTCCAATGCAGGGCTGGAACTCACAAACCATGATCATGACCTGAGCTGATGTCAGCGGTTTAAGTGATTGAGCCACCCAGGTCCCTCTCTCTATTCTTCATTGTTTATGATTTTATCATGAATGGTTGTCAATTTTTTGTCACATGCATTCTTTACCAATTAATATGACTATGTGCTTTTTCTCCTTTTGGCTGTCAATGTAGATTACATTGATTTTTGAATACTGAATCAATCTTGCATACCTGGAATAAACTCCACTTAGCATTCTGTATAATTCTTTGTATATATTACTGAATTATATTTGTTAATATTTGTTATGAATATTTCTGTCTATGTATGTACATTTTTTGTTTGTTTTCTATACTGTCTTTGTCAGGTTTTGGTATCAGGGAATATATTAACTTCATAAAAATAATTTATACATATCTGTTTTGCTTCCATTTTCTGGAAGAGATTGTGTAGTACTGGTGTTCATTCTTCCTTAAGTATTTGGTAGAATTACCTAGTGAAAACCTCTGGGCCTGGATAGATTTTTGGGGTAAAGAAAGAATATTAGAAATCATAAGTAACTGGCAAATATACTATTTTATCCTATTATTTAAAAAATATTTTTCAGTTAAAAGCAAAAAAACATATAGCATTGCATGATGGGGTCTTCATACAGATAGATAGATAGATAGATAGATAGATAGATAGATAGATAGTATATTCAGCCATATACATTATATATATATACATATATATGTGTGTGTGTGTGTGTGTGTATTACTCAGCCATAAAAAGAATGAAATCTTGCATTTAAAACAGCATGGATGTGGGGCACCTGGGTGGCTCAGTTGGTTAAACATCCAATGTCAGCTCAGGTCATGATCTCATGGTCTGTGGGTTCAAGCCTTGTATTGGCTCTGTGCTAACAGCCCAGAGTCTGGAGCCTGCTTCAGATTCTGTGTCTCCCTCTCTCTCTGTTCCTCCCCTGCTCAAGCTCTGTCTCTCTCTCAGAAATAAACAAACATTTAAAAAAATTAAAAATAAATAAATAAATAAATAAATAAATAAATAAATAAATAAATAAAACAGCATGGATGTAACTAGAGTGTATTATGCCAGGCAAAATAAGTCAGAGAAAGACAAATACCATGTCATTACATTCATATGTGGAATTGAAGAAAAAAAACAAATGAACATGGGGGGGAAAAGACAGAAGCAAACCATAAAACAGACTATTAACTATAGAGAACAAACAGGGTTGACGGAGGTAGTTAGGAGGGGGCTGGGTTAAATGGGTGACTGGTATTAAGGAGAACACTTCTTGTGATGAACCCTGGGTATTAAATGTAAGTGATGAATCACTAAATTCTACACCTGAACCCAATTTTACCACATATGTTAACTAATTAGAATTTAAATAAAAAGTTGAAATTAAAAAACAAATAAACAACAAAAGAATATTTCATCAAAAGGGAGGTAAAAGGACACATTGTGCTAAGATTTCTACATTTCATTTGAAGTGGTAAAAGCTTCAGTTTTTATATTACAGTCCCTATAACAACAACTGGAAACCACTATATGTAGATATATAGACAAGAACACAGTATGTAAACTAAAATAGAATAATAAATATTATAAAGTAATCAAAATATAAAATTAGAAATAAGTGAAAAACAGAAGCAACAAAACAAAATGGTACATTTGATTTATGGTACCAATATCAAAAATTACATTAAGTCATCTAAACACACAAATTAAAAGACAGACACTGTCAGTCTATGTAAAATATGGCCAAACTCTTGGTGGTTTAAAGATTATTTATGATCCCATTTTTCTTAATTTTTCCCGTAGGTTTTCCGTGTTACATAAACTACATTGTTTTATACACTGTTTTACTGTTTCCCTGCAAGCATTGCTTTTAAAACTGTAAAGATTATTCCTAAGGAGATATTTGCATGACAAAAAATTAAGGGTTTTCTAATTAAACCATAATTTTGAAACATGTAAAGAAAAAAGGAAGGAAAAGAAGAGAGGGAGAGAGGGAGGATGCAAGAGAGGGAGGGAGATAGAAATAAGTATAGACATATGGAAAAAGAAGGAAGGTAGAAAAAAGGAGAGAAAAATAGGAAAGTTTAATCACTATTTTGATAGCTTTTCGATTACTTTCAGACATTTATTTTTAGCTGATCGAGATTTCTATTTTTAGATAATGAATATTCTTCTTCTTTCTCTTTAGAAAATAGAACCCTTTCCATCTCTTATGTCAGTAAGGAAAACAAAAAATACACAGAACATATTTTTTCATCACTTAGAAAGTAAAGCGACAATATAGAAGTGTAGTGTCCTTTGTGTAAAGAATTTGAGGGGCAATTATTTTAGAACAATTTTGCTGTAAATTAAGGTTCCTAGTCTTTCTTCATCTGATAATATTTCTATGCTCTCATTCCTGGAAAATATTTTAACCAGATACAGAATTGACTGTTTTTTTCTTTAAGCATTCTAAAGATGTTGTGTCATTTCCTCCTGGCCTCCATAGTTACTGATGAGCAATCTTCTGTTGCTTAAATCACTACTCCAAGTAAACAGTCATATTTCTCTAGCTGTTTTCAAGATTTTGCATTGTCTCTAGTTTTTTTGTTTTTTTGTCTTTTTAAAAGTAGTTTATGCTGTGTTTGTGTGTGGATTCCTTTGGTTTTGTTCTACATGGGGTTCACTGACCTGGGAGTTGCCATACTTGTTGGTTCACTTCTCAGATTATTTGGTGTGCTGTTTATGATGGGATCCACATATGTGCAGCTCATGGTGAACCCCAGAGTTTATTTTTTAAAACTGAATGAGTTTATTTTCAGGGTTCTTCTCTGAGATCTCCAAGGTCATTTCTGTTTCTTGTGACCCCCTTTTCAATTATACGGCCAGAAAGTGAAATCTTTAGTCTCCTCACTCTTTATGAACTTATGTGACCTTGATCTCTCATCTGGGGCCAAGTAGCATGAAAACCAGAAAAAATTCACTGCATTATTACTAGCAAATAAATTATGCTGGTAAAATACAAACAACCAAAATACTCAAGAACTCTTTACTTTTTCCTCTATTTACATTTCTGATAAACTTTTAGTTATCCATCCTTGAAGGATATATCTAAAACACTCTAATTTATTTAACTCAATATTTCTCCCCAAATCTAGCTGCTATATGATATATGGCAACTTACTATATATTAAATATACAAATTATGTTTCTATTGTTATAGTGTAGACTAACACTTATAGTGGATTATTGCAAACCTAAACTACTTTGACACTGATATAGTATGATAAAATTCTAGAATCTTTGGCATAGTAACTAAGCTATATGTATGATAAATTTTTTGGAAAGAGTTGATTTGGAACTCGAGCTCTATCTTTAAACATTAGAATTTTTGAAGACTATACAAATGGTGAGTAGATGAGGGAGGGTAGCAAATAAAATATTCTAAGAACAGCGAGTAGCATATTCAAAGGTACAGAGCCTTAAAAGAAAACCAGGAACTTGCAATCCTTATGGGAAATCCTTAATGATTTTGTTGAATGTTAGTGGGAAGGGGCTGTGGTTAAAAACTTCATAGGATTCTGGTCTTTATTCTCCAGCGTAGGTGTGATTATCACCTTTTCTATTATCTCAAGGCTTTTGTACTTTTTGTTTCCTCTGTCTTGACCACTATTAATGTCTCTGAGATTTGGGGGCTAATTTCTTCTCACCATTCAAGTCTTTCAATTATGACCTATTGAGTAGGGTTTTCCCTGACACCCCCATCTAAAGGAATTTTCATTCTCATCATTTCATCTTAATATATTACTTTTACAACACTTTCCCCTATTTTAAATTAACTTACTCATGTAATAATAGATTTTTTGTCTTTTCTCATTTGTAAAATGTGCATAATATGGGAGGGAGACCCTTGCCTAACTCAAATTCTAGATCCCTAATCACCTAAAAAAATTCTAGCACATTATATTCTATGAAAAATAGATCGATAAATGAATATTATATAAATACATAAGTAAATTATGAGGTGCCTTGTATATCCTATTAAGGAGTCTGGAATATTCATTTTTGTGAATTGGCAAGTGATCAAAATAATTGAAATGGCTATTGAAATATAAAGTTATTTTGTAGATGATTACTTTAGCAGTGTGGAGCATGCAATAGAAAGAGCAAGTGTATGGTCAGGGAAGTATAAGAGATGTTGCTTATACATATTTTCACAATACCTGAAACATAGTTGTTTCTCTATAATCGTTAGTTGTTTTTATTAATATCTCAAGATAGCAAAATAGACTTTGCTTAAGCATTTGCATAGATAGAATTTTCTCTGGAGAAGTAGTAACATTTGTCATAGCTAATTATTTGTCATTAATTAAATTGCCTTTAAGGGCATTTCCCAAAATGATGTGTCTTGGGACACCAAAGCTCTGGGGCAAAACTAGAGTTTAAATCAATTTTTTAAAATTCCGGTGGTTAAATATATTACTAAAATATTGGTTTGAACAAAGATAAGCTGCTTTCTTAAAACTGACCATTATGGGTACTTTATATGCTAATATTTAATGTAAATCTTTAGAAAGTGTTGCTTTATGGAGAATTTCTTAAACTCCTTTGGCCATTAACTCTTTCTCTACTGTTGACTGGTTATTACATGATCATTCTGAGGGACACCAGCAGTAGCTGGAGAAATGCTGCTTCAGAATTTTAAGTGTTTACATTTGGCTAGCATTGTAAATCTTGGTTTCACCTTTTAGGAGAAAAAACGGTTTTCAGGACTACTGGAAATTTTGGTGTGAGGTTTGTTTCACCTTTTTCAAGTTTATTTATTTATTTTGAGAGAGACAAAGACAGTGCAAGTGGCAGAAGGGCAGAGAGAAAGGGAGAGAGAAAGAATCCCAAGCAGGCTTTGCACTTCCAGCACAGAACCCGACATGGGGTTTGAACCCATGAAACCGTGAGATCATGACCTGAGCCACAATGAAGAGATGGACTCTTAACTGACTGAGCCACCCAGATGCCCCTCATCTTTTTCAGTCTTGATGTAATTTTATCACTGCTTTATAAAAGCTAACATAACATTCATTATTATAATAGTACACTAGAACATTCGAAAAAATATCACACAAACTGATTTTCTTGTTTTTTAAAAGTGTTCAACCAAAATTTTGGTAGTATTTTTTAAATTTCATTACATAGGCTTTTGTTTCATTGCTACTCAACACTACTCAACATTTCTTCTCCTTTTACAACTGCTTCTCAATCTAGGAAATATATCTTAATAATCATTAGTGAAACCTACCTGATTTATATTGAAAATTGAATTTTCAATGCCAATAAAAATCAAGTATAAGACAAATTCAATTAATTTTTAAACTTTTATTCAAATGTGTGACCATCATTGTAGACTCTTCTATTTAAATTTAGTGGAATAATTAATTAACCCATTCGCAGAAATATAATACTATAATGCAAGGAATATAGGAATGGAAGAGATGCAAGGGAACTTAGGTATCTAACTTTAAAGACATCTTTTTGATCAATGCTTGATGAGAAATATTTTCAACTATACAGTTTATCTCTCTATTAAACATTTCTTCAGAGGTGTCTGGGCGACTTAGTCTGTTAAGCGGCCTACTCTTGATTTTGGCTCAAGTCATGATCTTCTGATTCATGGGATGGAGCTCATATTGGGCTCTGTGCTAACAGTGTGGACCCTGCTTGGGATTCTCTCTCTCTCTCTCTCTCTCTCTCTCTCTCTCTCTCTCTCTGCTCCCCCTCTCAAAGTAAGTTAAAAAGAGCATTTCTTCAGAAAGAAGATTTATTTGTTTTATATATTTTATGTAACGTATGGAATAAATTAGGCTAAAATAGAGTTAAACTCATTAAATATAAAGTTCAATACTTCCTCTATTTTTGTGAGATAACACTGAGTCCATTACAAACAAAAGGTAAATAAAATATAAAGAGTAGACAAAAACACTGAATCAAAAAAGATACATGCACGTCTACATTTATTGAAGAATTTTTGTAATAGCCAAGATATAGAAGCAACCCAGTATCCATTCAATAGGTGAATGGATAAAGATGTGGTGTTTATGTGCACGCACACACACACACACACACACACACACACACCTCTCACTGGAATATTATTCAGCCATAAAAAAGAATGAGATCTTATCATTTGCAACAACATGGATGGACATAGGTGAGAGTGTTATGCTAAGTAAAATTAGTCAGACAGATGAAGACAAATACCAATGATTTCACTTATCTGTGGAATCTAAATAAACAAATAAATAATCAAACACATAAAAAGCAGAAATAGACCCATAAATACAGATAACAAGGGATGATTGAAAGAACAGAAGGTTGTGGGGGGATGAGCAAAAAGGGGGAAGGGGAGATACAGGCTTCCAGTTATGGAATGAATAAGTCACAGGAATAAAAGGTACAGCACGGGGACAGAAGTACTGTATGGTGAAAGATTGCAGCTACACTTGTAGTGACTTTGTCAAATAAAAATATACACCTGAAACTAATATAACATTGTATGCCAACTATATTTCAATTTTTTTAAGTAAAACTTTTCATATTTAACAAGCTAAGTATACATTATTTAGTTATTAAATTATATAAATAACTACAATGTAAATTAGAAAGGGATAATTACAGCAAATGGTTATTAATAAAGTATAAGATAATTCAGAGGAGGAATAAATTACTGTTTTCTCACAAGATCTTAAAAGACATTGCAGGGGAAATGGTGTATATATAGTTAACATTCCAAAAGAAAGAAATAATTTAGCCTTTTAATTTTTTCTTTTACCTACTTTCCTATCTACTTACCTAGTTAGATATGAGGTTTAAATATAGAATTGTACCCTTTATAGTCACTAAATAGTAAGAGAGTGATACATCTGTTAAACTCTCAAAGGCTCAAGTAATTTTATTTAAAACTTTTTGATTGAAAACCAATGCCAATGTTTTACACCTAGATTTACCTTTATCACCATCACTTTAGAGGACAGATTTCTTTCGGTACATTTTTTCGAGTGAAAATGATACATTCAGTGCAGATAGTGTCCATCTTTTAAGGTGAAGATTTGAGTCTTCAAGTAGTTTAGAATATACTGTAATCTCAGATATATAACACGAAAATTAAATAGCTAATAATAATGATATCTCTCACCAAATGGCACCAGTATGAAAAACTTAACTCAGGCATGATTTTTATCTAAGAATGATTTTTCTCTATGTAGGAAGAATATCTTCTTGGCAAAGTGGACATTTTCCAGAAAGCACAAATGGTATATTAAAAAAAAAAAATACAACATAATCAGATACCAGATCAAAAGATATAAACTTACGGATTAATAAAGACAATAGTGACAGTTTTATTTTCTACATCTATATGCTAAATATACAATCTGAAATATTGAATATTCATTATCTCTTTGCTCCTTTTTTAAATTATCAAATAGGAACCAGATTAAAGTGCTAACTTTGTACTGTATATTAAATATCTACTGAACAAAATGGTAAAGACTGATAGAGAATTACATTGTAGTATGGATTAATATTTTAATCTCAGTTATAAAAGATAAATCCTTGTGTGTTTACTTTAATTATTATAAGTAGTTTAAATTAATTGAAATGTACTTAAAGATTTATATACACTATAGCTAAGATCTTAAAGTAATTTTAATTAGCAGCCTCCATCATAAAAACAATATTTATTTATTTTCCTTTATTATGGTAAAGACTGGTCTGGTTGTTTCAAGATTAACTAGGACATATGAATTCCTATTTATATGGTTTCTTTTTTCTTCAGTTTTTCTTGGCTTTTCTTTTTTATACACATTTCGTATAAAATGTCCATGTTAAATAACTATATTATATTATACTTTCTCCTGCATACATTCCTTTTAAATTACAGAAGCTATTTGTAGGGAAAAATTTGCATGTCAGAAAACAATCATTTCTCAAAATAATAGCTAGAAAAACTGCCTGACCTAATATGCAAATATTTCTGAGAAAGCAAGGGGTGTTCAGGATGTCTTGAGCTCAGTTTTATCCTAAGAAAGGAGTTTGGGTTATTAAAACATCTGAATGTGAATTTAAACATATTTAGAAGATTGAAAATTTTTGCATATCAAGTCAGATAGTTATTTTAAACAGTGCTTACTAAGGAATTGAACATAATTTTATTCCATTATGTTATACTCTAGTCTGCATTTTGGAAATATCTGCCATAAATTTGTAACTCTGGAGAAAAATTCCATAATTTACCAAGTCCTTGGAGCTGATAATGCCTTTTTTGTTTAAGAAATAAATTTACTTTTCAGTTGAAGCTGGAATAACAATTACAATTTTATGAACTTATTTCAAGCTCTAGGATGTGGATATAAGATATGTATAACATATGTATAACATACACATGCATACCCTCCTATATGTATAGCTGCATATATGCATAGATTATATATATATACATCCATATATATGTGTGTATTCATATGTGTATTCAATTTATTATTTATATTTATTTATATTTTGGGTAATATGTTAGATACTATAGGCACAAAAGTGATCATTTTAACCTTGCAGATAAAGAAGATTTTTACCTCTTTGCAGAAAGCATAATTCTGGAAGCTTTATGATTGACATGTGTAACATATGATTGAAAATCCAGATCTCATGAAAGAGGGTTTTGCCTTTAAAGCTTTTTAAAAAGTAAGATGATCACATGGCTTAAGCTTGCTTTCTATATATTATTCCACTTCTCTGAAAATTCCTTCAATATGTATAGTTCCTCTACTTAAAATTAAATGACCATGTGATCCAGGACAGTTTACTGTTATGAAGGCAAAACTAGCGCCAGAGTCATTTCCCTAATTTTACAAATGCACAAAATGAGTGACATATGGTTACATATTTTGATACTTGTAGCTTCAAATAAAAGAAAATCCAACTTCAAATGGAATTTTATCCTCACACATTTATAATTGTAGCAGTAACAATGGCTCCAGAATTGTCTTATTTAACAGATCACCGGATGCTATCCATGACCCAGTTTCATTCTCTTTCCATTCTGCTGTCTTAAGTCCTGGCTTTATATCAAGAGAACTATAGCACTTTCGGAATTCATAACAAGCTCGACACTATCCAGAGAGACAACAGAAAATGTGTCTTTCTTTGAGACTCTCTTGCATCTCATTGGCCAAAACCTGATTATCTGTCTATCTCTGAACCAATTACTGTCATGGCAAATGAAAATACTCTTGGAAAAATGAAACACCCTGCTGAAACTGGGTTAGAACTCCCCCTAAGGCACAGGGCTGAAGACAGGAAGGTTAGATATCTGAAAAAAATAGGTTTCTACTGTGGAAAAGGGGAGAATAAATGTTGTGTAGACAACTTCCAAAGTCCACTACTGAAAGATACTTGAGGGGGCAGTACAAGTGAATTACAGTGATACAATTGTTAATGGGTTCAGTCATTATGTATCTTAAGGCACACAGAGATAATTTGAAGAGATAACTGTGATCATCTATTAAATACATGTGGCAGGATATAAGTCACACAGTGAAAATCATAAAATGAATACTGTATTTTATAAAGGTCATCAGATAGCTAAAAATCTGAAGTAGAGTTTTACAGATATTATGAAAGTGCTTAGTAACTAATTGATTTTTGTTTTCTTGCATGAAAGGATACTTTATACATTGTTTCAGTTAGCACACCTTCCCAAGAGCAAAAAACATCTTCGTGTATTGTAGACACTAGAAAGTGGAATCCATTTTAAAAACAAATAGCATAAAGTAAATGTTATATGATCCTAATAAATGTGAAATCTCTGGAAGAAGAAATAAATCTAGAGGTAGGGAAAATATTATACATAGGCACATAATTTACTTTCTAAGAAATAAATTAGTAACCTATGTTTTTCAACAGATCTACTCATTCTCTTATTCCATCTCTATGCACACAGTTCATATCTATTATGGAATCAGATAAGCAGGATCTTGTATATCAACTCTCCTGGCTTCATTTTCTATCAAATGAACTCTAGAAGTATCACATAATCTCCTCTATATAAAAATCCAAGAATTTGCACAAGTCTGGCATTATATGCATTGATTTCCATATGGTTTCAACATTTCCTTTGGGTGACTTTCTGATTACATTACAGTTCAGCCATGATGAGACAATTGTCATGATTGATTCTTCTGATATCTTATCGATTACTATCATTTAGATGTCAGGGCATAACATTTCTGTTGATAATTTGCTGTTCCTGGTTGTATCTAGTGCTGATAAAATGATGCAAGACATTCTTGCAAAATGTACTTTCTATACTACTTAGTTGAAATATTTCTTTGAATAATTTTTGTCTATCAATTTTCAAAATATGCACTCTTTCTCACCCAGATTCTCCTTTGTTCTCATTGAAATATGAAATAATTATTTTCTAATTTACTGTGCATTTGTGCACAATCAAAATTGTCTTTAAATTACATAATAAAATGTAGTTATCAACATAGCATGTACTTTATTCTCTGAAGCGTGTATATAAATATAGTATTTTTTCCTCACTGATCAGAAATTCAGATTTATCTAAAATCCCTACCCATCATTACCACTAACAAGATTCAGAAAGGTATATTTTCATAAAGCAAGGAAAAGTTACATACAAATGCATTATAAGGTGGAAATTTAACTTCAAATACTAACGCAAAATTCTAGAAAGTTGTATTAGACAAATGTGCAAATTAGAAATTTATCTTCCTACATAAAATCGGCCAAACATCATGGAAAAGTATGAGCCACCAGATTAATATTTTTATATATTTCATATGAAATATTAAGGATATATAAAATATAATATTTATATATTGTGCTCTAATATATATTATATATAGTATGTAATATATAATAGCCCTATATAAATATTATAATAACACAAATAGCAGATATATACAAATTTATATTTATGTCTTCTATTATTTTTTAAATTTAATGTTTATTTATTTTTGAGAGAGATAGAGAGAGACAGCATGAGTGGGGGAGGAGCAGAGAGGGAGACACAGAATCCGAAGCAGGCTCCAGGTTCTGAGCTGTCAGCACAGAAACCCATGCAGGGTTCAAACCCTCGAACCATGAGATCACGACCCAATCCAAAGTTGGACGCTTACTTGACTGAGCTGTCCAGGTGCCCCATCTATATCTTCTATTCTATGTCTATTTAAATTTCTATTTTTCTGGAGACTTCTGACTGACACATCGAAATGAAGCAGATCTGAGGGCAAAAGGATGAATGGATGAGAATGTAAGAAATTTGGGGAGCTGGAGAATATATCTTATCTTAAATGTGCTGTTGGTTTCACAGATTAACTGTCCAAAGCCATTTGTACACTTTAAATAGGTAATGTATTTATGTAAATTATTTCTTAATAAAGTTTATAAAAGAAATAAAAGAGTGACAACCCAGAAAGTAGTCACAGCTTCATAAAGAACAATCTTTCTATCATGTGAACTTTTGGGCATAAGCCATGTCCCAGTCATGAACCAATCCATGCCCTAAATTTTGATCAACGTTGGAAGTAGAAAAAGCTGAGAGAAAAGAGAAATTATTCTCTGTCTATTTTTGCCAACATGAATGAAATAAAAAGTAATTTCGAAAACTTCTACATATCCTCCTTTACCACTGGGGCACTGAATGATGAATATGGAGGAAATCCTTTGATGATCAACAAATACTCTAAGAAAGCTAGGGGAACTAAAGTCTCAGCAAACAATGCATCTCAATCTTCCATTATCAACACAAATTGCTATTTTTTTATTGGGTGTTTGCTTGATTTTTTTGAAGATTTTTTCATGAGGAAATTCAGTAATTCCCCATTCCTTGAGTTGTGGATGTCATAGTGTCCTTTATCCTCAAACATACCACAGGAGTAAAAAGTGACTCACATTGCATCAATTATAATAGCATATGTCTTCAATCATAGTAATTGCATCATTCATGGACATTCAGAGTCCACCCTTGAAATCTGATAGGTGAACTTTGGGGCTGATAGGGAATTTCTTTCTTTTTGAATATTGTTACACAACTTTTAGGTTTGGGATTGTCAGAAGTCACCATATGGAAAGATCTTCACTGACAGTGAAGCTAATTATAGAGAAATGGAAATAGGGAGAAAGGAAGAGAATAGATGATCAGAAAAAAATTTTAAAAAGGGGTGAATGGTTATTTTTTAAAATATATAATAAAAATTCCAATTATATCAATGACAATTGTAAGAATAATAACATCTAGAAATAACCTTAATGTACACATATGTTACACATCTCTGTGAAAAGAGCATAGATCTTTTTATCTGTAGCATCTAGCATAAAGTCTGATACATAGAGATGGCTCTGAAAGCAAATGTTGAATAAAAGAAGCAATTACATGGATGTTCAAAATATATTACTTACAATTGTGGGTGTGGGGGAGGGGGAAGAATGCCGTCATGATTCACGGGTACATATATTCACTTGGAAATTATTTCACTTTTTAATTTTTGGATAGCCACACGTGTAGAGACTAGGGTAACATGTTCTACTTCAATATATACTTAATCTAATGAGTATAAATTCAAACAGACATGAGTATAGCACTTTTATGGACTATCATTCTTGTAAGAAGCACAGAGATTCCCTTAATTTTTCATTCTTAAGGGAATACATTCTAAGGAATCTCAATATGCTCAAGGACAACTTGAATTATGTGTCTGGAATCTACTCTATATACAGATAAAGCAACAGACAGACCAAAATATATTTCCTTCAAATATAATTCAGTTGTCTGCACAATATTGAAAATAGCTTGGACTTCTGTATATTGGTCAATAAATATGTTTATTAGAATGGTAACTGAAATAACATAGAATTTGCCATAAAGGAATTACTATCCAAAATTTTATCAGTATAATTCATTATAACATGTGCTTGACATTTTCATTGATATAACAGATGTATATTTCTGGGTATCAGATTTTCAAGAGAGTCGAATATGCAAGCTGCAATCAAGACAATTAGGTTTGTAACCAGCATAACTGTTATCACCTAAAGGCTTTTATTTCATAAAAAAATTAAACTTCTTTAATTAAACCATTTTTTGGTTTTCATAAGTTTTTGCTTATTTCATTACACATCTAATAAAATTTTCAGACAGGCTCATGGACTCAATCAATAAATTCATTGATCAAGGTTTCTACTTTTAGTATATCTGTGTAAGTCCACAACAGTGTATTCCATCCCCTAATAACAAAGTGCTCAAGATAAGATAAAGAAAACAACCATATGAGTATTTAGAGTAGTAAACAAATGCAGGCTGATTGTGGGAGGGAGTTAATTATTGTAAGTAAAGTCAAACAGAACCCCACACCCCATTATATTCTCAGAATATGACCCTTACCTTCAGTTGCCATCACCATCTTGGACCTTCAGCATTTTTTATTTTAATTAAAAACAATCTTCCATTATTATTATTATTATTATTATTAATTATTTAAATACCTTTGGGTGATAATTGATTTTCCATGCATAATTGCAGGCATACACACATGCTTTTATTTAAGTATTAAAATGGCTTCATAAGTCTTATTCTTTATAACAGTAAATGCTGGAAGTTAAGTGACTGAGGTCACATGGAAAGGACTACTAGTACATAAGTATGTACTAGAAGAGCCCAGGCAGTCTTTTTTTTTTTTTTTTTTAATGTGAAATACACTTAATTTATAATTGACCATTTTAAACTGTATTTTCAAGTGGATTTTGGTGCATTTACACCATTGTGCTACCACCACCTGTCTCTAGTTTTAAAACTTTTTCATCATCTCAGAACAACCCATATGGTTGACTTCCCCCCAGTCTCTAAAAACCACAAATCTAAGTAATTGCCTAATCTAGGTATGTCATACAAAAGGAATCATTAAAGTGTAACCTTTGCAACTGCTTTCTTTCACTTAGCTTAATGTTTTTGAGATTAATTCCAGTTGCAGTATGTAGCAGTTTTTAATTTTTACGGCTGAGTAATATTCCATTGCATATCTATACCATAGTTTGTTTATTTACCCATCCATTGACAGACATTTGGGTTGGTTGCAACTTTGGGCTATTATGAATAATGCTGCTATAAACGTTTATGTACAAGTATCTGTGTGGGCACATATTTTTGCTTCAAAGACTTTGTCTATTAATAGTGTATGATGGAACAAATAAACTGGTAATGGGTCAGTCATTAAATGTCACTATGCTTAGATCTTGAGGAAAATTATAGTTGCCATGGTTTATAGCTAAACAGAATGACTTGACTTTTGGAGTCAGTGAATATGTGTGTAAAATATGAAGACACTTAGTTTAGAAACATGAAACTCTAGGGTTATTCACTGATACTTATTACTTGGAGAAATTGTCATTTGATTTAAGTCTCCACAGGCTATTCATTTCAAATGTATATGTGAAGTACTTTTTATGACCAGGCACCGTTTTAGGAGTTACAGATTTAAAGATGCAAGTTCTTTATTCTTGTTCTCATGAAGTCTGCATTACCAAAAAATAATAAAAACATCTAAATACAATAAAATAATTGTTTAATGGGTGTTTCTAAAAACTGCAGTGGAAGCATAAGGGAAAGAAGAACTGAGTTTGCCTAGAGGAGTTAACATTTTGCTGAGACTTAAACAACAAATAGTTTCCTAAGTAGGCAATCAACTGGAGACTTTTTCTGGTAAATTTAATAACATAAAGGCAACACGGCAAAAAAGAACACTGTTTTGAAGATCATCAGCAGTCTGTTATTGTTGAAGTATACAGAAAAGTCTAAATCATCAAGGTTCCAAAAAACCAAGCAGAGACATATAAAGTTTATTCTTTAGGTGATAAGGAATATGCAGACAGCCACAAGAAGACCTTTAGATTTCAGTCCATATTTTCCAGAGACTAACTTGAAGATCTAAAAATATCACTCTAGCAACAATGCATTAAAAGAAGGAAAGGACTGGACATAGATGCCAGGAGAGTATAAAAAGGTCATCATCTAGCTGAGAAAGCAAGATGTCCTAAAGTAAGACCTAAGCAGTGCATATATAGAAGAAATGAATATAAAAAATATTTTTAATCTAAATTAAAATGATTTAAGAATCAATTGTACCTTGGGAACAACAAATATAATACCATATGCAAGAATTTTGGTAGTGCCTTTCACTGTTCTAGAAAATACAGAAAGATAAGCAATTCTGAAGAAAGAAGATGGTCTTAGTTTGAACATATTTAATTTCTCTTTTGTGAGTGTCATCAGGGTGAATACATGTTAGGGTGGATCTGGATCTCAGAAATAGTCTAGTTTGGAAACACAAAGTTAGGAACCTGATCACATAGGTGACTGGAGAAATAGCATAATCACCGTAGAAACGATTTCAAGCCATTCCTTCGAGCCATATTCCTGCCTTTCTAATTCAAAGTATGCTTCAGGTCCTCAATTTGATATATATATTTTAAAAAGCTGCTAGAGATCAACATTACCATGAAATTCCAAGTTCAAGATAGTGGTAAAGGAAGATCCTAAACTCGCCTTCTTCCAGAGACACAGCTCCTTTTGAAATAATTCCTTCTGAAAAAGATCTGAAAACTAGCTCAACAGCTCTACCACAACAAAGGATGAAAGGACCACACTGAGACAGGTAAAAGATGTAGACACAAGGTCTCACCAAAAACCCCATACAAGTGCAGTGACCCCCCCCCTCCAATTGGGAAAGACCTCACAAATATGGAGTTTCTCCCTGAGCAACAAGAGGATTGTGCTACACATCAGGCACATCAACCCTTTAGACCTGTACCAGACAGATGAGCGCCCACAATGTTCGGCTTTGAAAACCAGTGGGGGGATATCCAAGAGAACCAAGAGGCTGTAGGAATTGAGACCAGCTCCTAAAGGCTCATACTCAGACTGGCTTAGTCAATAACACTGTATTGCAAGTTTGAAGGATGCTAAGAAAGTAAATCTTAAAAATTTCTATCACACACACACAAAAAGTAAAAAACAATTTGTAACTTTGTATGGTGACAGATGGTAACTAGACTTATTGTGGTGATCATTTCATAAATGTCTACAAATTTGCATCATTATGTTGTTCATCTGAAGCTAATATAATGTTGCATTGTCGATTATACTTCAATAAAAATTCATCATAAACAAAATTTAAAGTGAAGTATGAGCCTGGTCAAAAATAAATTCAATAATCATTAACAGAAGTTAGCAGTCAATAAGTGAAATACAAAAAAGACTGATATCCTGATATGAAATTTATATATGAAGAAAAACAATTGGGCACCACAGATGTTAAAATCAAACTCTCATAACTAATTTAAATAAATATCAGAATAGAAATAAGATGCTTATAAATTTTTATATACAATGGCATCATTTTTATAATAAAATAAACTTTGAAAACATTAATGATGTTAAGAGACTATTTAAATTATATTATATTCATAGAGTAGAATATTATGTATATGCATATAATATAGTAAATATAAAATAATTTTTATGGCTAGTAAAATATTAAAAATATTATTGTTAAAAGAAAAAATAGCAAAATAGTTATGGACATCTTGTTTCCAATTTATGTATAACTAGTAGAAATATGAATTATTTTTTTGTGCTTTCTTTTTATTTTATTTTATTATTTTTTAAATTTACATCCAAATAGCATATAGTGCAACAATGATTTCAGGAGTAGATTTCTTAATGCCCCTTACCCATTTACCCATCCCCCCTCCCACAACCTCTCCAGTTAGCCTCTGTTTGTTCTCTATATTTAAGAGTCTCTTATGTTTTGTTCCCCTCCATGTTTTTGTATTATTTTTGCTTCCCTTCCCTTATGTTCATCTGTTCTGTGTCTTAAAGTCCTCATATTAGTGAAGTCATATGATATTTGTCTTTCTCTAATTTCGCTTAGCATAATACCCTCTAGTTCCACGTAGTTGCAAATGGCAAGATTTCATTCTTTTTGATTACCAAGTAATACTCCTTGGTGTGTGTGTGTGTGTGTGTGTGTGTGTGTGTGTGTGTGTACACACACACACCACATCTTCTTTATTTATTCATTCATCAATGGACATTTGGGCTCTTTCCATACTTTGGTTATTGTTGCTAGTGCTGCTATACACATTGGGGTTCATGTGTCCCTTTGAAACAGCACACCTGTATCCCTTATAAATACCTAGTAGTGCAATTGCTGGGTCATAGGGTAGTTCTATTTTTAATCTTTTGAGGAATCTCCAAACTGTTTGCATTCCCACCAGTGGCTGCAGCAGTTTGCATCCTACCAGCAGTGCAAAAGAGATCCTCTTTCTCCACAACCTTGCCAATATCTGTTGTTGCCTGAGTTGTTAATGTTAGCAATTCTGACATGTGTGAGATGGTATCTCATTGTGGTTTTGATTTTCATTTCCCTGATGATGAGTGATGTGGAGCATTTTTTCATGTGTCGGTTGGCCATCTGAATGTCTTCTGTGGAGAAGTGTCTATTCATGTCTTGCCCCATTACTTCACTGGATTATTTGTTTCTTGGGTGTTGAGTGTGATAAGTTCTTTATAGATTTTTCAATACTAACACTTTATCTGTTATGTCGTTTGCATATATCTTCTCCCATTCTGTTGGTTGCCTTTTAGTTTTGCTGATTGTTTTCTTTGCTGTGTAGAAGCTTTTTACTTTGATGAGGTCCCAATAGTTCATTTTTGCTTTTGTTTCCCTTGCCTCTGGAGGCCTGTTGAGTAAGAGGTTACTGCAGCCAAGGTCAAAGAGATTTTTGCCTGCTTTTTCCTCAAGGATTTTTATGGCTTCCTGTCTTACATTTAGGTCTTTAATTTTGTGTATGGTGTAAGAAAGTGGTCCAGGTTCATTTTTCTGCATGTCGTTTTCCAGTTTTCCCAGCATCACTTGCTGAAGAGACTGTCTTTATTCCATTGGATATTCTTTCCTGCATTGTCAAAAATTAGTTGGCCAATTCTGGGTTCTCTATTCTGTTCCATTGATCTGAGTGTCTGTTCTTATGCCAGTACCATGCTGTCTTAACGATTATAGCTTTGTAATACAGTTTGAAGTCTGGGATTGTCATGCCTCCTGCTTTGGTTTTCTTTTTCAAGATTGGTTTGGCTATTCGGGGACTTTTCTGGTTTCATACAAATTTTAGGATTGTTTGTTCTAGCACTGTGGAGAATGTTGGTGCTATTTTGATAGGTATTGCATTGAATATGTAGATTGCTTTGGGTAGTATTGACATTTTAACAATATTCGTTCTTCCTATCCAGGAGTTTCTGTGTTTTCTAAATGATTTCTACAAGAATATGTATAGATTTTACTAAAATATATTAAAATAGCAAAAACAAATAAAAACTATTAGATTTATGGTAAGAAAGTACTAGGAGAAAACAGATTTTATAAAAATTTTGAAAGGAGAGCACAGTAGTAAGCAAATACCATTATATCCCATAAGATGATGAGTAATATGTGACCATTTTATTTGTCAAATATGAAGGAACTGTAAAATGTGAATTCTATATTGGCATGATTAAGTTGAAAGCCAGAAAAAATTAATGTGTATATAGTTTAAGATAGTGTATCTACTGGCAGCAATTTTGTCTGACTCACTGAAATCTCAGATCTAAAAAAAGGCTAGTATAAAGTAGGTCTACAACAAATGTGTGTAAAATAAGGAAATTAACAAATAACATATAGTTAAAATTTTCTTAGAAAATAATAAATGAGAGTAACATGAAGTTACCATATTCTAAATTGAATACAATGTCTTAGTCTATTTTCAGAAAAGTAGCCTCTGACAAAAGATGTAAATGTAGAAGTTTATTTAGGAAGTCTTGGAATCACAAAAAGATGAAATGTGGAAAATGAGACAGGGAGTGGTAGGCAGATACATTTGATGGCCTCTTGATCTGTATACCCTAGTGTCACATCCTTTGTAATTGCTTCCCTTAAGCATGTGAATGGTATATACAACTTGCTTCTGACCAATAGAATATGGCAAAGGTACTGGGATGTCACACCTGTAATTATGTTGTCATATGGCAAAATAAACCAGTCTTCATCTTCATTAATGTATTCATTCATCCATCCTCCAAATAACTGTTAAACGTATATTATGTGCCAGGAAGAGTAACGTGTAAGGGCTAAAATGAGGGTCCATTATAAAAATTCAGGAAGCTCTAGTCTAAGCTCCATCTCAGAGCTGTCACATTCAACACAAACTGTTTTCTTCTTGAAGGGAGAAGAATGCTTTTGAAATCTTCATAGGAAGATTGAAGATTCTTCATAGGAAGAATGACACTTCTGGCCCCTTTACACAGAGCCACCACACACAGCCATCCCTGTTTCCCTAACTCAGATCTTTCATTTTTCTCTCTTCTTGTGAAGATCTGAATCTAAAAGAGATATCTGCATTCTCATGTTCATTGCGGCATTATTTATAATAGCTGAGATACGGAAACAACAAAACAACTTAATGGCTATTAATGGATGTGAATGGATAAAGAAGATATATTAGATAGATAGATAGATAAAATCTTTTAAAATGCACAAACATATTAGAGGTAAAATACTAATTCAGCAAGGCTATAGGATAGAAGATAAATATATAATGAGTTGTATTTTTATGTCCTCCCAATAAACAACTTGAAAAGAAAATTAAGAAAACAATTTATTTATAGTAGCTACAAAAAGAATAAGACAAGTAGCAATAAATGTAACCAAGAAGATACAAAACATGTACGCTGAAAATTTAAAAATACTGCTGGAAGTAACTATTTAGTAAAGTCCTAAGTAAACAGAAATATATTTGTGTTCAAAGTTGTTAAGGTAATAGTGCTTTCCAGAACAATCTACAAATTCAGTGAAATCCCTATCAAAATCTAAGTGGCCATTTTCGCAGAAATGGAAAGCTAATTCTGACATTCATATGAATTTGCAAGTAACAACAAAATATCTTTGGAAAAAAAACACAAAGTTGAAAGGCTCACACTTCCCATTTCAAAACTTATTACAAAGCTATAGTGCTAGCATAACAGTAGACATAAGTAGAGTAATAAATAGCGTATAATTGAAAGTCTAGAAGTAAACTCATAGATCTGTGATCTATTGG
Organism: Panthera leo; assembly: GCF_018350215.1. Taxonomy (NCBI): domain Eukaryota; kingdom Metazoa; phylum Chordata; class Mammalia; order Carnivora; family Felidae; genus Panthera; species Panthera leo. Next base: position 56,112,499 of record NC_056695.1, on the reverse strand, counting down.
CTTTCAATAATGGTATGAACACATTCCATGATGGAAAGAATAGTCTCTTCAAAAATGGGTGTTAGGATACCTGGATACCTGCATGCACAAAATGAAATTAAATTTTACCTCACACCATATACAAAACATAAATCAAAGGGCTAAATATAAGGGTTAGAAGTATAAAACTAGTATGAGAAAATTTAGGGATAAATCTTCATGAACTTCAATTTGATAATTGTTTCTTACACAAGATACAAAAAATACAAGCAACAGCAAGTACATAGATAGGATTTTCTAAAAATTAAGAACATATATACATCAAATGACACTATCAAAAGTAAAAAAAATGACACAAAAATTTGTAAATCATGTATCTAATAATGGTCTACTGTCTAAAATTTACATAGAACTCATTCAACAACAAAAGACAAACTACCCAATTTAAAAAGGAACAAAGAACTCCTTTCTCCAAAGAATATAAACAAATGGGCAACAGGAACACAAAAATACAATCAACACAATTAGTTATGTGTGAAATGCAAATCAAATCACAGTGAGATCTATTTCACAGATACTAGAATGGCTATAAGTAATATAACAAGTGTTGGTGAAGATGTGAAGAGACTGAAATGCTTGTACATTACTAGTGAAATGTGAAATGGTCATGCTTCTATGAGAACAGTTCATCAAATCCATAAAACATTATACCCAGAATTTCCATATGACCCAGAAATTCCATTTGTAGATATATGCTCAAGAGATTTGAAGACAGATATTCTAACAAAATATGCACATTAATGTTCATTGCAACACTCGTCACAATAGTTGCAGTCAATTCAAGTTTCTATAAACTGATGAATAAACAAAATGCACTATATCCATACAACTGAATTCAGCCAAAATTAGAAATTAATTACTCATATAAGCTACAGCATAGATCATCCCTGAAAATACTACACTTAATGTAAAAAGCCAGATATGAAAGGGCACATATTGTATGATTACTTTTATATCATATTTTCATGACATAAAAATCCATGGAAACAAAATAGGTTACTGGTTGCCAGGTGCTATAGGGAGGGAGGGATGGAAATTACTATTTAGTGGGTATAGGCTTTCCTTTGGGATGATGAAAATGTACCAGAATTAGAAAGTGGTAGTGATTACATACCATTGTGAATATACTAAATGCTATAGAATTGTACACTGTAAAACTATCAAAATGTTTAACTCCGTGTGTATTTTACCACAATGAAAGGTATATGAATACCTTACCAAAAATGGATTTTTCATCCCTAAAAATGTATGTAACAACCATATTTTCTATGTAAATAAGATAATTTACAAAGAAAGCAAATTCCTAAAAAAAGTTATATGTAGTAAAAGAAAAAGATAATCAGATCATGTCATCTGGCAGAAAATTGAAAAAGTATTCTCTATTGAACAGACAAAATATTTTATGACTTTTGCACAGGACTGGTAGTATGCAAATGGTTTAAAACATGTAAATGAATGGATACACACAGTAGATCCAGAGAAGAGCATACAACCAGCTGTTATTTGAATAAATGAGAATTATTATATCTTATAAAGCCCCAAACAGTATATTCAAAACTTGACTTCCTTATCTTCTTCCAAGTAATTTCTGTTATTATATTCTCTGATTCATTTTGTGGCACATTTCAGAGATTTCAAAGCAGAAACTTGGCATCACCATCCCTTTATCTGATTTTTACCAATACAATGTGTTATCAATTTAGTGTCTTGACTCTGGTTTTAAGAGTTCTGTGGTTTATATACACAATGGAATACTATGTGGCAATGAGAAAAAGTGAAATATGGCCTTTTGTAGCAATGTGGATGGAACTAGAGAGTGTTATGCTAAGTGAAATAAGTCATACAGAGAAAGACAGATACCATATGTTTTCACTCTTATGTGGATCCTGAGAAACTTAACAGAAGACCATAGGAGAGGGGAAGGAAAACAAAAGTTAGAGAGGGAGGGAGCCAAACCATAAGAGACTCTTAAAAACTGAGAACAATCTGAGGGTTGATGGGGGGGGTGGGAGGGAGTGGTGGGTGGGAGGGAGGGGAGGGTGGGTGATGGGTATTGAGGAGGGCACCTGTTGGGATGAGCACTGGGTGTTGTATGGAAACCAATTTGACAATAAATTTCATATTAAAAAATAAAAAATAAAAAAAGAGTTCTGGGATTCAGACTTAATACATAAAGACCTGAGAGATGCATGACCTACATAAGAAAACATTTTCAAGGACTATCTTCTTATACTCAATTAATTACACAGTTTACTTATTTCTCAATGATCTCTCCTCCATAAATATATAAATTGTGGATTTAAAAATAAGTCCCCTAGTCAGACTCAGTGTACCCTTATAAAAGCATTTTGTGTCCAGCGCTCTTCCTCTAGTAAGTATTAAAGTTTTGCCTATCAATCTGTCAAATCACCACGTTTTGTCCTGATAATATCCTTCGCTCACTTTTAGGTGTCTCTGGTAACAAAAGAAAAATATATTAAGGTATGCTATTAAATAATTCCTTCCTACAAATATTTAAATATTTTTCCATCCTTTGCATTTTATGTTTTATGTCATTTGTGAAGATTTCTTCTATTACCTGAAGGAAAATTATACTCTCTTTCATTCACATTTAATCCATACACTTATATTTTAAACATTGTAAATTTAGATTATAAGTCCTGCATGGCATGGGATATATATTATTTTTCCAGGTATACAGCACTGGGTTAACCTACAACATTTGTGGCACTTATTAGTCAATTTATACATGTTTGTGAAATGTCAGGAGAAAAAAAAAATAGTTTCATGAGAAACATTGCTGAGTCAGCATTTATTGTAACTTCATAAAAACTAATACAGTGCTATAAATATGGTAGGTTCTGATGATAGCATCTGATCAGTAGCATATCATGAGTTGTTTCTCTTTACAAGTCATTTTTTACTTAAATTAAAGACAAGTTGTAAACAGAAAGTAATAATTTCTTTTTAATTGAAAATTTTATAAAGATAATTATAGATTTACATTTAATTATAAAAAATAATATAGACAGACGCAAAGTGCCTGTCCCTTACAGAATTTCCCCCAATGGTATCTTCATGCAAAACTCCAGTACAATATCACATCAAGAGTTTACCCTTATACAATATACTAATCTTATTTAGATTTTCCCAGTCTTATACTGATTTGTGTGTGGCTATGTGTATTTACTTCTACACAATTTTATCATGTGTAGGTTTGTGTATCTACTACTACAGTCAAATATAGAATAGTTCCATCAATACAAGGATACCTTTTAATATATTTTTTTTTACATTTATTTATTTTTGAGAGAGAGAGAGAGAGAGACAGAGTGTGAGCGGGGGAGGGGCAGAGAGAGAGAAGGAGACACAGAATCTGAAGCAGGCTCCGGGCTGTGAGCTGTCAGCACAGAGCCCGACACGGGGCTTGAACCCATGAACCCTGAGATCATGACCTGAGCCGAAGTCAGACGCTTAACCAACTGAGCCACCCAGGCGCCCCAACAGGGATCCCTTTTAAAAAATAACTATTCCTTTTCAAAACATAGAAACTCTTAATCACTTATTATATATATTTTATTTTGGTATCAAGTATGTATTAAAAGAGTTACCATATTACTTGAGGGACTGTATTTGTGTACACACACAAACATATTCACATTGAAAGGATCCTAGATAAAGTATCTTCCAAATTATTCACTGCCTTTAAAATAACTCTAGCATGAGGGATGTAACCAATACCTTGGGAGAAAAATGCGTGAATAATAAATACAGCTGTAACACAAATTATGTACTACTTTCACTTTGATTCTCTGACTGAGAACATCAACTTAAAATGTGATAAAATAAAATTGCCTACTTTTCTCTGAAGCCTGGCTTATGTAATTTCAGTGTCAATATCTTTCAAGCCTGGTGTTCCCAGGAATAGCTTTCATAAGAATAACACAGTAAAAGCTGGGAAGAAAGCTGAGCTGCCATTCAATGTAAAATGTACCTTATGAGCTGGTTTCCATAATTGTTACTCACACATTACATGAGACAAGATGCAGGTTTATGAAGTGATTGGTAAAATAATATAAAAAGAACAAAGAAGAATAAATCTGTCAAACATATTCCTTTTTTGGTTTTATTGCCGAATTTACCTTCCTAGAAAAAGGCATTGTAGAATACTTTTTATAACCTTACATAGAGAGTTTTAAGGGTTAAAAACAAAAATTAACTACTGGAGCTTTCTAATTGAGCTATTAAAACTCTTAATCAATGCTATTTTCAATAAATAAGATTATAAAGGGATATGAGAATGCTTACCATATGTTAGGCTTTTTATTATCAATTTATAATTTCCCAAATACATGAAGATAGACGATAGATTTGCTCAAAATTAAAATAATATATAAATCAAACATTGTTATAGTTACTGTGATCTCTATTACTCAAAAAATCCTTTTTATATATATTATATATCTAGGATATAAGTGAATCATTGCTATGATTGCCATTAAAAGAGCTGAGAAACATAGAAACTATGAAAAGTCATACATTCAGTAATAGTAATTTGACAGAATCAGAAATTCTGATAACTAAAACATATAGTAAAATCTTTTAAAAGTATCTGCCACAGTAAGTGCTTAAAAGAAACTCCACATATGTATTATTATTGTTAGGAACCAACCAATCATTTTGGACTTTTCTACTAAAAATAAAAATTTATATAAATAATATTCAGCAAACAACTTTAATAATTGACCTCCCTAATTCTCCAATACTCAATAAAATCTATGGTTCGTATTGATATGGGACCATGCTAACATTTTCTTAGTGATAGTTTAGGTTGAATATAACTTCATATAACCTAGCCCCCAAACTCAGTGGGTTCTGTGGCGGTAACAGCTTAAATTCAAGATTCTTTCCTGGCGTTTTAATGAGGTTGTAATTTGATGCCAGCTAAGGATGCACTCACATGAAGGGTCTACAAGACTACATGTCCAAGGTAATTCACACGCATGGTTACATTTGATGTTAGCTGAGGGCTCTGAGCTCAGCTGTCAAAGTCTACAGGATTACTCCTTCATTTGGGGTTCTTATAGATGATGGATGGATTCCAACAGGAATGTGTTTAGAGAGAATTGGCCAAGATTGCGCATAAATGTACTGAAAGGAAAAACAAACAAACAGGATGGGGTTCTAATAAATATCAGTATTTTTTAAATGGGCACCAAAAAAAAAAAAAAAAAAAAGTCTGAGAAAGAGAAGTAAACCAGAAGTATAGGAAGAAAACAAGAACATTATTTTGTAAAGGAAGAACTTTGACAAATGTTATTAAAAGGCTAAATGAGATAAGCATTAAATTCCATGTCAAGTGCTTAGCAATAAGCATGTTATTGCAGACTTGTGAAATAGTTGAATCACATGCACAAGAGTGAGGAATAAGTGGTAAAGTGTAGAAAGGTGTAGATGACTTTAAAATGGAGAAGAGGGATAAGAGAGCAATGAAGGAGAAGTATGCTAATAATTTCACCACTTTAAAAATTTGTTTCATTTTATTTGTATTCTGTTTTGTTTCAAGAAAGAAGGAGCATGCTTATAAGACTAAAAGGAAACCAATAAATAGAAATGTCAAGGACACAAAAGAAAAAAAACATCTATGATTTAAAAGATCTTAAAATCCTCACAGTTTTCACATTATGCTGTGAAAACTTTGTTATGATAGTGATTTCAAAGATTTTTTGTTCAGGAACCACCACTGTGATTGAACTCTATGTTTTTTGGTTATAAGAGGAAATTTCCTAGTTTACATATTTTTCCTTTTATTTTAGGCTCAAAAAATTTTCCTTAAGAAATTTTTTCCTGATATTTATTTATTTGTCCTAAATTTATATACACATTCTCAGATTTTTTTCTGAAAGACTTATTAGAAATAAAGGAAACATTTTTTGGAGGAAGCAGAAGTATTGTAAGATAAATTACATCAAAGCAATATATATATAGCTAAATTTCCTGAATGACACAGATGTTGAACATCATGAAATACCATTTATTAAAATAAATATAAGGAGTACCAGTAAGATGTATTCCATGTCAAAGGCATAAAAAATAATTTATAATAATAAATAATTAGCTTATATGACTTATTTTAAGACTACATATGAACATTAACCAAAGTAACACTTTATATTTTGCTTATACTGTTGAGATACATAATGTTGGACTGCCTCCATTGATTAGCCTAAATGCAATCATTAATATTTATACAAGTTTTCTTATTGGATCTCTATAATAAGAGTCAGGCAATGAGCACATTTTCATTAATCAAACAAAGGTAAATGATCTATGAATTGGGATATCCACTATAGAATGAAGACATTAGAGTCAATGAATTCTTAGTGAGTTCATGTTGAATATTTTACATTACCCCTTGTCTTAGTGAGTTCATGAGTTGAACATTTTACATTACCCCTTGTCTTACTTCTAAAGCTACTGTCAGTAGATTACAAATACTTTGCCTATATTATTTGCCTAGATTGAAAGATTATGATCTCAAAGACTTTCTTCCAAGGATGAGTTAACGAGATTGATTTAGAGATCTGTCACATAGAGCTATAAAGCTTTTGTCAAAATGTATTCATTACTTATTTTATTTTAATTGTGCCAAGAAAAATTAGTACATTTAAAAGAATAAAATGGTATAAACTGAAACTGCATAAGCATCAATTATAATAGAACAAATGTGATAATAAATACATTTTATACAGTTTCTAAGTTATACTAATCTACTGCTGAATAATAGAATAAAAGAATGTATGAAGAGAATATCAGTTTCATATCTCTTGTAAACATAATTTACTGATTTCAAGATTCGGATCATTTATATTAGATAGGTATATAGATACGCACATATAACCTATAAAATATCTCAATATAAATACACACTCATCCATGTTTTTTTTCTCATGTTACTTACAGATTTCTGCCAAAACTTAATACTAGAAAAACTATTGAGCAAAATTACTTCTTTTTCTCTTATATTTATTCCCTCAAATATCCTTTTCCCTTTATGATTTATAATATTATACCTCCTTTATCTTCACATAATTTATGTGCATTTTTCTTATTTTTCCATTTCTTTCTTTCTGTTACAAATAGTTAACAGAGTTATATATTTTTCCCAAAAGTCTTATAAATACCATCATTCTCTTTAATTCTCTGATATCACTTTGATGATATATTATGGCAATACATCAGAGGGTTGCTATTGCAAAACTACTGTATTAATGCAACATATAAAAAAACCCAGCAATATTCTGATGATATAGCACATTAATTAGTCATAACTATAATTCCAGTAGATCCATAATAATAGCTTTACATTTTTAAGTGTTCTATTAAAATTGAAGCAGCAGAATTAAAGTAGACAAAATAAAAATTGGCTACATATGCTACTGGTTTAGCAATAAATTATACATTTACCTTCATATCTCAACGAAATGAGATTTTTATAGTAGAGTTTAATCATGCATGTTGGGGTGACTGAACTTTCATAAATTAAAGAATGTGATTATTTCTTAGAATAATTACCCATTTATTTTTTTAATGTTTATTTATTTTTTGAGAGAGAGAAACAGAGAGAGTATGCACAAACGGGGGAGGGGCAGAGAGAGAGGGAGAGAGAGAATCACAAGAAGGCTCTGTGCTGACAACCAAAATGGGGTTCAATCCCACAAACTATAAGATCACAACTTGAGCCGAAATCCACAGTTGGACACAGCTTACTGAGCCACCCAGGCATCCCTATTCTTTTCTTAAATAATACCCACAACCAAAGGAAACATTGAAGGAGATACTGAAAGCTACTATTGTACTAATTAAGCTACTCTTGGCTACAAACTATCTTCATTTATTTTTTGTTTCTTTTTCTTTCTGATAGATTGTCAGTGGGAGCAAAACATAAGATTATATTGATATAATTGTATATAAACCTCAATTTCAACATTCATTTGTGTTATTTGTATGGATGTGATTTAGGTTAATAATTTGAAGTATAAGGACAAGTGATAAGTTGATGTAGAGTGATGAAAGTGTAAAATTGAAATCTAAAGAGATCTAAAGATCTCTTAGGAAGATCTAAAGAGACACGTGAATGTAAAGAAATCATGATATTACAATGTGACCAAATTAAAAATAAAAATGTAGTGATTTCAGTTTAGGTTTGAATTTTGCCTTACTGTTGTGCATGCTAGAGTTTTGCGGTACTGACCCCTGATAACCCATTCCTCCCTATATCCATGCTCACAAGGCCTCTGGGCTCAGCATATGGCTTGCTTTAGCAAATGGAACAAAAGTTAACATGAGCAAAGGTTTAAAACTGCTTATGTATTGGGTTTATCCTCTCTTGATTGTTGGATCTCTTCTGCCACCATGTGAACAAGTCTGGATTTATCTTGTAGAGAATGAGGCCACATGTATAGAGAGGACTCAGTAGCAGCAACCACCCCAGCCATTGCAGTGGAGATCTGAGATGTGAGTTAGTCCATCCTATACCATAGAGATGCAGCTAATCCAGCCCACCCAGATGAATCAACCAGAAAATCCATAGAATAGTAAGACATAATAATTTTTACTAATTTAATCTAGATTTATAGTGGTTGCTTATGAAACAAATTCATGCTGATACTTTGGAAACAGATATACTAGACAACATATATTGACTGATAATAACTTTGAATTATTTGAAAGCTTAATTGTAATACATGCTTATTTTCTGATAATTTATAGTTATTTATTTTATTTTATATTATTGTATTTGTTTTCATTGCAGCTTAGGGGAGAGTCGAGAAGTCATTGCTGAAAATGGAGCTAAACTAAATATATTAATAAATGATTTTCTAAGTTTTTCCTTTTTTAAAGTACATTTATTCTCCTCCTCTGAATTAGTAACTACACAAGTAAAAATGAAAGTCTAACACTATGAGAGACAAAAGTAGTTTAGTTACAAGCTTTGACAATCATTGTTGAAGAGTTAAGCAAAGTAGTTTCATGTAATTCAGCCATTGGTTTAATGGAAATGAGAAACACAGAGGGAAGCATTAAATACTGATAAACAAAGGAACATGGGTAGGTTGATTATATACAATATAAATTTATCTCTGTCTATATAAATCTCCTTATAAAATAACTGATGCTTATAACAGATAAAGTATATCTTATTTGAAAGGCTTGTTATTACATTTAAACACGATCAATGTCATTTTCTGCTAAGTAATGAATTACAGAAGCGAACACTAAATAAAACTACACCAACATATACTATATATGACAAGGATGGCATTGGAATGAAATGGTAAAGGGGAAACTATAAGTTTTACGGTAATAGAAATGAGGGGCGCCTGGGTGGCTCAGTGGGTTGAGCGTCTGACTTCTGCTCGGGTCGTGATCTCATAGGTCGTGGGTTCGAGCCCCGCATCGGGCTCTGTGTTGACGGCTCGGAGCCTGGAGTCTGCTTCACATTCTGTGTCCCTCTCTCTCTTTCTCTCTGATCCTCCATTGCTCATGCTCTCTCTCTCTCTCTCTCTCTCTCTCTCTCTCAAGAATAAAACATTAAAAAGTTTAAAAAAAAGAAATGAAAAGCAGGTATGAAACATTTAATACACATTCAGATGTTAATTTTCATAAAATACAAAATATGGATAATAGAAAATACTACTTCTGTGGTCATCTATAATAGAAATGGATTCACACCTTTAATGCAGAAAACTATACTAGAAGAGTAATGTGGAAGGAAATAGAGTTGTACATATTTGCTGGAAAATATAAGAATGTAATAAAAGAATTGTACGTGAAAGCATTTGGGTATTGAAAAAGAATAAGGTAAAATTATTTAAATTACAGGACTCTACTAAATTCTACCTAAGAGGTTGGCTAAGTATATTTGCAAGTCTAATTGCAGATTATAGAAATCAAAAATTAAAACAAAGTACAATATTGGGAAATTATAACATTTTAACATATTTTACTATGCTATATATTTAAATGTATTATCTGATAATTACTTAAATGGTTTTAAAATAACTTTCTCCATTATGTATAGATGGCTACAAATAATATGTTTTGCATAACACTGTGCCATATGCTACATTTGCCTTACAACAGTTATATGCAAAGTATTAAGGTCAAAATCATCCCAATTTTATACAAAGGAACTGAAATTAAGAAAAGCAAAATGATTAGAATAATGCCAAAACGGAGAGCTTCTGATTTGAACGGATGTATTTTTCCATAAGATCCAGTAATTTTCCAACATATTATAAAGTTATAGTTTGAGAATATTTTTCTACATATATTTCTAAATTTCTAGACTGTTTAATGATACAAAATCATAATATCATTAGGATGAATCACCATGTTATCTTGTCGTGTATAACAGTTAAGAGGATGGAAAATAGAGCATAGTTACATTCTGATTGGAGAAATAAAATGAATCTTTGTTATAATATTTGACTTATGAATAGGCAGAATATGCATTTTGAGTTTTTTAGTTTAATAAGAAATCACTGAAATAAATAAATAACTCTTTAACATCTGTTTAACAAGATCAGAAAATCCTTCCATAACTGAAAATTTCCAGTACTACTGGAGAAACAGTATACAGACATGAAAAATTATACTCTAAGAGGATGATTTTCTTCAGTCATCTCAACAGTATATTATAGAGATATAATACATAATGTTGCTTTCTATGACACCAGATGCTCAGCATATCATGACGTTAAGAGAAAGTAGAGATCCTAGTCTTTATAAGTTAACCACCACAATGTATGTCCTACATTTATTTTGACATTGGTATGTTGGTGGTGGTGTTGAGAGAGATATTGAAGTGAGGGTGAAATAATTAAATGCACCATAATTCTAAGGGATCAATTTTATAGATTTAAGTTTACATTGTCAATGTAGGCATGTTGCTTTCACTATAGCTGAAAAAATGGTGCAACTACACTGTATAACACAATACACAGTTTGGAAGTTTAAACATTTTCCCTAACACATAAAAGCAGATAGTTTTGTATTTCTCTTAATGCTTGTAGGAATGGGAGATTTGGGATAAAGCAAACATTATTCATGTGGTCTGAGTTTAAAGATATAATGTGCTAGGTTGCTCTTTTTGTTGTGAAAAAAGAAAGACAAGGAGAGGATTTCTGGGGAAGATGGTGGTATAGGAGGACCCTAAACTCACCTCTTTCCACATACACACAGCTAGGTAAAAGCCACATCAGTGTCAATAACCTAGAAAATTACCTGAAGACTGGCAGAACAAACTCTCCACAGCTAAATGTAGACAAGAGGCCACATTGAAGAGGGCAGGAAGGGTGGAGACACAGGAGCTACAGGACTGGTGGGACCATTCACAGAGGGAATTACATCATGGGAATGAGGAGAGCAAAGAAACAGACTCTTGGCTTTGAAAATGAGAGGGACTAAATTCCCCAAGTTCTTATAAAACAACTGGGTTTAGTACCTGTAATATTAAAAATCATCAGGCTCCTGGGAGAGCCAGGAGGTTAAGAGGGAACTGAGTCCCCACCTTAAAGAGACAGCACAGCAAACAGTCCCTTGGAGACACAGCATAGAAGCAGCAGTTTGAAAAACACCTGGGATATACAGGAAGGACATTTATATACTGATCTTAAGAACACACACTGGAGGGGCAGGGATCACTGGGGGACCTGGTGGGTACCATTTCCCTCTCTCCTGCTCCTGCCAGCATAAACATAGGAACACATACAGGAACCAGCCCTCCACCAATTCTCACTACCTAACTTGCTAACAGCATGCCCCACCAATGTGTTCTCCTGGGGACATGTGCCCCCCAAGTCCTCAGACCCAGGACCCCTCACACAGCAGACTCAGCAAATCTTGCTAACACTGTGCAACTGGAATCTGGAGAAAGAAACAGAAATCCAGGGAGGCCAACACTAAGACACATAGTAATTAAAATAGCAAAAAAGTAGTGATGGAGAGGGAACTGCAAAAGTAGGAAAAGAAAACAGTTACATACAAGGAAACTTCCATAAGGTTATGAGCAAAATTTTCAGCAGTAACTTTGCAGACAAGAAGGGTGTGGCATGATATATTGTTGTAGATATTGTATACAAACCTAGTGGTAACCACAAATCAAAACCCAGTAACAGATATGCAAAAAATAAAGAGAAAGGAATCCAAGTATATCACTAAAAAAATCCAACAAACCATGAGAGAAAAGAAAGGAACAGAGAACTACAGAAACAACCACAAAACAAGTAACAAAATTGCAATGAACACATACCTATTAATAATTACTTTGAATGTTCATGGACTAAACACTCCAGTAAAAAGTCACAGGTTATGGAACAGATGAAAAAACACCACTCATCTATATGCTGCCTAGAAGAGACTCATTTCAGATGTAAAGACATTGCAGATTTAAAGTGAAGGGATGGAAAAGCACTTATCATGCAAATGGAAGTGAAAAGAAAGCTGGGGTAGCAATAATTATACCAGACAAAATAGACTTACAACAGAGAATGCAAAAGGAGACAAAGTAGGAAACTGCCTAGTCATTAAGGGAAAAATCCAACCAGAAGATATAACAAATATTCATGCATCCAACATAGAAGCACTCAACATGGGAGTACCCAAATACATCAAGCAGCAACAAACATAAAGGAAGTACTTGATGGTTATATAATAAAAACAGGGGACTTTAACACCCCACTAACATTAATGAATAGATCATCCAAGCAGAAATCAATGTGGAAATAGTGGCTTTGAATAATACAATGCACCAGATGTATCTAACAGATAAGCCCAGAGCATTCCATCCTAAAACAGCAGAATACATATTTATCTCAAGTGTACATGGAATATTCTTCAGAATAGATCATATGAGGTCACAAAATAAAACTCAACACATTCCAAAAAATTGAAATCATACCATCCATCTTTTCTGACCATAATGTAATGAAACAAGATCTACCACAAGAAAAAAATCTCAAAAGAACACACACGTAAATGTAGGTTAAATAAAATCCTACTAAACAATGAATGCGTCAACCAAGATATCAAAGAAGAAATTAAGAAATATATGGAGACAAATGAAAATGAAAAAAAAAAGATTCAAAATTTTGAGACGTAGCACAAGCTGTTATAATAGGAAAGTTAATAGCAATACAGGCCTATCTCAAGAAGCAAGAGAAATCTCAAATGAATAACCTAACCTTATACCTAAAGGGGCTAGAAAAAGAGGGACAAACAAAACCCAAAAACAGTTGGAGGAAGGAAATTAAAAAGAGTACATCTGAATGAGCACTGAGTAATGCATAGAATTGTTGAATCAATCACTATATTGTACACGTGAAACTAATAGAACATTGCATGTTAACTACACTGGAATTAAAATAAAGAAAGAAAAACAAGGATGTGAATGTGAGTAATGATATACATTTGTGTACAGTATATGTATACTCGATTGCTATTAATATGCTGGCCTCAAGAAGTATGTAGCCCAGTGTAGTACTGTGGCAATATACTGTCCCAATAAAGATTGGATTTTGTGGTAGGACTTCTCTGCAAGGCAGGCAGAAGGATGAAACTAACTGGTGAAAGAAAAGATATACCATTATTTGAATGAACATGTTAGATCTTAAGTTTTGCTTGACTTTTAAATACAATTCCTATAATTAAGACATCTGATAATGCTGTTCACCAGGTATGTTCTTAAACACTCTTAGACATACAAACATACCAAATAAACAAGAATATTTCCCATATAATTTTAATTGATGTCCATTTGTACATTTCCTATTATAACCAGAGGCCAAAGTCATCCCTAGTTATTTTTGCATCCAACATTAATGTTTTTCCCACTGTTTCTGGGTTCTATACTGTTTTCCAAGTTACCTTTGAATTTCTTTAATTTTCCAGAATTTTAAGATTATATTGAAACCTCTACGTGAGTAATTTATGTACATAGCAAACAATGTCAAATCCTTTGAATAAATAATGCTAGAGAAGTTAAACCATTTATCAGCTAAGAAAACTAATGTGATAAATACAAAAAAACCATAGTTCATTATTTGTAAGACTATTCCATGAACCTGAAACAAAGAGAATGCAGCTGAGAAATTTAAAAATTAAAGGATGGCTATTTCTATGAAAGACTATCTGCTTAAATGGATTGAACATTCAAATCACAGAGTTAGTGCTACATCCTGATTCATAACTGATGTTTTTCGTGGCATCTATTCTACTTACTTGAGTAAAGGAAGAATAACCTGTGAAAGCAACAAAAGAAAAAGAAAGAAATTCAATCAGATTACATTAGTAATTTCTCATCAGATTGCCACTTTTCTTAGTAATTTTGTTAGTGTTGGAGGCTACTATTATTAGTCTATTATTGTTTGCCTGTTATTATGATGGATATGTTTAATCATATTAGAAGAATTTACATCACATTAAGAATGACAAATATTAATGGTATAATAAGTAGACTTTAAATATTAAAGCATTTCCATAATGATTAATAAAGTTATTTTCAAATTCATTCTTCTGAGTTATGGTCAGATATTGTAAACTTTTTTTTCTAATTATAAACAGTCAACTACTCGTAAGGTTATTTTGAAATTGTACTTATGTTTTATTTCTTAGTAGCGTCTTAATAAATGTTACATGTATTTATTTATGATCATGGAAGTTATCTTCTTATGAACAGTCAAGTACTTTTATTTCTCTCTAGGTATCATTAAATACTATTGGATCAATAATTTGTCCTAAATCCAGGAACCAAGACCATGTAAAATACAGAAGGGAAAATGTTCTATCTCACCTGCTTAGTAATGTCTGTAAAACATGTATGTTGAAATACCGTATATTATACAGATATGTTGAGGTAGTGTTGAGATGTCTCATATGGAGATATGTTGAGGTATATGTTTTCAGTGTTAAAGCACTCTTTATGATAAAAGATTTCAATGACAAAAAGAAAAAAAAATTAAAAATCAGCATTATAGATTTCTTGAGTCAACAAACAAGGACTTCCTGACCTAACCAAATTTTGAAAGCAAGTATTAGAAGCTTTAAGTATTAAATATTTATCTTGCATGTTTTTTATCTTCCTACATTTACAATATGCTACAAGAAATTAATTTCTTTTTTTTATGTTTATTTTTGACAAAGAGAGAGAGAGGGAGGGAGAGACAGAATCTGAAGCAGGCTCAAAGCTCTGAGCTGTCAGCACAGAGCCGGTGAAGTGCCGGTGAAGAGCCAGTGAAGGGCTCAAAGTCACCGACAGGACCAGGAGGTCATGACCTAAGCCTAATCTGACGCTCAACTGACTGAGCCACCCAGGGGCCCCCAAATTAGTTTATTTCTATATTCAGTATTTATCTCTTTGGTTGTCCTATGCAATAGATCATAGTTGTGGCATATTTAACATTAAAGATTTTAACAAATCTAGTATTCCACTAAAGTTTCATGGCATACAATAAGTTTTACATTTCCTGTGCAGAGAATCCAGTTCACTTGCTCAGAAACTGGCAAAACAGTTTGTCATGTAGTGATTGAGTCTACCAAACTACTCAACATATGCACTGCAAGGAGGCTTTGCTAGTCTGCTATATTTCCAGCAACTTCAAGAAGTCATAAAGAAAATAAAATTACCCTGAAAAAAAATCAACCTCTTGTTTGGCTGATGAGACTGGTAATAAAATGAAGAGACAGGCCCACTGTAAATAAGTCTTAGCCTTTAAACTAAGGGTGGGATTAATAAAACAGTGTCTGTCCAATTTAGTAATTGCATCAATATGTGTTGTGAATAAAAAAGTGTATGCCTTTACAGAATTTTTAAAAAGGAATTATGGAACTTTTACACTCAGTATTCCTGCCAATGCCTACCTTTCTCATTCAGTAAGAATAGCATTTGAAGAAGAATTGATTTAATAAGAGTTAAGCACATGTGTAGAGAAAGAAAATTCTCAGGAGATTCATTGTTCTTGAGGGAATCTTTCTATGAACTAACAGATTATAGGGAAACTAATATGGTCAATAGTCTAAACTTCAAAAAGAACCAATATTGGCTTCTACATTTTAAAAGAGTAATTTTTATAACTGAATATTAAAGGGAGAGGAAGCTGTCTAAAATACTACAAAATAGTGTTCTCACATTGAAGAACCATATAAAAAGAATAGATGTTAGTCCACTTTTAGGAGAAAATGCCTATATAAACCTCTAAACTTTGGGAGAAAAAAATGTGCCAAGTTTAAGAAAAAGGATGGCTATCTGTGTCAATGTGAGGTCAGATATCAGAACTTATGATTATGTTATACTTGCCCTATCATTATGAATAATATATGTGAGCTCCAAAAGTAAGAACTCCTTTTCATATAGGTCCAGGCCAACTAAAAAATATCTACTTCTGATGCACGTTTGACATTGATTTTATAAGTATTGGAAATAGAGAAATATGTTGCTTCATAGACATTTAGGTAATGTTCTATTCATCACAGATAATTTATTGTACCATTAACAAAAGTGACCGTTGTAATAATGATTGTCAAGTAAATGTTACTTATGTCTACTAATTCCATGGAGTTCAGCTCCACTGACACAAAATTTAAAGTACTTTTGAATTTAAACATAAAATTGGCAAAAATTTCATGAAATGGCTAAAAGCAACAGTAAAGAGATTAACTGGTGAGTATACAAATAAAAAGAGAGAGAGAGAGAAAGTATTTTAAAAAATTTCCATGGTGACCTTACTGAAATTTAGGGTGGCTGAATTTATATAAATGTACTGAAAGCAAGAATAAAAATAGTATTAACTGACATTTGTTGGGTTTGTACTATGTGCTAGACATTAGGCATTTAACATGAAGTATCTCAGTGAGTCTCACACCTATGCTTAAAATTAGTCTTGAATTGTCAAAACTTTTCAAAAATTTTGTTGGGTAGAACTTGGTATTTTTTTTTTAATGTTTATTTATTTTTGAGAGACAGAGAGAGAGAGAGAGAGAGGATGCAAGCAGGGGAGGGGCAGAGAGAGAGAGAGACACAGAATCTGAAGCAGGCTACAGGCTCTGAGCTGTCAGCACAGAGCCTGACTTGGGGCTTGAACCCACAAACTGTGAGATCATGACCTGAGCTGAAGTCAGACACTTAACCGACTGAGCCACCCAGGTGCCCCAAACTTGGTATATTTTTATTGGTATATATTTTAGGTTTTTATTCAAGTTTTTATATTTATGCTGCTTAGTTTGAAATAAATGAACAAATACTTGTAAGCAGTACACATGTATATAAGATATTCAATTTAAAATATTTAAAAATTTTAAAACAAATCTCTTGAGTTATATGTAAAAATATATATGTACATATATGTATATATATATATGTGCTACAAAACTATGTCCTTAAAATTCTTCTGCTGTTTTAGCTTTTTTTTTTCTTTTCTTCCTAAGAATCTCAAATCTCAACAGATCCTGAGCATATTATCTCATTAATCTGTGAACCTTTTTGGTGACCTTGGTGACAAATGTTTCAGTCTCCATTTCACAGATGATGAAACTTGGAAAGAGAAAGGTTAATTTGTTTGTGTAAGTTGACACATCATGTCAATTGCTATTTTCTTAGAAGAATATAGGGTTCTTGCCTTGTTGGCTACTATTTTATCTACTATATCATTTTGGCAACAATGAGAGACAAAATAACTCAGAATAAAATAAAATACTGTATTAGCAGCCGGCCACAATCACATTTTAGGCCTGTGGCTACATCTCCCCAACATAATCTACTACTGATTGTAATATTCTTTTATCCCACTGATCTTTAAAAACATGTCTGTCTATCCACACATAGCCTTTAATTATTGTCTTAGTTGATATAATCACTTTCTTGAAAGAAAAGAGTCTAAAGGAAGAGGTCAGGGACAAAAATAATGATCTTTCTTTAAAAAAAGAGTAACAAATTGAACAGGTTTATTTCTATTCTGTTTAGAAATAATATCGAGTGGCCTGGAGTGGATAAAATAAAGTATATTAGGTATATCTGCTTTTCTGCCACTTCACTGACCATACAGAGATTGATAAAAACAACAACATTATTTTATATACTTAAACTACTTGGTAGTGAAATTTTAAAAAAATAAAACTTCCAGATTAAAAAAAAAAATCTACATCTCTGACAAAACAGGGTAAAAAAAAATCAATATTGTCAAATATGATCAGTATCAACATATTAAAATATGCTTTTCTATCTGGAATATCAAAGACCAAGTTTATAAAACTTGTTATATACTAAATTTTCATTTCCTAATTTGACCAAATCTTAAACAAAACTACCAATAATTTCATTTCTAAAGTAATCAATTTTTTTTCTTATTGGCAAAAAATATTGATTTTATATTAAATGAAATCATGTTGCATAAACTTTCTCTAGGACCCTAACTGGGAATCAGCTACATTCCAGTTAAGAAATTCACATGTAACTTACTTGTTTAAGTCTTATTTTCCACATCTTCTTTTTGCAATGGAACTGGAAGTAGAATGTATATCTGCTATCAGATGTTATCCCACTATCTTTAGCATGGCTTAGTGTTGGAGTGGAAGAGAGTGAGGCCATAAGGCTCAAGTTGTATATTCATTTATGAGTCTAAGGCCAGGGGAAGATAGGAAAGATAGAAGTTTGCTAATGCATAGGGATCACTGTCAAAGGCAATGCCCCCAATTTTCCACTACCAACCAAGGGCTTCTAGATGTTTTGAACATTTTCACTTGTGCTTTAGCATCACCATAGAAAAGATATGCCTGGTCAGGGGGAGGGATGAATTGGCAGAGCACAGAGGATTTTGAGAAGACTGAAAATACTCTGTATGGTACCATGATGACAGAGAGATGCTATTATATTTTGTCCAAGTCCATAGAACATAATGTATCATACCAAAAGTGAAATGCGAAGCAAACTATGCTCGTTCAGTGATTACGGTGTGTCCACATAGCTTTGTCAGTTGTATCAGATGTGCCATTCTGGTGGTGTGGATAATGGTAAAGCCTAAGCACGTGTGGTGGCAGGGGAGATATGAGAAATTTCTGTACCTTCCTCTCAATTTTGTTTTGAACCTAAAACTGCTATAAAAATATTTCATTAAAAAATTATGAAATACAAAAGAACAAAGGAAAGAAAGGAAGGATGTCCCTGAAATGTCCACTGGTCTCAGAAGGAGGATGAGAAGTAAAGAAGAGCACTTAGTGACTCTCATATACATAAGCAAGATGAGCTAAAATCACCTAAGCCCAGCCTGTATCAGCTGTCAACTGGCCAACTCAAAAGTACATAAGCGATAATGATAAGTTTGGAATATTATTTACAAAAATTAATTATCCCATCCCCTATTATAGAAGTCTTTTTTTATGTGTTTGCAACTCCTTTCATTAAGTAAAGCTGTCTATCTCCCCACTCCTTACACACTCACTTTGGCAATAGTATGTGGGAGTATTAACTTGTGCCTGTTGTTAGGTAGCCTAAGCTACTTCTGTTCATTCGCTTGGAATCGTGCCACATTATGTGACAAGCAAAAGGTACCCTGCTGGAGAACAAGAAACCATGCGGTTGTGAATATAGTTAATGTATTCATTCCAGCTGAGGCCCTAGGGGTATAAGAAACCCCAACCAAGATCATTACTTCCACTATTTGGTATGCAATTAACTTTAGTCTCATGGGAAGTCCAGATGAGGCCAGAAGTACCACTAGTACTCACTGTTTAGTGAGAACAGCCTAAATCACTGACCCACATATTTATAACCTATGGTTATACGTCACTACATTGTGGGATGGTTGGTTATGCTGCAATTGCTACATCATATCATAAATTATCATTGTTTCAAGTGCTTGAGCTTTAGATTAGTTTGTTTTGCTTCAAAGATAACTATTATGACATGCTTGTTAACGAATTTTCATGCCATTTAAAAAATTTTTTTAATGTTTTATTTTATTTTTGAGACAGAGAGAGACAGAGCATGAATGGGGGAGGGTCAGAGAGAGAGGGAGACACAGAATCTGAAGCAGGCTCCAGGCTCTGAGCTGTCAGCACAGAGCCCGACGCGGGGCTCGAACTCACAGACGGTGAGATCATGACCTGAGCCGAAGTCGGAAGCTCAACCGACTGAGCCACCCAGGTGCCCCTCATGCCATTTTAGAATAGAGAAAATTCTATACATCTATAACAATGTACTGGTTATATGGGAAAAGAAAATCACACTTACATATTCCAAAGGGAGAAAACACCTCACCAATTTCTAAAATGGGACCCCACTTTGACAATAAATTTCATATATTAAAAAAATAAATTAAAAAAATAAAAAGGAAAATAAACAAAGCCAAAAAAATAAAAAATAAAAAATACATAAAATGGGACCCAGAAGAAAATTTCAAGATATTATAGCATTATCAGTAGGACATAGGAAAACACATAGGAACCAAGTTCAAAACAATTTTTAAAAATGAGATATTAGATTAAACAGGGAATGATAAATAATGAGACTAAAGAAGGGGATGGATAATCTTAGTCAAGATAAACAATGCTGCCACGAAACATTTAAATCTTAGTGTTCACTAACAGGAGAGTTTCATTTATTTCTCTCAGTACACATCTACTGC